>NC_081390.1:18319905-18919905 GCF_030684315.1 Stegostoma tigrinum
GAATATAAATGTTATTAACATCACCACTACTCATAAATGTTACGTTTCTTGTAAGGTCAGGTTTGAGAATGTTCCTTTAATTTCTGCTGCTCACTGCATTGATGCCTTGGACTCATTCCGAACAGGATGGACACCGGGATAATTGTCAGGCTGCTGGGGAGGTTGTTTTCCCCTGCTCTTGGCTCAGCTGCCCTGGGGCAAACTCAGTTTAAAATTTCACCAGAATTCCTGCTCCTGATCATTATCCAGTGATTTGCAGCTGGGAAGTATGCCTGGCTTTTGTTCGAGTTCCAGAATGGAACTCTGCTGCGATGCCTTCCACAGACAAACAGCTGGCGCTCATGTCTTCAGCTAACAGTCCATTGAATGGCCATGGCATTGCAGCATTACAATGGTATCCATACTGCATCCAACAACTCTACCTCTTGTTTCTTACGAAAGACCCAGCTGAGGAGGGCCAGTTGGATCTGAAGACTACAGTCAGGATTCAAGTTAAAACTGAGATAGGGAGGAAAAGCTGAGCGAGGAGAGATTCTACATAAAGTTGACAGCCCCAAATTCCTGTTCCCACTTAGAAGCCCTGCAGTGCAGAAAAAGATCATTTTGGCCGAGTGAGTGGGCACCAAACCTCCAAAGAGCATCCCATTCTACCCCCCATTACCCTGTACTCCCGTGGCTTATCCACCCAGCCTGCATATCCCTGGGCACTATGGGGCAACTTAACATCACCAATCCATCTAGCCTGCACCTCTTTGGAGTGTAGCACCTATCAAAGTCCAATTAACCATCAACCTGCAAGGATTTGGGGGAGAATCAGTTGTACAAGAAATAAATCACCTTTTTTTTGTTAAATTTTCCACATGCTCAACGAAGTTTGTAATGAGGTAGGTGAATGTATAGAGAACAGCCAGGTATTGTGTGCCTTCAGCACGTTTGATGCAGCTCATTTCCATATTTTCACATTCCACTTGCACTGTCAAAACAATAACAAGTTGCAGTTTGAAAGTGCCCTTCACATTAAATGAAAGAAAGCCCTCACTTTGCAATCAGTGCATTTGCAGTTTTGTAATAACTCAGGAAGTCTGACTGGAATGGACCCTCATTTGTTGTTGAAGAATAGAGCCACTACCCAGGGTGACCATAGGCTGGCCCCAGCCCAGAGCCAGCAGTTCTGCCAACCCATCCCTAGGCACGAACCATTTCCACTCCCCCTCCCATTCCTCAGATGACATGTCCCTCATGGGCCTCCTGCAGTGCCACAATGATGCCACCCGAAGGTTGCAGGAGCAGCAACTCATATTCCGCTTGGGAACCCTGCAGCCCAATGGTATCAATGTGGACTTCACCAGCTTCAAAATCTCCCCTTCCCCCACTGCAACCCAAAACCAGCCCAGCCTGTCCCTAACCTGTTCTTCCTCTCACCTATCCCCTCCTCCCACCTCAAGCTGCACCTCCATTTCCTCCCTCCTAACCTCATCCTGCCCCCTTGACCTGTCTGTCCTCCCTGGACTGACCTATCCCCTCCCTGCCTCCTCACCTGTACTCACCTCTACAGGCTCCATCCCTGCCCCTTTAACTTGTCTGCCTCCTCTCCATCTATCTTCTTTTCTCTCCATCTTCGGTCCGCCTCCCCCTCTCTCCCTATTTATTCCAGTTCCCTCACCCCATCCCCCTTTTCTGATGAAGGGTCTAGGCCCGAAACATCAGCTTTTGTGCTCCTGAGATGCTGCTTGGCCTGCTGTGTTCATGCAGCCTCACATTTTATTGTCTTGGATTCTCCGGCATCTGCAGTTCCCGTTATCTCTGCTTTAGTTTTTGTTTTCTTTCTATATTGGGAAGTGCTATCACACACATCCAAACACTTGCTTTTCACAGTGATCTGGTGAGGGGTCTTTTGTTTTTAACGATTGATGACCACCAGCAAATAACAGGTGTGGCTAACTAGATAGTCCATTAGGGCAATACAAGCTTTCACAAGTGAAGAAGAGTGGGAAGAACCTAAACCGCAATGGAGTTGGGTTGCAAACGATGCTCTGTTTCCACCACGATACCCATCTCTCTGTAAAGGCATCAAGAGTATTTACTGTTCACTGCAACTCCTTTACAATATCTTCTAATGAACCCATTCAGAGATGCTACGATACATCTCTGGAGCAGATGCGATTTGAACCTGGGCCTCCCAGCTCATAGGTAGAGTCAATACCAGTGCACCACACAAGCACCTTTAAATGGGTTTCCTTTACAGTGGGTTCAGGCGATGAGTTCCAGTTGGGCAGGCCTGTTACCAAGGGAACTCATCCTCAACAAAGAGGAGAGCCTTGTAGGGGTTATTTCAGGTTCCACTGCTGGGCCGTGTCCTAACTTTGCTTCGCTGACTTTGTTGGAGTTTAATAACGAGCATCCATGTGATGTTTGCGAGTGTGAACAAGGGAAGGGGTCACAACTGTGTAGATTCACTCATGCCTTTTAGTGTCAGCACACCTTGGTATTTGTACTGATGTGCTGATCCTATGCCCTTATTACTGTTTCCAAAACAAACAGCCATTTTCAGTTCACTGAATGACTGACCAACAGTCCCTGGGTCACATATAGCCTGCGGATCCACGCTATCTGACCCACTGAGCTCCGACATCTCGCATCTATTTACAATTCTCCCCTTAACACAGACAGACTGGCCATTCCTCTCAATGCTATTTCTAAGGCCTCACATCCCTCAAATATTCCAACATGAAACATTTTGAGACTGCTTGATAAAATGTGTTGTTGCTGCTATATAAATGTAACTTATCAGCGATTTTGGAGTAAAGTCCCAACGCAGCTGGCCCCGAATGAGTAAAGTAAAAATTTCATTCAGCCTAACGTGGTCACATCTGATTTTTATAAAGTTGGTTATGTTCCTAGGCACTATGCATGAATTCCTTAATTGCTGTGTAATAAGATGCTGGCCCATTGGATTGCTGTATTGAATGTATTAAAAGGCCTGGCAGTTGTCAGTTATTTCTTGGATGGCAGCCCAGGATGGCAATGAAGAAATGGATCTGTTACGTTCAGTAACTATATTACTTCACAAGCCCGTTGCAGGATTTAATCTCACTGGATCACATGTCCTTGAGGTTGTGTGCAAGACAATATCCTGATTAAATTATAGCTGGAGAGTTCTGCGGGCAGTTCTGGGTATCACACCTTCAGGAAGGTATATTGGCCCTGGAAGGAGGCTAATGCCTGGACTCCCATGGCCGAGCGACAAAGGGAGAATTTGTAAGAATAGTTAGTGTTGTTTTCTCTCTAATTTAGATGATTTAAGCAAACATTTCAATAAATTATGAGAAACAGATAAAGTAGATTGGTAGAAATTGTCTGTTACTTAGGACATAGAGCAGTACAGTACAAGAATGGGTCCTTCAGCCCATGAGGTTGTGCTGAACATGATGCCAAATTAAACGAATCCCTTTTGCCTCCTCTTGGTCTATAGACCTCCATCCCTTGCATATTTACGTGCTTACCTACAAGTCCCTTAAACACCCCTATCATATCTGCCTCGACCACCACCCCAGGCAGAGCACATTGCAGACTCCTAACACACTATGTTTAAAAAGCAAACTTACCACTCTCAGCTCCTTTTGAACTTTGCCCCTCTCACCAGTGAGGTGCAGGTATCTTTCGAAAAATAGGAGGCAGACCTTTCAGGATTGGAATTCCACACATGAAACTTGGTGAAAGTTTGGAATTTGCTTCAGCAAAGTCATTTATTCTAGATTTGTTGTAACAGTTAAAGCTCAGAGAGATTTGTGATCACTGTGTATTAAGGGAGATGAGGAAAAAGCAGATTTAAAAGCACTTCAGTGATAGATCTGCCTTGGTGTTGTCAAGAGTCGCAATATACGTGAGGGGCTAAATTGCCATTTGGTGATGCTGTTAAATGCCCACAAAGTTAATGTTTTACAGGTCTGATTAAGGGCAGGCTGTAGGACAGATAGTCACTGAATGTTTGATTCAACAGCATTGTTCCTGCTTGTGAGCCAGAAGGTTGCAGTGTCAGGCCCCTAATCCACAATTAGAGCACACTACCGAACCTGACATTCCAGGGATTGCTGCATTGTCCAGGGTCTTGTGTGTCGAATGAGGCATCAGCTCTGTCCGTCTCTAGTGTTATTGGGCACAGTTGCAATGTTTAAAAGACATTTAGCTAAGTATGCGAACAAGAAATGTTTGGAGGGATTTGGGCCAAGCACAGGACTAGTTCAGTTTGAGATTATGATCAACACGGACTGGCTGGATCACTGGGTCTGCTTCCGTGTCATATGACTCTATGACCAAGAGCAAGCAGTTCTCTTGGCAACCCCAGCTGTGTTTCTGCTTCAGTGAACAGTGCCAAATCCTGACCACTCCAATCAGTCCCTGCTGCTTTTGAACCCCAATAACAGTGACACCACCCCAAAAAATAATTTGATTGCGTGGCTCTGTTGGGTGTCTTGAGAATATATTTCCATTGTCGGTAGACCCCCCCCCCCCCCCCCACACCGACCAAAACCAAAAGATATCGAATTTAGAATAAAGTAAAACAGCTTGTTTGATAAAGATCTGAAATGCAAACCGAAAGGGTTAAAGGAACTCAGCCAGCCTGGCAGTTTCTGCAGAGGGAGAAGCAGAGGTAAGGTTTTGAGTCTAAAATGACTCCTCTTCAGAACTGAAGAGAGAGGTGGAAAAGTGATGCTTTCTACGCTTTTGAGAAAGGAGCGGAAGGCAAGTGGAGCGAAAGGAGAGTTTAAGCAGAGGTTATAGGGTGAGCAAGATTGCAGGTTAAAAAAAAACCTCATTGAATAAAGGGGAAAATGAGCGGTAATGATAATGGAGAAGTGAAAAATCATTGATGCAGCGTAGGTGTTAACACCAGAGTAAAGGTCAGCTCTGACTGAAAGCCAGAATGTATAAATAAATCTTTGGGGGTGGGGAGGGGGTGTGGAATTTTAATTTAAAATAAGGTGGACCCTACTTAGGTTTGAGATGAGGAGAAAATCTTACAGAAGAGTAGAAAATAGGAGCAGATGTAGGCCACTCAGCCCTTTGAGTGAACCCTGCTCCACCATTCAATATGGTAACGGCTGATCATCCAACTCTCCACTCTGATCCTGTTTCGTTCGCCCATATCCTCCGAACACTTTAGCCCCAATTGCTATACCCAACTCCCTCCTGAAATCATACAATGTTTGGGCCTCAACTGCTTTCTGTGGTAGTGAATTTCACAGGCACACCACTCCCTGGGTGAAGACATTATACTCTGAGTTGTGAGCCTTTGTGAACTCCTGACCTTAAACGGATGTTGGAGCTTAATGTTTGCATATGTTTATGACAGCAATTGACCGATTGGTGGCACAGAGAGTATTAGCGATAGATTGAGGGAAAGGCATTGAAGTGTTGAATCAGCCATGACTGTGGGGCTGGCCTGATGGGCTGAATGGCCTGCTCCTGTTCCTGTATTCCTAAAATAAAGGAAAGAGTTCCTGAGACAGCAGGAACTGCAGATGCCAGAGAATCTGAGATAACAAGGTGTAGATCTGGATGAACACAGCAGGCCAAACAGTATCAGAGGAGCAGGAAAGCTGACATTTCGGGCCTAGACCCTCCTTCAGAAAAAAATCAGTCCATTTACCTAAGGCAGGCTTCTATCTATGTGACTCTTAAAGTGATTCAACATGCAGTCTGAGGCCGGGTGGACACTTTGTACTATGAGCTCATGGTTGTATTTAAGATAATTGGGGGAAAATTCCAGGGGGAAGATGTGATTTCTTTGAACACATGAGGAGTTCTAAGGGGAACACACTACCTGATAAGACAGTGGGAGCAGGTTCAGTTGGCAATTTTCAAACAAAGGGCTATTTGAAAGAGAAGCATTTGCAATGAGGAGGAAGGGAATGTTTGGAACTAATTGGAGAACTCTTTCCAAATCAGGAATGAGGGACAAAATGGCCCCCATCTGGCCTGTAAAATGCCAGGTACATGAATTGAAAAACAGTTTACCTCGTGGCCAGTGCTGAATAATGGGGTTGTGTTGCTTTAATGTTTTGTGTAAGATTTACGCGCCAAGATGAACCAGAGCAGTGCTAGGAGTTCAGTCTTGTGACTCTGAATGCTGTTAGCTTACATGTCGCTCCTGGATCCTGAAGGATATTTGAAATGCCCCAACTGTGATCATTGAGTTGGCACAGAACAATTGATCCATGCCCAGCTGTCCAATATGAGTGTCCGCCCGCCCTCAGACTGCATGTTAAATCATTTGTAAGAGTCACATAGATAGAAGTCTGTCTTTGGTAAGTCTACTGTGTTGGATTGGCATGGATTACATTCATATCTGATTTGTATCTCCTATTGGGCTGTCAATGCAGACTCTCAGGTGAAGTATACCACCCAGGGTAGATTTTTGTCTCATAGTGTCCCTATTTCCTGCAGTAAACGTTGTTGACAATCTGTATCCTGCCTGATACTCACACCTCTCCACTCCCAAAAGTCAGCCTGATATTGGCTGTGGGTGCATTGGCAAATCTGGATAGATATTTTTCAGGGATGTTGAGACACGTGCACCTGGAGCAGGTGGGACTTGACCCCAGGCCTCCTGCTCAGTGGTAGGAACGCTACCACTGCACCACAAGAGTCCTTCATTAGCTTGTAGGGTTGGTGCCGTTTTGAGCATCCTTTGAAGGTAGTGGTGTAAAGGCAACCAGTACTGTTGTGCCCTTGGAACTCACACCTGGCACTTCTTTACTAACAGTAAGAATTTATAATAAAGTTACAGCTTACCAGTGCCTGTTGCTGCTTGTGAGATCCATCTGCTTCCTCCGCACCCCTCAGCTTACCCCTCCTCTTCCCCTCCCATCAAACATATTTAGTCTGGGGTTGAGTCTTCGGGGCTTAGTGCAGATCCCTCCATGACGGGTAGAAGTTTGCAGTGACCTGCCCAATGCTGAGGCTTATGTTTGAGCTCCAAAGACAGGCAGTGTAAACCACAGACAGCAGAGGGACTGAGCGTGAGGCGCCTGCTGGCCAAGGATCAGATGTTTGACATCAGACCGAAACTGGGCACTGAAGGATGCCCTCGCAGATGTAAATCACCATGTTGGCTGCCCTGTGGCATGTTACTCTTGTTTGGGTGAATAGCTGCATGGCTATGCGGGCAAGGACATGTCATCAGTTACTGAGTGGGTGCTGCTTCAAAGGCGGATTTTAAACAGCTGAAGTGGTTAATGTGACGATTCTAACAACACAGTGAATGCGCGTTGCTAAGCACCTTGATTTCCAAGATCCTTGCCTACAATGGGGCTGGAATGGGGCATATGGTAGATGAGGTTGGAGTTGGGGGAACAGTGATTCACATAAGAACCCAATATGGTTTTACTTTGTTTTTTAAAAAAGTGCACACACACACAGACGCACATACACACACAGAAGCAGACACAGACACACTCTCACACAGATGTGCACAGACACACACACAAACACATTCACACAGACGCACACGCACACAGAGATGCACACATACACTCTCTCTCACACTCACTGTCTCACACAGTCACAAATGCACGCACACACACACACATACACATACTCACTCTCACACACACACACACACACACACACACACACTCTCACTCTCACTCTCTCTCTCTCACATGCAGACACACAGACTCACACTCCCACATGCACATGCACACACACAGACGCACACGCACACCACAATGTGGTGGTGTCAGTGTTCAAGCAAAGGCCTCGAGGGCAGGTCAGCTTCATGAAGTTGAGGCTGTGTGGTTGCTGGGAGACTGCTGCTGAACAAAACACATGACAGCAATAAAGCTTCAGCCATTCGATGGAACAGATGGCAGGGCAGGGTTTGTGATCCTGTAACTACTGGGGGGAATCTCGCAAGGCTTAGGTCACTGCTGCTGGACTTGTCGAAAAATAATCATTCACAAACCATCTCACAAAAGCCTGAAACAAACAGCCTGGTGGATGTTAACGCTAGTCCTTCTGGTTCTTTGCAAACATTGTAAATGAATCGATAATAATTCTATAATGATATAAATTTAACATTATAAATAAAACAGAAGAATTTTTTTGGTGTAACTCGAATTGAACGGTTCAAATGTAGCAACAGGTTAATGTAGGGTGGGCTGTCACTAAAGGAGGCAATTAATTTTTACGGTTTAGCTTAAAAATTCATGTAGCTACAATGTATTGTAACGCCATCATGTTCCTCAGTCCTAAGGAGCCCTCGAGGTGGTTGGAATGTGGACCTCCCTAGATTCATTTTTAAGGAAGCTGTGTCTTGACATCGGCAATAAATTAGCTGAAACCAGCAGAGCATGACGCATGGTAGAGAGGCCCACATTGAGGCATACCTCCTCTCGCACACTCATCAAGCTCTGAATTCCTCAGGCCAGGTTTTAACCCCTTCCTATCACCAGCAAGGAAACAGCATTCAGACTTCCTTCTGCCCTTTGCCGGTGGCAGGAAAATAGGAAAGGAATGGAGTTCCTAAACCATGGTTTAGAGTAGAGCATTGAATCCTTACCACGTGGAAGCAGGCCATTTGACCCATTGAGTCCATGCAATCCCTCTGAAGAACATCTAACCCAGGCCCAGCCCACAACCCTATCGCTACAACCCCTACATTTCCCAAGGCTAATCCACCTAACCTGTGCATCTATGGGGTGTGGGAGGAAACAGGAGGATCTGGAAGAAACCTACGCAGACACGGGGAGAATGTGCAAACTCCCCGCCGACAGTCAACGATGGATGGAATCAGACACGGGTCCCTGATGCTGTGAGGCAGCAGTGCCAACCACTGAGCCACCGTGCCAGCACATCATGAGCTCATCACTATTTTGTATCTGCTAACTTAGAAATGCCCACTGTCAGCTGCGCAAGTCATTGCAGAGGTTCCTTGGGGAGGTTTGGATGCCGTGGTTTCAGAAATAGCTTCTCGCTTCCTCGGAATCTGCCTGTTGTTTTCTGTCGCCATTACAATGTACCTTAAGAGATATGCTTGAGATTTCTGAGCCCAGAAACATATTTATTTATTTGTGAGTTATGGGCACTGGTGGCTAGGCCAGTATTTATTGCCATCTCTGATCCCCCAAAGGGCAACTAAGAGTGAGCCATATTGCTGTGGGTCTGCCATGTAGGCCAGACTGGGTAAGGATGGCAGATTTCCTTCCCTTAAGGACATTAGTGAAACAGCTTGGTGTCTGAGGAATCTAGTGTTTGTATATAATACTCAATGTTTTTATGTGTTGTATTACAGTTAGTTGTAATTAACATGTGAAAACCAAAAGAACTGCGGATGCTGTAAATCAGGAACAAAAACAAAGTTGCTGGAAAAGCTCAGCAGGCCTGGCAGCATCTGTGAAGGAGAAAACAGAGTTAACATTTCAACAGTTATTGCCGCATCAGGTGGCAAATTCACACGACCCTCCAGAAAGCTTGGTGCTTCAAAAGGAGGAAGTGGCTAATGCCGTGAAGTATTTTCAATGTGTTTCTCTGTTTCATCCCCTATCCCTTTCTCCCCCATTGCATCCAACAGCAGCAGTCACCAAGGTGAGGAAATCTGATTGGCCCGCCCAGTTTCTATAATCCTGTCTTTACAGGTCCCATAGAAATATTGAAATGTAATTGAGGCCCACATTCTGCAATTTGTTAGGGGTGACGCTGTGGCTCAGTGGTTAGCAGGGTTGTCAGGGTTGTGGGCTGGGCCTGGGTTAGATGTTCTTCAGAGGGATTGCATGGACTCAATGGGTCAGCGCCAGGGTTTGATTCCAGCCTTGGGCGACCGTCTGTGTGGAGTTTGCTTATTGTCCCTGTGTCTGCTTGGGTTTGCTCCCACAGTCCAGAGATGTGCAGGTTAGGTGGATTGGCCATGGAAAATTGAAGATCAGGTGGGTTCTCGGGCTATCCACTGTGCCACAAGACCTGCCATGTATCAGGACTGGGGCACCATCTGAAGTGTTTGTACTGCTCTTATTGTAGCCTCCTCTTTTTCTTCCTCTTTCAGAAGTCTTATAATTCAAAACTGCAACAAATAATCCAATTTTAGGCCACTAGTTTATTCTGAGTTGTGAGGAAGGGTCACCGGACCTGAAATGTTAACTCTGTTTTTTTCCTCCACAGATACTGCCAGACCTGCTGAGCTTTTCCAGCAACTTTGTTCGTGTTGTGATGTAAAGCATCTGCAGTTCTCTTGGTTTTCACTCGTTTATTCCACTTTGGAGCAATCTGTGTAAATTCTACTGCTCTGTCACATTAAATTCTGGCTTTGGTCATTTGACCTAATTTGCCCTTGTGTGGTTTTATCAGGATGATAGGGACTGCTGCTGTTGGATACAGTGGGGGAGAAAGGGATAGGGGATGAAAGAAATAAATATATTGAAAACACTTCACGGCATTAGACACTTCCTTCTTTTGAAGCACCAAGTTTTGCATGATGCTCCTCCTGTTACAGCACTGTATAAATGCAGGTTCCGCTTGATCTGCTCCAAATCTTGGTTCTTCTTCCAAAAGTTCTTGACTATTTTTAGAGAAGTCTAGATTCTGAAACTAGAGCTCATGGTATCTGGAAAAAGGAATTTAGAAATACAGACAGCCCATTAAAAGAAAATGAATATCTGGGGAGAGAAACTACGCCAGATTGTGTCAGCCTGCAAGATCTTTGCATTTCCTGTTGGGGATCATATATTGGATCTAACAAAGTGCAGATTTATATATTGGAAGAATTTGAAACTGAAGTGTTTTCAATATATTTCTTCTTTCAAGACTAGTTCTACTGAACAATTGCAGTTTAACTGTAAATGATTATTTCAGCTTCGAGTTTTATTAGGTGTTATGTAGTGTTTTTGGATCAAAATTGGTGAGGGTTGTTGCCATATGAATGGCTGGCTGTTGAGATTTGCAAAATAACCTGCACAGGTTTGCATACCTGGAATTATCACAGAGTGGTGAGAACACAGTAAGAGGCCCTTTGGCCCATTGTGCCCATGCTAGCACCCTGCAAGAGCATTGCAGCTGGTTCTACACCCCTCCTCTAGTCAACAGTTTCTCAATTCTTTTCTTTTTCGATAACTATTCCAATTTCTTTTCAAAAGCCATTGCCTCAGTCGCAATCTCAGGCAGCACATTCCGGATCCGAAACACCTGCTGCAATTAAAAGAAGTTTCTCTCTGTCTCATTGTTGCATCATTTGCCAATCACCTTAAATCTCAATCCTTCCACCAATGAGATCAATTTCTTGGTGTTTCTTGTCTCGACCTTTCATGATTTTGAATTAGTTGTCGTAATGTGTGTTGCATTGGCCAATGAGGATCTGAGGGGTGTGCTGATGTTGCAGGTTTATTCATATCTTGCTTTTTGAGAAGTTATGCAACTCTTCCCATTATTTTGACGTGGCAATGCAGCATGAAAGCCTCCTTTATCTTTGGTAGTATTTTACAATTGTGATTAAAACACAAGTTGTTGACAAGAAACTTATTTTCAATACACCTACACACTTATCGTTATTTAAATAATACATCAAGTCACTGACATTTGATTTGCCTGAAGGTGTGGGACTGCTACTGGAGGCGAGGTGAATTTTGGCAGAGAGCTCGACAGACCCCATGTGGAGTTTGTATCAGAGGTAATGGGAACTGCAGATGCTGGAGAATCCAAGACAATAAAATGTGAGGCTGGATGAACACAGCAGGCCAAGCAGCATCTCAGGAGCACAAAAGCTGACGTTTCGGGCCCAGACCCTTCACCAGAGAGGATGATGAAGGGACTGGGCCCGAAACGTCAGCTTTTGTGCTCCTGAGATGCTGCTCGGCCTGCTGTGTTCATCCAGCTCCACACTTTAAGATAACAAAGTCCTGGGGACCTAGGTTCACATCCCACTACGGCAGATGGTGGAATTTGAAGTCAATAAAAAAAATTGGAATTTTTGAAGGTCGTCTGGAAAAACCCATCTGGTTCACTAATGTTCTTTAGGGAAGGAAGCTACGATCCTTACCCGGTCTGACCTACATGTGACTCCAGACCCACAGCAATGTGGTTGACTCTTAACTGCCTTCTAGGCAATAAATACTGACCCACGCAGCAAGCCCTCATCCCATGAATGAATGAATCTTAAAAATAAAAGCTCTATGTTGCAGTTCCTCAGATCCTGGCCTTTCGTGCATCTTTTCAATTCGAGGACCTCCTGACCTTTTACTGTAAGATAAACCAAGACTAGATTATTTTGGTGGAGACTGTTACTTCTCACTGCAGAGTTTACATCTCCACTTCAGTCAAATTCCAGACACTGCCAGGCTAACTGGACACTGGATTGGTTAGGACTAAATTCACTGAAGTTTAGATAAATGAGAGGGAATCACCGAGAAGCCTACAAAATTCTGACAGGACCAGACACATTAAGTGCAAGAACAATGTTCCCGAAGACTGGGAGTCCAGAGTCAGGGGGTCACAGCATCAGGAAACAGTAGGCCGTTTGAGACTATGATGAGGAGAAATTTCTTCACGTCAAAAGTGGTGAATCTACCTACATCCACCTATCACCATCCCACCTACGCTTCCGCCAGCCCCACCAACTCCCTCTATTTATTTCTGGGCTCCCATCCTCCTCCCCAGTTTTGGCCTGAAACATTGACTTTCCTGCTTCTTGGATGCTGTCTGACCTGCTGTGCTTTTCCAGCTTCACATCTATTGATGGTGAACCTGTGGAATTCTCTACCACAGAAAGTGGATAAGTGCAAAATATTGAACGTTTCCAAGGAGTTAGACATAGTTCTTGGGTCTGACGGGTATTTTGAGAAGCTATGAAAGAGTACTGAATTGGATGATCTGCCATGACTGTATTGAATAATGGCACAGGCTGGAAGGGCCAAATGGCCGATGACCATTTCTATTTTCTCTGTTTCTGTGTATCCACATCTGGGTACTCCTTTGGAGAAAATCAAATTAACCAGGTCAATACAAAGTAAAATGAAGTGAGAGAGCCCTTAAATCTGCATTTCCAGAGAAACTTGAAGATTTTAAACTAAAATTTTATTAGCAGAGTAATAATGAACCGAGGCCTGTGCTGCCCATTGGTTAATTCAACTTGTACATGTCTCTTTGAGACCAATCAGCAGCCAACACTTAATACCTTTGACTCCCTGGTATTTAACTCAGCAACAGAAATCTTTTAGATAGTTAGATCATACTCTTCATCATCATTGGCTAAGCCATCTGCAGTCTTTCGAACAAAAAAATAGAACTGTAGAATGACAAATGGCAGAAAGAAAGTCCATTAGCCCAAATGGGCTTGCACAGCCATTTGATAGAGCTATCCAAATAGTGCCACTCTCCTGTTCAATCCTCGTAGGCCCCGCAATATCCCAGCAGCAATAGCTACTTACATTTCTATAGCCTCATCCTGAGGTCTGAAGCTTGCTTTTCGCTTGTACTCTTGTTGCCTATAAAGTTCTGAGCAACTTTCTATCTTTGGAACTTTATCCTTGCATCCTATGCCTTAATAATCTGCATTTCTGGAGCACGATGAAGTTTAGTAAATTGCAATAATTTAAAGCCAAATACTTTTAAGCATGTAACCGGTTGACCCTCTTCCGATGCTCTGCTAGGTTTTGATCCTTGTAGTTCACTGGCATCACTTTTCCCAGGAGTAGAGATAAATTCTGCAAAAATGCTGGTGAATCTCTTGTAAAACACGAGTTATACTACAACATTGTCCCATTTCTGTTCTCTGTCTTACAAGGAGATAGAGGCAATGGAGAAGGTTCAGAAAAGATTTTACAGACTTTCTGCCAGAAGTTGCAGGTTATAGATATTAGCAACGACTGAACGAGTTGAAGCTATTCTCTCGGGAGAAGAGGAAGCTACAGGGCAATCTTTTAGAATTATGAAGGGCTAAGAGCAAATATCAAAGCATGAGCCAGGAAGACTGGAGATGTTTTCTGTTGTGAGAATGAAATGAGAGCCTGTTCTTTTTTTGGTTCAGGATGGCAGGAATTCTGTTCCCACCATCTGAAGGGTTCATAGCCAGTGCATTGTAGGTTATGCGTGGAACCCCACAGTTTAGTACTGGCCCAAGGAGGCATGATTGACTGGAGATGGGACTTCAGCCCCTCACTCAATTCCAGCAACTCAGAGAGACTGGAACCTCTCTTGTTCTAGCAGCACCAGAAGCTGTTCCAAAAGTCCAGTAGTGAGCACTTGGAGGGAGGGGGATCTCAGTGTGGTGAAGGAAGGCACAGGGATTTGGCCATTTGTTGGTTGCACAACAGAAACATCTAAGATTCTTAGAGGTGTTGACAGAGTCAATGCTGAGAGGTATTTCTTCCTTGCAAGACTGTAGAACTAAGGGGCATCATCTCAGAATAAGGGGCCGCACATTTAAGCCTGAGATGAGGAGAAATTTCTTCTGCATGGAAACCGTTATTACAGAAGCCCATCGAGGCTGGTATATATATTCAGTATATCCAAGGCTTAGATAGACAGATTTGTAATCTGGAAGGGAATTGAGGATTGGGAGTAAAGGGACAAAGTCAGGGAAGTGGTGTCGAGGATTATCAGATCAGCCATGATCTCATCCATTGGTGGAGAAGACTCGATGGGATGAATGGCTTACTTCTGCTCCTATGCCATATAGTCAAACAAGGTGGGGGTGAGTTGGGGCATATCTCATTATTGGGATTGTACCCCAGATTTTGAGAAGAGACTGAGGAGAGCAGCTCCCCCTCCCCCACCATATTTGAAGAATGACATGGCATGGACACCAGTGCAGAGCAGATGGGCTGAATGGCCTGTTTCTGTGCTGTAAATTCCTTGTAATTTTCAATATGAATCTTCACACTTTGAGTGGTGGTGAGGGCCCAGTTCTCCCCTGCATTAACACTGGAAATCCAGCTTGCCCCAGCATTGCATCCTCCCAGGCAGCTTGGCTAATTCAGTACTGGCTAACGATTGAACCTGGAACTGTCCCACTCTCTGCTTTTTGGTTCCACATTGGATCCTGTGTTTCAAAGTGTGGCAAAAGCCAAAGTCCAGCTCGAAAAATTTAAGAGAACCATTCCCACTGACCCTTCATCTGAGATAGCACCTTCCAAATCCATGACCACTTCCATCGAGAAGGACAAGGGCAGCAGATACATGGGAACACCACCCTCTTTAGGCTTCATCCAAGCCACTCTTCATTCTGTCTTGGAAATATATGGCCATTCCTTCACTGTCACTGGATCGAAATCCTAGAATTCCCTCCTTCAGGGCATTGTGGGTCTACCCACAGAACACGGAATGCAGCGGTTTAAGGAGGCAGCTCACCCCCACCTTCTGAAGTGTCACTAGGGCAGGCAATTAATGCTGGCCCAGCCAGGGACACCCGCATCTCACGAGTGAATAAAGCAAAGGATAATTTTGAAAACTGACTGGTGGGACTCTTGCCACGGTGAGCCAGTGAATGGGTTAAAACTGAACTTCATTTATAAGGAGAAAGGAATAGTCACTCGGGGAATCTTTGGATTGCGGGTGAGTGCTGCGCCCCAGCCCTGCTGGAGTGTCTGAACCAGGAAATAGGTCCGGCAGAAAGCCCTAGCTGTGTTTGGGCCAGTATGTGAACAGGAACAAGGTAGGGTATCCTGCTGCTTGTGGAATCATGACCTCATGCGGGACGGATTAGGCCGTTTTATTAAATCTGTGATTATGTGAAGTCTGCTGTAGCAGGCGCGTGGTTCTGGCTAAACAGGGGGCCCTGTACAGTCTGTCAGCAAACCGGCACATCAGGCATGTTCCTAGTGTTTGACGGTCTTCTCCAACAGAGTGCTGCAGAGCAAGTGTGTTCTGGGTGTTACTCTTCTGTTTGTATTGTTTTGTTGCGTTGCTGTTGAAATCCACGATGCAGATGCACAGGCTCCCCCCTCGATTGAATGATGGTATCTTCCCCCTTGGCAAAAAACAAACTGCTTCATTGTGGCTTTCTTCTCTGTTTCTGTTCACAGTGGCATATTCTAGATGCTCGTGCTTGAACAGGCACAAGGAATTCCTAAAAGGAGGGATTCGTAGCAAGGCAGGGGGTGGGGGAGAGAGAGAGAGCGGGGTGTGTGTGTGTGTGTGTGTTTGTTTGTTTGTTTGTTGGGGGATGGTGGTGAGGAGATAACGGGCCTTAATTTGCTTTTTTTTAAAAGAAAGCAGTCATGCAAGAATTTAAAGTAACTCTATACGTGCCCTGAGCTGCATTGAAACAGATGCCGAAATATTATGAAGTTTTAGCTCGATGTGGCACAGCATGCCTTTCAGTTAGACTGTCCTGACTGCAGGCTCCCCCAGGTTTGTGGTCTTCTGGCTTTAACTGACTTACAAAAGAGGAGAGAGATAATCTGGGCTGGAGGCAGTGATATTTAGTCAGTGTTGCAATGTTTGATAGATATTCTATCGCCCTGTGCTACTATTAATGATTTCCATGGGTGCTGGGTATATGTGTGTGTGTGTGTGTGTGTGTGTGTGTATATATACATATTTCAGCCGTGTTCGGAAGACACATGCAGGCCCTCCATGTCAGTAGTAAATTACACTGTGTTGAATTCTGCCACGATATCATTGTTGCATTGGCTGCACAAGTCAACTGCAGGGGAGATAGAGAAGTTCAGCCTGTGAGGGAGAAACTACGGTGACTGAGGTTGATGTGCCAGTGCAGAGTGTGTTCACAGTTTGCTGCTTTTGTGTATGTGTGTAATTGTGCACACAGTGAGATTACTGTAGGAATGCTTATTTGCATCCTGCACATCCCCACCCCGGACTCCAACTCCTTATGAGAACCCTCACGTGAGGACGGACTTCAGCAGAGAAGGGGAAATAATTAGATTTTACTTTTGCTCAGTAAGATGCTGGTTAGCACAGTTTGGAAGGGTATCTGAATGGAAGGGTTTAGAGGGATATGGGCCAAATGCTGGCAAAAGGGACTAGATTAATTTAGGATATCTGATCAGCATGGGCTAGTTGGACCAAAGGGTCTGTTTTCGTGCTGTTCAGTTCTATGATGCTAATTTGGAAAATCGATCCTCAGTTGTACCTTTTAAGATATTATTTGTTGCCTGGGAGAACAGCGTTGAAGAAATTATAGTTAGATAATGGTGCTGTGTTGCATCATAGATGGGGGAGGGGGGGGCAAGTGGAAAGCAAGAACAGTTCCAAAGTTGGAATAGGAGAAGAGTTAGCTGTTGTATGAAGCTCTGAAAGGGTTAACTGACAGCACAAGGTAAGCTGATCTACCGAAAGCAAACCAGATGGTTCCAGCAGAAACCAACATGTACTAAAGAGGCCACAAGTTTAGTTGGAGAGGAAAGTAATCAGGAGGCCTTGGAGGTGGGAGGAGGTGTAATGAGACTGGGTGGTGACAAAGTCACTGAGATAGCCAGGTCCCTCCCTCCCAAACTCCAGTTCCCTGTTGCGCAGAGATGACGCTGGGCCACAGCTGGTCTCCTGAGCCTGGTTCTCCGGAATTTGGCTGTTAAATCAAATTTGTAATTTCTGCAATGGTGCCATGATTTTTAATAGGTCTTCTCAGTTGCCAAAGTTGCCTGGTCACAGTAGCTTTGTGCTTGCCTTGTAAACCGATAACCAGCACCCATCTCTGATAGCATTCACACGAGACCCGCTTCTGGCTGCTTGGTTAGTCTTCTCTGACATTAGTTTGGAACTTATCTGTAAATTATGTTAAAATAAGCGTGACTGAGGGCTGTGTTTGCAAAACGTAGCTTGCGATGGTTAGCATTTTAAACCCTGAGGTTATTTTTGCAGTACTAATAAATCCTGGACCAATCTGATCTGGTAAATGTTTTTTTTAAATTCTATACTTATGTCGTTTAGTGTACTGTCATTTTTTTCAGAGCGTTTGATGGAGAGCACATGTTACAAAAAAATGCATAGGAAAATGTCAGGGAATTAAACTGAAAGTGGCTTGGAACAATCTGAGTTACTGTTGTGCGTTCCATCTCTAACCTGTTAGTGTGCTTTTTTTTCCGGTGTGTATGTGTAAATTTTGAAACTTGCCACTCATTGGCTTAGTCAAAGTTGGTGTGATGTTCGTAGTTCTCAGATTAACCTCCTGCCTTTTTAACCCAAACTGCTTTGACCCTGTACGTTCTCGTGTAGCAGCTCCTCCTCATTCCACTGATATCTCAGCCCCACCTGCCTCCTTCACACCTCCAGGTTAAGTCAGATCCAAACTGAAAGCAATATCTTGACATTTACACAGACCTCTGACCCAGCCAACAACATGCATGAATACACAGGGCATTGTGTTTGCAAATTGTCTATTGCCAGAATTTTTTTAAAGAACAAGTCCCACTTTTCAAGGTTCTGCCCACATTTGTAAGTGATCAGGAATTAAAATGCAACCGTTTAATGCAATCTAGTGTTCGTTGCCGATGCCTTATTTTAGCTTGAAACGAAGTGATTTTCGGTGTTTTTGTGTTCAATGTCCTTGAGTCTACTGCTAGGAAGGACCTGTTTAGGCATTGGATGTGACAGGACAAGACACGTAGATGCAAATTGTGTTTTGCCTTTTGAAGGTTATTCTGGTTCCTTTGGCTGGAGCCCAGTGCCTCGGGCAGGTTGGGGTAATGAAATAGTTTTATGAGCATGTGAATCAGCCTGTTGCTAGTGCTGTATTTCTGATGTGAAGGGCTTGAGAATGAATTTTATAACACCTCCTGAGCTCCACCCCACAGAACTGTTTCAGGAGGTGAATTCCTGACTGTTTTGTCTCACATTTAAATGGATAACAAGTGCAAAGCTCCAGCCAGGCTATTGACATGGAAACATAGGTGCAGGACTGGGCTGTTAGGCCCATTGAGCCTGCACCTCCATTCAGTGTAATCATCACTGATCGTGCAATTTTGGAATCCCACTCCCACTTTCTCTCCATATCCCTTGATCCCTTGAGTCGCGAGGGTCATGTCCAGCATCCTCTTGAATATACCTAATGAACCTAGCAGCAAGGTTCGATCATTTATCCTCCCAAACCTGTTTCACCATTTAGCCAGATTCTGGCCAGTCTGCACACTAAATCCATCGTCCCTCATTTGCCTCAGTAAAATCCCAAAGACATTGCAAAATAATTGTGAAACCTTTTCCTATCCTAATATAGTTTTGCTTCCTGTGCGCACACTTTGATTAAATTTGGAGTCAAGGATTATGGGGGTGGGAAGTGATGTGGAGTGAAAGCTGCCCATCAGATAAACCATGGACTTAAGGAATAGCAGAACAGACGTGAAGCATTCAATGATCTACTGTTGCTCCTGTTTCTTCTGTTATCAGTCAGTTAACCCATCGTTGAGAGGCTGAGTGTTGATCTAATCCCTGACTTAGGCAATAGGGATGCAATAATTACCTCTTAGAGAAAACAGAAAGCCACATTTATAGGTTTCTAAATTGCGATGAATTCATTCCACATGACGAACGAAGACCAGTTTCATCCCTGTCGCATCGCTCAGGGCCTTCTTATATTTACCCAATTCCTAGCCGTTTCACCACTTTTCCCTCAACACTCAATGGGAATCAGGACAGTGTGTCGCTTAGCCACTCAATGATGAGCTAACTGATTGATAACAGAAGAAACAGGAGCAGGACTAGGTCACTAAGTGCCTCAAGCCTGTTCTGCTATTTAATAATGTTGATCTGATGGGCAGCTTTCACTCCACTCTTCCTCTTGTTTACATTATGTGCATAATAACTTCCATTTAATATTGAGCTGTCTTAGAAGTGAATACCAAAGAAAAGCTCTCCCAGTCATGATTCCTGCTCATAACTGAAGCAATGCAAAAACTATTCCATCGGCCAACTTTTGACCATCCACTTTTGCCCAACTCGTTTTGAAATTTCAAAGCTGCAGCATCATGTGGGACCGTGGTCAATATATGTTTCCAAGGCCAGGGTTGCCGTAATTTGGAAACTGGGGAAGGCTCTAGTTCATTGGTTTACATGTCCATCAGCCAGAGTAACGCAGAAGTATCAAAAACATGTTGATCATCTGGAGTGCCTCTTGTCTTTTAAAGGTTTGGTTTGACTGCTGAGAGCAGCGTTGACTGAAAGAGTGGGCAGTTTGTTTTCAGGTCATTAATTGCACTTAATCCTATTCAAAGGGCTGTGGCATGCTACGTATACCAAGCAATTTCTAAACACTACTTTTAAACTCTGGGCCTGAACCTTAGATGGATAGTTGAGCGCAGAATTGATGCCTACGACCATTTGAATGTGGGGGTGGAAACATCTGAACTTTCTGACATAATCACAACTGCCTCATGATTTTTTTAAAGCTCATTACACTGTAAAATAACAGATATTCTATATAATCACAGATCCTGTTAATCGTATGTCATTATTTCAAAATCAACTGTCAAGGTTATTATGTTCCGTTTTGAGACGATTTAGCAATCAGTTGACGTTGATCATTGGATCTGCCAGCGGAACAACATGAAGCCATTAAATCCTTTAGTACAAAAGGGGGAAAGTAACAGGATCAATCAGCATTTGAAAAGGGGTTTCATGTTTTTGGTGTAGTTCTTTATGTTTAGTTGGAGGTCTTGACATCTGGGTGTAGCCTGTAGCCAGAGTCGAGTGATTGGTAACATGAACTCACTCTCCTCTTTCAGATGCTGACCGATCAGTTTCGCGATGCATGTTGGAAAATGCAGCATCACATTCACATTTTTGCATCAAAGAAGAAGACACAGAGTTATAGTAACACGTGCACTTAAAATGTGCGAGTGCACTAATTGGTTCAGGGTTCAAGTTTTCACCAGTGGCAAATATTGCCAGGCTAGGTGTTGGTGTTCTCCACTGGAGCCCTATCTGTCTGTTTGCTTTTCCCACAGTCTTTCTCTAAAGAATGAAAGTTCTGTTATGCAATGTTTTTGTCAAATGCTTAAGAAATCACAAAACATTACATAACCAAATAAGTTACTTCTTTTAAATATAGTAACTGTTGTTATGCAAATAAAAGATAGCGACAAATGTGCATGTGGCAGGATCCCAGAAAATTTGATGAGCAACCACGTAAATTGTTGTTTTGTTGAGGATGCCAGACAAAGCCAGATGCCTCAGTCTACACTACAGCATTAAAAACTCTTTTAAACTCCTTCCAATCCACACGTCCAACCACACAGCATTCCCTGTGTTGCAGAGAAAGTGATCCACACCTCGATCACATTCTTAACTTCTGGAGTGGGGCTTAGTGTCGCAAACATGTGATTCGAGGGCGACGGTTGCTACTGGCTGAGTGCCCTGGATGGCCAGGGAAGGAATAGTTTACCAGTGGTAGTCGTGGAAGCGGAGTCATTAGTGACATTTAAGCGACTGCTGGACATGCACATGGACAGCAGTGAATTGAGGGGAATGTAGGTTAGGTTATTTTAGTTTTGGATTAGGATTAATCCACGGCACAACATCGTGGGCCGAAGGGCCTGTACTGTGTTGTACTTCTCTATGTTCTATGTTTAAACACCGAACTGCCAAGCATGAAATCAGATCAGTGCCTTCCAATCACTGATGAAGAGTCATCTAGACTTGAAATGCAAGCTTACTTTCTCTCCATGGATGCTGACCAACTCACTGTGATTTCCGGCCTTTTTGTTTTCAGTTCAGGTTCCAGTATCTGCGGTAATTTGCTCCTACTCCTTCCAATCACTCTGCCCTCTCTGAATCCCTTCCATTGGTCCATTGCCAGCAGAAGACTCATGCCCATCAATTATTCTCTGGAATACTTCGCTAACTACTGCCACCTTTCCACCCCTTCGCCCCCACCAGCTCCTTGAAAACACATTTCCTGGATCCGTCTTTAAATTATCCCTCTTTATCTTTGGATTCCTGGTTCCATTGCTGTTCCTTACTCCTGAATGTGAACTGCCTGGGGGCTTCACATGAAAGATCAGATGGAAAGACAATCTTGTCATGGTATAAATTACATGAGCTTATCACACGCACAAAACAAAACCTTAAGCCGAATGAATGCAAAATGTGTAATTTCAAAGCAGGGAAGGGATTCCCATTCCAGCATTTGAAAATTCTTCCCGGCCCACCCTGCTTCTGGGTGGTCTCACATTTTTCAAATGCTTTATCTTTTCACTCCATTGTGAGTAAGGGTTTGCCATTTCACTTGTAAAAACTGGTTGACTCAGTAATCTGCCCTTTGTGGCTCAAGTAAGGACTGCGTCTGATTTTACTTGGTTGTCAGCACAGAGTTCGCAGTAGTTTCCTTACCTTTCAGTCAATTTCCTGTACCCCCTCCAATCCATGCCCCTCATAGTCATGTTTCCATGCCCATGTAATTAATTTGTTCGTGAGAACTTTAGTCACACAGAAAAAAATATCAATTGCTTGTTACTTTGGAGGTTCATTGCATTCTCCCAGAAATAGCCAGCCCAACATGTGACAGGGGAGCCACGAGCTGGTGCTGTTTAGGGAAAGGAGATAAGTTTCGCCAGTGATGATCCTGTGTATTAATACAATGCTATATGGATGCACGTATTATCATGTTGAATCAGTTCAGAAAAAAGTTCTCTCAGATGGATTTGCTTGTTGATTGTATAAATCTACCAGCTATTTCATGTCAGCAATTTCCGTAAACAGTAAGAAGACTAACAACAAGTTATAGTTTTGTTTTTGCTGAGGAGAAATTTTTTTCTCAGGGCATTAATGGGAGCTCACTTCTGATTTTTGAATCACAGACCTCTGACAGCATCCCTTTTCCTCCCTTATTCCTGGTTGGGATGACAGCATTTTAGCTAGGCCTGCACATCCCTAATTGCCCAGAAGGCAGTTAAGAATCAACCACATTGCTGTGGGTCTGGAGTCACATATAGGAAAGACCAGGTAAGGATGGCAGTTTCGTTCCCTAAAGGACATTGGTGAACCAGATGGATGTTTCTAACAGTCAACAATGGATTCATGGTTATCAACAGACTCTTAATTCCAGATGTTTTGTTTTATTGAATTCAAATTCCACCATTTGTAGTAGCGAGATTTGAACCTGGGTTCCCAGAACATTATCTGAGTTTCTGAATTTACAGTCCAGTGATCATACCCCCTAGTCCCTTTGAAATTGGAAGAATATGGACTTAGCATATGGATGATGATGGGATAGTGTAGGGGGAGGGGCTTAGATTAATTCACAGGTCGGTGCAACATCAAGGGCCGAAGGGCCTGTTCTGCGCTGTATTGTTCTATGTTCTATGAATGTCATCTCCAACTACAATCAGCTTGGATCACTGGTCATACTGCCTCTGAGTCAGGGGGCTGTTAAATACATGCCTTGCATCAGGACTTGACCTGTTGACATGTCAGTTCAGTGCTGAGGGAATGCTGCATTGTCCAGAAGGGCTGCCCTTCCATTAACACATTAAATACAAGCCGTGTCTAGTTCTTCAGATAACTGATTTTCTTATGCAAATTGTTTTCTACAATTTCTGACCAGGAATTATCTTCAAAAGCAACTGGTTAAGTGTGAGGTGCATTTGGATGTGAATGGCACCGTGCAAATGAAAATTCTTGTCGTAGAATTTTGAACCCATTCTGCTTGAGATTCAAGGCGTGTGCAGCTCAAACCATAAGTAGCTTGCAAATAACTATCAATTGAGCCAGGCTGACGGCAGACACCCGAAACCTATCATCTTTCTAACTCTTCTACAAATCTGCAAAGTTAGAGAAGGTAAATCCCATGCTTCTAGCAAGTAGCTACAGTTGCAAGAATTATTCTTCACTTTGTCTTATGTATTTATCTAACCTCCCTTTTTGAATTGTAGTCACTGTGATGTAGACATGAAAGTCTCTTGTCTGCTGTCTGTCGAGGTATAAACTGGAAAGTAAGATTCTGTTCTTAATCTCATTCCATTGGATTCTGTTCTTAATTCTACACCTGTCATTAAGCACGAATTGGCACCATACTGTCTGCTTCACCCAAAGGGCAGCATGGAATGTGGAGCCGTTTGATTCCACTTGCCAGCCTGCTCTTTCTAAAATTTTGTCTCCGATATGTTGCACCAACTGCATTGACTCAGCACTGGATGAGCGCCATACTCTGAGTGGAGATCCAGCATCACGAGAAACTGTGTCATAATTGTTGGCCTGTACGTCAGATTTTCCTGTTGGGCCCAATCTTGGAATCATCCCTTTTCCGTTTCCTTTATCCTGGTTGCTCCTTGTATAAGGCTCAGGAATGCTTGTTCAACATACAGTCACAGAGCTGTACAGCTCGGAAACAGACCCTTCAGTCCAACTTGTCCATGCTGACCGGATATCCTAAATTAATCTAGTCCCTTTTGCCAGCATTTGGCCCATATTCCTCTCAATCCTTCCTACTAATGTATTCATCCAGATGCCTTTTAAATGCTGTAATTGTACCAGCCTCTACCACTTCCTCTGGCAGCTCATTCCATACACGCACCACCCTCTGAGTGAAAAAAATTGCCCCTTAAGACCCCTTAAATCTTTCTCCTCTCACCTTAAACCTATGCCCCTCTAGTTTTGGACTCTCCTTCCCTGGGGAAAAGACCTTGGCTATTCACCTTATGCATGCTCCTCATGATTTTATACACCTCTACAAGATCGCCCCTCAGCCTCTTATGCTCCAGGGAAAATAGCCCCAACTCTATTCAGCCCATCCTTATGGCTCAAGCCCCTAAAATCCTGGCAACATGCTTGTAAATCTTTTCTGAAACCTTTCAAGTTTCAGAACATCCTCCCTTCAACAGGGAGACCAGACTTGAACACCATGTTCCAACAGTGGCCTAATCAACCCAAGTATGATAGTATTGGACTCCAAAAATGCAGCGATGGCAAAATTGGGAATGGGGGGACATGTACGGGACTGATAATTAAGTTCATGGACACGGGCCTTAATGAGATTTGAGCCAAAGTCCAGATTTTTTTGACGAGGGAAGAATTATTTTCCATATCATTGTAAAAGGGAAAGTTGTCATAGTCCTAGGGGGCTGCTGTCTCTAATTAGAGAGAGCCGACAGTCGGGTGAGTTTAATCTGAGGGTCACCTCTGGTACGGGGCAAGGTTGAGTAGGCAGGACTTTCCTGGTGACCTTGGCTGGATGGGGAATCGAACTTGCGGTTTGTTGCTGCCACTTGGCATCAGAAACCAGCCTTCCGGCCAGCTGAGCTAACCAGCCCCTACCCCATCTCATTGTACATGGGGCGGTGAGACAAACGGAAGGAGAGAAGAAAAAAAAACTGAGAACCAATCAACCTGAATGTAAAACGTAGCCACCAATGCAGGACGCAGAAGCACACAAAATTAAAATAATTAATGGCCCCAGGGCTCAACCCATCTGATGCTGAGCCAGCTACGTGTGATTCTGGAACATTGTATACTCTTGACTGGTGAAGGTTGCAACTGGTCAGAAAACGTATGCCTTGATGTAAAATGGAAGCCAAATAGCAGCAGGAACGAGTGATAAATATGAGTGTTGCCTCCCCTCATGCACCGAGCCTTGATAGGTTAGAGTTAGGGACACTCGTCATTGCAGTACAACCAGAGTGGGGCTTTAGTCACCTCCTCCAACATCACAAGACCAAATTTCTGCTGGACACTCGAGCTCCAATCATAAGTTCAGTTTTGAAGGCAAGACAATGGGAACTGCAGATGCTGGAGAATCCAAGATAACAAAGTGTGGAGCTGGATGAACACAGCAGGCCCAGCAGCATCTCAGGAGCCTTCATCAGAGAGCCTCTCTGATGAAGGGTCTAGGCCCGAAACGTCAGCTTTTGTACTCCTGAGATGTTGCTTGGCCTGCTGTGTTCATCCACCTCCACACTTTGTGATCAGTTTTGAAGGCTGAGGTTGCCTTGATATGCCTCAGACTTAAGGTGCGGCTAAAAAGGGATGTGCTTTGTTGCTGTGTAAAACAGGCTGGTTGGAAGCACAGGTAAAGGCTTTAGCAGATGTGTGGTGTAATTAAATGTTTCCACGCCCCTGCTGTTGTAGTACTGAGAACACAGCCCTGTTTTGAAACAGCAGACTGTAGAAAAATGATGTCATGCTCTTTGGCTAAGTATTGAGGAGACAGAGGCCCTGGGGGAATGGATTCATGCAGGCAGGCAAGAGACCCTGAGCCAGATGCCTTATCTTTTAATATACAATATAGGCACAATATGTTATCCATCATCAGTGCAAAGATTAATGAGATTTAGGTGAACCACCAATTACAGGATGCTAAAGCTAAGTGGAGCTCAGTCAGATATCAAACTCCCAGTCAGTCTGAATTGCTTAAATTTTCACGTTCTACACTGTCTGCACCTGATTGACTGACAGAGGTGTCACTGGTCTCTCTGAGAATATACTGACAGACCACAGTCTGTTCACATTATCTGCGAATTACTCTTGGAACATTTTAAAATTTGAATGCCGTACAGTATTAGAACTTCTAGTCCTGCTATCTGATGCCTTCTCAGGGCATAAATTAGGTGGTTGGAAGCAGCAGCTAAATCTATAGGGACCAGGACAATCCCCAGTGTCAGTCTTTCCTGTCTGCAGCATTAACCAGATGGTTCTGGGAGGTTGGAACTACATGTTCAGTCTCTTGTTCCAGAGCCTCTCTTAAAATAAGAATGTTCTTCACCTCTGTCCATATGCTTCCTGACTACGTGGCTACTGGGCAAAGGCAGAGCTTTGATCTAACTGTGATAGCCCCTGTGGTTGAGTAGCCTGCTAGTAGCCCTCAGCTTCACAGAGACAGAATGGCCAGTGCTGCCTTCAGGGACAATCTCACTAAATGACCTTCTACTTTCAGGAGTGGGGCAATGAATGAGAACATAAACATGTTCCTAGGTGCTGGGCTCATACACTTATTGAGCTCCCCTTCAAATATATCTTTGCCATTAGCTTCATGTTGAGCAATCCAATCCCATTACCTTATTCTATCCAAAGTAGCCCTGCATGTTTAATTCCTTGGCTTTTATTTATTTTCTTCAACTCTAGTTTTTAAGGGTCTGATACATTCCTTAAAATAATCCAAAATAAATTATTTTAGGATGAAAATGAATGAACACTTGTTTGCTAATCAAATCTGCCCAACCCTAGTTTGGCTGGTGTCTGATAAGTGAAGTGACTAAGGTTAGAATGGGATGTCGATAATCCTTAGTGACCCTGATAATATTATGGAGCACAAATTAAGAAATCACAGATGAGCTAATGCAGTGCACATTTACAAACGGATGTTTTACAAAGACCTACATTGCGAGTTAGTTTTATGCACCACACACTTCAAAAATATTTAATAAGTTTAACTTTTTAAGTTGTTTTTGTTTTGTTTAAATGTCACTGGAAGTACATATGTCTTAACGCAACATGAGTAGAAGTTTCACAGGTTCTGAACAATTTGGATGACTTTCTGTGACTGTGCAAACGTCTCACCTACTTCCTACAACCAGCAAGTTCTGCATTCTACCACTCTTTCGATAAAGCAGTCCCTCCTGAAGTCTCATCTGCGCAGCAAAGTTGTCAAAAAGGTCACCAAACATTTTGTACACAGGAAAGATGGTGAGAAAATGTTTCAAAGATAGTAACAAGAGAAATCTCAGAAGTGAGAATTGAAGATGTGGTTCACTGTTGAGTGGACCAGAGGATTGAGAATTTTTTAAAAAAAAAGATGATTATGAAAAGAAAGGGAGAAAGCACGTAATATCAAAACAGTAAGAGCTCCTTTAAATTTATAAAAAGGAAAAGAGTCCAAACTGGGCGCAAGACCCTTAGAAATTAGGCCGGTGAAATAATAAAAATGAATCAGGAATTGCATAAATACTTTCCATCAGTCTTCACAGTGCAAGGACACTAATAATATTCCAAAACTACTAAATACTGAAGGGGAAGAAGAGGATAGGCAATAAATACAATGGGCTGAATCTTATGGTTGCTTTGGCTAAGTCTGGATTTTGTCACAAGTATTGGAAGGATGCCCACTGTAAGAACGAGTGGATTTTCTGATTGTATGTTATCAAACGTGCCTCATTAACTACCAGCTCTTGCCCCACGGTATCCCTTGTGTCTGATCCTGGGCCCATTTCAAACACAAGTTGTTCCCGGAACAACTTGCCACTCAGCAACTACACCAGAATTCATCCGCATCGCTCATGCCCACGCTGTCTTTTAAGAGCACTCAGACAAGCGCTGTCAGTTCGAAGCAGTCCTGCATGGATTCTGATATTTGCCTGTACACGGCAGACGGGGAATATCGGAGCCCTGCTGTGTAGGAGACAACACATCCTCTTTCCCCAGGACCAACAGTAGAGGCTACAACACCCGACCATGCCAGCCTGCTCAGTGCAGTCTCAGCCATCAAGAAGAATGCCCAGTGCTGTAGAAGGATGGTCAATGATCTTCTCCATTCCCCCAGTAATAAGTGCCAACATCCTTCTCTCCAATACCTCATACTCACTCTATCCCTGCTACTGTGCCCACCTACCACCGAGAAGGGATGCTGTCCCACTGGTGATTGCTTGCAACACCTTCCTCACAAGCCCCAACACCACTAACCTTGTGATACCTTGTTCTGTCTAATTGTTCACACAAAACCCCTCTTCTCCTGCACTGGCAGTAACAGTGGGACCACCCACTTTCACTTCCCTTAATGCCTGCCACCACCTCCACCTCTCCAACCGCACCCCGCTTCCCACCACCATCAATTCCAGAAGGAAAACAGCCTTCAGTGAACAGAGAGTCAACGTAGGTGGTGGGCTGCGTGCCATTCAGCTTCTCGCCCCTGTTGTCAAGAACATTTGACCGTGAAGACCTTGAGTAGCTAACTGACCAACCATGCCCAAGTCTCTGGAGGAAAATTGGAAGCTGTCCTTGACTTAAGAGTGCCAGGAGCCCCTGAATGCTGTACCCCTTGACTGAGGCCTGTGGACAACCATGACATGCTTCTTGGATCTGAGCCTGAGCTAAGCAGCAAGACGAGATATAATTAATATGAGTCTTTTATCGAGAACTGCAAAAAAGTGAGAGATGCCGTGAGCATCCAGCTAGGTGCAGAATGAGGGTGCATTACGATAGCGAGCGAAGAGCCCAGAGATGTGGCCTGGTCTGGCCCATGAGCTGGTATGTGTGTCCTTGTGGGCACCCTGTCCTTGCTGCAGCTTTACAATGATAGTTGTCATTAGGAAAATGGTAGAAGTTATGATAAAGAACGTAACTTATAAATGCACAACAATATCGAGCAGAGTCAGAATGGCTTCGTGAAGGAGAAAGTATGCCTGACAAATGTATTAGAATTTTTTGAGGGAGGATAGATAAAAGGTAGATAAAGTATATTTGGATTTGCAAACAATGTTTAGTAAGGTCCCAGACATAAGGTCACTTCATAAGATAATAGCACGTGTTGGAGTGGGATACACATGCAGGTTAAAGAAGTGGGCAGAAACTTGGCAGGCAGAATATAATGTGGGAATATGGGAGGTTACGCATTTTGGCAGGAAGAACACTGGAGCTAGATATTTTACAGGAGCTCTTGTCTCCTATTATACTGTAGATATTATTTAAAGGGAGAAAGCCGAAGGCATACATTACAAAGAGAAGCTTACATAGGTAAATGGAAAGGAGTTAAAAAAAAAGGGAAATCCTGTTCCTGCTGTATGAGGCACTGGTTAGACTACAGCTAGAAAATGTGAACTGTTTGGGTCCCTTATCTAAGGAGAGATTCACTGGCATTTCAGGTTGCCCAGAGAAGGCTCACTCAATTGATCCCAGTTATGAGGAGAGGTTGAGTTTTGGCCTGTAGTCGTTGGAGGTCAGAAGAATAAGAGGTGATCTTACCAAAACACATAAGATCTTAGAAGACTTGACAGGGTCGTTACAGAGTTGGAGAGTCTGGGATCAGAGGGCGCTGTCTCCAAGTAAGATGTTGCCTAGTTAGGACAGAGGTGAGGAATTCCTTCTCTCAAAGGATAGTGAATCTGTGGAATTCTTTTATCACAGAGTGCTTCGGGACTGGACTGCTAACAAATTTAAGAAATAGTTAAAATTTTAGTTGGTAAGGGTTATGGGGAAAAGGCAGGAGTGTGGAGTTGAGGATCATTAGATCAGATATGATCTCGTTGAATGGCAGAGTGAACTTGATGGGCTCAATGGCCTACTTCTGTTCTTACGATGTTGTGCTAATAAAGGGAGGGGTGCATTAGATATCAGAAAAGGTGACAGAAAGGATTTGAGAGGAGATTTTTATTTGGAGAAGATTGCTGAACAGGGGAATTGAAGAATCTGATTGACCCCCTAAGGCTCTTTCCAATTCCAACTGTTAACTGACAAAACCTATCGGGAAATGACAAAAGTGCAATAATATGTGGGCCCCTGTGCAGTCTGCACAGAAAAAGATGGTACTCCTAACTTATTCTTTAACACAGCAGCAACACTAAGATGATAGTATTGTCCACTTTGTCTGACAATATAAACCTAACGCGTACAACTTGAAAGGGGGCAAAAGAACAGGAAAAGTGAGTGAGCATGTTTGTGCCTCTGAAAACAGAACACAAGCTGTGAAGCCTGTTAAAAGCTTTGTTCATAGAAAATCAGAGTGTAAATGTAATGAAATTCAGCTAAACATTTATAAAGCTCTGAATTCTGGTGTTCCATTCAGAGTAAGGGGCTGTTGAGGTCTGTGAAAGGTTGCAGAATCCTTTGTTAGAATGGTACCAAGGAATGAACGTCTGTTCTTCTTTGCCCAGTGAAGTTCCAGAGAAGGAGCAAATTACTGCAGATGCTGGAGTCGGTCCTGGAATCAAATGCTGGAGATCACAGCGGCTCAGGTAGCATCTGTGGAGAGAAAGCAAGCTCACATTTTGGTTCTATATGGCTCTTCTTCAGACTCTTCAACTCAAGGAGAAGTCTTGATTGAAGTATTCAACAACAACAACAGCTTTGGTCGCGTAAATGTGTCCAGTGGCGGAAGGGTTCGTTGCCAGAGGAACAGTAGGATTAGGTTTAGGGTTACCCCAGTTGGCTCTGGGGAAAGAGAAGCAGGACTAATGGGTCTGCCCTTGTTGTCATCTGACATGACGCATTATGCTGCAACAAGGACGAACATGGTATGTCAGTGAAAGGCTACCATGCCCAGAGAAATGATACCAGCCTTTTGATGCTAATGTGGTTGAGTAGAAGCAGGAGAAATCAGGTAATAAAAACAATCTGAACCCCAACCAGTGCTCAGTGCATCTCCTTTTGCTGTTGTTTAATTGATTCCTGTGATCTATATGTCCTTTTTCTTTCTTTATTCAGTCACAGGATGAGGGCGTTGCTAGCTAGGCAGCATTTGTTGCCCATCCCTGTTCTTCCTGTACTGCTCACTAAACAAAGTTTTTCACTGTACTCAGGTACACGTGGCTACAATAAATTAAATCAAATCAAAGTTGAGCAGGATGTCGAATTTTCTTGAAGGGTCTCTTGTGCAGTGGTAGCCTCCCTCACTCTGAGCCAGAAGTGGCGGGGGGGGGGGGGGTTCAAGTCCCAAGTGTTCCAGAAGAGTGTAACAAAACCCCTGAACAAGCCCTTTCCTTGTATGTCATTATTTTTTCCTGATAAGGTGGTGGGAAAGAACTTCAGGGGGACATGGGAAAGTCTGGAAGTTTGAATGTTACGTTTTCTGACATAGTGAAGGGGGACGTGATTTTTTTTAAAAAACTAGCTGTCTCTGTAAATGTGAACTAATTAACAAATGTGACAATCAAAATGTTTTGTGCAATGGGCAACCTGGAAAAAATGAGCCATCACTGGGATTTGTTTCTTTTGAGTTGAGATTTTCTCTGTCCTTCAGGTGTTAATTTAAACTGCCGAGCTCAGCAACCTCCAGAGAGTTAAATTTGGTTTGTGGGATGTGAACGTTCGAAAAACCCATCCCTTCTGTATGCTTTGTACAGGTTCTCTGATTTACCCCCGTCAGAGTGTTCACTGCTGACTTCATTCAGTGACAAACAATCTCGACTGCAGGCCAATGAAGTTAAGCCCAATAACTGAGTCTTCAGTAATGGCTAGAGATAATGGGAACTGCAGACGCTGGAGAATCCGAGATAACAAAGTGTGGGGCTGGATGAACACAGCAGGCCAAGCAGCATCGTAGGAGCTTGGCCTGCTGTGTTCATCCAGCTCTACACTTCGTTATCTTCAGAAATGGCTGCCTGTATATATTTTGTACGTGTGTGCCCGTGCCCATGTCTGTGTGTGTATGTCTGTGTGTTTACGTTTGTGCGTGTGTGTGTGTGTGTGTGTGTGTGTGTGTCTGTGTGTGTGTGTGTGTGGAGGTTGCTTCTGTAAAGGAAGTGGTGGCTGCCACAGGATGTAATATCAGGAAAGGCTGCCACAACCGAACTGTAGCTTGCAAATTCTCTCCTTTTTATGTATTTTCTCACAGAGAAGCAATTAGCAGTGACAGCGTACAACAAAAAAACACACACACACACAAATGCTGTGGCTCTCATTCTTTCTGCTAATATTGAATGCTGTAGAGGGTTTTATTTAAGAAAAGAGGACTATGCAGTTGACAAGGCTAGCTTAACCCCTCCTCCCACCCCCACAATCCAGGCAACAAAAAAACTGCTTCCAACTCTGCACATCAGAAAGCCACCAGCATTGCCTAAATGCAGAGCCTTCTCTGTACCCTAATTAGCATGACTAGTTTGATGGATTTAGACAACAGCACTCTGAAGGGGGAAGCCCAGTGTTAAGCTTTCTCCCCCCTTCAATGTGCAGGCTTCTCCTGCTCTCTCTGATGTCGTGGTGATTTACTGCGGGCACTTGTGGCCGTCGGCTGTCGAATTAATTGATCAGCTTTTGTGACTTTGGCTGTGGTCCAGCGGAGTGTCTGTCTGTTGTGTGAAGTGCACCACCCCTGCAAAGAGTTTGAAATGTAAGCTGCCTGGATTTCTCTCTCTCTCTTTCTCTCTCTCTTCCCCCCCTTCTGGCAAAGTGCTGTGGCTGCTTGTGTGATGTGTATGCATGGGGAGAGAGAAATGGATCAGTAGAGAGCAAGAGGATCATCAATTTACACCAGTCAGAGTAACAGATAAGTGCCTGTGTTTTTTTAGGGGGGGAGGTGGTGTGGGGTTTGGTGATTGAGAAAGGTGGGGAGATAGAGAGAGGGAAGCTGTTCCTCTTTCAACCCTGAGCACTATCCTTTGAACCAATTCTTTCTCTCAAGTACAAGAAGATTTGTGTGCTGATGTGCTGCAATAAATGCCTGTGAAGTTCATTTGACTCTAGCTGAAAAGGTCTTGATAGACTTCATTCTGCCTCCATTGTCTCAGGAGTGTTTGGAAGCTGAGTACAAATAGCCTGTTGGCAGCTACAGCCTGGTTCCATTAGTGGGCTCCATCTGTGATTGGTTTTGCCTGGAAACCAGGAGCCTAGAGATGAATAATTGATGTGTATTGTGCGGTAGCTGGACATGCAGAGAGCTGGACGCCCTGAGAGGACTGGAAAATAGCTGCTGGCTGGCTGTTAACTGAGATTAAGGCAGCCCCTGGCTGCCTTTGTTCTGCAGTACTTGAATGCTGGCTAAAAGTGGGCATAGGCAGGCAGACATATGTGCTCTTTTAATACATTGGAGAAAACGAGACACAGGAAGGAATGAGACAGGCAGCAGTGAGGCCAGCCTTTGGTCTGGTAAGTTGGTTTTTGCCTTGGCTACCAGGGGAAGCAGGGTTCTCACGTCCTTGCTTCATTAAAAGAAAAGGGGATTCTGGGTAAGGTTCTGGGTAGCTGTGTTGTCAAATGGAACAGGCGGTAGAGAGGATAAACATCTGACTTTAACTGGGAAGTGGGACACATTTGCATGCAGTGGCTGCTCATTTTGCTGCCTGAAGGCATTGATTTGGGGGATGGGAAGGGGGCCCCGTTAATTTCTAAACCACTTTTCTGCACGCTGGAGGGTGCCACAGGAGCGGTGTTCAGCCAGACATTTCTCAGCACTGTCTTGCTTATTTAACCTGGGTGCACAGTTCCATTGTTTTAAAAAACCAAGTTGGCTTGCAGTCCTCTCACATTAACAAAGGCAGTGACACAAGGCCCAGGAAAGGGTCTCCACTGCTGTCAGGGCACTCCAGGTCAGTTTTCTGTCTGTTCAGGTGCTCCCATTGATGCAAGAAGCTCCCTTTGCACAGGAGCAAACTTTTATCGATGGGTAGTTATTGGACAAAGGAGACAGTAAGTGCTATGGACGCTGGAAGCCAGAATCTAAAGCAGTGAGGCTGGAAAATCACAGCAGATCAGACAACATCCCAGAGGGTTTTGGCCTGAAACGTTGACTTGCCTGCTGCACAGATGCAGTCTGGCCTTCTGTGCTTTTCCAGCCTCACACCTATAGACTCTACTTATTAGACAGGTTGAGAACTGAGTGTTACACGGACTGCAAGGATATGTTACATGCCAAGCGATGGCCTAGTGACATTATCGCTTGCCTTTTCATCCACAGACTCAGGAATATCCATGGGACCTGGATCTGCCACAGCAGGTGGTGGAATTTGAATTCAATGGAAAAAAGTCTGGAATTAAGAATCCAACGATGCCCATGAATCCATTAATAACTGTTGTAAAAACCCGTGAAGTTCACTGATGTCCTTTAGGGAAGGAAACTGCCATCCTTACCTAGATTGGCCTACATGTGATTCCAGAACCACAGCCACACACCTACACAAATTAACACTGGGAAAGTGTCCTAATGCTAGTATAACGTGGGCACAACATTGATTGATAACCCTCTGTTCAACCCTGTTCAACCCTCTGAAGAGGTGCAGATCATGTACAATGTCCAGAGTTTGATTTTAAACCGTTTTGGTTGTGATCTACTTTGGAGTATTTGAATGCTGCAGTGTTGAAGTGTGGAGCCAGCTCAGAGTTTGACATTGTGGTACTGTTCATCGTGTTTTGGACCAGAACTTTTCCATTTTCCAGGGTGCCTCAATGCTTCCCTGTGAGTTTCCCTAACAGTAACCCAACTCTAACCCTAGCCCTGTTTCATCTTCACACTGACTGTGGGCCATTAGCTCCTATGAACTAGCCCTTAAACAGGTGGCTGTTCCTCAAAATAAACTTGCTTGAACTCTTTTGGCAGGTTTTATTTCAACCTGTTCTCTGTTTTAAGTAATGAAGAATTTACATGAAGTTCAGAGGATTCCATTCATCATCCATTCCTAGATGCCTTAAGGTGGTGCTAGAGGTCATTTGCTGAGGTGAGTCGCTCAGCTCTTATATAGTCATTTTAAGAATCGAACATGGATCAGAGCCGCACAGAGGCGAGTCTGGGAATTTTTGGGAATTACACAGTTAGTTCTGAGTTAAAAAGTGCTGCGTGAAGGTGCAGTCGATTGTAACTTCTGGAAGACAAAAAGACTCGAGGGAAAGCTTTGTGTAAACAGTAAGGTTCTAGGTTTAATTAGAAACCTCTCCCAAAGATCCTGTGCCAACTGCCTATGACTTGTGCCACGTGATCCTATGAGTCATTACTGATGGGCATTGATGAAGCAGTTGGCGTTTTCCTGCAAACTGGCAGCTACTGTACTGCACTGGTTATTTTGCTTCTGAATATCAGTGTACAGGTGGCTAGATTTATTGAGATCATCTTGACACGTTGGCACGGTGGGAACTGAACTGACAATGTTTGGGTTGTGTGTTCAGCGCTATGACAACTGCACTAACTCAGCGGTAATTTCTGGTGCCTGTACATGCCCTGACAGTTAGTGGCAGCACCTCAATTTGGAGCTGCCGCTGTTGGACACGCTGCTATTATCTGACGACCATGTGAATGTTCCAAGTAATATTGGCCCAGAAGGTCCCCATCAATCTGTGCACCAAATGATTGGGCACCCACTTTGCAACAAGCTTACTGGAAGACTGGCGAAGTGGTACTGGGTTAAATCAAGGAGTGTACACAAACAGCATAGACATCCCTAGGATAAAACGCCACGTTTACAATCCACACTTTCTACTAAAAGTGAGCTTCAATTGGCTTCAACTCTACATTTAAAAGAAAAAAAAGAACTTGTATTTATTTTTCGTTGCATCCTCCGCGACCTTGGGACGAGCAGAAGTGCCTTACAGCCAATAAAATAGTAAGGTCCGGCAAGCATTATTGAGGTAATGACTGGACAATCTTGTTTCTTTGTAATTGATGGAGAAATGGTGAGCAGGATAGGTCAGAGAAGTAGTGAAATAGAGCCAGGCCATCAGCAGAGATGGATAGGGCCATAGTATAACATCTCATCCAAAAGATGACAGCTCTGACAGCGACATACTGGAGTGTTGGCCTTGACCTCAAGTTTCTGGGATGGGACTAACACGCGGAACTCTCTGTCTGTTTCTGTCCCTGTGCTGAGCCACAGAGTGGAATACAAACAGCCAGGGTTTGGGATGAACAGCTGGTCAACATCAAGTGTCCTGGAGGGCCACCAGTGAAACCACTTCCAGGAACACAGAGAGCTTTCTGAGGAAACATTAGACATGGAGATCCTGCTGCCAGTGCTGTTTCCTTGGAAACACTGGAGACCGACTGCATGCATTTTACCTTTATGAAACCAGATATCTCAAACTCATTTCTGTAGAAGGATCACAATGATCTCAAAGCCTCAACTTGGTTTCTTTCTCCACAGATGCTGTCAGATCAGCTAGCTTTCTGCAGCAGTTTCTGTTTTCATTTCAGATCTCCAGCGTTTGCAGCATTTCACTTGTATTCCCCTAACCAGAGAATAGACGAGGGAACTTATGTTCCTTTCCTGACAGTGGAGGAATTTATTTTGAGTTTGGGTCGACGCAGAACAGGGGTGGCATTGTTGTCTCAGTGTCCTGAGTTCATTTACAGCCTCAGGTGTCTGTCTGGCTGGAATATGCACATTCTCCCAGTGTCTGTGTGGGTTACCTTCCACAGCCCAAAGATATGCGGGTTAAGATGGATTGGCCTGGCTAAATGCCCACAGTGACCAGGGATGTGCAGGCTGGGTGGATTAGCCATAGGAAATGCAGAGATAGGAGGTGGATATGGGTGGGACACTCTTGGAGGGTTGCTGCGGACTCAATGGGCCGAACTGCCTGCTTCCACACTGTAGGGGTTCTGTGATGCTAGTATGGTACCTTGAGCATGGTTTTTGGCTGTATTCCTATAATTTAAAAGCACCTCAGGCCATTGCGTGGCACCAGAAGCCTGCAGGGTCAAACTTGTGACTTAGCTCATCTCGGCCTTGTTGCCTCATCTAGCAACCCTGGGCTTAGTGAGTCAGGCTGGCTCCTGGTCCAGCAAAGGCCTCTTTTTTTCAAGTTCTTGTCCTTGTTTTCAAATCCTTCCCCCATCCCACCGCCAGGCCTCTGAGATCTCTACACCCCTCCAATTCTGACCTCTTGTGCATCCACCATTTTAGTTACTCCACCGTTGGCAGCCCGATCTTCAGCTGCCTAGGCCCTCGGCACTGGGGTTTAGTCTCTGAATTTCTACCTTCCCCATCTCATTGCCACCATTCTTTTAAACCTAGCTCCTCATCTTTTGACTGTCCATCCTATTTGCACATATCATGGTACTGGTTCTGTGGCTTGAAATATTTGATAATCCTCTTGTGAGGCACTGTGGGATGATATTAAACTGGGATCGGTGAGCTCAGTTGGCTGGATGGCTGGGTTTGCGATGCAGAGTGACGCTAACACGGTGGGTTCAGTTCCTACACCGGCTGAGGCTACCATGTCCTTTTAAGCCTCTCCCCCTCACTTGAGGTGTGGTGACCCTCAGGTAAAATCATCACCAACTTTCTCCGTCTCTCTCTCATGAGAGAGCCGCCTTATGGCCTAGTAGAACTAGGGTGACTTCCGCTTTTATGTAATTTTGAAGTGAAAGGCAGCAGATTTAGAGGGAATTTGAAGAAAAACTTCTTCAACTAGAGGGGCCTGGAATGTACTGGCTGGGAGGGTAGTTGAGGCAGGAGACTTTACAACCTTTAGGAAGTAGCTGGGCAGACACTTGAAGCTGTCCTAACACACAAGACTGAGTCTAGTGTAGAAAAGTGGAACTCCTATAGGCCAGAGATAGCAAGGCGTGGAGCTGGATGAGCATAGCAGGCTGAGCAGCATCAGAGGAGCAGGAAAGCTGATGTTTCGGGTCTGGACCCTACATCATAAATGGGGGAGGGGAAGGGGACTCTGAAAACAACCCCACTGTGAAGCCCTCCGAATCGGTTTTAACCCCACTGCGAAGCCTTCCCCAGCGTCGGCAGTTTCCACAGTCTCATGTAGGTCGTATGTTTTTGGTAGTACGGACAGACTTGATGGACCAAAGGGCCTCTCCTGCACTCTGATTTCATGTTAAAGTTGTGATATGAATGTAAATTTTGACACGAGCTGTGCCTTTTTGTTTGCACTGAGTGCAGAGTAGTGAGGAGACAGGGACAAAGCAGGAAGTCAGAGCATTGAGTTTGGTTTTGTTGGGGGGTGTGTTTATCAGTGCACCGTTTGGATGGACGCCAAGCCACAGCGAGTGGAGAATTCACACCGAGTGGAACTACGCTCAGTTTCTGCTGACGCAAGTCATTTCTTGTAAAGCCATTTTGGGGAATTCACCTCAACAAATTTTCCAAGGAAAGAACGATTTGCAATTCTAGACCATCTTTCACAAGTGGCAAAATGCCGCACAAGGTCCTACAGCCAAGATATGCTTCTTGAGTTGTAGTCACCACTGTGATGTGGGAAACGAGGGAAGGGCAAGCTCCCACAAGCAGATGTGTGATCGCTGTGGTGACATTGGGTTAGAGTTGACTGTTGGCTTTTCGGATGACAGGGGAGGAGATAGTACTCCCATGCTGCTTTGGGATCGTGTTGTAGAATGCGTAGCATCAGGCAGTGAGAGTTTCAGTTCAACGTCTCTTTTAAAAAGATGGCACTTTCAACCAAGCAGACTTCCCTTAGCGCTGTGGTGGAAAAGTTAGTGTTGATTCCCATGTTGTAAGCCTTTGTGTGAGACCTCATGGCTCAGTAGTGAGAATGGTTTCAAATGAGCCATGATTCCATGTTTTTCCCTGTATGCTTCAGTATCTTTGAGCCTTGAATATGTGTAACTTAATCATCACCTCTCAAATCATTTGGTACTCAGTTCATGAAAGGAATGGTGTTGAGCCCAATGGGACGAGAGCCCAGGATTCTATTGCCATGCAGAGCTCGGGAGAATTTAAGCGCTTTGTCTGAATGTAGCACTGAAAGATGTTGGATGTTAGGGTTACTTGGTTAGGGATGGGGGGAATCTACAGTGAGATGGAGCTGAGCTGAAGAAGGTGGGTGCATAGCCCTTGGGAAGTGCATTTGCGTTGTTCCAAAAGGGATTCCAAACTCCACGGAGAAATGGAGGATCCATGTGTAAAAAAAGAAAGGCTGGACCAGCTCGCAGTGAAGAGTGGAATTTTCTTCTGAATGTTGTCACTTTATACTCACTCAGAGAAAGTAGAAACTGCTGATGCTGGAGCATGAAGGGTCTAGACCCAAAACGTCAGCTTTCCTGCTCCTTTGATGCTGCCTGGCCTGCTCTGTTCATCCAGCTCTGCACCTTGTTACCTTATACTTACATTTTTGTACCTTATACTCAGTTTGTTTTCAGGTAGTATACAATCACAGTGGTTTCCATTTCACTAGTTAATCCCTTCTTGGTTCTCTCTATCTCTTTTTTGTCTCCGCTGATTTCTGCCGCTCTTAAAACTGGGTCAGGCTGGTAGAGAATGTGAAATGTTTTGAAGGCTTTTGGACTAAAGCAAATCTCCTGAAAATAAATAGAGATCTTAGTCATAAGCCTAATTCATGTCAAACAGACGAAGAAGAGCTTTTGTTTTGGCAGTGGAGAGGAACTGAGGAAGTGTTTCTGAAATCCTAGCTTTCAGCATGTAGTACAGTGACAGAAAAGTTGCCCACCAATCCAACAACCATTGGTGGTTCATTTGGATGTTGATTGGCAAATGCTGCACTGGTTTCATAGTCTCGATCGTGGGCTGAAGGGATTCACAGCACAGTGTCAGAGCTTAGGGATGACCAGCCCTGTCACAATTAATGCAGGCCATTTATCAGAACTTGAGTACATTACCTCATCTGACCCAACTGCAGCCGTAACAGCGGTCTGCATTATCAAAGAAACATGAAGTGAGGTCTGTTTGGTTTGACATTGAGAGGTCTCAAAAATCTTTAATCTGTGGAGAACGACTTTACATTCTCCCATCCGTCAGCATCACAAGAACTGGTCCCTGATCGCCTACTTGAGGTCAGGCACTGGGTGGAGTGGTGTTCTCATTGAGTTAGGAATCTAGAGGTCCAGGCTGCCCTCAAACCCCATGATGGCAACTGGAAGAATTTGAAATCAATCTTTAGAACTAGAAAGTTACAAGCATGCCTCAGTCTCAGTAAGGCTGAGTGTGAAACTGTCCATTGTTGTAAACGCCCATCTTGTTCATATAATGTTGTTTGGGGAAGGAAATCTGCCACCTTTGTCTGATCTGGCCTACATGTGACTCCAGACCCACTAAATGTAGTTGACTGTGTAAAATTCTGACAGGATGCAGGGTTGATGTTTCCCTTGTCCAGGGAGCCTAGGGAAAGGGCTCATCATCTTGGGATGTTTTGTACTGAGATGAGGAGACATTTCTTCACCCAGGGTGCGGTGGAATTCCGTACAACAGAAGGATATGGAGGCTATGTCCCTGAATATCTTTGAGAAACAAATAGATTAAGAGATGCCGTGAGGTATGAGGAGAACAAAAATATCGTGTTGAGATAGAGGACCCACTGGTATGTTAATGGCTGTATGTGATGAGTAAAAGGCACATTCAGCTCCTATTTTCTCTGTTTCTGTGCTGTTTGGAAACTTCTTGTGTGAAAGATGACTGTTGCAAAATGGCATCACAAAATAACGTCTCCTTTGTGAAACGTTCTGAAACTTTGGCGTTACTCGGGTTGTGTACGAGCCACATCTTTTTCCACATGTCTTGAGGACTTAAATGTTGACTTAAACCAGACTTCTTCTGCAGTCTGTCCTACGGAATGGTTGGTTTTTGGCTAACAAAATCACCAAAAAGTGGTAGTCACCATCTTGGGACTTTATCTCGATAATTGCCTCCAGGCAACTGTGCTGCCTTGTTGGTCCATTGATGACATTACTCTGCTGTCTTGCTGTCCACTTGCACAGATAAATATAAACAATTTGAGCCCTAAAACTGATGAAGAGTCATTTGGTCTGGAAATGTTAGCTTGCGCTCTGTCCGTAGATGCTGCCTGACCTGCTGTGATTGCTGGCATTCTTTATTTTGAGTACAACAAGCTCCGATAGACACAGTGAGGAGCTGCCTGCATTTTGTCGATGCTGTCCTTTTCATGAGAGACGCTCTTCTAGGCTCAGGTCTAGTGAAAGAAGATTTACTCTGTAACAAGCTGTTAAAGTTTTGGTTAATTGGTACCATTCCCCCTTTTTACAAGCACAGAAGAAATGTAGATTGGATAGAGCAGTGTTCTTTGTGTAACTCTTCCAATCTGGCATCTTGAATGGTGGTTCTTACTTCATAATCTAGATCTGTCAAATTTTAACCCACTTTCAGTTGCCATTTTTGAGACAGAGTGCACTAACCTCCTCTGTCAGTCACAGTAAAAGCAAGGGATGAGGGAAACGTTTGACTGGTGGTGACTTGTCGTGATTATTTCAGGGCACTGAGTCTAAGATGAGTTGTAATGAGGACCTCTTACCTTGTGTGAGCCGATGAGGCTTTATCTAGTGGTGGGTGTGTTCTAACTGCTTAAGCTATTGGCCACGTTTCCCCTTGAGAAGTGTAATGACCCTGTTGACCAAAGGGTTTTCTCCACGTGAAAGTAAGGCTTTATAAGTTGAATTCTTGACACTAAATGGTTTATAGTCATCCCACTTTTCTCCGTGAGTAGTTTCTTCCCTTATAACTATAACAACTTTCCTATAGTATTTCACTAGTTGTGAAGCATTTTCAAGCATCCTGAGATTATGGAAGGCACTGTACAAATGCACACACTTTCTCTCGAGCAAAACAAAACCAATAGCAAAGGGTGTAAGAAAAAATCAGGATTTCAGGAGGTGTCTGAGGAGCTTCTTCAGCTTCAAAAAGCTTCGCAAGTTTTGGATCGAAAGGCTTGCAGGCAGAGTGGTCCAACCTGTGTGTGTGAAGGAGCTGATTTTTAACATCCACGACATTAAAATGTGTGATCCTGCTGGCTCTTGGAAAGAGGAAGTCTTGTTTAATTCTTCTGCTGAATGTTGGTACTAACCCGTGTTGACCTCACCACAAAAACTCAGTCAACAAGTAAGCAGTGTGAGCACTTGATTTGGAGTTGTGTTGAAAGCATGAAATGTTGTGCAAGCCACTGGAGAAAGCTTGAATTAGATATCCAGACTAGACAGCGGTTTCTTAACTTCTCCCTGAGTCATCTGCTGCTGGTTTTTGGCCAGGGAAAAGTCTCCATTTTGTTGAAATGGTTGTGGTGTACCGAACACAATGGAAGAAATTGTCTGGTTTTAGAAACTCCTAATGGCTGTCTTGGTCTGACAACAGTTGTCAAATCAACTGCAGTTTGAGATGCGTGATGCCAGTGAATAATTGTACCGAATGCCACAACCACTGACATGTTAGATGGTCAGTTTTACAATGTCATTAAACCTAAATTGTAATTTAATGTCAATCATTGTTTTTCCTTTTTAAATGGGAAAGCACTGTGAGATGGACATGGGGGTGGACGTTTCATCTGCAGGTGATGGCTTGGATGTTTCAAGTCACATTCTGAGGGAAAATTTTTACTGATCAAGAGTAGTGGTGTGACCGCAAAAGGGAGGAAGTGTTCTTGCATGCTGTGCTGGGGGTGTGATTATATGTGCAAATGTAATCTATCCCACAGCAGAGTCAATGAAGCCATTAAAGATGAATTGTGTAAGTACACAGATAAAAGATTCGAAGGATGCATTGATAAGATGCAAGGTGTCAGGATCAAAGCAAAACACTGCAGATGCTGGAAATCTGAAATAAAAACAAAGTGCTGGAGAAACTCAGCAGGTCTGGTAGCATTTGTGGAGAGAGAAACAGAGTTGACATTTCTAATCCAGTGTGACTTCTTCAGAATCCACGAAGAGGTGAAAGAGTAATACTGGACTCAAAATACTAACAAAGTTTTGAGGAGGTTACTTTGCAAGTTAAGGAACTGGAATAGACCAGTTTTATGCAGGTAATCCTATGTAATTCATAGTGTTGTTGTACTCAATGGCAATATGTTAATGCATTTCATCCAGATCTTCACTGCACGTGTTCTCTCTCGGGTGTGATTCACTGTGGTTGTCCCCATCTCTCTGTTTCCGAGTTGACTCGTGTTTTGCAAAGTGCTGCAGAGCACATCTTAAACAATGCGAGAAACCAGTAAACAAAATTATGTCCTGTCACACTAACCTTTTTGAAGAATGAGTCTTTGGAACATCACTCACCCAGCAGCAGGTTTCAATGGGTAAAGAATTTCACACCAATGAGGACAACTCTGGAGAAAATGAGCTTTAATGACGCCTTCTAGCATGTCGCCAACTGCTTAATTGCCATCATAAAGGGATGAGAAGAGCCTGATCTCTGGATTTAATCCATTGAGCAATGGCTGATAGCTCTACCTGAATTACAAAACCTAACGCTGTACAGGGTGGAGACAGGCCCTTTGGTCCAACCTGTCCATGCTGACCAGATATCCTAAATAAATCTAGACCTATTAGCCAGCATTTGGCCCATATCCCTCTTAACCCTTTGAAAAAACATCAGGATGGGTAGATGAATACAATGCTGTAATTGTACCAGCCTCCACCACTTCTTCTGGCAGCTCATTCCATACATGCACCACTCTCAGCGTGAAAAGGTTGTCCCTTAGGTCCCTTTTATATCTTTCCTCTCTCACCTTAAACCTACGCTCTGTGGTTTTAGACTCCCCCACCCTGGGGAAAAGACCTTGTCTATTCACCTATCTCTGCCCCATGATTTTATGAACTTCGATAGGGTCACCCCTCAGCCCCTTTGCTTCAGGGAGAATAGCCGCAGCCTGTTCAGCCTTTCTCTGAAGATCAAACCCTACGATCCTGAAACATTCTTGTAAATCTTTTCTGAACCCTTCGAACTTTAACAGCATCTTTCCCATGGCAAGGAGACCAGAATTGAATGTAGTATTCCAAAAGCGGTCTAACCAATGACCTGTACAGCCGCAACTTAATGCCTATTCTCAATTCACTGATCCAACAAAGGCAATCACTGCCAAAGTTTTGATCATTGTATTTTTTTTACTCTTACTGAGAACAGCTATTCCATGTTAACCTTCCAGATTCAGGAATCCCTCGATTTCCTGAAATCTTTCTCCTGGGGGTTAATTTTGCTTCGTAACCCATTAACTTGTCAGCTTTAGCTGCTGTATCAGACCTTTTGTTTTTTTTTCTTGACACTAGAATGTGAAGCTCTCGGGTGGAACTGCACAGAGGGCCTTGTGATGAATTTGCTGCAGTTTGGGTGCAGCATTGACCTCGTAGCTCTTTAGAGTTCTGTGAAAAGAGTTCCAATATGAATTGGACCAAAAGCAAGGATGGTAGTCCAGGCTTGGTGGGCCCTTGAAAGGGGCACAGTGGGCGATGAGATTTTCCAGATTTGGTGGAGTGCCATTAGGGTGGGAGGAGGGTTGTGGGGAGAGAAACCAATCCGTTGAGTGGGCTGGGGTGGGACAGGATTGATGTGAAAGCGGTCATGCTCAAGCTGAAATAAGAAAGGGCAGGCACTCGAAACTTGTGGCTTCCTGGGAGGCCATGTGAGTAGGGGGGGCAGGGAGTCAAAAGAAAAGAGGAACTAACTCGAAAGCAGCGTGGCCCAGAAGTGTCAGCCCGCAAACAAATGTATGTTTGAAGTGAACCTGAGTGAAGTTCCTAAGAAGGGATGGTGACTACAACTGTGATTTCTAAATGATTGTAATACAAATGGGGGAATTGCAGGTCTGTTCAAATTGTTTTCCATTTCATTATGTCTTTCTATCGTTGTAGAACAGAAAAGTTAATTTTCTCACTGTAGTGAGGCATCCTGTAGCATGTAAACTGAAGCTAATTTAATAATGCACCAAGGCCAGTGTTATTCAAATCTCACACAGCTAGGTGCAACTTCAAAAGCAACAAAAACAGAAGTCGCTGGAAAAACTCAGCAGGTCTGTCAGCATCTGTGGAGAGAAATCAGCGTCAACCTTTCAAGTTGGGTGACCCTTCCCCAGAGCTAAACTGAGGCTAGTACATTTACTGCTGGATTAGCAGGTGACTGTGGAAGTTGTTAGGAAGGGCCTTGTTAGATTTAAACATAGTTGTGATGCCAACCAGCAAATAGTAGAGCAGTTTTCAGATATCTTTGTATTTCAAAGACTGAATTTTGGAGAAAATTTACAAGCTGAACTTTAAAAAATCTGTTTGTTGTTTAGGATGGTTCAATTAAAAATAAGATCTTTACATCCCTCCTTTCAAAATGAATGTTCTATTCTGTTGGGTTGGCAGTGGAGTAGGGTTTCTGAGCCTGGAGCTCACCCTCTCCCTCCACTTTCTTTTTGTTTTCTTTCTACTTCATTTCTCTTTTTTTTTTAATTTTTTTTTTCTCTTTTACTTTACTTCTTTGTTGAAGAGTCTTGTCATGGGGTTGGCATCAAGTGGGCCCGGCACGGACTCGTGGCAGTCAGCAAGTGGGCCCAGTAAGGGCTCAAACAGGCCCAGTGCAGACTCGTAGAGGTAACAGTGGCTAGAGGTGAGTTTGGGCCCAGCGGGAGCCTCTTTTAGCGTTGGCAGCTGCTGCATCGGCGAAGTGGGCTGAAATGGTCTCATGGCAGCAACGGACTCGAGTTTATAACTGGCAGCATTGGGGGCATCTGCTTTGACGAGGGCTAGCGAGGACATGTAGTGGTGAGGGTCTTGGTGGAGGCAGGATGGCGCCAAAGAGCAGTGACGTTTTGCTCCAGTAGCGGCAGCACGGCGAAGGGGAACTCGAGCATGGTCACCAGGCCTATGGCCCACAGTGAGCACTTAAGAAGAAGGACTGTGAAGTTGAACACTTCTTCATTTCATTATTCTTCTGCCTTTATATTCTAAGTTAATGCTGGAGAGTGGCAGCACTTTTCACTGTATTTTGTAACAAAATACATGTGGCTATCAATAAATTATATCAATTGTTCTGTGATTAATACAAGTCTTTTTACTATCAATGCTCATTGCTTGATCAGTTAAGCTTGAGCACAGACTTGGAGTAACATAAGCAAATTGTACAAAGACCTGAAAGCAGGGCTGAAGCATGGAGCAGACATTTTGAGGCACATTTTAAGACAAAGAGTCACAGAGCTGTACAGCACAGAAACAGACCCTTTGGCCCAACCAGTCCATGCTGACCAGATGTCCTAGGTAAATCTAGTCATATTTGCCAGCATTTGGCCCACATCCCTCTCAACCCTTGCTATTCAAATACCTATCCAGATGTCTATTAAATGTTGTAATTGTACCAGCCTCCACCACTTCCTTCGGAAGCTCACTCCATATACGCAGCATCCTCTCAAGTCCCTTTTAGATCTTTCCCCTCCCACCTTAAACCAATGCCCTCTAGATTTGGACTCCCCCCATCCCTAGTAAGGCCCTATTCTCTCACTACCTTTTTGCCCTTAATGTATTTATAAAATCCCTTTGGATTCTCCTTAACGCTAATTACCAAAGCTATCTCTTGTCTCCTTTTTGCCCTCCTGCTTTCCCTCTTAAGTGCACTCCTGCTGCCTTTATACTCTCACAAGGATTCACTGGATCTCTGCTGTTTATACCTGATATATGCTTCTTTTCGCTTGGCCAAAACTGCAATTTGTCAAGTCATCCAGCATTCCTTACACCCACCAGCCTTACCCTTCAACCTAGCGGGAACATACTGTCCCTCGACTCTACTTTATGAAGGCTTCCCATTTTCTACCTATGCCTTTACCTGCGAACATCTGTCCCTAATCAACTTTTGAAAGTTTTTGCCTAATACCTTCAAAATTGACCTTCTTCCAATTTAGAAATTCAACTCTTAGATCTCATCTATCCTTTTCCATCACTATTTTAAAACTAGTAGAATTATCGTCACTGGCCCCAAAGTGCTGTCCCACTGATACTTCAGTGACCTGACCTGCCTTATTTTCCAAGATTAGCTGAAAGTTTTTCACTTTCTCCAGTACGTACTTACCTGTTTCACGCATAGTGACTAGTCTCTTGTCTACATTCCACAGCAATGTATAAAATATACAACACTGGCTTGAAGAAGAAAGGTTCTTTATTGCACCACATTGTCAGTACTGTGTTGTGCATATAGATCTTCTGTAGCTAGCACAGACATAATGACCTAAATGGCCTTCTTCTGTCGTCTTAAAAAATTATGTTTCTTCCCATATTTTGTCTTGAATATGTACTGAATAGATATTGCCTAGGCGTTGGGTAGTGTTGGAGATCAGAGGGACCTAGGGGTGCCGGTAATTAATTTACATATAGACAAGGTGTTTAAAAAGGTATTTAGAGCACTTGCCTTCATTGCTCAATCCGTTGAGTATAGGAGCTGGGAAGTCATGTTGAGGTTCTAAAGGACATTGGTGAGGCCTCTTCTGGAATACTGTGTCCAGTTCTGGCCGTCCAGTTATAGGGACGATATTTTCAAGCTGGAGAGGGTTAAGAAGAGATTTACCAGGGTATGAAAGGTTTGAGTTATAAAGAAAGACTGGATAGGCCGAGGCTTATCACAGGAGCATGGGATATTGAAAGATGATCTTATAGAGCTTTATAAAATGATGAGAGGTATAGATAGGGTTCATTTTCTGGGGTTTCTTCCCCCCTAGGATGGGGGATTTCAAGACTAGAGGGTATGTTTCTAAGATGAGAGGAGAGAAATTTAAAAGAGACCTGCAGGGCAACTTTTTTTAAACACAAATGAGTGGATTGCATGTGAAATGAGCTTCCTGAGGAAGTAGTGAATGCGGGGACTGTTACAAGGTTTAAAAGACACTGAGATAAGGACATGAACAGGAAAGGTTGGGAAGGATTTGGGCCAGGAGCAGGCAGGTGGGGCTACTTTAGTTTGGGATTATGTTCAGCATGAACTGGTTGGACTGAAGGGTCTGTTTCCATGCTGTGTGATTCTATGACTGTATGTTAGAACAGGTAGATCTCCTCTGGCACAGCTCATAGAGGGTTGAACAGCTCAGTGCTGGGTTTTGAGATTGATGTGAACAATGGTGAATAAATTGTGAAAACACTTTGTACTGCCCAATCAGCAAAGTGCACAGATTTTTAGATGTACGGATGCATTTGAATTGTAGCAGACACGATTTCAATATATTGTGGGTAAACACAATCCTCCATCATGTCCTGTGATGCTGTGTTTGATTTGGCATTCTTGCTAAAGTGGCTCAAAAGGGTCAGCCAAAATATATTAGTGCTTTCTTGTTTGTTTCCCAGTGGTAAATGTAACTCCAGAGGTGTCAAATGTTTGAACTTGGGACCTCTACAATAAAAGGGCTTGAAGGAAAGTGATGCCAATGGAAGACTCCCATCAGATAACGGATCACACTCTTTTACAGTAAAATAGAACTACTTAATGGCTACTTCATCTTTCTGTGCATTTTTACAACATCCTACTCGTGTGAGAGGCCGTGCTACTTCAAATGTCGCATCCGCTGCAATGAATTATTTCTCAAAATTGCAACCGGAGATTGCATACAATATTGTAGCGCAGCAACAGACTATTCAGCCCAATTGGTCTGTGTTGGTGCCAACACAGCAAATGCTGGAGAAACTCGGCATGGTGGCTCAGCGGTTAGCACTGCTGCCTCACAGCACCAGGGGCCCCAAGTCTGATTCCAACTGTGTGACTATCTCCATGGAGTTTGCGCGTTCTTCCTGAGTCGGTACGGGTTTCCACCGAATGCTCCTGTTTCCTCCCACAATCCAAAGATGTGCAGATTAGGTGGTTCTGCCATGGGATATTGTCCATAGTTTTCAGGGGTGTGCAGGCTAAGCAGATTAGCCATGGGAAGTGCAGAGACAGGTAGGGTGTGGTCTGGGTGAGATGCTGTTTGGAGGGCCAGCCTGGACTTAATGGTTTGAATGGCCTGCTTCCACAGTCTGGGGATTTTACAATTTTAACTCAGCAGGTCTGGTAGCATCTGTATAGAGAGAAACAGAATTAACATTTCGAGTCCTATCTGACTTTTCTTCAGAAAAACTCTGAAGAAGAGGCGAATCAGACTCAAAATGTCAGAGTTTCTCCAGCAATTTCTGTTTCTATTTCAGATTTCCAGCATCTGCAGTATTTTGCTTTTATTTGAGGTCTCTGTTGGTGCTGAAACTCCTCCCATGCTTTCTCCCACCTTTCTTCATCTTAACCGATCATTATCACCATTTTTGTTCTTCCTCTGGTATGCACCTGAATGCATTGCCTCAACCACTCCATGTGATAATGTGTTCAGTCATTCTCATCATTCCTTTTGAATGGTATTCATCCCCTTTAGATGTCCCACTCCCAGAAAGCCACATTAGATTCAGAAGTGAGTGGGTGCAGTCACCAGAATGAATCTCATACCAACAGGATTACATTCAGAGGACAGGTCGTACACTGGTAGATTAAGATTAGGGAGTGATCTGCCTGCCTTGGTTCTGTAATCTTCGGTATCCCTGATGTGTAGGTGCTAGTGCTGGACTGGGGACGACAAAGGCAGAAGTCACATGCCACCAGGTTATGGTCCAACAGGTTTATTTAAAATCACAAGCTTTTGGAGCAGCACTCTGAAAGCTTGTGATTTTAAATAAACCTGTTGGACCATAACCTGGTGTTGTGTGACTTCTGACTTTAATATCCCTGCCTGTCATAAATCTACCTGGCTCAGTTTGGAAACTTTCTGCTCACCTGACCACACCAATTTCGTTGGGTGTAGGGGACAGAGAGGGAGAGAAAGGGGGGGGGGGGGGTGGTTGTGGGGAAGTTTGAAATTCCTGCTATGCCTCGGGCAGGAGTAGATAGGATGATGCAGACAGTGATGGGGGTGAATTGGTATTTTGTTTGGTGTTTATTACCTCAATCTCATCTCAGTTGAATATTTGTCGGCTGCGGTTTATGAAATTGCAAAAGGTCGACTGGAAAAAGGAGGTCTCTTGAGTGTTCTGGACTTATTTATCATCAGCTAACAGGAAAACACGTGCCCTGATCATACACTGTGTGGAGCTGGAGGAACACAGCAGGTCAGGCAGCATCAGAGGAGCAGGAAAGTTGACGTTTCGTGTCGGTATCCTTCTTCTGAAAATCATTTTCTGAAGAAGGGCCCCAACCCAAAACATCAGCTTTCCTACTCCCCTGATGCTGCCTGACCTGCTGTGTTCCTCCAGCTCCACACAGCGTATGATCAGGTCACGTGTTTTCCTTCTAGCTGTCGATAAATAAGTGTTCCTCCAGCTCCACACTACGTTATCTCTGACATCGGCAGTTCTAACTAACTCTGATCATGACAATCTTGCTGATTGTGGGAGATTGCAGTTGTTAAATTGGCCATTGTTTGGAGCGCGCTTCAGAAGTGCCCTTACAACTGTATATAAGCTGAAGATGTCCTGAGGCCGTGGCAGTCACTATTGAATTTCTTCATTAATCTTGCAAAGAAACTTGAATTTTGAACCTGATGTTCAATGTGTCACCTGGTTCTGCTTAAAGACTAGGTGTGGCCGTTTTTATGGGCTGCTGCAAAATTCACCCCACCCTGTGTTGTTCCTGAGTTGTCCATGATTCTCTGTACGTTATGTCCATCCCATACTGATCTCAGGATTGAAGAGAAGTAATAAACCCTCTGCCCATTGGAGAGCTCCATCAGCCGAATGTGACCGCTGCCCAAGGCTGCAGTGGGGTTAGTTAGCAGCAATAGAAATGTCACTGGGTTTAAAAAAAATGTTGCATTTCCCCCCCCCCCCCAAAACAAAAAGCACCTGGCAATGATTAATTCTGAACCCATTCTCTTTCCATCCTGTCTGGTCTGCCTGTCTAAATATGTCAGCTTGCTCATACTGAGACAACTTGAGGACCATCAGGAAGCAGTTCTCGCTCTCCTTGAAACTGCTTTGTTCCCTAAACCCAAGAGCAGACTGGTTTCACATTGCAGAGCAAGTGGAGAAGATGGCCAGTTGTAGAGAAGGTCAGAAGGCAAGACAGAGAGGTCCATTGACGAGGGACTGCCCATTGACAGGAGAATTAACTCTCAGGTTAGGATTAGGAGGGGAAGGGCTTTAACAATCTAATGAACTTTGACTGGCAATTACTCGATGATAGATGGTGGAAATTGAGGATGCAAGTGATAAACTAGGAAATGGCCAAAAATGAGCAGATCTCCAGTGTAAAAGACCAGCAGGCATTTGGAATAAGAATGGTAGTATGATTCACTGAAATGTTATAAAGCCCCAGTCCACATAGTTCTTGTGGATCTGAAGGATGTTGCCAAGAAATGAGATGGCAAATTACTACACAGTACGGATCAGTACCCCAGTGTGAATCAGAGTTCTCCAGGCCAGGGAAGAGGAGAAATAAAAATGCTTTGCGCAATAGAAGAGGCAGTAAGTATCGAAACTGTCCAATTCTCCCAGTGCGTCTTTTCTGGTGAATTCATCCTTGCGTACCAACAAGAAAAGGATGTGCACTCCAAATCTGTTCACTCCGGACATCTTGCCTCCTGCACCTTGGAATTTTGTGTTATTGTCTGCTGCCAAACAAAGTGAAATTGAACCTTTTTGAAATACTTTCTGGAGGAGGAGGTACATATCTTCCCCAGTACTGAGAATGGCACTCACCAGTTTGCTCTGTATATTGATGCTGGCTGTTGCTTAGGACATTAAGCTGAGCACAGACCAAGAACAGTTTTTCAGCCCTTGGAGGATAGGAGGGTTGGGAATGGAGGTCGTGTAGGGCAATACTTACTTGAGTGGCCCTTCTGTTTGGATAGTCACCATCGATTAGTACAATAAGGCACTGCTGTCTGGGGCTACCAGATGAGCTGCAGTAAACAACTATTTCAGGGTTCCATGGCCAGACTCTGGCCCAACGTCCTCAGTTAAGTTCTGGTCACTGAGAAATGAGGGTGGAAGTGAAGCATTGGAGGTAGTGTGGTGAAGAGGCTGGAGGTTGTTCCTTGCTTTGAGTTGCGAGAAAATAAGCTGAAAGGACATGGGAATAGCAGGAGGCCAGTCAGCCCCTTGAGTCCATTCTGCTATTCAGTGAGATCATACTGATCTGTGACCTTCCTTCATTTTGCTGCCTTTCCCCTGTTTCCTTTTATATCTTTGGATTAAAAAAAAATTATCAATTGTAGAGTTAAACAAATAATTGATTGAGCATCAATCTTGCATAGCAGAAGAGAGTTCCAAATTTCTACCATCTTTTACATGAAGAAAGTTTCGTCATTTCACCGTTGGTACTAAGGTTTGGACAACATACGCACTGCACACAAGATAACAAAGTGTGAAGCTGGATGAACACAGCAGGCCAAGCAGCTTCTCAGGAGCACAAAAGCTGACGTTTCAGGCCTAGACCCTTCATCAGAGAGGGGGGTGGGGGAGAGGGAACTGGAATAAATAGGGAGAGAGGGGGAGGCAGACCAAAGATGGATAGAAGAGAAGATAGGTGGAGAGGAGAGTATAGGTGCGGAGGTAGGGAGGGGATAGGTCAGTCCAGGGACGACGGACAGGTCAAGGAGGCAGGATGAGGTTAGTAGGCGGGAAATGGAAATGAAACCTACTAACCTCATCCCGCCTCCTTGACCTGTCCGTCCTCCACGGACTGACCTATCCCCTCCCTACCTCTGCACCTATACTTTCCTCTCCACCTATCTTCTCCTCTATCCGTCTTCGGTCCGCCTCCTCCTCTCTCCCTATTTATTCCAGAACCCTCACCCCATCCCCCTCTCTGATAAAGGGCCTAGGCCCGAAACGTCAGCTTTTGTGCTCCTGAGATGCTGCTTGGCCTGCTGTGTTCATCCAGCTCCACACTTTGTTATCTTGGATTCTCCGGCATCTGCAGTTCCCATTATCACTGATACACATGCACACAGACTTCCAATGTGCTGGAAACAGCTCCTGTCTATTTACCCTATCACTTCCTATTTTGAAAGTATAGGAACAGGAATAGGCTATTCAGGCCATTCAAACCTGCCTTGCCATTCTTAATCATGGAAGAGAACTACCTCAATGCCATTTTCTGGCACTGTCTCCATATTCTTTGTGTCATTTATCAATTTCTATCTTGAACATGCTCAATGACTAAGCTTCCACAGCCCTCTTCCAAAGATTCACCACCTTCTAAGTGAAACATTACACCTTATCTCAGTCTTAGATGACCTGTGTCTTCTCCTGAGGTTAGGTCCCCTCTGGTTCTCCAATCTCCAGCCTTTGATCATATGCCTTTGATCAAGTTGCTGCTTTATCTTTAATTTCCAGGGATTGTAACCTTAGTTTGTGCATCCTTTCCTGGTAACACAGCCCTCAGAGACCCAAATATCGTTTTGATAAACCTACATTGTACTCCCTCCGAGGCTTGTACGTAATTCTGAGGCCATGGTATTCCAAAAGAATGCTCACAACATGGCAGGTGTGATCTGTGCTGAGAATGGTTAACACTGGAATGGAATAATGAAGGTGGAAATTCTGGGATCTTGTATGAAACAGATGTTGCAGAGCTAAGATAATTATGGTGTTTGGCATGGATGGATGAATTAAGATGGGTTGAATGGCCACTTGCATGAAGATTCTAAAAAATAAATAAAAAGGCAGAACTTGATTTTATAGCTAGGTGACAAATGGAGGGTATGTCTATGATGTGTCCTCACTATATTATCTCTTAGTCTCTCAGTGACAACTTTCAATTGTCAAGCAACATTGACGTAGGAGATAAATCCCAAGATGCTTCACTGAGGCCTGGTGAAAAAAACTAAGCTAAAACTGAGGGGATGAGGTGGCGAAAGGCTTGGCCTGGGAACTGGGGCTAAAGGTAGTAGTAGAGGAGAAGGGAGAGAAGCAAGTAGTTTAAGAGGGAATTCCAGATTTGATTGTTCCAGATTTTGACATTCTGTTTTACAGTGCTATTTTTTTCTGCCTGCTTCTGAATTTATGTAAATAATTTCTGTAAGATTAGCACATTTCAAAATGCATCTGTGACAAACTGGATCTTATTTTTGGAGTTTGGGTACTGTAGCTTGCCTTAAAAATGACTAATATTGTGAGGCTGAGATAATAGTTTAAAGTGTCTTGCAAATTATAGCCTGCCCTTGATTTGTAATCTTCTAGTGTAGCAGTGCTTCAGTCATCTGTAACCCTGAAGAGGGACCTGATTTCCAAAGAGCAGTGCTATGAAAACAGGACCTTGGTGTGTTATTTCTTCTTTTAAACAAAAAGAAATTACAAGTTCCCCTTTCACATCAAAATTGATCAGTTAAATCTGAGTAATTTTGGTCTAGAGTGGGGTTTTATGCAAAACTGTCCAATGAGGTTTTTGTGGTCGTATTAATTTTATGTGAAAACATTGCACTCCGTTAAAGGGGAAATGGACCCTGTGTATTGAGCACCCACCTTGGCATTGCAAGTCAAGAGACAGTCTGCACCGTTAATACCCAGAGGGAAATGTGTGGGATCATTTTGCCTCATTTTAGTCTGATTCTACCAAGAAGCCAGAATCATAGTCAGCTTTTTAAAACTAGTGTCCTTAAGGCTATGGAGCATGAGACTCACTTATCTATGGTCAGCTGCACTGTTTCATGGAGCCATAGAATTCCTACAGTGTGAAAGCAGGCCATTCAGCCCATTGACTCCACACCGACCCCCTGAAGAGCATCCGACCACGTTTCCCATGGCTGACCCACCTAGCCTGCACATCCCTGGACACTATGGGCTATTTAGACTGGCCAATTCACTGTAACCTGCATCTTTGGACTGAGGGAGGAAACCGGTGCACCCGGAGGAAACCCACGCAGACGCTAGGAGAATGTCTATGTGGAGTTTACACAGTCGCCCAAGGCTGGAATTGAACCTGGATCCCTGGCGCTGTGAGACAGCCCTGCTAACCACTGAGTCACCATGCCACCCTGTTTATTAATCTTCAAGAGAGGAAACAAGCTGTGATCGTCTTTGTTGAATTGCTGTCAAATGTTGCACTGGCCACATTTTGTTTGGCTATCAACGATGCTTTCTTTATTCTTTTATGATGCAAATTGTCACTGAAAAATGTTTACTTATTGGCCGTGAACCGAATGGAGTTTCTTTTCATTCATGGTACATGGGCATTGCTGGCCAACCAGCATTTATTGCCCATCCCTAGTTGCCCTTGAGAAAGTGGTAATGACCCGCCTGCTTAAACTGCTTCAATCCATTTTGTGTAGGTACATCCGCAATGCTGTTTGGGAGGGCGTTTCAGGACGTTGACACAGCAATACTGAAAAAACATATTGTATGCAAGTCAGGATGATGAGTGGCTGGGAGGGGACCATGTAATCTGCTGCCCTTCTCCCAATAGATGGTAGTGCCTATAGATTTGAAAGGTTGGAGCACACTACTGCAGATGCTGGTGTCCGTGCTGAAGACAACAGATGCTGGAAATCACAACGGGTCAGACAGCATCCAGGGAGAGACAGCAAGCTAACGTTTCGAGTCTAGATGACTCTTCATCAGAGCATCACTTCAGCACTGATGAAGAGCATTCTAGACTCAGAATATGAGCTTGCTGTCTCTCCATGGATGCTGTCTGACACACGATGATTTCCAGTATCTGTTGAGTTTGGGAGGTGCTGTCTAAGGGGTGAATTTCTGTAGTGTACCTTGGAGATGATACACATTGCTGCTACTGTGCTTGCTGAGCCATGTCAGAGGGCAGCTAAAAGTTAACACATTGCTGTGGCACTGGAGTCACATAATGGCCAGACCAGGTAAGGATGGCAGAGATCCTTCCCTAAAGGACATTATGGAGCAGGTGGATTGTCTCAACAATCAATGTTAGTTTTATGGTCGCTATTGCTGTGGCTATTAGCTTCTAATTCCAGAATTATTCATTTAAACTCCAATAGCAAACTGCCCACTGTGTCTGTGGCTGGCTTTGCACAGGACTGATCTAGTCCCATTTCTCATCCCATTTAGGAATTATCTTTGTTGCTGAAATTAGCTTGGCTTCAGTAATCACTTTTGGTAATTAATTTCACGTACTGCATGACAAGATTCCTTTTCAGCTCCCTTTTCAGCACAGATCTTAAATTTCTGCTTTCCTTATCGATTCACTGTCTAGTGGAAATAACCATTTTTAACCTCGCCATCCTTTTGGAGTTTTGGGCATGTCTTTTGAATTTTCCCATTCACCCGGACTGCTTCAGTGAATAACTGACCATGACCTTTTTCCCCATGTTCTCATCCCAGTGAACTGGTGTGGTTTCTTTCCCGTAGCTTTATCGATAAAGTGATTTGTCGCAGTCTACCTCATTGGCTGGGCCAGCATTTATTGGTCATCCCTAACTGTCCTTGGGAAGGTGATGGTGAGTCACATTCCCATCGTGTGCTACAGGTACACCCACAGTACAGTTCGGAAGAGAATTTGATCTAGGAATGGAATTCCTAATCAGATAACAGGATTCCGTACCACTGGGAGAGGAACTTTCGGTTGATGTTATTCCCATTTGCCTGTTCTTGTTCTTCAGCATAGTGGAGATTGCAGGTTTGAAAGATTCTATAGAATAAGCCTTTTATTTGTTGCAGTACAAATCTAGTAGATGGTGCACAGAGCTAATTCTTCAGTCCATCCATGACAGGGGTCCCAAAACTGCGCAGAACAACCCAGTATTTTCCAAACGTTTTCTTGAAGATAGAGCATCACTGGAAAAGATTCCCTGCTTTGATAAAGGTGTCATTTCAGGTTGCCCCGGCAGCGCTGACTGAAAGCCTCAACTTGGCACCAGCCAATGCATGGCACACATCACGCATTTGATGAATGTGGAGTCAATTGAACTTAAATGGGATGGCACGGTAGCTCAGTGGTTAGCACTGCTGCCTCACAGTGCCAGGGAACTTGGTTCAGTTCTGTCTGTGGGGGGTTTGCACGTTCTCCCCAAGTCTGTTTGAGTTTCCTCCGGGTGCACCAGTTTCCTCCCAGTTCAAAGATGTGCAGGCTAGGTGGATTAACCATACTAAATTGCCCCATAGTATCCAGGGATGTACAGGCTAGCTGGATTAGGTATGGGAAATGCAGGGTTAACAAGAGTAGGATTGGGGTTGGGCATAACTGGCCCCCTCTATCCCATGTTTTTAATCATTTACGTGGGATCTACTTGTGAAAATCATCGTCACAAATACTGGTACCCCTTCTTCACAGCCACACGTGCATCAGCTTGGGACAGGATGAGAAAGTTTCCCTTCAGACCAGTCCAGAACAAATGAGCTTATTATCTTCCCAGCATGATCAAGACTCGTGGTCAAATCTGGGACTCAAACTCTGGATTTGTTCCAAACTGACCCTTCTCCTGACCCACCCGTAACACTTTCTTTTGATACTGTAACACAGGTACACCCGGCCGGGTAGTATTTGACATATATCAGCCATTTTGGTGATATGCAGTAGTTCTGGGTTTTTGATTGGGAAGTGGTCTTGTATGTGGCACAAAGAGAAAACGAGCAGATTTGACTCTCCAATGAATTCTAACAGTGCCGAATCTCCCATTGGCTTGTCCACCCCCTGCCCAATTGTTCCTGTACTCTGAGCACTGCGTGCTGTAAAAGGCAGAGTGCAGCGCTGGTTAAAGTGTGACTCACACCACGAGAACATTCTGTAGCATTCTTTATAATTAGAAGAGGGTTCAGACTGAACTAGTAGAACTGTACCGAACATTTCCTGCAAAAACGATGAAGAAAATCTGAAATTGGAGGAGAAGGTAAACAAGTTGCATCATTTGAGCAAATTCCTCGTGCACCAGTATGAATGCTGGGGGAGTTCTGAGTCCACGGTTTTGATACAATAGAGGCTGATTTTTTTTTAATGTGGAGTGCGTGATCCCCAGTTTTGAATTGGCAGGAGATACGGGTGATAAAAATATCAAAGGAGAACCTTAAATTGGGTAAACTTGAGAAGTCACTTATATTACACTTCACTGGGCTAGAGTGTAGCACATAAAGCCCCGCTCTTTCCAGGGTTGTCACAAAAGTTAAATTTTGTATAAAAGTGCACAAATTCCTCAACTTACTGTCTTTTAAACCAATGTTGACAGAAAACATGGACCAGAAGTCTGCATTTGACAAGAATTGCTATATATTACAATTAAATAGATTCTAGCTGCTAATTATTCATAAACAATTATGAAGCATCAATATATAATTCTACTAATTAAAATTTTAACCCTCTCGTGAAAATCTCCCTACGCACACAGGCCGGGTACCAAAACACAATGGGTACTGTAGGCAGAGAGAAAGCCTGGGAAGGTAGTTCAGTGGTCCTTGTCCACATGGTTCTCTGAGATCATCTCTTTTGGCTTGTGAGGTCTTGCTGTTCCTCAGTCTTCCCTCTGCGAGTACTCTTAGTTTGTTCTCACAAGGCACAGGGCGACTGGTTCACAAATGATAAAATCTCTGACTTGCTGGTTATAAGCAACAGCTTGCAGCAGCTGGTGAGGAAAATAAACCGGTCCAGGTGTTTTCTATGTGCAGAGAAAGGGCAGCTCCTTCCTTTCCAGAGGTTCAGTGGCTTCTGAACAAACATTCCCAGCCACGAGCTGCTCAGCTAGCTGGGAGCCGGTCACATCATCGTTGGAAAGCAGGAGGTCATTGTCAATCAGCAACGTCATGTCAGCTGAATCTCCATTTGTACACACCCTGGCCTCAGCCTACCTGTTGTAATGTCCCCCACTGCTTGACCAAATAGCAGTGTAAACGGCACTTACAAAGAGTGACAGTTAGTTTGCTTTTAAAAGTGTGGCCATCCCTTCCACATTACTGCTTAAAACAGTCCTATTGCCCATCCCCCTTCTCATGAAAACAGACTGAGAAAATGAAAATGAAAAGATTCAGTCTTTACACTTGAACCGAACACTGACAGCTAGAGAGCTTTGCAGACCTATTCTTAGAATATAATGATAACTGGCCTTTTTAAAATCCTATTCCCGATCTAGTCTAGAGAACGATAATTTGTGAGTGTTTGAAAGTTGGATATTTGTAGTCTCCATTTTGAGTTTCCATTTTTGTGCAACATGAGGTCGGGAGTTGACTGCATGTAAAAATGTCTGTATGTTGCAACTGGCTATTTTGAGAGTGACAAGTGAAAGTAAGTTTTGGGGTTGCCTTTTTTAAAAAAATTATTCATGTGATTTGGGCATTGCTGGCCAAGTTATTGCTCATCCCCAATTATCCCAAAGAAGGTATAGATTAACCAATTTCTTGAACTGCTGTTGTCATTGGATGTATAAATGCCCTCAGTGCTACTGGGAAGGGAGTTCCAGGATTCAGACTTTGTGGTTAAAGGGACTGTGATATATTTCCAAGTCAGTGTGGTGAGGAACTTAGAGGTGATGGTGATGTTCTCATGTATCTTCTGTCTTTCTAGCTTCTAGCAGTCACTAGCTTGGAAGGTGCTGACTAGGGGCCTCGGTGAATTTATGCAGTGCATCTTGTACATGGTATACCATGCTGCTACTAAGAGTTGGTGGTAAGGGAAGTGAACATTTGTGAATGTGGTGCCAATCAAGTGGGCTGCTTTGTCCTGGTTGGTGTCAAGCTTCTTGTTGTTGGAGCTGCATTCATCCAGGCACGTGGGGAAACTCCAACACACTCTTGATTTGTGCCTTGTAGATCAGGATTCGGGACGTCAGTGACCCACTGCAAGATTCCCAGTCTCTGACCTTCTCTTGTAGCCACTGTGTTTCTATGGCCAGTCCGGTTCGGATTCTGGTCAATGCTAATTCTTTGGTTATTGATAATGGAGGATTCAGTGACAGTAATGCCACTGAAAGTCGAAGAATGTTGTTAGAGATGATTATTGCCCAGTGCTTGTGCAGTACGAATGTCATTTATCACTTGTGATCCCAAACCTGTTTTGTAGCATTTGGATATGATTGGCTTTAGTATCTGAGGAATCTCAAATGGTACCGAGCACTGTGGCGGGCTTTAAACATGCTGATGCTTATGGAGTAGATGTTGGTGGTTTTGCTGTGAGGTGTTTTGCCATGCTTTCCCACCATCCCGCAGATAATTTTGTTGTTATCTGATCCTCATTGGTTATGATTGATGGAACAAGTTGCAGCTTCGTCCTGACCGGGGTGGTGGTGTTTCTGAACACTGTCAGTTTTAACAAATGAGAGGTATCGGCAGCTCTCTTTCTGCTGCAGCACGTGGTTTGGGAGTTCAAGCCCCGTTCCAGGCCTTGAACACAGAAGTTAAGCCTGGCCCCCCAGTGCCTTACGGAGGGAGTTCTGCACAGTCAACGATGCTTTTCCATTTTGGAGGAGACCTTAAGTTGAGGTTCCATCTGCCTGCTTGATTGGACATAAACGATCCCATGGCATTTTGAAGAAAAGCAGGGAGTTCACTCTGGTGGCCTGGCCAATGTTTATCCCTGGGTTGGTTATCACAAAAGATTGGATTAACAGGATATTTATCACTCTATTATTTCTCAGAGTTTGTTGAGCACAAATTGGCTGCCTCATTTAATTCATTACAACAGTGACTACAATTCGACACACACTTGATTGGCTGTCAAGTGCTTTGAGACGTTTGGTGTTTGTGAAAAGTGCTACGTAAATGTAAGTCCTTCCCTGTGTGAGAACCACCCATTGGAAGCAGACATGAGCTCGGTTACACAAGATAATATATATTTTTGTATGCAATTCAGCCCAGCACCTTATGCTTAAAGTGCCTAATTATTCACTATGGCAACACAGCTCCTTATGTTTAAATTGCCATAGGCCGTAGGCTGAATGTAGGCAGAGTGCTATAAGCTGATTTCAAAGCCAAATCACAGGCCCTACTTTGGCGGTGATGTTCCCCGAAGCTACACAGTAGATGCCCCAATGACACTTTAGATTCTAGCTCCAGTGACCACCTCAACCCAGCGCAGAAAGAGCATGTGGGAGCAGATGAAAGGTGAGAGCTGAACTAGTCCTGCACACCAGTTTCTGATCACCTGCCAGGCACCATTGGGTCATCAGAAATACATGGGCTTTTGATCCTCTAGTGGACACCCCAGCCGTGGTGTTTCCTGCTGTAAAATGCAAGGGTGGGGGGAGGAGAGGACAGTTGGGTTGGTGAGCACACGAGTAGAGATCTCTGTCCTGGGTGTTGAAACATTGAATCATTTGAAGGAAATGGTTCTGGTTTGATTTGAGTTGCCAATTGACTGGAGTGAGGATTGAGACTCAGCATAAAAGGAGGCCATTCCACCCAGCCTGAGTATGAATCCTATGCTCCAATAGATTATTGAGAGATCAGGGAGGGGAGGGGTGTGCGTTGCAGACAGAAAAATACAGCTGAGACCACAGCAAGATCAGCCAGAGTTGAAAGGCCAAATGGTCCTCTCCTGTGCTCCTTTGTGTCTGCGTCAGCACTTTAAAAAGAATGACCATTTAGTCTCATGTCCCTGGTCTTTACTTGTAGCCATGCAAATTTCTCCTTTTTATGTCTATATATCCATTTCCCTTTGAAGAAATACTCTGAGTCTAATTCCACTGCTGTTTCGGGGAATGTATGCCAGAAAGCCATGCAGCGATAAGTGAGCTGAAGCTCTTTTGTCTGCAGTCTAAAGAAGTCTCAATCCAACTGCAGTGTGGATTTTACTTCAAGAAAATTGAACACGTACTTGTTAAGGTCATTTCCACCATGTAAATCGAATGCTACCTCGCTGGAGGGCAAGCAGCAAGGCATGTTGCCCCTTCTCAAACCTGAGGGTTTAAAGGTAGCAATGTGCAGAATCTGTCAAGGAAAGATAGCAGGGAGCGAAACCGTCTTCCTTCCCCTGGTAGCTGATTCTGTGCTGAGCACTTGATAATGAGCACAGAGCTGAGAGGTGGGCTGCCGTGGTGGCAGTGCTAGATTCAGAAACATTAGAAGGCAATAAAATGATCAGACCATGACAGAACCTTGTGGGCTGTGGTTCAGTCTGTGGGATGTTCGCTGCTTCATAAGTCATATATATTCAAATCCCTGCACATTTTAATTTTGCAAGCCACTGGGCTGTAGACACCATGGATTAACATTAGCTGTACTTTTGTACTTCCCAGTTGCAGGCAGCTCTGAGGATAAACAGTGACAATACTATTTGCTAGTATCAACAAGTAAAACTACAGTCCGAGTTTTTTTGTAGAAGCGGATTACCGCAGCACTACAATCTAATGGGATATCACCAATCCCTAGAGGAATGGGAGAGGAGATGAATGGAAGTAATGCCTTGGTTGATTTAAGAAAAAAGGTGTTGCTAGAGAGGGGAAAAAGGCTTTACATTCTTCAGATTAAGAAGGGAGTGAAACAGGAATTGTCATCAATTTCTGCCCACATTGTAAAGAGAGTGGGAAGAGTACAATGTATCTGGAAGTGGTGATGATCAAGAGAACCATGTTCAGAGCAGCACTCCCCACAGTAGCATTGATAAAATAGGGATATGTAAGGTTACTACAGAAGAATGGCAGAAAGCTAGACATCAGCTTCCTCCTTTCAACTGCTGACTTCATTTCTACCCAGCTTCAGACATGGTTTAAACAAAACTCTAGGAAGCACTAACAGCTGCTTATGTTTCTAACATGGATGGATGCACTTGGTGTTAATTGACAGGAGACCCGAACCAGACAAACTAGGGTTTCTTTGGGTTTTAAAATCTATCCCATACGAGGGATAATCTGACGGAGATCCTGCAGTTCCTTGTTGGCATGGATAAACTTAATCCGATTTCATTGCATTGCAATGGGCTTTCTCGGGTTCAGGTCAAGGAGTCATAGGACCGAAAACAGAACCTGCTGGAAGCTCAGCAGGTCTGGCAGCATCTGCGGAGAGAGAGAGAATGCACTGAAGAATAGTCACCGGACCCAAAACATTGGCTGCGTTTTCTCTCTGCAGGTGCTACCACACCTGCTGAGTTTCTCTACCGTTGTTTTTGTTTCGGATTTTCAGTATCTGCAGTTTTTCCTTTGTTCAGGGAGTTATGGGTTACTGGCATCCAGCAGCTTTGAGGTGAAGCGCTAGTACAGTGTTTATTCACGGTGTTTAAATGCTCCTTTGCTGTCGGAGAGGTGGAGAAATGGAAGATCTGCAGTTTGCTAGTTATTGACCAATGGCATCTGACCTTCAATCATCCTTCCCAATTTTTAACTGCCTCCAGAATAACAGACATCACCATTAATTCCTGATTGTTTGTGAAATTACTCGCTGTGATCTACTGCAGCTTTTTAGAAACCCAATTACATTTGAATGTGGCGAGGCAGGTTGGAAAAGTGGTTACAAAGGGATCTCCTGTGCTTTATGAATGAAACTATTAGATGTCGGAGCTGAATTCGGCCATTTAGCCCATCAAATTGGCTCCACCATTCAGTGTGATTATGGTTGCTCTGAATCCTCAACTCCACTTTCCTGTATTTTTCCACCCCATATCCTTTGATTCCCTTACTGATTAAACATATTAGATTAGATTAGATTCCCTACAGTGTGGAAACAGGCCCTTTGGCCCAACAAGTTCACACCGCCCCTTGAAGCATCCCACCCAGACCCATCCCCCTATAACCCACACACCCCTGAACGCTATGGGCAATTTAGCATGGCCGATCCACCTAGCCTGCACATCTTTGGACTGTGGGAGGAAACCGGAGCACCCAGAGGAAACCCACGCAGACACGGGGAGAATGTGCAAACTCCACACAGACAGTCGCCCGAAGCTGGAATCGAGCCCGAGTCCCTGGTGCTGTGAGGCTGCACTGCTAATCACTGAGCCACCATGCCGCCCCAAATGTCAGTCTCAATCTTGAATAAACTTGATTACTCAGCTGTGACAGCCCTCTGCAGTAAAGAATTCAACCGATTCATTACCCTCTGAGAGAAGTAATTTTTCCTCATCATCTCTGTCTTAAATGTGCAACCCTCTTGCTCTGAGATTATGCCCTCCTTCTTAGACTGTCCCACAAGAGTAAGCGACCATTCTGTACCTGGTAAATGAAAACCAGAAGAACTGTGGATGTTGTGAATCGGGAACAAAAGCAAAGTTGCTGGAAAAGCTCAGCAGGTCTGGCAGCATCTATGAAGAAAAATCGGAGTTAATGTTTCAGGTCCGGTGACCCTTCCTCAGAATTGATGTTACCCGTGGTAGGGTGTGGTTAGGGGCTAAGGAGCAAACAATAGATGGGGATAGACCCCAAAGAGAGAGACATACAGTTGGACAAAGGAGTGGATAATGATGTTGGCTGGGAAGGTGAATATCTGTTAATGGAGACTGTTAGTGGCTAACAACAGGTAGTGTATAATGGCAGGCTATGTGATAACAAGGCCTGGCATGTGGAGTAGGGGTCTAGGACATGGGAGAGTTTAGGCCCTAAAATTATTGAACTCAATAGACATCCTAGAAGGCTGCAGGGTCCCCAAGCGGAAAGTGAGGTATTGTTCTTCCAGCTTGTGCTGAGCTTTGCTGGAACACTTCAGCAAGCCTGAGTCCGATGTTGACCAGGGAACAGGGTGGTGTGTGAAAGTGGCAGGCAACTGAAAGCTCAGGGTCTTTTTTGCAGGCAGAACGTGTTTGTGAACTTTAGCTATGCCTGTAAGGGGAAAAAAAAGTTTCAGCCAATCCCAACGGCCCAAACATACCTTGCAGGTGAAGCAGCACTTTACCTCCATTTCCCACAATCAGTTTGCTGCATTTGCTGCTCACAATGTGGTCTCCTCTCCAGTGGGGAAACAAAGCGTAGACTGGGTGATGGGTTCGCAGAATAGCTATGTTCTGCCTGCAAAAAAAGACCCTGTGCAAATTTGGAAAATGTGAAGGAAAGTCGCTACTACACAAGGTTACCTCTAAGCTAGAAAGTGAGGAATGCAAAACCCAAGTAGCCTGGCGCTACAACTTTTATAGTTGTGACATGCTTTAATGGACAATTTTCATCAGAACATTCACCCAAAAATGTGTAATGGAAAAATTACTATTAGTATGCAAAGGCTCAAGATTTGGCTACGTAAATGGTGCAAGGACAAGAGGTGTAATCAAAATCTGAGTGGGGAGTCTTTATGGAGTACTAGAGGAAGATTTAATTTGCTTACTTTATTGCCATTAATCTGGGCAGGAAACTTTTGTGAAGCTTTTACTGTTGGTAGGAAACCAAAGGTCTCCACAAGGCTACAGTTCACTGAATGGCGCATACAACTGGAAGGGTGTTTCACTACCTGCCCATCGTGTGAGACGGGAGCTGTTTTGTCTCACAGTAATTCTTACAGTAACCTTGCATCAAGCTTTTGGTTGAGCTGATTTGTGGCTGCTGAAAGGGTTAGTTTTGGAAATTGCATTAGGCTCTTCCTAAGTGGATGATTCCATACAGTCTCGGGTAAAGAATCAGAAATCTACCTTGGGATCCTGGTGGAGATACATGTGTTACTCACAGCACCTGATAGGCTAGTTAGTCATAATTACTGAGTGTGTTACTTATGCCTATTGATAGCACACAATAAAGTACATCCTCAGGGATACAGTGCTTGTAATGATTGTATGGAGGTGAGCTAGATGGACATCACAGAATATGAGTTCCCTGATTGGGGCTGTTAACCTAGTCAAATCAAGGAGCCCAGGCTGACACACAAAACGAGGGAGTGTCAGAGACATTCTGAATGAGGCAGTGCTAAAGTTAAGGACTGTTCAGGGGTAAATGAAGGGTCACTCCATGATGGATACCAGCCTCTATGGAGTTATTCCAGTGCTGTAATGGTAATGTTCCTGGACTAGTTGCCCAGGTACCCAGGAGTGTGGAGTTTGCACATTCTCCCCGTGTCTGCATGGGTTTCCTCTGGGTGCTCCGGTTTCCTCCCACAGTCCAAAGATGTGCAGGTTGGGGTGGATTGGTTATGCTAGATTGCCCATAGTGTCTAGGGTGGGAAATACAGGGAAGGGGTAGGGGGTGAGTTCAGACGGGTCAGTATGGACTTGATGGCCTGAATGGCCTGCTTCCACACTCTGGGAATTCTATGTAAGGATTCCATGATCACTCCCTAGAGGCATGTGTTTGAATCTGAAGATGGTAGAAGGCGAAATCTGGATTCAATTAAAATGGTCACCATTGTTGTAAAAAAACAATAAGAATTTACGTGCTATTGTCAAGGCAGGTGCTTCTTTTTGTTAAGGCTTGTTTCTGATTTATGTTCTAGCAATGCTAGCCAAACAGGCCCTTCATTCCACTCCAATATGGGGGCAACCTTCTCCTACAGCTACTGGCTAGTATGCTTTCAGCTTTCTCTGCTATTATATACACATGTAACAGCTAAATTTTGGGGCTCATCAAAAATAAATTAGGTTCCCCATCCTACCTCCAACTTCCAAACCACCCTGAGCAAGCAGTTCAGGAATAAGTTGTAAATACCCTACAAGAATTTCCACGTCTGTGAAAAGTTAACTTGTTAGACTGTGAACTCTGTTCGAACTGGGGAAGCACTTGAGTCTTTCTATGATCAGTGGTTGGTGAGAGGACCAGAGTGACTTGTTTTTTTGGTCATTTTAAGTCCATTGTTTAAAGTCCCTTTTTTATTTTGCCAAATTTACAGTTCAGTGTTAGCTCCAACTCCTTTATGATTGATTGTTCTAACTGTTCCACGCGGGATATGTTAATCTCCTTTCCCTCCAGAGCCACTGATGGGCTGCCTGTGTCTTTGAGCCCCTCTCTGGAGTCATATCTGACCCTGCTGCTCGACAGAGGCATTCACAGACAGACTAACTGGGATCAGGAATTTCTCCAGTTATTCCCCCAGGCAATGTAACCCTGCTCCTCCCCTCCCCTCCCCTCCCCTCCCCGCCTCACCCTTTCTGGCCCTGCCGCTGAGAATGAAAGCATTATTTTCAAAAACTGTTTGCACTGAAGAGCTGGGACGATGCAAGAAAGGACTTGCCTGTCAGTTACTGGGGGCATACGTTTAAGGTGAAAGGGGGTGAGTTTGAAGGCAGTGTGAGAAGTAAGTGTCAGAGGGTGGTAAGTGCCTGGAATGCGTTGTCAGTGGAGGTGGTGGAGCCAGATGCAATAGCAGTGTTTAACTCTTTCAGAGCCATGGGGTGCCTGAAGATGGGTCACAGCAACTGAATTACTTTTATTTTAAGGCTCGCATGTAGAGACATGCAGCAAAACGTGGCACCGTGGCTCAGTGGTTAGCATTGCTGCCTCGCAGTGTGAGGCACCCACATTCTCCCCGTATCTGTGTATATTTCCACCGGGGGCTCTGCTTTCCTTTCTCGCGTGAAAGATGTGCAGGTTGGGAGGATTGGCCATGGGAAATTACCATGTAGCGTCCAGAGATGTGTAGACTGGGTCGGTTAGCCCTGGGAAATGCAGCATTTCAGGGACGGGGTAGTGGGGGTCTTGGTGTGTTGCTTTTCAGAGGGTCAGTGCAGATTTGATGGGCTAACTGGCCTCTTTCCACTGTAGATTTAGCTTAGATTAGATTAGATTCCCTACAGTGTGGAAACAGGTCCTTCAGCCCAAACAAGTCCAAGCCGCCCCTTTGAACATCCCACCCAGACCCATTCCCTTATAACCCACACACCCCTGAACACTAGGACAATTTAGCAAGGCCGATCCACTTAGCCCGCACATCTTTGGACTGTGGGAGGAAACCGGAACACCCGGAGGAAACTCACGCAGACATGGGGAGAATGTGCAAACTCCACACAGACAGTTACCCGAGGCTGGACTCAAACCCAGGTCCCTGGCGCTGTGAGGCTGCAGTGCTAATCACTGAGCCACCGTGCCGCCCCTTCTATGACCCTAGCCAATTTGTACATAGTAAGATCTTTCAAATGTCAATTAGAGTGCCTAATAATTTGATCTCTGCATCAGGTGGGTTTAGAAAAGATTTACAAGGATGTTGCCAGGGTGTTAGGGCTTGAGCTACAGGGGGAGGCTGAATAGGGCTAAGGCTGTTTTCCCTGAGCATCAGAGACTAAGTTTATAAAATCAGGAGGGGCATGGGTAGGATGAATAGTCAAGATCTTTTCTCCAGGGTAGGGTGGTCTAAAATTAGAGGGAATAGGTTTAAGGTGAGACGGGAAAGATTTAAAATGAACCTATGGGGCAACGTTTTCACGCAGAGGGTGGTGTGTGTATGGAATGAGTTGCGGGGGTGGCGGTGGAGTTGGGTACAGTTACAACATTCAGAGGCGTCTGGATGGGTATAGAGGGATAGGGACCAAATGCTAGCAATTGGGACTAGATTTATTTAGAATAGCTGGTTGGCATGGATGAGTTGAACCAAAGGATCTGTTCCTGTGCTGTACATCTCTACGACTCGTGACTCATGATGAAATCTTGGGCTTCCGCTGCCCCGAATTTCACTCTGACCCCAACCTGGGCAATCTCTTTGCCCAAAAAGGTAGCATCCTGCTGAATTCAGGCAGGGTAATGTCAGAGGTTAGTTTTTTAAAACCTGATCCTCTTGGCCCTTGGCCAGGGAGGTATGACCTCTCCCATGGCTCCAATCAGCCCACCAGAGAGCAGCACGATGGCTCAGTGGTTTGTACTGCTGCCTCACAGCACCAGGGACCCGGGTTTGATTCTACCCTCAGACTGTCAATGTGGAGTTTGCACATTCTCCCCGTGTCTGCTTGGGTTTCCTCCGGGTGCTCTGGTTTCCTCCCACAGTCCAAAGATGTGACAGTTAGGTGGATTGGCCATGGGAAATTGCCCCATTGTGTCCAGGGATGTGGAGGTTAGATGGGATGTAGGGGATGGGCCTGGGTGGGATGCTTCAAATATCGGTGTGGACTTGAAGGGCATGTTTCTGCACTGTAGGGATTCTATGAACCTAAAGACTCCGGGGCCTGCTCCTTGCATGCAGCCAACTTCTTGAATTATCTGTGTGACTATACCCGCACCATCAAGGTTTAATTGTAGCTGCTGTTTAAAATTCATTGCTGCCTGCTGTAGCTTGCACAGACTTGGCACATCGCTTATCCCTGTGTTGAGAAAGTGCTCCCAATTAGCTGGGTTTTGCAGTGTCAGTTAGTCAGAGGCGCACCAGTAGGTTAAAGAGGTGTGAGCAAGCCAGGTCAAATGCCTTCGCTCTGCAAGAAAAGATGAGGGTGGGTCATGGAAAGTCTGAGCACATTTTAAACGGGAACCAGATCCAATAATTAGAACTTCTGAGCGGAGCTATATTTCACCTCGCTGTCATGACTGGGGACACTCAGTCAAAGCACAAAGCACTGGTGACGCATTTTACAATTACAAAGCTCCTTTGTGATGAAAAGTGCAGACTGATGAGAAAGCACACATCTTCAAACACCAACCACCGCCCCCCCCAACCCCTCTCAACTCAACCTTCCCTTGCTGCTGAGAATTTTGTCATTTCAGCACTTTTCCTCTGAGCAACCCTGGAAAGCTACACTTGTCGAATAAGTAGACTCTTGACTGAGAGAGACAGGGTTTGCAGATTCCTCCGCAGAGGAACGTTGTTAGTCTTGGCTGCAGGTTGGAGAAAAGATCAGGCTGAGGGCAAATTTTACCAAGCAACCCTCCCATTATCATCCAGTAAAAGAGCAACATTATCTCCATTCAACTCTGTAGCGTTTATTGTATGGAAGCAAGAAGATAGGAAAAAAGTTTGTGCAGGTTAGCTCCACAAATTACTGAGCGTTTTGATATAGTTTTCCTGACTTATTTTCAAGAGTTGATCCGTGTTCTTGGGGAAATTCCTGTAACTATTTTTTTTCCAATTTTGCCACTTCCATTTGCTTGTACCTATTTGATTCTCTGCTGAAATCCGAGCTGGTTGCCCAACTGTTAACCAGTTTCTGGATGTGAGTTTGCTCGCTGAGCTGGAAGGTTAGTTTTCAGACATTTCGTCACCATTCTAGGTAACATCATCAGTGAGCCTCCGATGAAACGTCTGAAAACTAACCTTCCAGCTCAGCGAGCAAACTCACATCCAGAAACTCAACCAGAGCTACAAATCTTCTCAAAACTTGCTGTTAACCAGTTATTTATTTACATGTGTACACTTAGGGTGAGTGGTATCAAGCTAGTGTCTGAGGAGCCTAGACATTTCCTTATAGTAGGTCCCACCAATGTAAACATTATTCAAGAACACAGGGATAAGAGCAGGAAGGCCCCTCCATACCTGTTCCACCATTCAGTGATCTCTTGGCTTGTAGTTTCAACCCCACTTCTCTATCTGCCCCAATTGCCCTTAACTCCCTTCGAATATCAAAAACCTCAGCCTGATAAATTTCTCAGACAGCAGTGTCATTGAAGAGAATTTCCACAGACAATGCCCTCGTAAAGGCATCAAAAGAAAACCTCAATTTTAAATGGGAGACCCCCACCCAGGAGTCCTGTCGTGAGCTGTAATCATTTCTCCCCAACCACTGCCCACCAAGAAAAAGGAATATTCCACCCAGCAACCACCTGTCAATTTCCCCTGGCTTGCTACGTTTCAGTAAAATCACCTGTCATTCCCCTAAACTCCCAAGAGTATAGGCCGAACATCCAGAACTTTTTCCTCATAAGATGACCCTTCATCCCAGAAATTGGTAGAATGAGTTTTCTTTGAATGCTTGCAGCATTTCTTAAGTAAAGAGATCAAGGCTATACACGATATTCCAATTGTAGGTGCCTTCCTTCTCTGGCTATTAGTCAGTTACCAGCAGCAGCGAAATTCTCCACCCTCCTCCTTAATCGAATAGGATGGCTGAACTCCAAAAGATACAGACCCAATCTTCGTCATATGATAGCCTTCTCTGAACCTGTCTTTAACACATTCACATCCTTTCCTAAATAAGGCCACCTATAGGGGCCCTCTTGTGGTGCAGTGGTTGAGTCCCTAGCCCACCTGATCCAGAGGTATGTAGTAACATCTCTGAACAGGTTGATAAGCAAAATAGGCTAAATAGAGGAAAAAGGAGACGAAAACTAAGGGCCAAAGGGCCTGTTCTGTGTGGTATTGTTCTATGTTCTATAAAACTGCCCACAATGATTCAAATATTGTCTCAGTAACACTGCATATAACTGTAGCAAGTTGTGTCCTCACCTCATATTAAACTATAACATTCCATTTGCCTTCTTAATCATTTGCTGCATTTGCTTACTAATTTATTGTAATTCTGGTATCCTTCTGTACCTCAGTTCTTTAGATTCCCTCCATTTAAATAATATGCTGTATGGTTTCATTCTCCCTGCCCAGGTGGACAAAATCCAGGTTTCACACATTGTACTCTATCTGCCAACCTTTGACTGGCTCACTGAAGCTACCTTCCTCCCTTAGCAGTCTTCAACGTTCCCATAATCTCCGTTCCACAGGTTTTGGAAGTGGGTGCGTGGCACTGCTGTCTGGAACAGGAAAGCCAGTGTTGCTATTGGTGTGCCAATGCCAGTAACCACGTGCTGATCCTTGAAGCAGCAATGCAGCTTAGGAAGGAATGTTGCTTAAGCCCTCTTCACAAAACCCATACTTATTTTTGTGCCATCAGTAAATTTAGCAGCTGTACATCGCGCCCCTTCATCCAAGTCATTGATATAAATTGTAAATATTTGAGGTCACTGCAGTTGTCACATACTGCCAACTTCAAAATGCCCCATTAATGCCCTCTTTTCTAATAACAAAAAGAAAAATCATCTTTCCCTGCTATTGGTTCTCCTGGTTAGAATGTGCCTTTGAATAGTTCCAAAACAGTTACAGCTTAAATTCAATCAGAATTAGAATTTGAAAGGCAGGCAGCTCATTACCAACATGAAACTTGGCACCATTTTGTTTAGAAGAAAACAATACTTTCAGGATTGTACTTGGAAACAAACATTGGATAGAGTTTTCTCAGGGTTTGAGCAACATGGAATATAGATTTGTGGAAGCATCAGACGAAAGGTTCAACAAGGTCTTCCTCGGCCCAGAAAGAGACTGATCGGTCCAACCAGTCCATGCCAATCTTAATCCCAAACTAAACTCGTCCCACCTGCCTGCATTTGGCCCATATCCCTCCAAAGATTTCAAAATAAAAATTTTAGGCTATTGATATGGAACAACTGTAAGAAATCTGGAAGTATATCGAGAATTCAGTCTGAATCTCATGAGCAGCCACAAGGCCCATGTTACTCTCAGCCCACCATCTCAACATCAGGAGCATCTCATTCTAACTTTGGTGCTTTTAACATACATTGTGGTGAGATTCTCACTTAGCAGCAGTAAGTTACCAATTAAAGGGATTATTGCTGCTTAAATGCACTGGTCACAGCCCAACTCCCCTCATTAGGGACAACTTTAGGTACATTTAAGTCGCCATTGGACAAGCATATGGACGTACATGGAATAGTGTAGGTTAGATGGGCTTGAGATCAGTATGACAGGTCGGCACAACATCGAGGGCTGAAGGGCCTGTACTGTGCTGTAATGTTCTATGTTCTATTATTATTCAGCTTCTCGTCTTATCAAATGTGTCAAGCAAACTAGTGGTCAAGAAAATTTAACACGGATATCAGAGTGGGTACCTGCTGATTTCACCTGGCTGGTTGAACATTGGCACCAACATCTCAGGACACACTTCATTGGCACGGGCCATAGGCACCCCATGTCCACAGTCACTGGGTATGTGCCTCTGAGACTCCTCATGACACGTCTCTGATCTGCTTCCAGGAAGCTTCTACACTTCAATACTGCACCGACAATTCTCACTGTAATATTGTAGAATGGACACTGCACTCAGCAACACTCTCTCAGCACATGGATTACACTGGGCTCCATCGCCATGCTCTTTGCTCACTGTTCTAGTGCACACTCACTCTGCACTTAACTGCATGCTCACAGCATCCCTGCCATGCCTTGCATTGCCTTGCCTTTATGCGCCTTTCCTCCAAGTATCGTATTACTGCTATCCTGTTGTACCTTTTAGCACAGGCATAAAGCAAGGACGTGTGTATCATGGTTGTCAGCAGAGCTCAGTCCATTCAGGGGAGATAGCCTTTGCTCAGAGATCCCAGCACAGGAAGTCAACGGCAGTCTCTAGCATCCATCCAGGGGCTTGAAGTTTGTCCGTCAGCTACTCAGGGCAGACGGAGGGTCCTTTCCCCATAAAGGGGTAAGGAGTTGAATGTCAGTCAGGCCACCTGCCTTGACTTTTTTTGCCCCATTGTGAGCAGTGTTCCCCTTGGAATGAGAAGGGGACAGGAATAATGGGTGAGGGGGTGGGGGAGATGAAAGTGGGTGGCATTGCTGTGACTTGAGTAGGGAGGTGACCTGACTGAGTAAGTGGACAGCACAGAGGGCGTTGCTGGTTTAGTGGTGTAGTGTGTAGAAGGGGTGATGGTAAGTGAGGAAAGATATGGCAGGCAGTAGAAAGCAGAACACATGATCTTGGCTCAAGTGAGTATGAGATATCAGAGAGAAAATGTTGCCACTTACACAGGACCTTAGAAAAGAATAGAATCCATACAGTGTGGAAGCAGGCCATTTGGCCTATCAAGTCCACACTGACCCTGCAAACAGCATCCCACCCTGAACCTTACCCCTCCCTAGACACTATGGACAATTTCCCATGTCCACTCACCTACCCTGCACATCTTTGGACTGTGGGAGGAAACCAGAGCACCCAGAGGAAACCCACGCAGACACAGGGAGAATGTGCAAACTCCACACAGATGGTCACCTGAGGGTGGAATTGAACCCGGGTCCCTGGCGCTGTGAGGCTGCAGTGCTAACCACTGAGCTTCATCTTTTGACTTCCTTCCTACAGGCTTGGGTGTTTCTCCTGATAAGACCATAAGACATAGGAGTGGAAGTAAGGCCATTTGGCCCATCAGGTCCACTCCGCCATTTAAATCGTGGCTGATGGACATTTCAACTCCACTTCCCTGCACTCTCCCCGTAGCCCTTGATTCCTTGTGAGATCAAGAATTTGTCGATCTCTGCCTTGAAGGCATCCAACATCCCGGCATGGCTGAAACCTCACTCACCTTGGACTAGGCTGGCTTGGTTTGGTTTCGTGACATCCGTTGCTGGTGCTTGGAGAGGAGAAGGTGCCAGCCGGTGTACCACCATGTCTAGCAGGACCTCTGGGTTCCTCCCTGCACAGCAGGGCACTGATTTCACATGCAAGGTCATGTGGGCAGCTCCAGCCTGAAAGTATTTGTCCAGGCGCACAAAGGGCTTTTAAGGTTGCCCTGGTCACCAAGAATGCTAATGAATTCCAGATTAACTGCTGAGTAGCACATTGTGCCAGGAATAGCGTACATCAGGTGGAGATAGAGTGGGATGTGACTGCGGTGATAGGGGTGAGGTAACAGGTTAAAACAGTGAGTTGAGTAAGATATGGGGATAAATCTCTCTAGGCCTTGCATTGGAAAGCCCTTCAACAAACCTGATACCACTCAGACTTAGCCACTGATATATTATTCAGTCCGTTCAGTCTAATATATTTGTATAAATTGCCAAGTAATGTCTTGGAAGGTTGACTTGGAAGAATGGTCCTGACAGATTCATTTTAAGTGCAACCACAGTTGTTACCTACACCAAGGTCTGTTAAAATTTCACATCAGCGAGGTGTAAGTTCTATTCCTAGGCTGTGAGGCTTTTGTAGATTTCTGAGAGTCATTGGCACTGACATCAAAAATTGTCTGGTGTGTCTAGTTTTTGATTCATTTTGAGGAATCTTTATGTTTTCATTCTTGGAGTTCAAAGCATTTAATTTCCAGAATTACTCCTCATGTTGAACGCATCTGAATGTTGTCCTGTGTGCTATTTATCCAATTTCATTTTCTCTTTCCTGTGCTTCTGTATGCATTTAATTGCAAATAAATCCAGTAACTGTCCTTAGCCTGTAAATATCTCAGCTTTTAGTAATGGCTTAATCCTGGACTGAGAAATCCAGGTACATGAAGTCCTCAATTCAGTGCATTGTTCGGTTTGCTGCTGTTAGAATACTTCTAAACTTTGGGTGACAGTGGTAGCAGGGATAGACTTTAGAAGATGATCTTGCACATTGACTACGTCTAGGTTTCATGACAAAAAATGATGCAGTGTTTTAAAATCATTGTAACACTAGAATGTGATTCATAACTCAAACCAAGGACATTCCTGCTATTATGGGCATTTATTGACTGAACTAGATAATGAATAGTCAGTTGAACCAATGTTAAATATATTAATGGTGTCATCTGCACAGCCACTGCGGAGAAGTACTGCCAGATTCCTACAGATTTTCTTGACATGTTTTGCATCTCTGTGCCCATTCAAATTGTTCTCCCTCCATTCTATACCCAGTGTCACCTTTGCAAATAAGCCTGTTTACTAACATGGAGATTATTGTTGCATTGATTAAGAAGAAGCATAAGAAGGTAAAATATGGGCAGTTTCCCTTTGTTCGGAAGGTAGAACATTCTCCCAATTATGAATGTATTCAGGACTCCAGATGAGCATCCTCCAGGGACACCCTCCAGTATCACTGTGAAGTGCTTGTGGAATGTCATTAGCAACTTCTAGGACCTTGAGATATATGAGGACTGCTTACAAGGCGAGTGCAAGCCATTAATATCTATTAACTCCAAACGATGTGCATAAGCATGGTGGAGCAGACCTTCACCTGTACCTCCTTCCATCAAGGCTCATGCCCATGTAATCTAGTATCACTAAGACACATGCTCAGGAGCTGTTGTTAATTTATCGGTAGATTTCACTCTTTGCATCTCCTTCCAAGTATTTATTCCCTCTTATAACTCATTCGTTACACGCTGTCCATTGTATGTTTACTACATAGCACATGAAAGTTGCTCACAAGGATAATGCTAGCCTAATCTCCCTCCTGTCCTGTGAAGAAATATCTAACCTGCTTCCACCTGTTCACTTTCTGTACTTTGCCATGGGGGAAATTGGGATCTGTTCTGCCTGGGAGTTTAAAACTGCTGTGCAAACCAACTTGACCCTTGATTTCCCAGATAGTTATGTACACACTTTGAGCTCTATTGAATGATCTCCTTTGAAGAATGTTTCCTGGTAAAATGTTTCAAATAAGACAGAAACTGAATAGTTAAAAGTAAAGGGAAACATTTATTTAATACAGGATAAGGTCCAACAGCTTTTCCTCGAATATATTTGTATTTGTGTGCGTGTCTGTGTATCTGCATGTATATAAATATATCTTCCCAAGTCGGCTGAATTGCTCCAAGAGTTTCCACATGGATGAACTTTGCCCTCTGTTGCTCACTTTTCATGGTTAGCAGTGGTTTAGAAAGTTCTGTTTGTTTCCTCATTTAGTCTTGGCTTCCATGAGGGAACATTCCTCTTTGTTAGAATAAACAGGATGTGCGTAGATCACTGGGAAATGGCAGTCAATTTTGTCTCATCTTATAGTTCATATAAAAAGTTCAAATTCGTTGCTGTCAACAGTAGGAAAAATCAGAGCTAAGTAACACATTGAGCTTTATTCAAAATGGAAAATTGGCCCATGAGTATTATTGATGAAGCAGTAAATACTGCCTTCACTCTCTCTCTCTCTCTCGCTGTCTCTTTCTCTCTGTCTGTCTCCCTCTCTCTGGCTCTCTCCCTCTCCGTCTGTATCTTTTTCCTTCCCTTGATCATACTCTCTGGCTTCTTCACTTACTCACAGGTAGGAGGGCTGGTGTGGATTCGATGGGCCAGATGGTCGCTCCCACACTGGAGGGATTCTGCAAGGTTCAGATATTGGTGTCAATTGTTGCAAACTGCCCTCACAAATGTTCCCTTTTTACCATTAAAATGTCTAAATCTGTTTTCCTGCAGCCCTAAAATGTGATGGCAATGTGGGTATCCCATTGGTATTTGATTTTCGCTTTTATTCAGTCACGGGATGAGGGTGTTACTATGTAAGTCAGCATTAATTGCCCATCCCTAATTACCCAGAGGGCAGCTAAGAGACAACCACATTGGTGTTCGTCTGGAGTCACATGTCGGCCAGATCAGGTAAGGGTGGCAGATTTGCTTCCCTGTAGGACATTAATGAAGCAGATGTGTTTTTCCTAACAATCAGCAATGGATTCATGGTCATCAATAGACCCTTAACTCGAGATTTTATTGTAGTCAGTTTCTACCATCTGCCATGGTGGGATTTGAACCCGGACCCCAGAACATTACCTGGGTCTCTGGATTCACAGTCAGAATGATAATCCCACCAGGCCACCGCCTAGCATATTCCACTGTCACTACAGGCTACTATGCCAGCGGTTGCCTCTGGACACATTTGAAATGCCTCATCCTTGGAGTTACTGATCCTGTTAGGGGCTGTTTTAGTTGGGAGGGTGGCTGGAGGGCAAGGTAAGAGGTCAAGCACGGAAGGTTTGAGGAAGGGAATATCAACTAAACCAACAGGGAGCCGTCTTCCCTACCCTCTCCACTGACTCATTCACCATCTCCCTCCCTCCCTCTCTCCCCTCTCTCTCTCCCTCTCCCTCTCTCTCTCCCTCTCCCTCTCCCTCTCTCTCCCTCTCCCTCTCTCTCCCCCTCCCTCTCTCTCCCCCTCCCTCTCTCTCCCCCTCCCTCTCTCTCTCCCCCTCTCTCTCTCCCCTCTCTTCCCCCCCCCTCTCTCTCTTCCCCCCACCGTCTCTCTCTCCCTCCCTCTCTCCCTCCCTCTCTCTCTCCCCTCTCTCTCCCCCCCCCGTCTCTCTCGCTCTCTTCTCCCCCTCCCCCTTTGTCTCTCTCTCTCTCCCCCTCTGTCTCTCTATGTGTCTCTCTCTCTCTCTCTCTCTCTCTCTCTCTCTCTCTCTCTCTCTCTCTCTCTCTCTCTCTCTCTCTCTCACACTCTTCCCCCCGCCCCACCTCCCTGTCTCTCTCTGAAAGATGGAAGCAACAACTTGTGTTGGTGTAGAATCTTTAACATAAAAACAAACTGCAGAGGCAGTTCACAAGGATGTTCCTAAGCAAAATCTGACACCAAGCCTCATGGAATGATAGTAGATCCAATGTCTGAAAGCCTGGTCAAAGGACGAGGAAGAATCTTAAAGGTGACTGAGAGGTTTAGGGCAAGACCACTGGTGCTGGAGCAATTAAAATCATTTGAGGTCAAAATTAGATTTTGAGGAATAGGAGGTTTGTAAGGCTGGAGTGGAACACAGAGCCCTGGGAGGACAAACCAATGGAGGGATTTGAAAACCAAGAGGTGGGAATTCTAAAATTGCAGTGTTGCTTAACCAGGAGCAATGAGCATGGAAGTGATGGTGAGTGGGTCTCAGTGCATGTAGGGGACATGGATGATCCCATGTTTAGAACATTACAGCACAGTACAGGCCCTCCGGCCCTCAATGTTGTGCCGACCTGTCATACCGATCTCAAGACCATCTAACCTACACTATTCCATGTACATCCATGTGCTTGTCCAATGACGACTTAAATGTACCTAAAGTTGGCGAAAGTACTACCGTTGCAGGCAAACTGTGGAGGCTAGACTGTGGGATGCTGCTTTGAGGCAGCCACATGTGGAGATAATGAATGAGGATTTCCGCAGCAGATCAGCTGATGTGGGGTGAAGTTCAGGAATCCGGCGCAAGCAGAAATGGGTAATCTTAGCCATTAGGCAGGAATGTGCTTGGACGTTTGTCCTGAGGTCAAATATGACGCCAAAGTTTTCACTAACCAGGTTCAGCCTCACCTTATTTGCAGAGAGTGGGACGGAGTCAGTGGCTGGGCAACACAGTTTGTAATGGGGACCAAAGATATTGGCTTCACTCTTAGCAATGTTCCTTCAGGGGAAAATTCTGCTCCTCTGGTATTGGGTGTAGGACAAGAAATTTGATATTGTTACAACAACAGAGAGGTTGAGAGATGGTGGAATTGGTTGTCATCAGTGTTTTTTGTGAACACTATCACCATGCTTTCGATAGATGTGACTGAAGTTTTAACATGGAGGTGAGAGATAAGAGGATAGATCTGTGGGGTATGCTAGATGCAATGGTGCAGGAGCAGAATATCAAATTATTGTAAGTAATACTTGGCCTAGAACTGGTTAGAAGCAGTTCACGTCTAAATACAGCAAGACCTGGACTGTATCTATGTTTGAGCTGACACATCATAAAGTTATACAGCACAGAGATGGACCCTTCGGTTTCCTAAACTGAACAAGTCACATTTGTCTACATTTGTCCATATCCCTGTAAATCTTCTGTATTCAAATACCTGTCCAAATTTCTTTTAACTCGCAATTGACATTGTCTGACATTCATCTGGTGTCAATGACCATCTCTCCACCAAGAGAGATTCTAAAGATCCCTTGATATTCAGTAGCCTTATCAACATTCTAGGGGTTACCATTGACCAGAAACTGAAGTGGGCTAGCAATACAAATGTAGTTGCTACAAGAGCAGGTCAGATACTAGAAATCCTTCAGTGGGTAACTCACATCCTGGCTCATGAGTGCCTGTCCATGATTCACAAGGCACAAGTCAGGAATGTGATAGAATACTCCCGGCTCACCTGGTTGGCGTTACTTCAGCAACACTCAAGAACATCCAGGGCAAAGCTGCCCGCTCGATTGGCACCACATCCACAAGCATCCACTCCCTCCACCGCTGACGATCCGTAGCAGTGGCGTGCGCTATCTACAAAATGCGCAGTAGACATTCACCAGGGCTCCTTAGATAGCACTTTGCAAACAACTGACCACTACCATCTAGAAAGACAAAGACAGCAGATATATGGGAACTCCACTTAATGCGAGTTCCAATCCAAACAACACACCATCCTGACTTGGAAATATAGTGGCATTCCTTCTGTGTAGCTGAGTCTAAATCCTGGTGGGAATAGGTTTTGAGTGTGCAAAAGGTGAATCTTATGTATAAGGTGAGCTGAGTAAGGGCACGAGGGAGAGGTTGGAGAAAAATGGTACAAGTGACAGGCATTGTTGGTTGAATTTTTGACGATAGAAGATTTAACAGTTGAGCTTACTGCTTTCCTCACCTGACATGCAAACGAGTGCATCGTTAAATCGAGGTAATTAGCTAGCAGCCCAGAGCAGCAATCGTTGATCTCTTAGCCACTTTGTGTTTAGTTAGAGTGGGAATTGAATCTGGGCTGTCTAAGCTGAACGATCCTGCAGTTATGTTTGGTGCTGCTTCATTTACATCTTAATGGCCATTTGCCAATGATGCAGTGAAACCCTATATAGGGATAAATATAGTGAATCTATCTTTAATATTACGCTTTCTGCCTGTATTTCCTGTCGGTCACACTACAGGTGCCGCACTCTGTTAAATGCAAATTTCTGCTGTCACATTTGAAAACACGTTTTTAAAAGTTGAAGCTTGTCATTTATAATCCCTCCACATTATTAAAACAAGTGACCATCTGGAAACCAAGTGAAGGATCAAATTTCCATCAAATTTTGAATGTATTTGGCCTTTGTCTAAGATTAGAGTAGATCTTGTTGCTTTATAAAACACGCAGAAAAATGCACCTAAATTTCCAAAAGATATGGTGTTTCTGCCCTTGTCAGGCAGCAGTTTCGTTCAACTTGCTGAACAACATCTCGGGAGGTGGGGTAAGTTTTGGGTCTGGCATATGCTGCCCTCCAGACACCAGATTTCAAAGTGCCAATAATAATGAAAGTTGGGCTGCTTTTTCCTGCTCACATTTTCGCAGCTGGAGCTGGAAAATTTACAAGTCCGCATCAATGGCTCAGTGGCCTTGCAGCGCCAGGGGCCTGGGTTCGATTCCAACCTCAGTTGACTGTTTGCGTGGAGTTTGCACATCCTCCCCGTGTCTGCTGGGGTTTCCTCCAGGTGCTCCGGTTTCCGCCCACATGTGCAGGTTAGGATGGATTGACCATACTGAAATTGCCCATAGTGTTCAGCGATGTGCAGGCTGGGTGGGTTAGCCATGGGAAATGCAAGGCTACAGGCATGGGGTAGAGTTGGGTCTGGGTGGGTTCAGAGTGTCGGTGTGAACTCAGTGGGCCAAATAGCCTGCTCCCACACTGAAGGGATTGTATGATTCTAACCAACAGCACTAAGCTGTTGTCTTTGGGGGTTTGTCATTTAGAAGCACTGAGACTTTGTGAGAATATCCACATCGTCTCTGTGTAAAGCCTGACAGTTACAGGGCACTATGTCTCATGTGTTCTCAATGTAGCTTCTGACCCAGTGTCACAGGAGATCTGCAAACACACTTAAAATGCTGAGTGCTGTAAAATCATAATCTGGCTATGGTGCGAGTGAGGGAAATTACATGCGCACTTGCTGACTTTAAACACATCTTTCAGGTTCCTCTTTAGATTCTGCTTCTTTGTCAAACCATTGGAGATTAGTCCATAGCTGCCCTCAAAGCGTGATTCAGTTGAAGTGTTCTAACCTTTCTGACTCCATAGTTAATGATGTGCTAAACCCCAGCAGCTAAGTATTGATATCACAGCTCTACTGAACTGATCGAGCATTAGAGGCAAACAATTTGTTAAGGGAATCAGAGCTGTACAACACCAGATAGGGAGAGTACACTCCACATGACATAAACATCAAGCTCATTTGCCAAAACATTAGACATTTGGATCACGGCCTCTGACCTGCAATTATTCCTTTGAGGTACAGTGGGATCATTTATCCAGAATCAATTCCTTCACACCTCCATTGTTCTTTTCGAAATTAGTTGGTATTCAGTGAGTCAATAGAGGCATGGATGCCGAGTCTGAAATGTGTTTTATTTTTCCCAACACTTCTGCAGAAAAAAATGTTGCAAGCAAATCTGTTTTTGACATTGCACATACAGCCCTATATTTCCTGTTATTCTGGTGCAGGATTTCATTTGGCTGGCCTTTATTTCATTCAGTACTGCAAGGGAAACTCCTTTAATGTGTGCTGTTTTCTAGCGGTGAGTGAATCTTAGACCACACCCTGGTCCACGTTTAGCTTCACACCTGCACTCTCCATCCTCACCATCCTTTTGTTTAGGAGATGGCTCCATCCAGTTTACCATATATTTTCTTGACTCTAACCCAGGCTGTGCCCTGGATTTCTGTCCAACCTTTCAAGAATACCTGTACTTGATCACAAGTCTTGGCCGATCTCTCTGTGTTGAAGGGCTGTCTGAGGAAGATTAGCTTTTAATAGCAGCTGATAATGGAATTGCAATCAGGCATTCAAAAGGTAACCGTATCAAGATGCGGATTTTAAAAAAATATCTCCCACTAGTAGAAGGATTTGAAGTTTAATTTCACTTCACTTATTTAACAGGCACCATGACTCATAATGCTGAAAGTTGGCTTCTTGTGTTTTTCTGCACTCTTATGTTTTTTTGAAGAGAGGAGTTGTGTCTTTATCCAGTTGTTGCCTTCATACCTCTGCAAAATGCCTCCAGGGGTGTGAGGGGCATTTTCTCAGTTGAAGGCACTGTATGACTACAACATACCAAATCTTCGGGAGATTAGAAAGCACACTGAGCTTTAATCCCTCTCCCCTTCCCTCCCCATGGCCATTCGACACTGAAAATAAATTGAAGTTGAAACACATTTCAAGCAGTAGGTCATCACGGACTCGATTGTCACCTGGAAATTATGCTTTACATCTCCAAAGAAAATGCAATTTATGAGGCATTTCAGCACCTGGGAATTTCCAAAACCCCGTTGTTCCGCTTTGAAGAAAAATAACTTGTGTTTACATAGATTCTTATCAATATCCTCATTCTACTGAGAAAAGCTTCAGGTCGTGTTTTCTCCATTTTAGGGCACCTTTTATAAAAGATAATTTGTGATTGTTCCAGAGTACGTACCAGCTGATAAATAAGTTTTGAAGTGCTGTTATTGCAGCCAATGAAAGTAGGATGAGTGTATACGCTAGCTATTTACTGACATGTGAAAAGGCATCATTGAATGAAACAGAGTGAGTTTTGGCTTTCTTGTTGATGGGTAAAGGTAGGAGTGGGATTTGAATCACTTCCATCATTGGCAACCATTCCCCTGTAGCTCCGATTATTTTTAGGATTGCACTGTGGCTATCGTGAGCATTTAATAAAGTTCTGAAGGCTTGTGGCAAAAGAAAAGCAGTCCACTGTAAAATCTATGCATGGAAATCCAGGACAGTTAACCTTGTAAGTTGATGTTAACTGTGTTTGTACGATATGGTGGTTTTGGTTTTTGAAATACACACTCTGCCTGGTTGGCTAGCCAGAGTTCACATTGCAGCTTATCAACCTGACGTGATTCAGGACAGGTTCCCTCAGCAAAAGCCAGAAGCAGCCCGAGGAACGAGAGGCTTGAATGGCTGAGGCGAGGCAGTTTGAGTCGCAGTGATGGACAGGACATCACTTTTCACCGAGGCTCAGGGGTATTTCTCAAATTCCCGATGAAAAGGAGATACAGCGTTCCACCTGACACCCCTCCACAAATCCCCCAACTTACTCCCTCACTGCCTGGTGTTTGTGTGCGTGTATGTTCAAACATTTGAAAAGCTGGGGATTTGAGGAACTGCATTTTCAGATTGTGACAGGAAAGCAACATGGTGAAGAAACCACCCGCATCAGTAAACCGGGACCTTTTGTCGCCCCCACTCTGAGCACTGAATAGAAAAGGTTTGGAGGGATATGGGCCAAATGCAGGCAAGTGGGACTAGTTTAGTTTGGGAACGTGGGACTAGTTTAGTTTGGGAACATGGGCGGCGTGGACTAGTTGGACCAAAGGGCCTGTTTCTGTGCTGTTTGAGTGGATGTGAATCATCAGCATCAAAACAAAGCCAAGGGAAAGCATTGTTCAATGGAAAGATCGAAGAAAAGGATGGATAAAATTTTCACTCCAGGAATGAAACAATGTCCACCAGGCATTGCACCTGTCAGGAAAACATGATCGTGTGCTTCTTGGATTGTCACAAAAGCTGAATTGGTCTCATTTGTGTTCATTTTGTGCTCCTGCCCTTAATGGGGATGCATTTGCTCATCAATATGATTGACTGTCCTCTCAGGCCAACTGGGCATTGAGAACCATCCTTGCCAAGTGTGCCCACATCCGAGAACACTTTTCTTTTTAAACTGCCTGGTTTTCCAACCTCACCATCCGGGATCACTTCATTGAGCACGTACTTCTTGAAGAACCAGGAGAGTTTTTGTTCTTCCAGACCCACCATTGTAGGGGGAAATGTTTTCCGAAGGGTGACGATTGAGAAACCATTGGCAATAGTAACCAGTGAACAGACAGAGAGAGAGAGAAAAAATGCATTTACATAGCACCTTTCACAGCTTCATTTGGCAGCCTATCTCATTGTTTGGCACTGTTTGCTGTCATTGTAACCTCAGCAACACATGGCGTGAAAGCACCTTGCCACTGGAGATGTACATCATTCCATAAAGTATGTGAGATATGCAATACCCAAGAGGAGTGTCACTGTGTGAGTGTGCAAAGCTGAGACTGATCATAGTGCTACTACCCAAGTGTGACTTGTACCTGCTGTGGTTTCTGTAAATCGGTTGAGATATTCTTTGTCTGGACACGACTGGCGTTTAGAACAGGTTTTGGAGCCTTCATTTCTCACTGCTGTACAATCCCCTTCAATGCTCGTGTCTCTGTGCAAGAGACGCTCCTGGTCTCTGATCCTGTCTTCCAGAACCGTGGCTAAGATCACAACTCCGTGCATGAGGCCTCCGTAATTTTTTTTTAAAATGGTGTCTTTGGTACAGGGCAATTGACTTAGCACAGTGTCTATACTAGAAAAATAATGATGCAGATTGACTAACAGAGTAATAGCCAGTCAATGAGCTGAGATTTCCAAGGTATGTCTTATTGCTGTTGTGGTTTCATTGGAAACAGTAGATGCGTTTGATTGGCACAAATTGTTTCTCGGCTGCTTTGTCTTATTTTCAACCTTTAATGTGTCACTGATATGTAAAAGCATAGACAATCTTCAGAAAACAGATGAGTGTGAATTCAAGTCCCAATACAGAGATTAGAGTGGAAAAGAAATTTATGACTAGCATTCAGTACTGAGGGAGTGCCTCACTGCCAGAGATTCTGTCTTCTCGGTTCAGCATTAAACTCATCTGCCCTTTAGGGGTGGATTTGCAAAATTGCAGAGTTTCCAGCACCTGTAGTTCTTTGCTTTTGCATTTTAAGTTATTCCCGGTGTCTTTGGGATTATTTACTAGGTATTACTAGCACTAAAACATATCCTAGTCCTTATCAATTGTATCATCATCGCTAGGAGCTTGCTACCCGCAAATTGGTTGCCAGGTTCTATTCATTACAACAGTAACCATACTTGAAGAAACAGTCTTCACTTAGCTTAAGTAGGGATGCCTTGATGTGATAAAAGGCACTCTTAAAAATACATTTCTTTCTCTCTGTTAGTGCTATTTGCCATCTTTGTTTAATTCATAGAATCATAGAATCTCTTCAGTGTGGAAATAGGCCATTCGGCCCAACAAGTCCACACAGCCCCTCTGAAGATCATCCCATTCACCTAATTTCCCCATGTCCGACCCACCTACCCTAAACATCCCTGGGCAGTAAAGGCAATTTAGCACGGCCAAGCCACCTCCCCTGCTCATTTTTGGACTGTGGGACGGAACCGGAGCACCCAGAGGAAACCCGCACAGACACGGGGAGAACGTGCAAACTCCACACAGAGGTTGTACTTGAATCCGGGTCCCTGGCACCGTGAGGCAGCAGTGCTAACCAAATTGCGCTTTGTTTTACAGGATTTGGGAGGGTGAACAGCACAGCGATTTGGGGGTTTTTGAGGATCCTGTTCAATGATTAGTCAGGAATTAGGAGATAGAATGTCCATTAAAGGTAGGTGTAAGTGTGTAGCACATGAGCACTTAAGAAGATAGAGTTGCAGAATTGATCAAGATTTTTACGATGGAAAATTAGATGCTATCATGACTAAACAGTACAGACACGTAATGGCCAAGTGTCATAGAGTCATAGAATGTACAGCATGGAAACAGACCTTTAGGTCCAACTTGTCCATGCCGACCAGATGTCTTAAATAAATCTAGTCTCATTTGTTAGCAGTTGGCCCATGTCCCTCTAAACCCTTCCTGTTCATGTACCCATCCAGTTGCCTTTTAAATGTTGTAATTGTATGGAGTCATAGAGATGTACAGCGTGGAAAGTGACTCTGCAAAGTTGGCTCAATAGTCCAGGGTAACTAACTACCTCGGCTTACATAGCCTACAGGCAAATTTTCAGTTGGAATTTATACTGGTATCCTTGGTGTGTCCTACCCCATTGCCTTTTCACGATTAGTGCCTGCATTCAATATAAAGTTTAATTTATTTCTACTAAAGCACTATAAAGGGCCTGAAGCATCACAAGCAATGGAGTGCTTGGAACTGCCTGGTAATTTATCAAGAAAAAAATGATTTCCTCTTCATTCAGACATGTTCTGGGAATGATCCAGAAAGCAGCACAGTATGTCGAAGTTTTGCCCCTGCAGTTTGTTGTCAGATGTAGCACAGACAGTGATGTATCTCGAAAGATGTTCCGAAGTGCTCCCACATGCTGGCTTGTCCCAGAGCAATAATGCTGCGTCTGCTCTACTTGAGAGTAAATATTTAGTAGCGATGTCTGGAATGTGCTTCTGTACTTCAACAGCAGCAGCATCCAGTGAGAGCTGTAGTCCGGGAAATTTCCAGAATCAAACCCCCCCCACCCCGGTCTCCATCTGTTCCCTTTTCTCAAAAATATATGGAAAGTCTAGACTGTGGTACGTTCCAACTTTTGTCATGTCCATCTCCATGCTCATTTGGAGGTATTTATTCAGTTAGTATTTTTGTTTTGACACATTTGGCACAGCTTCTGTTGGCTGCTGTGCTTCACTTTTTGCCAGACTTGTTTTAAACATGTACTTTCCCCTATGCCCAGCTGAGGCTAATTTTGGACCCTGTCTGTCACCCCAGCCATGAGATAGAAACCCCACCAGAATAGCAGTGGGACATGATCAGAGCTGGCTTCATACCAGGGAATGCAGCTTTGAGCTACCCTCTTTACTTCGTTGACATTCACCATCCAGATCTGGTCACCTGTCGGATTTTTCCTTCATTGGCCCTGGCTCCAAATCCTGGAATTCCCTCCCTCACAACTCTGGGGGGGGGGGGCCACCTACACCATATGGGCTTCAATGGTTCAAAACAGAAGCTCACTACCATCACCTTCTCAAGGGGAGCTAGAGCTTAGTGGTGGCACGGTGGCTCAGTGGTTTGCACTGCTGCTTCACAGCACCAGGAACCCAGATTCGATTCCACCCTTGGGTGACTGTCTGCGTAGTGTTTGCACATTCTCCACATGTCTGAGTGGATTTCCTCTGGGTGCTCCGGTTTCCTCCCACAGTCCAAAGATATGCAGGTCAGATGGATTGGCCATGCTACATTACCCCATAGTATCCAGGGATGTGCAGGCCAGATGGATTAGTCGTGGTAAATGCAGGGCTATGGGAATAGGGTAGAGGGGAGGGTCTGGTGGGACGCTCTTTGGAGTTCCGGAGTGGACTGGATGGGCCGAGTGTCCTGTATCTACACTGTAGGGATTTAGTGATCAATGGATGGCATCTTTGCTAGCTCTGCCTCCTTCCAAGCATGAATTATTTTAAAGTATTTATGATCATTTCATATTCTGATTTTGCATTGAGATTAACACTGATTGGATGGAGACAGAAAGTTGTGAAAGCAAGGTGCACTGCCTAAAAAGGAATATTGAAAAGGTTAATTGTATCTGTAGCAACCTGATAGTACATGGACTGTGGTCGCAGAGATTTAAAGTTTTAAAGGGAAGAGTGGTGGGAAGGTACAGAGGAGTAGTAGTGACTGGGAAGTGTCTGTCTACACTGGTGGAAGCGCCTGGGCTGCGGGGGACAAAGTGAGGAGATGGAACTGACAGAATTCCCTCTCGATGGAGCAGGCACGGTCATGATGGGTTGAATCCCCTCCTCCTGTATCCTGAAGAGGATGTTAGGAACACTGAATTGTGGAGGCATTGGTGCTGATCTTTCAGGAATCACTAGAGGGTCATGGAAGACTGGAAAATGGTTAATGTGAACCTTCCCCACCAACTCTCTCTTAAGCTACCAGTTAGGACAAGAAGAACATTGTTAACAAATAAACATAGAAAACAGGAGCAAGAGTGGGCCATTCAGCCCTTTGGGCCTGCTGCACCAATTCATTATGATTATGACTTATCATCCAACTCAGTAATCTGATTGGACTTTCTGTCCATAACCTTTGATCTCTTAAACCCTAAGAACTGTACCTAACTACCTCTTGAACACATTAAACATTTTGGGCTCAACTGTTTTCTGCGTCAGTGAATCCCACAGGTTCATCATTTGCTAGGTAAGGAAATCCCTCCTCATCTCAGTCCCAAATGGCCCACCCCATTTCTTCACACTGTTTTGGATTCCTGAGTCATCTGGTACATTGTGCTGAGTCTAGTCCTGTTAAAATTTTATAGGTTTCTGCGAGATACTCCTTATTTTTCTAAACTTCGGTGAGTACAGTCCTAACCCATGCAGTGTCTCTCGATATGCCATCACAGGAATTGGTCTGGTGACAATGCAACGTCTTTGGGATGCACAAGGCATGAACGAGTGGCAGACTGTAGCCGATAGCTGAGACAGACTGGAGATGGATGCTGTAGTTATTGCAGGTGGAGATGGACACTGTAAATAATGACGTGACGCACAGTTGGAAACTCATCTCGGGGTTTAAAAAGGCTCCAAGGTTGCAAGGAGTCTTAGACACCTTAGATAGTTGCCAAGAAGAGAGATGGAGTTGGTGGCGTGGCACAGAGACAGACAATAATGTTATTTGGATGAAATCTCGGCAGATTCTGTGTTTCGTGTCTGTGAGATTATCTGACACGTTGCAGACAAACATCCAAAAGATAATCACAAGGTCAAGGCCTGGAGGTGGGACCTGCACTTGCCAGAGTGGGTGTGAGGATAAAAAAGCGAGAAGTACAAAGGAAAGGAGGGCCTGGTAGCTTAGTTGTCATTCCCAGAGTGGCACAGTGATAATGCCCTTACCTCTGATCCAGAAGGTCTGGGTTCAAGTCCCACTTGCCTCAGGTGTGTCATAACAAGTTAGTTGAAATTATTATAATTTGCAGAGTTTCAAAACCTCACCAGAAGATTGAGCATTTATTGCAAGAGAAATGCATAATAGTTATCCTTCGGAAGTTGTATTTATAATAAAAAGAAGTCTGTGTTAGTGTGACACAGTAAATCTTGAAGCAAGTAAGCCATTTTGTTTTCGCAGCTCGCCTGTTAGGGGCGGGTGTCAGTCTGCAGACATTATGTTTGTCAATGAACGTTAATCCAGTTTGCTGCTGGCAGCCTAGAGACAGAGAGAAAATTACCAGAGAAAATGAATAATTTATTGCCATTTCAGCTTGAGAGCACTGCATGTATCTGAGCTGGTTTTACAGAATCCATGCTCTGTGGAGAGGGCAAGTTGTGGTGGGGGCTACAAGGGAGTTAAATTCTCCTATTGGGGATGTTATATTGTTGGCGTTTAAGATTCTGATTTCATGCTCAACAGTAGCCAGTTCACATCTCTCTCAATATTTACAGTGTTTTAGAAGGAACCTGGAAAAAAAAGGTGTTTTTTTTAAACCGAGAAATTGGGGTGGGGGGAGTGGTGTTTTGTCAGGTCCAGCATTATCCTTGTCACTGAGCTCCAAGTCCCATTTTAATTGTCATTCAAAATCGAGCTACTCAAAGCAGCCTGCGTTGCGTTGTGAGTCTGTTCTCAACAGCTCTCTGCTCGTGTTCATTTCTCTCTCAAAATGGCCGGTTTACATTGTACAGAGCAGTCTGGGGGCCCTGTCAGCTGTTGAGGCTGCAGTGTGTCATGTTTTGACATGGCTGCCTGTTGTCTCGATGTGCATTTTGTTCCATCTCAATAGCACTCCCAGTTCTGCCCTCGATACAGGAGGCAGCAATGAGCATCTGCAGTGCAGCGATAGTATCAGATGGGTAAAAAAAGACAAGCACTGCTTGTAGTCGACATCTTCATAGTGATCCATCTGATGTGATCAAATGTTTATTTGTAAATTCCTCCCCGGTGTTGGGTTAAAAGGCTGGCCAGGACTGCCATCTTGTGGATATCCAGTGTCTCAGCAGGCTTTGACATTCCGTCAGAGATGCTGAGAGTACTCAATGTAGCTTCGCAGAGTTAAGTATCAAATATTGTTACAATCAAGAGCTTCGTCTTTGCATTTTGGAATAATGTTGCAAAAGCAGGTCCAATTTTAGGCTGTTACGGTTTTGATACAGAAGAACTAATAAAGGCAACTTCTGAAATAGGAAACCTGATAAAAAACATCACCTTGCTGCATCATCCTTCGCAAAACCCTCACCCCTGCTCCATTTTCTGCCACTTGGCCCCTTGATGGCAATGCATTAGAACTCCTGCACAGGATTTTAGAAGCTATTCAGCACCTTGCTACTACAGAGGATTCTGAGATGAATGCAGGAATTACATAGCCTGTTTCTGTGCTGCATACATTCTATTTAGCCAGCTGATTCCTTGCCCATGTATATACATAGAACATAGAACATAGAACAGTACAGCATAGAACAAGCCCTTCAGCCCACAATGTTGTGCCGACCATTGATCCTCATGTATGCACCCTCAAATTTCTGTGACCATATACATGTCCAGCAGTCTCTTAAATGACCCCAATGACCTTGCTTCCACAACTGCTGCTGGCAACGCATTCCATGCTCTCACAACTCCCCGCGCAAAGAACCCGCCTCTGACATCCCCTCCATACTTATTATGAGGGGACATAATTTTAAGGTGCCTCCTGTGAGCTTTCCTGCCATCCTTCATCTGAACTCATTGTTCCTTTCTCCGCCATGTGTTTATGTAATATCCCTTAAACATATCGATGGTGTGGACTTTAGCTTCTGTTTGGAATATAGAAGTTTGCTACCACAGCCAATCTCTCAGTGAGGAAAGGCTCTGTTGAATTGCTTGTTGAACTTATTAATGACTGTCTCAGATTTAGTTTTAACCTCTCCATATAAATAAACACAGACATTTTCCCTAAGTCTGCCCAGCTGAATGGTTTCATAGCTTAAAAGACCTTTTATGGGGGTCGCTTCCTCAGTTTTCTCTTGTACAGAAAATATCCCCAGCCTGTTCAATCTTTCCTACTAATTACAACCTCTCAGTCATCGTAATGCCTTAGTGAAATCTTTGGCACATCTTCACAGACACCCAGAAGTTCAGGGGTCAGCAGGATTTTGTTGTACAATGTGGTGGTATAACTTGGGGCGGTGGGCTTTAAGAGGCTGATTCCACCACACATCCTGTGAGCGGGAGTAGCAGCTGAAGCGCCTTGTCGCACTGGCACAGGTATTTGTGAGGTCACCCACAGTGCCTGCAGAATCGACACTCCCAAGGTGCGCACTTTGGGCGCCCACTGTTCCTGGGAGATGTTCCCCAGAGACGTGATGAAGTGCAGACAACACAAACTCTTTTTAACCAAAATAAGCACTAACCGCTTTACTGTGCACTCTGTTGTGTCCCTGTATACCCTGTGTCTTCTGATTCCAATCGTTTCAAAATAATCAGACTTTGGACTGTAAATGCTGGAGCTCCATCGAATGTATTTCATGCATTTTTTTGCATGTGGCTGATCAACTGTAGACTGATACACTGTTAATTGGCACGTGACGGCAATGCAGCAGTAAAATGGCTAACCCTGGAAATACATTCTCATGATTGTTAGTTCCTACTTCTTTATGACTAATATCCCAAGTATAGTTGTAGGAAGGATGTGGGATCATTCCTGTAACTACCTATGCACCAAATATACCCGAGGAGGGGGCTCTTGTTGTTATAAAAGGATGATTCTCCATCTGAACCTGCTGTAAAGACATGAGAATTTTAGTTAGACACTGTCTGTTAATCTTATCAGCCACTTGTGTTGAATGTGCGAGAATATGTAAAACCCAGGGTAGGACAGAGCAAAACCACACAAGCTATAAACAAACCCTTCAATGTTATGTCAGAAATTTTCAGTAAGCTTAGCAGGATTATTGGGAATCAGCCCCAGATGAATGTGAATGGTCACAGTCACACTACAAACACAACAGTAACAACTCATGAATGTAAAGTGCAGATTGACGAGGAAAGTTAAATGTTTCGTTCAAGTTAAATAATGGATACTGTGCACTGCAGAAGTCAATACACCCAATAAAGAGGCCTCCATTTTGTCTGTTTCATTAATGCTTCGGTTTAAAATGAGGGTCTCTTTCAGTATTTGTGTGTGTGTGTGTGCGCGCCGCAGATGCCCGCCCACCCGTGTTTGTATGTATGGCAGCGTGTGTCCATTTGTCCATTTGTCCATGCACGTACCTCGTTCTCTGAGATTGCGCATGCACCCCTCCCTGTGTGCCACACCTCCGCGCGCGCGTGTGTGTGTGAGTGCACGTACCTCTGTGTCTTTGGGTGTGCCTCCCTATGTGTGCATGTGCACCTCCTTGTGTGTATGCAGCGCACACTTCCCTCTGTGTGTGTGTGTGTGTGTGTGTGTGTGTATGTGTGTGCGCGCGTTTACATGCAAGCCCCTGTATGTGTGGATGAAGTTCGCGTGTGTGTGTGTCCACGCATGTGAATGTTCTTTTGTGCGCACATGCACATTCCTGTGTGTGTGTGTGTGTGTGTGTGTGTGTGTGTGTGTGTGTGTGTAGGCACGTGTACATCCCTGTGTGTGTACGCACACATGTCCCTCTGTGTATGTGTGTGCGCGCACGTTCGCCTGTATGTTTGTCTGAGTGCATGCGTGCGCACACCCGTATGTTCATCTGTATGTGTGCACGCATGCACACCCTGAGGTAGATCATTTGTTGTTAAGTAAAGGTATTAAGGGTTATGGGCCAAAGGAGTCAGGCCACCCATCAGCCATGATCTCATTAAATGCCAAACAGCTTGAGAGGGACTGAGTGGCCTGCTTCTGTTCCTCTGTGTGTCTTTGCCTATGTGTTCACATCGTTCAGTGTGGGATTGATCCTAGCTGATCTTCACGCCATTACGTACTTTAACGTGTATTTGTTTTTAACTTGTTGCTGACAATTTTTGATAAAAGACGGGGGTCTTATAATGGTTTGTCTTTCCTCTGCACAGCTCTCCTGTCATCGTGGTGCGAGGATTTAGGGCGGCTCCTGTTACTTCGCCACCAGAAGAGTCGTCAGAACGACACCCCTGGCAAACTGCCCATGCAGCCGCCAATGAACCCTATGAGCACCATGAAACCAACACTCCCTCCTGGGCCCCACAGGTCAGTCACCATTAATCTGACCCCTATTTTACCGAATGCAAAAATGATTGTGGTGATTCGTGTGTGTGTGTGTGTGTGTGTGTGTGTGTGTGTGTGCATTCCTGTGAGAATCAGCCCCTGTTCACAGCACTCTGGTTGGTCTTCAGTGCCCCTCACAGAAAACAGCAAGGCAGATCCAGTTCTCACTCTGTCCTTACTCAATTATGCAATAATCTCACTGTTAATCCTGCAGAGAGTTACAGATCTTTAAAGCGATTAATCAGTGTACATTCCGAGAATTGAGAGCAAGGACCACTCCCACTCAAAAGCAGCTGCTAATGTAGTCATTTCAGGTCTGTGAAAATACCAACTTTCCACAGAAGGGGAAAGCGGATCAGGGAATGATGGGCCAGTGTTCAGTTTGTAGGTCAAGAGTTATTATGTTCTATGCAACTCTCTTAGCTTTTGCAGACTGTGACAAACTAACCGGAAATGCAGCAGAGGTCTGGGCTGCTGTTGAAGCTGGGTGCCATTGCCCAGATGGTTCAAAGAACAAGTACAAATCTACCAACCAAGGAGAGACAGCAGTGAGCTGCTTCTCAAACACTTTCCACAGCAAAGATTTGTGACCAGAGTTTTGAAAGTTAATACTTAAGTCTGTGCAAAGATTGCCTGGACGATGAGTGATCTGATATCTGGAGACCAGAGTGATCTGCTGATCACTGGGACTGTTGGTGATCTATCTCCGATGATCCGCTGTCTAAGATTGTTAGTAATCTGTCAATCTCGGAAACTATTAGTGATCTGGTGATCCGCTGTGATCTGAGAATGTTGGTGATCCACTGCGATCTGAGAATGTTTGTGATCTGCTGATCTGAGGCGGTCAGTGACCTTCTGATTGCAGTGATCAGATGTGATCTCACCAGTGATTGTGAAGTTGGCGTGACTTGGGCACAGGTGAGAAGGAGGTTTGGCACCAACACTTTGTGCGTGTGTCCAGATTCTGCGCAGTCGTGAAAATTGCGGCCTGCGATTTTTTTGGAGGCAGTGCAGGTTGTGGCAAGGGAGTTTAGTGCTGTGTACAGAAAATAAGGCAGTTATGTTAGTTTGCTTCAACTCAGCATTCTGCAGTGGTTCACCTATTTCTGCCTATTTCAACCATAGACCAAATGTATAAGAAATAATACCCATTAACAGAGATATTGTTCAGGATAGCTTTTCTGAGATGTTAAGCTTTAAAGCAACATTATTTTGGAAAATAGAATTGCTGCTGTTAGTTAGGTGGATGAATCTATTAATCTTTTATTTGTGAAACTGGCAAAGCTTATTGAATGGAAGGTTGTCTCCAACCTCCTGGGCTTTGGAGCTCCTTATGAAACGTGCATCCTATTATTACTATTCAGGATGACACGTCTGTGGGTTCATTTAAGTCTTTCAGAATTGTCTTTTTATTTTGCTGTTGCATGCATGAAATAACAGACCATTTCAACTGCGCTTTTGTTCTGGTCTCTCTACGTTTGTACCTCTTAACAGTTAAGAACCCATTGTCAAACACTTAAAAATAAAACTCCCCATGCTGTGAGGAGGACACACCTCGTGTGTTAGAACAGAGTGAGTCAATTACTGCCAAATTCACAGGAGTGTAGATGTCTGCTTTTAACCTTGACACCTTCTGAGGTGGCAAATCACAATTCAGTGAGTTATCCTCTCCTCACTGCCCAGGGCTGCACCAATATAATTAACACCTCCCCGAAATATGTTACCTTCTTGTCCACTGGTTCGACTTCATTGTCCCTTTTGTAGGGTGCAGCTGGCCACCACTCCTGATGACTGTAAGACATTGGAACAGAATTAGGCCATTTGGCCCATCGGGTCTGCTCTACCATTTACTCGTGCTGATGTAGTTCTCAACCCCATTCTCCTGCCTTCTCCCCATAATCCATGTTCTTGTTATCAATCAAGAGCCCATCTACCTCTGCCTTAAAAACACTCAGTGACTTGGCCTTCTGCAGCACCGAATCTTGCAGGGTCACCACCCTTTGCCTGAAGACATTCCTCCTGATCTCAGTTGAAAGTGTTGTCCCTTCTATGAGGTGGTGCCCTCCGCACTTAGTTTCTCTTACCATTAGAAACATTTTTTCCACATCCTCTTTGTTGAGGCCTATCAGTATTCTGCAAGTTTCAGTCAGTCCCCCACAGCACCTCCCCCACCACTACCAACACCGCCTCTCAATCCCCCTCCCCCAGTCGTTCTAAATTCCACCAAATACAGACCCAGAATTCTCAACCGCTCTTCATATGAGAGGCCCTTCGTGCCCGGGATGTTTGTTGTAAACTTGTGATGCCATGGCTTGTTACTAGCACTGAGCCAGGGAGTTTACTTTGAGCAAGGGCTGGATCAGAACTAGAGGTGTTTTGTTGACACTTGTGGCAGAGAAGAGGGTCAAGCCACACACAACATCCTGCCGACTAAACAATAGTCTGCCCATTGGTCACCAGCCTTGGCTGGTTTCATGTGGAAAAAGGTGGTTGAACTACTAACTCAGTCAGTGCAGTAGACAGTATGCAGACCTTCACTTGAGTACAGTTCACTGACGCATAGGGAAGACATACAAACACCAGAGGCTATAGAGGGAAGGACCATTGGGTTAATTCCTTGTGTCAACATGATCAGTTGGTGCAATTTGGTTATTTTAGCCTGGAAAGCAGGCATCTGAGAGCTCAGCTCATGGAGGTGTGTTAAGATAAATGATCCCTGGAAATGGTGAATCCAAACATTGAGATAGATAACTACCCTTTATCTCATCAAATGCTGGCACAGCAGCATGGGCTGAATAGCATACTCCTGTTCTTATTGTCCTCTAACTGGTTCAAAGTAGGAAATCATACATGTAGAACAGATACAATGAAATTCTTTATCACATGAAGAGTAATCAATGCATAGAATGATTTTGCAGAAGATCTAAATTCTGGAATCTACTAAGAATCAATTGAATGAGGGATATCAGGGTGTTTCTGAATTCCTGAACAAAGAATGGCTGAATCATCATCTACTTCCATAGCCTTTGTCGGTTTCTGATCCAATTTAACTGTTAGTGTATTTAACTGTTACTTATGAACAGATGTATCTTTACAAGCATTAGTAATGTTACTAATAACCAGCTTTCTCTTTGCAAGACAGTGTGAAGATTTCCCTGAGTAATTTGCTTATCTACATGCCTTGCTTCATGGACAAGTCCAGCAAACTTCAAAGTGTTAAAAGTTTTTGACGAAGCCAGCCACTTCCTACTATTTATTTTTAACTTGATGCTTACAAGGATCTGCCAATGTGCGGAAATAGTCTTCAGTAAAAAATCTCCGATTCACCTCGCGCAGTTCCAACGTGACAAGCTCAGAACAGCTTGCTCAAACTCTTTAGCCTACCCATTCACTTCAAGGGCTATCTTTAAGCAAGTCTGTATCTCAGATCCTTTGGTACAATGGTGGAAAATGGTTGAGGGTTGAGTGGTCAATTATAACATGTAGTAATTGCTTCTGTTTCTCTCTCACATTCTCGTGCAGCGATGGGTCGTTCACCTATGACCCTGTTCCTTGGCAGCAAAACACAAGTCAACCACCAGGGTCATTGTCTGTAGTTACAACCGTGTGGGGAGTCACCAATACATCACAAAGCCAGGTAACGTGAGTTCTGTAATGTATCTTCACTGTGCATGTGCCACAATCTGAGGCAATCATCAAGGCCATCCTCAAGGCAAATAAATTAAACTCTTCTAAAGCCATTTGTAACAATTGTTTGCAATGCACTCGCCTTAAGTTGTGGCAGCCCAGAAGTCTAAAGACATCCGAAAACAAACCACAGACTTCTAATTATAGAATGAGGTGTACGCGTAGAGAAGGCCGTGGGTTTGACCTGCTGGCCTGCTGAATTAGCTGTTCTCAGCGAGGTTAGCTCTCAGAGCTCCAGCATTGGTTTGACAACTCCCAAAAATCAGTTGAAATTCCTCTTTTACCCCTACCTAGTTTTGGAAGAACATTTTAGTGGGTACTAGGCAACGACAAAATCTGGACCGATGTGAAGTTCAGTAGCTTGCCAGTGCTCATTGTGTCAGAGTGCACGTGAAGACTGACCACTCGCGCACAGTTCTGCAGGACGTCATTCAGAGTCAAACCCCAGCAGGATTACAGTAGGATACTGAGTTTTATACTTAGAATAAAAGAATTTACACCTTAATGCTTTGCAGCTGCTCAATTATCGAAGAACAATGAAGATATGAAGGAGCTCTATTTAGAATTCACTAGAATGATAGCTGAGATGAGAAGTTCTGATTGTTAGGAAAGGGTCAAAAAGGTAGCTTTCTTCCAGTGGATTAGGGAAGACTGAGGTGGATAAAGACCAAAAGAACTGCGGATGCTGTAAAACAGGACCAAAAACAGATGTTACTGGAAAAGCTCAGCATTTGTGAAGAAAAAATCCGAGTTAGCGTTTCGGGTCTGTTCTGAAGACTAAGGTGAAGTTAGCCAGTAGGGATTTTCAAAACCAAGCTATTGCTGGAAGAATGAAGCTTGAAGAAACCTTGCCCTGAGCAGATATATTTGAAGGGGATACTTTATCAGTGGAGTGATATTCACTGACATTGTTTTATAGAGTGCTGCATTTGGAAGGGAAAAATATGAAATGAAGTGGGACAGTGCAAATAATTCCAGTAGAGAAACCAGCACAGGGACAACAGACTTGACTCTGTGCTGAAATTCTTTGATTCAATAAGACTCTGTCTTTGGGACAGGAAATTGGGGTGGAGTCAGGGTTGCTTCAGCACCCATCCTGCCTTTTTAACTCTATTGGAAGAATTATTGGTCATGATCCAAGCTGGCATATTGCACTAAGTGAGCCTTGAGGATTAAAGGCTGCCTTTGGACATGAGCTCGCGTTTTGAAGGCTGCTTCACCTTTGGCGAGTTCTTTAGATTGAGAGAATGATCAGAACAAGAGAAGCCAGAATTAAGCTGATGACAGTATACGTCTCTACAGGAGTTTGGTTTTGGTATCTTGCTGAGAAGCTGAGGAATGACAGTGTGGAATATGCTCTTGTTCTTTGTTTCATGAGATGCGGGTGGCACAGGCAGGGCCAGCATTTATTGATCATTACTGACTGAGCTTGAACTGTGGGGCTTGCCTCGCATTTGAGACCCAATCACATAGCTGTGGGTCTGGAGTGACATGCAGGCTAGGCCAGGTCAGGATGGGAGATATCCTTCTCAAATGGGCATGAGTGAACCGGGTGGGACTTTACAACAATTCATGGCAGTTACCATGGAAACCATCATTATGGCTAGCTTTCAATTCCAGATTTATTCATTCTGCTCCGTGGTGGGATTTGAACCCATATCACCAGATCATTAGCCTGAGCCTCTGAATTACTAGTCAAGTGACATTGCTGTAAAATAGCCGGTCTCGCTCTGTGTCAACATGTTGCTCAGAATCTCACCGTTTTTCTATCTCAAATCCCAGTGCTTTTTAATACAGTTCCTTTCTCTTTCTGCAAGCAGGTGCTGGGAAATCCAATGGCAAATGCCAGTAACCCCATGACTCCAGGAGGCAACCCAATGGGCTCAGGGATGTCGGCGAACAATCCCGGGATTAACTCGCCTCAATTTGCCAGTCAGCAGCAGCAATTTTCAGCCAGCAAGGGTGGCTCCAACCAAGCCTACATGCAGCAGAGCATGTATGGCCGACCAAACTACCCTGGAAGTGGCAACTTTGGGAGCAGGTAAAAATCCTTATCACGTTGCTGCCTGAACTCAAGGGGGACTGTGTGTTCCGCCAGAATCCTAGAAAAACACGCACAATACTGAACTGGCAAAGTGCCAAAGCCAATGGTCATTAATCAAACTTGTCCATTAGGACAACTAGAGATGGCTGATGCTAGATCAGTTGATGACACGAATCATTTGCTTTTGACCGTCCCGATTGGTATAATTTTCACACATCCCATTGCCACTCTTCAATTTTCCTTTTTTATTTTCTCTTAGTTTTATTTGGAAGCTTTAGTGAAAACAGCCATTTATGGCCTAATAATCTATTCATTTCTCTGTCTGACCGAATAACCTCCCACAACTGTGAAGCCAACAAGAGACTTATATTTTCAGACTACCCAGTGTAGACCAAATGAGCACCTTGTCCCACGGATGTTTCTCAGCGAGCTCTTCTTTCTTGCTTTTTGATATTAAGACGGCAAATTCTTCATTCACTATTTCCATATGTATCGAACTGACTTAGAGTCATTCAGCACAGACACAGACCCTTCAGTCCAATCAGTCCATGCTGAACATAATCCCAAACTAAACTAGTTCTACCTGCCTGTTCCTGGCCCATATCGCGCCAATCCTTTCCAATTTGTGTACTTACTAAGTGGCTTTTAAATGTTGTAAACTGTGCCCACATTCACCACTTCCTTTGATCTTCTACTTCCTGCCTGCCGCCCCAAGTAACATGACTTCCTGTAGCTAAGGAGACCATTCCTCTGTCACTAGCAACTGGGAAGTACACAGTCCACTCTAATTCTTCATGGTCTCCTTGCAAGGTCAAGCTGATCTTCATTTATCACCTCTTCATGCTTGTGGGGAGGAGGGAGACCTAATCTCAATCTTTTCCCTTTGTGTGGAGCCTGGCACATCCCCAATACATTTAATCACCATTTAAAGAGGCTAATTCATTTGAGGCTTGTGGCTTCTGCCAGAATCTTTGTTGCCTTTGAAACTACAGATAGAAATTGCATTGTCAATGTGTCTGGTAGCTTCCATGTTATTACTGTAAATGATGCCAACAGGGCACTGCTTGCTTTCATCTCTCTCTTTCAGTTACCCCGGTGGTCCCAATGCCCCTGGCTCCATGGGCATTCCTCCACACAGCAGGCCGCCAACAGATTTCACTCAGCCAGCAGCGGCAGCCGCGGCAGCCGCAGTTGCAGCCGCCGCAGCTACAGCAACAGCGACAGCGACCGCGACCGTGGCTGCCCTGCAAGAGAAGCAGAACCAGGAGATGAACCAGTACGGCCCGGTAAGGCTCCGCCTCCATCGCTTAACGACCTCCTCATGCCCACTGCTCGTTCATCTGTTAGTCCCCTCTGTAGTGGTCTTGGCAGAGTTACTCAGTGTGACTGAGAAGCTGCCATGGTGCTTTGACAAGCTAGTTTTGGTCAGATTGAGGAAAGAAAGAGTCTGCATTTGCATAGCACCATCCAAAACTACAGAACATACCATTAGCACTTTACAGTCAATACTTTGAGTTGTGGTCACTTCAGGGGAGACTCCTTTATCCAAAGAGTGGTTAGAATCTGGAATTAGCTGCCATCAATGTTTTCGTGTAGAGGTTAGATACGTGCATGAAGCAGAAAGCTAGGTCTTTTTAAATTCAGCTATGGGATATGTGCTTTTACTGTGCATTCTAAATGCTCTGAGAACGCCGCGGTAATTTGGGCTATAAATAAAAATGAATGGCTTTCTAGGTCATTTCCTATTGCTTTGACCTAGAGCCTTACATAGGTTCGACCAGATAAGAACAACAATTTGCCTTCATTAAGAGCATTAGATGGGATTATTCCAACTAACTTCTTATTTCCAATTTATTTGGTTTTATTTCTGATTTATTGCAATTCCCACCTCCTGATCATCAATCCAGGCCACCGTTTTACTGGTCCAGTAATGTCACCATGCTGCCACATCTTGTTTGTTTTCTTTCATATTCATTCTCAGGATGAGGGTGTTGCCGACCATGCCAGCATTTATTATCCATCCCTAATTGCCCAGAGGGCTGATGAGAGTCTCCCACTTTGCTGTTGGTCTAGATTGAGGTGAAGGTCAGGCCAGGTAAGGATAGCAGATTTCCTCCCCAGAAGGACATTGGTGAACCAGATCAGCTTCTTTTCCTAATAACTGACAATGGATTCAAGGTCATCATTAGACTCTTAATTCCAGATATTTATTGAATTCAAATTCCACCACCTGCCATGGGGCCCTCCGAAAACTACTTGAGTGTCTAGATTAGCAGTCCAGTGATAATGCCACTGGCTATCACCTCCCTAAGCATGGGGTTAGATGAGGAAGGATGGCAGAGAAGGCCTGGAGGGGACATAAACACCAGCATTGATCTGTTGGGCTGAATGTTTACACATTTTGTAATAAATATGTCGTGTCGGAAGCTCAGCAGTCAAATGGCACTGCACCATGAGATCAATTATGAGGTAGTCTTGAATTTTATCTGATCTTGAAGGACCTTCTCTGAGAGAGATGGCATTCCAGCTGTCAGCAGAGGATGTGTCCTCAAGGGTTCAGGAGTGAGGGTTTAGCACCACAGTTCAGCCAAACGAGTGGCAGTGGCGCTACTTACTGAGCCATTCTGACTGAGGTGAGCACACGGCTTGATCCTGAACTCAGGAGGCACGGGAGGTAGCATGGCACCATGCATCATGCATGACTCACCCATTGCCCATTAAACAGCCCAGAACTGCTGGGATGAATCCGGCACTTCATTCACACAGTCAGAGAGTGGCACAGCAGGGGGTAGACCGCAGCTCTTTCATAAAATGCTAATTAGGAATGCATGGGTGTCATTGAAAGAAAATATATCAACAAAAGTGACCTGTTTCAATGGCGATAAATGTCACATTTTTTAATAAAAGTAAAGGAAAATGATCAAATTAAAGGATAGTGGTGTGTCTGGCTCTGTTCTTCAGTTCACCTAGTGCCCACTGCTTGTGGAAGGCCTATAATGGGTAGATCCCATATGTTGCCTCATCAGGGGCAAATTGTGCTATGCCAGTAAAAGCACTCATATGCAGGAACCTAGCCATCATGCCAATACATATTAGCTTCACCACACATTAATTCTAAACTGAGTATTTTTTTTCCTCCACCACTTCCACTTCCCCAGGCTTGTGTTTGTGTTCTGAAGCATCTGTCTCAAGGCTGTTTCTCCTTTTTGCAGATGGGCCCAGCCCAGGCTTACAACAATCAGTTCATGAATCAACAGGGAGCACGTGGCCACTCGTCTATGCAGGGCAACATGAACCCAGGAGGGATGGGAGGTGGCATGACCACGCCCAGCATGAGTGGGCCTCCCATGCCCATCAACCAGCCCAGACCTCCAGGGATGAATCCGGTGTTTGCATCCCACAACCAGAGAGTGTCACAGCAGGGCTATCCAGGCCCACGGCCATCGCAGCCAATGCCTGTGCAGGGAGTGAAAAGACCCTATCCGGGCGAGGTGAGCAAAGCTAAGGTACAGGCCTGATGAGCAACAGGCGTTTTCTTTCTGTGTTCAATTCCAGAAAGCCACGCAGTGAAGCGTAGAACTGAAGTCTGATCATTCTAGTCCTTATAAGGTTTAATTTAGCAAGACTCATTATAACCACTCTTCTCCAAACTCAAGATCCACATTTTTCAGTCTGTTTATGCCAATTTAAATAAAACCAAAACAAGCTACATTAACATGCCTTGAGCAGTCACTGTAACAAAAGTCAAAATTCTAATTTAAAAATTGCAATCTTGCATAATAATGGTGCTCACTGATTGCAGTGGACTGAAATGTACAATTGGACTGTTTGATTTTAATCAACTTGTTTGAACGTGTTACGGCACAGCATCCCGAGATGGGACTTGAACCCAGACCCTCTGATCCAGGGGTAAGGACACTATGACCGCACACCCTTGTTTTAATAGGAGCACAAATGGAACCCCTGATAGTGACAACCATCTGAATAGTTACAAACTTAGTAATAGGCAGCATTGCCAGCTGTTGTGGCACAGTGGTACTGTCCAGGCCTATGAGCAAGGAGGCCTGGGTTCAAGTTCCACCCTGCCCCAGTGATGTCCAAACAGGTTGATTAGAAAATATTTGGAATTTGGGAACCAAGCTGCTCATTCTCTTTTCCTACCTCAGCCCCACCTTTGAGAGTCTGCATTACCCTTCGGGGAATTTACATGTAATTTAGTGAGTCAGGAAAACACGGATGATTTCATAGTGGTGGCTAATAGGTGGAAATATTGGTGGTGAGAAAAGCCGTTCCGGTTGTGTATGATCGCACTTGCAAATACAAAAAAAAGACAATGTTAGAGCGCTTGCGGAGCAGCGGTAGTGTCCCTCCCTCTGAGCCAGGAGGCCTGGGTTCCCACTTGCACCAGTGGTATGTAAGAACATAGAATCCCTACAGTGCAAGTGGAGGCCATTTGGCCCATCAAGTATGCACCAACCTTCCGACCACCCAAACCCACAAACCAGTGCTCTGCATTTAGCACGGCCAATCCACCTAAATTGCACATCTTTGGACTGTGGGTAGAAACCAGAGCACCCGGAGGAAACCCATGCAGACATGGGGAGAATGTGCAAACTCTACACAGACACTTGCCAGAGGTCAGAATCGAACTTGGAGCCCTGCTGCTTCACACTGCCAGGGACAATCTCTATGCCACCCATAATCTCTGAAGAGATTGATTAAAATTATCTGGACAACATAATGAACCAGTCATACAGGATTTCAGAAACATTATTAATATATGAGTTTGAGTTGGTTGTGTTTGTATTTGTAAATGCTTAACATTTGTTGTTTTGTCTAATTAAAATGTTGCACAAATTTGTTGATGACTAAATCTTATGAGTAATCCTGTTTAACCACTTCCACCTTCCACTTGAATTTGTTAGTTTCTTGCCCGCACTAACTCTGCTGTCTGAGGTATGTCACCTGTCTACTGTATCTTGTAATTGCAATATTTGCCCCATTTCGGACATTACCAACACCACTAAGTTTAGGGGATTTTGCGCCCCATGTTTTCAAGAAGGAGTTAGGTGTAGTACTTAGGACTGAAAGGATCAAAGGATATGTGGAGAAAGCCGGAACAAAGTTGGATGATCAGCCATTACCATAGTGAATGGTGAAGCAGGCTTTAAGGGCTTGATAGCCTAGGCCTGCTCCTATTTACTGTGTTTCTATGAGCCATTCTGATGTTGTCTAGGGGGTAACCAGCATCTTGACACCATTGCATTTGCCTCAGGATCCAGCTTTCAGCTTTGACTTCCTTTAGCTTGACCTAAGCTAGCCAGATCCCCATGACTTTGTGTTCAGCACCTCTTGTGAAAGCAATACAAGTAGATTTGTGTTTTGCAGCCAAGTTATGGAGCACAGCAGTATGGACCAAGCAGCCAGTTTGCCAGCCAGCCTGGCCAGTATCCAACAGGCAACCCTCAAAGGCCCATCACATCACCCAGTTACCCTGGCCAGAGGCTGCCTGGCCAACAGAGTACAGGCCAGTACCCTCCACCTCCAGTGAACATGGCTCAGTACTACAAGGCAAGTGCACATCTTACTGGTTTTCTATTGGGTGTATCTTGACCTGAATTGCCTATTCCTCAGATGAGCTGAATTGACTGCTGACCGCAATTTTTTTGTTTTTTCACATCCTGTCTCCCTCCCCTCCCTGCAACAGGCAGAGCAGTTTAATGGACAAAACAACAGTTTCGCTGGAAGTGGATATACCTACAGTCAAAGTAGTCTGAATGGGGTAAGTCCTCGAGGGGGAGAATATTTCTCTGTTGCTTGTTACATGGAACTTCTGAAATTCAGCAACCTGCCTAATATATTAGAATTTGTATTTAGTTTCTCCCTTTCACAACAGGACAATGTTATCGCTGCTTCTTTTCTGTAGAGTTTTGGTACAAAGCAGTCTTGAGTGGCTGGGGAGCCAGGATACCACTGTAAATGGAGCGACTTCAGGGGGAACATGATATTTTAGTTTTCTTATCTTGTGGTTGAAGGTTAGCGTGCCTGTCTGTATTTTGGTAACACCTGACAGGGCAAACTTCCCAGCCTTTACCACTGTTGTTATTAGACTCCAACCCTGGAAATGGGGAAGGGGCAAAATCAGGTAGAAATCCCCTCTCCCCACCCCAAGTGATTCCTGCTGCAAGTGTTACTGGTGCGGGCTGTGGGTGAAAGCAGGATTGGAATGTCCTCTCTCAGTCACCACAAAACTTATACTGGCTCATCAGATGCTCTGATTTTAACCACATATAATGGAAACCAGACTGGAGTTGAAGGGAGTTTATTGAATTGGGGAATAACTGACCCCAGTGTTTCCCACTGCCTTTTTGGAGCGTCCATAAAAAGTGTATATTCATATCAGTCTGCTAATCTAGTCAATGGACTGAATAGCAGAGCAGGGTAAGCTTGCCCAAGAGGCCACAACAGTCAGAGAGGGGGCTTGTAAGCCAGAAGATGGCTGGACCAGTTTTTAATTTGTTTACATTTGGGGAGAAGTGCTCCCCTGTGCCCCATGAGGAAGCCATGAGCCGTTTGTCCTTTTTTTTAAAAACCTTTGACCTCCTGCTTGTCTTACTTGTTGGGGAGTACACCCACAGATTTTAGGCTTCCTATGATCTTCCCCTTCCAAAAGGGGCTAGGATTCTGTGAAGATTGTGGACCTAACCAGACCTCCATGCCCTGAGTGCACAGTCCACTTTGAACTCGGGTGCACATCACGCTCCCCTTCACCCCCATTGTGTGAGACACTGCAAGTCTCTAACTTGTATAAGACATGTGAAGAAACATCCGGGGGATAGGAGACAATGGCGGCTGGAAGCCGGGAAGTATTCCAGGAAAAATAAACCCTTTCAGTCAAAGAAAAGAGTGAGAGGCAACTGTAGCAGGGAGTGGATTGAGGCTGAGGAGTGAGAGGGTTGCTGGAGAGGAGTGTAATTTACTTTAAAGGCTCCTTTCCCACCCCCTCTACTCCCATCACCCTTTCAGTAGAAGATGGGAGATTATTTTTCCTTCAATGTAACACGACTTGCCTCAAAAACATTTGTTACAGCAACAGGTTTGAAAAGCCAAATGCTAAATCACATTTTACTTTTGCACTTTCGGGTACTTGCTGTTTTTCAAGAACCTAAGTCAAAAATTTTACCAACTGATTACCCACAGCTTTCTTGACTTTCATACTGAATTCGGCCGGATTGACTTGGGATATTCCCGATTGGAATTTTGATGAAGAGCTGCGAAATGCTGGCCACTGAGAATTGCAGTAAACAGCAAGCTGTGTCAGTCCAGCCTCTCCCCATTCTTTGTAGGTCCCATCATATATCACCACGACTCCCATTTAAAAGCATGCTTAATGCATATAAATGATAATCAGTCGTGATGGGTCAAACTCACTATTTCTTTTCTCATTACAATATTACTTTCATCTGGTAGGTTGCATGTTTATATGAGAGTCAACTAACAGTTTTCTATGGATGCTAACTGACAATATTTTGAGCTCTGCATGTTTACGTAAGCATCCCACTGTATCACTTGAGAGCATAATTGTCCCATGGTTTGTTAAAACCTGCAGGTAGGTACAAGGTGCCTCTGTCCTGTTTTTTTTTGTAATATTTCCTGTTGGTAGTGTTTTGATTTAACGTTTTGCATGCTATTGTTGCATCTGTCCTCTGGCACGTTTCATTCATTAACTGGAGTTCCACTGTGGGGACCAGCCTTGTAAATGAATCCATCACTTAACTGAGTGTCACTGTTCTCTGGTGACTTAGATGGTGGTTTGAGCAATTGTGAATCAAAAATGCACTGTAAACCAACGGAAAGGGGAAGGATAGAATTGAAAGAGGAGACAGATAACGCTGTATCTGTTCCATAATTGTTGGTCTTTCATACTTAATTGTTTTGTATGCGTTGGACTTTTACTCCTAGATATGTGTCATTCTTACTAAAAATTGTCTTAGTTTGTGCTTAGTTCACAGTATTTTTGACATTTATTTGGGTCTGGTTGTATTTCTGGTACTTTTTGCACCACAGTTAAAATTCTCTGAATTTAATCCTTCTATCTTGGTGGGCCCCATGGTTCAGATGCCAGATTCATAGTCATCCCTTTTTCAATTGAGGCACAGTTTTCTCTTTGCACCCAATTCCAGCATTTCTAGTCTCCGAGCTCCCACATCATTAGTGCCAAATCCTCGGGAGGTAAACTGCCATTCCAGGAGCACATTTCCAAAACAACCTTCCAACTTAATATATGGGAATGCACCATTGACTGTGTAAGCTGTTAGTGCCATACTTTAGGACTTTTGATGCTGCATAGTTATTGGTGCTTTCTCAGTGTTGCAACGTAGGTATCGACAGGTTATGTCACATGAGAAAAGCAATGCTTTTGCTTTAACTATGGAATAACAATGTTGAGCTAGCAAATTTTTACAGTACAGTAAACCTGCCAATTCTGTTTTTTATTACTAATGAACACAATAATTGGAAACGTCCCATCCTCTTCTGATCGCTGACTGCCTGACTAGTGTCCTCTCTGTCTCTCCATCACAAATGCTGGGAGTGGAAAAGAAACCAAAGTAAGATTACATGATTCTTACTGATTCTACTCCACACATTAAAAACAAATGCTTAAATTTTTTTTTTGTTAATTAATTAATTAAACAAATTGACGGCTGATATCTGTTCACTTACATAGCTGACATTTTACATGATCACAGTATCTGACTACTAATACTTGTGGCAGAATGTAAAGGGAGTTGTCTTCACAGATGAGTGACCTTTTCAAGATTTGGAAGTGCAAGTGAAAGGCTCAAGTTCTTAGAGGAGGACACTGGGTCAAAGACAGCAGGAATGACTATAAGGAGAGAGAAGCCACGACCAGAGATTTGGGTGGAGGAAGGGAGGAAGCCACCAGATAAACAAGTTCTGAAGCTTGTGCTAGAGCAGAATGACAGGAGCAAGTGGTCCTGGGCTTCTGAGATCACGGGGCAAAGGAATTGGAGTCGGAGAGATGATGTGACAAACCTTGAGTACGTTTCAGGAAGGAAGAGCACGTAGGAAACTGTGTACTTGGAGAGCATGCTTGGAGCATACAGAGAAAAATTCCGAGCTGTAGCAGCACAGAAATGTAAAGATTAGAACATGCTGCACAAAGGATAGTGGAGCAATGTGAGGCATTCGGTCAGATAAAATATGATTGTATTTTGCATTTTTTTTAGAAGTATTTAATCTCCTTAACCTCTCCACGTTGCTACTATTCAGTTGAAAAAAAGCCTGGGGATTGCACATTCCAGACAGAAATAGCTGAAACCCAGCTTTTGAGATCTGCCAGCTGCGTTTTAAATTGGGTCATGGCACTGTCTTGTTCCCGGTCAGTGGGCGTTTTCTCAGTCTGAAATGTTTCTTCCCTACAGCTGACATGTTATATAAGGAATGTGATGAATGGGGATGGGGCCCTATATGTGACAGATTGTGTTATTAGATACCAGTTGGCTCTGAGTAGATGTAGGTCGGTCCTGCATGGTTTTGTACAAAGGGGAAGGGTTCTGTTTGATAAAAGGGTGGCTTTTTTCTGCCATATTCCTCTGACTGTCCTAGCTTTTCTCTAAGCACCAAATAAGTCAACCGTTAACAAGCTTTTAGGAACGGTGCAAAATTTCTACCATAATTTCTGTGGATTAAAAAGTTACTACTGTCTCTTGCATGATACTGTTATTGAATTAGAATCACCATGAATCCAATACTTGACAGTGCATATAACATGTGAAGCACTCCGTACAATCATTGCTTCTTCTTTCTTTTTAGCCTCCAAGGTCCGTGGCAAGTTACCCTCATTCTCCTGTGCCGGGGAATCCCACTCCGCCCATGACTCCAGGAAGCAGTATTCCACCATACTTGTCTCCTAACCAGGATGTAAAGCCACCATTCCCACCTGATATCAAACCCAACCTCAGCTCCTTGCCACCGCCACCTCCAAGTGAGTCGGATGCGAAAGGCAAATGTTTTTAAAACTGGGATCACGATGTGCAGTGAAGGAAGCAGCTCTTCAAATCTCCGCTTCTTACCTTGTAGCCCGATCTAATGCAACTCCAGCAGGGCTTTCAGTTTGTACGCATGAAGCAATCATAAATACAACTTGTATGTTCTTATTCTAAAGAGTCGGACAGAACCACTGCAGAACCTGTAAACAGAAAATTAACAGTAGTTTTGACAAGGAGTCCATGATCTTGCACTGCTAATTTGACAAAAGGAGTAGTGGAGTTGGCTTATTTTACCAGTGTGTGATCAGAATTTCCATTGAAGTTATGAGCAGGAGAATGCTCCTTGACATTAGCGGTGTCAATGTCAAATTTCCTTCTTGGAATATGTACCTGAAAGCAACTGTCAATTCCAAATCTCGTCTCCATCTTGTTAACTTAAATCCCTAAGTAGATATCAATCACCTTTTTGTACTTTGCATATATAATGGAGCAGAAGAAGGGAGGAGAATTTCCTTCAGTTGTGCCTCACTGAAAGTAGGGTTTCCATTGAGGCAATGTGGTGGGGGGGATGAATAGGTGCAGAGGGAATGTGCCCCCATGGTCTACTTGAGATCTGTATCCATATTCTCACCTTGACTGTTTTTGCTGGCTTACCTTCAGTTTAATGGTTATGGCCCGTGTCAGTCTGCGAGCTGAGGACCATCAAAGCCCGCAGCGGAAAGACTTAGAAAAGTACTTAATAAATCTAATGGGAAATCCAACAAATGCATTTCCAGTTGAGTTTCAGTAGTGTAGTTATCACAGTTTTGCCCACCTCATGATCTCACCCCGTTGGTTAACAAAGATGCCTCTCATTTATTTGTTTCACATTTCCTGAATGACCTGAGCAGTTGGGTCTGCTAGACTTTGTTAAGTGATGTTATCAGGAGAGCAGAATTCCAGGAGTGCAGATTGCTGTCAGTCTGTTCTGCTGAAGCCAAATCTTATAAAGTGCAGTTCCCTTTAAGTCTCCTAACTATAAATTGACTTTACAATGTCACCACCTAAACGGTTAAACTGTTTGCATCATCATGTTCCTTCACCTGTCTTGTTGAGGATGCTTAAACCATTCTGAGTATTTATCACATTGTCTCTTATATTCTGAATATTCATATGGCCATATATCAGTAAGCTTTTAGATTACACAAACAGCACACTTGCAATGTCCAAAATATGCTCCTTAATTTTTTATTAAGTGACTTCCTTTTGTATCAGTCAATCTTCTCGCCCAAAATGTCCTGGAGATGATCCAGAATTTTTTTGTCATGCATCTCATTTTAGAGCAGAGAGCTGAACAAGTTTCTTCACATGAAGGGTGAAGCATCTGGAATGATTTTCAAACTGACTGGTTGTGATTTGTTGAAGAGTATTTCCATCGCTGTTAAGTGGTTGGGGGATAGATAGTTTTGGGGACAATCTGCAGTCAAAAATACTGACTGTTGACTGGTGTTCATAACTTTGATAATTACATCTCTAAGCCCAACAGTGAAGTTTTACACCCATAGCTACCCCCCTACTCAAAAGGCTTAAAATGTTGTTTAAAATCAGTTGGATTATTTTCACAGTGTATTTTTGCATTGAACATTTAAACTTCACTGTGTTTCCCTGAGTATATGCCAAGTGTGTGATTTGCATGTAAGAGTCTATTTGCATGGACTGAGTCAAATGCAAATCAGATCAGATTGCTTTCATTGGGTGAAGTTCATCAGTTAGGAATCATGTATTAACAATGCTTCATGTAGGATATAGGGCACCTTTGGCACAGTGGTAGTGCCCCTATCTCTAAGCCAGCAGCCCCATGGTTCAAGTCCCAGCTGCTCTAGAACAGGTTGATCAGGAGGTATCTGTTCTTGGGATAAGGCTAGCGGACACTGGAGGGATGGAGAGCTGGTTTGCAGAGGGATAAAGCAGGACTGTTTTGCCTCCTCACCCAGCCAGGGTAAAATTTACGACAGTCCTGCTGAATCCTCTGGAGCAGAGGATCTCTAGACCACCCTCCCACCCAGGGCAAGATGCACAGCCACACAAAGTCCGGGGATGTGAAAAAAGAGAGAATTGTTCCGATGAAGTGAAATCTGGTGATGATATGAAAACCACATTTTTACTGTGTCACAGATGCTAAAGGGAAAGTTGACACTTTCTCTCCCTCTTTGGTCTCAGCCAATGATGAGCTGCGGCTGACATTCCCAGTCCGAGATGGTGTGGTTTTGGAGCCCTTCCGACTGGAGCATAACCTGGCAGTCAGTAACCATGTCTTCCACCTGCGGCAGTCAGTGCACCAGACATTAATGTGGAGGTAAGAACATGAGTGGAAATCATTTGCGTTTGGATAGTGCCTTTCACATCCTCAGGGTATGTCTGGGTTTGGAAGTCAGTCACTATTGTTTTATAAGCAGCTGCAGCTATTAGCTTACACACTGCTAGATGTTATTGGTGTGTATAAAATTATGATGGGACTGGCTGCTGGGATGATGTTTCCCCAACCAGGAATTGCAAGGTAAAAGGGTCTGTCTGAAACAATGTGCCAGGGTTTCAGAATTACACGATAGACTATTTCAGACTGAGTTGAGGAGAAATTTCTTCACTGTCTGAAATTCTGTACTCCATAATGCTGTGGAGGCTAAGTTGCTGTATATATTTTAACAAAGAACTAATTTCTAGAGCCTAAACGTGTCAAGGGGTATGGAGAGAGAGAGTAGGAGTAAGGCATTAAGACAGAGGATCAACTTAGATTATGTTAAATGGGAGAGCAAGCTTGATGGAGTGAATGGCCTCCTCCTCTTTTCTATATTTGCCTCTAAAGTCTTAAAATGAGCACTGCAGTAAATGATCAGTGAATCTGTTCTAGGGATGGCAAGACACCAGGAAAAATTCCTGGGCTTCTTTTCCAGTAGATGCCATGGATTATTTTACATCCACCTGAATAGGATGACGGGGCTTAATTTTATTCACGTTTCACTCAAAAAAAAAGCTACTCCATCAGGACTGCTGTGAATGGAGAGTGTAATTGCTGTTAGCGAGTTTTGAGAAGATTCGTAGCTCAGGTTGAGGTTCTTGCTGTAATTGCTGTGTCTGAGGCCTGAATTTGAGCCTGAACTTGCAATCTTCTATCCTGAAGGGAGAGAGCTAGCACTAAACCAAGCCAGCTATTGGAGCAGTACCAGATACTCAGGCTGCGATTTATCATATAAATTTTTTAAAAGCATTGAAATATTTCATCATTGTAGGACAGAAGCTGCTGAAGTCATACTGAAATCCCAGTTTACAGGCATGTTTATGTGAAATTCTCTTGCTATTTTGTAGCAGCATTGATCTAAATAGTTAAAATGGTGCAAATGTCAACGTTGCTTTCACTTTGACATCTGTCTTGTCACTGCACTATGCTGGGTTGTATCTCAGTCCTTTTGCCCGTTAAGTGGATACAACAAGGCATGGGAGCATGATGCTTATTACTGTCCTATTAATCCAGAGGCCTGGGTTATTGACCCAGAGACACAAGTTCTAATCCCAGCAAGATACATGAGGATAATGAGCATTTATTGCCCACCCCTAGTTGCCCTTGAACTGAGTGGCTTGGTAGGCCATTTCAGAAGATACTTGAGAGTCAACCAGCTGGGGTGTGGAGTCACATGTAGGCCAGACCAAGTGATGAATACAGTTTTCCTTCCTAAAGGACAGTTATGAGCCAGGCGGGTTTTTCTGACAATCGATAATGGTTTCATGGTCATCCAGTAGATTTTTAATTCCTGATTTTTTTTATTGAGTTCAATTGCACCATCTACCATGGGGGAATTTGAACCCAGATCCTCAGAACATGTGCTGAGTTTCTGGATTAATAATCCAGCAATAATACCAGAAGGCCATCGCCTCACCATTACTAAATTAAATAAACCTGGAATGAAAAATCAAGTGACCATGAACCTTTAGATTGCTGTAAAGCCCCTTTTGTTTCATTTGTATCCTTTAAGGAAGGAAATCTGATGATTGTTCCTAGTCTGCATGTGACTCCAGAACCACTCTAATGTGGCTGACCCTTAAATGCCCTCTGGAAGGTATGAAAAGCTGTAGTAATTTCCTGCCTAATGGTGTGGCTCCTTCATACAACCGTAGGCAGTTCAAGAAGTTGACTCCTTGGGAACTGGCATCGATGATGGCTTTGCCCAACCTCCCTTGAATGAGTAAAGAAAAAAATCTCTGGTTGACTGTGGATGTCAAGAGAAGCGGAAGAAATTCCTTCCATTCTCTTACCGTTTTCTGATTTGGAATGTGATGTGCTGTTATACTGATGTGAATCAGACACATTTATCAACGCTAACAAAGGTTAGAACAGTGACTCAGCAAGATTACCTGATCAGGAGCTGAGAGATGGAGACCTTAAATCTCTCGGGTTCACTTTGCTAGATTTTGACTCAACTGTGATGCTCAAACGCTGTCTAGTGTGCTGACTATACTAGTAAAGCTTGCACATGAATAATGGAACATACTGGAGAGATCCCAGTCATCTGCAATATTTGGACAGAGCTAATCATACCAGGAAAGATAGGGACAGAATGCTGGAAGTTTTGAAAAAAAAATTGTAGGATCTTTTATAGGTATTTTCAGCTGTCAAGATAGAAGGATACTGGATCCCTTCAAAACTTCCAGCTTTATGGAAGACGACACTATTGGAACCAGTGGCATTGAGTCCGCATGGAGAAATAGCGGCCACACTGGATTGCGAGCGTTTTTTTTGTGTGCTGAGATTGTGTTGCTTTGGTGTGTAATTTTGTGCTTGATTTCTGCAATTTATTTGAATCTATTACAGATCTGACTTGGAGCTTCAGTTTAAATGTTATCACCATGAAGACCGGCAGATGAACACCAACTGGCCAGCATCTGTCCAGGTCAGTGTGAACGCCACACCCCTCACCATTGAGAGAGGTGACAACAAGACCTCTCACAAGCCTTTGCACCTGAAGCACGTCTGTCAGCCAGGAAGGAATACCATCCAGATCACAGTCACTGCTTGTTGCTGTGTAAGTATGATCAAATCTCTTACTTTGTCCTAATTTGTGTCTTAGTATAAAATATCTCCTTTTGTCTTTGGTATGTCTTTTTCACTAAGCTGCCTGTAGGCCTCCTGATTATCTGCTCCAAGGCCTTTCCATGTACTTCGAAGTTGCACATGAGTTTGCCTTAGGAACAGTTGAACTCTGATCTCCTTTCTCCATTTCGGGCCCATGCTTGTGGGCTTGAGAAACAGCTGTAAGAAAAATTCTTTTGAGCTGGCACTGTGCTGTGCAGCATCCACTCAGACTTTGCCACCATTCTTCCTTGGAAGGAAGAATAAGTTCACTTTGCAAGTTTTGGGATTTACAACAACTGTTTTAAAATGACAATGCTTTAAAATGATTGCATGTCAGAGTGAAGCCTGTTTTTGTATAGCAGAGACAGTCCCACACTCGTGAATGATTATCTCAGTTCCAAATCTACTAATCATCATATCAATGCTCATGGAGAATTTCCTGCTGCCTTATTTGCTCAGCAGCTTAATGCTATCCGGGCTACCAGTCTCCACCATCTGTTAATGCTTTTAACAGAACAAATGTCACTTCTCCACTTGATATGTTATTCTTTCCCTGTATTGCATTGTGACATAGTGCTCCTTACACAGTCGCTGCAACCTGGAGTTTTCTGCTGCAGAGGTGTACTCAGAAATCTACTTTGAAATCTATGATTTTTTTTATGCAGGCAGCAGTTTACTCACAAATTTTCTGCCAGTCTTAAGAAACTGAGGAAAAGTAAATATTAGCTGAAACAATTCCTAGGGTAAACAAAGAAATAAGATCATGCATCTCTCCTTAAGTGTGGAAATCAAAATTTGAAGCCATCTAACTATCATCCATGCATCTTGTGCACAGGAGATATCTAAGATTCTGCAATCATGGAAGCTTTCCAAATGTTAATGTAATGTAATTCATACATATTCCTCAAAAATTATATTCAAAGCAGCAGAAAACTCAATCCAGATCTCGCCAAGCAAAAAATAAGGAAAATTGCCTTAACAAAAATCTCTTTTCATAAGCCCATAAAATTTGGGATAAATTTTATGCCCACTTTAAACCAGCAGAGAAAGAAATCATTGTTTACACAGTCATCAAAATGATTCAAGACATGCCTTATCACAGTGATTGATGAATGAGTAGAAACAACGCAGAAATTTGGATGTAACTTGAGTATGTGCATAACAAACAAGCAGCTTTGTTTATCTTTTAGCATTAGAAATTGGCTCGGTGCCCCAAAATGCAAACATACAAATGAGGAGCAGGAGCCAGCCCATCAAGTCTGCTCTGCCATTCATTAACAGCGTAGCTGATCTCATTGTAACTTTAAATCCATGGTCCCACATACCCCTGGTAATTTTTTACCCTCATGCTTAACAAAAATCTACCTATCTCTGCCTTAAAAATGTTCAAGGACTTTGCTACCATAGAATTTTTCAGGAAGAGATTTCTAAAGAATCACAACCCTCTTTGGAAGAATTTCAACTCATCTGTTTTAAATGATAGTCCTTGATATTGAACAGGGACCCCTAGGTCAATATTTTCCCATAAGAGAGAACATTCTCTGTGGTCAAGACCCCACATGATCTTTTCAATCATATCACATCCTCCTCTTTAAACACCAGTAGAAATAAGCGTGGCCTGTCCAACCTCTTTTCATAAGATAACAGTCTCAGAGGCTCGGAGTTCTAAAACAAATAACTTACTGCCTGACTTCCCAAGGCACACATTAGGAGTCTGACAGAGTACTTCCTGCTTGCCTGGATGAGTGTAACTGCCAAAAAACCTCATAAGAATGTGACACCAACTAGGACAAATTAGCCCACTTGATAGGAGCAGTATCTACAAGCTTTCACTCCCTTCACCATTGAAGTTCACTAGCATCAACATGTACCACCTACTGGATGCACTGCAGAAATTCACCAAGGCTCCTTCCTTAACAACGTCCAAATTTACAACCACTTCAATCTTGAAGGACAGTGATAGCATAAAACTGGGATGCCACCATCTGCAAGTTCCTCTCTGAACTGTGCTCTATCCTGACTGTTAAATAAATCACTATTCGTTTAGTGTCACTGGGTCAAAATCGTGGAAACCCTCCCTAGTGGCATTGTGAATCCATTTTCACCCGATGGACTGCTGCAATCCCAGAGGTGGCTACCACCTCGAGGGCAACAAGAGAGGGGCAATAAATGCTTGCCCAGCAAATGACATCTCAAAAATAAGTATTAAAAAAAATTCCATGCCTGGTATTAGTCTGACAATTCTTCTATGAACTGCTTTCAACTCACTTTCATCCTTTTTTAAATAAGGAGACCGATACCGTACACAGTACTCTAGATGTGGCCTCAGCCAGAGCCCTGTTTAACTGAAATACAACCTCATTACTTTTGTATTCAGTTTCCCTCACAATAAATGATAACATACAAGTACCTGCATACTAATGTTTTATAATGTATGGACAAGGACACCTAGATCCCTTTACATCTCCGAGCTCTGCAATCTCTCACCATTTAGATACTGTGCTTTTTCTATTCCTCCTGCCAGAATGAACAATTTCATATTTTCCCACATTATACTCCATTTGGCGTATCAATGCCCATTCACTCACCCTACTATTTGTATCTTCTTTATGACCTTTCCACAATTTACTTTCGTACCTATTTTGATGCCTCAGCATATTTGGCAACAAAACTTTAGTCCCTTCACGTACCTAAATCGTTAACAGTTGAGGTCCCTGTAGCACATCACTCTCTATATCAAGACAATCTGAAAAACACCCATTTATGCCGAATGCCCGCTTCCTGTTAGTTGTCCAATCTTCACATATCTTTGGCTGCACTTTCATGGAAAATCCTAATTTCTCATTTAAAATACAAGTGGTAAAAAGTAGGTATCTAAGTGTAGATAACATAGAGTTAAAAGAAAAACTCAGTTCATTATATGATGTAGAAACCATAGGATATCGAGTCATAGAGTTGTATAGCACAGAAACAGACCCTTCATTCCAACTCTTCCTTGCAAACAGATAACCTAAATTAATCTGGTCCCATTTCCCAGCATTTGGCCCATATCCCTCTTAAACGCTTTCTATTCATGGACCCATCCAGATGTCTTTTAAATATTGTAATTGTACCAGCCTCCACCACTTCCTCTCGCAGCTCATTGTGTATACGTGTCCCCTTCTGTACAAAAAAGTTGCCCCTTAGGTCCCTTTTAAATCTTTCCCCTCTCACCTTAAACCTATGCCCTCTAGTTTTGGACTCCCTAACCCTGGGGAAAAGACCTTGGCTAGTCACCCTATGCATGCCCTTCATGACTTTATAAACCTCTATATGTCACCCTTCAGCCTCCAATCCTCCAGGGAGAATAGCCCCAGCCTACTCAGCCTCACCCTATACCTCAAACTTTGCGACACTGGCAACATCCTTGTAAATCCTTTCTGTACCCTTTCACGTTTATTGTTGAAGAATCAGAGACAGAAAATGAATTGGGTAAAAAAATTTGAGAGATCAGTAGAGAGACAATAAACGTGTTTTTTTTTCCTTACGGAACTTATCCTGCGTGCACATTTCACTTGTGCTATCTACCATGTGCCAGTTTTATTATTAGTCACTCATGGTTATTCCCATTGTATTTTTTGTGGCTCATTGGATCATATGATGTCTTATAATGTAAAGAGCATTACAATGTATTATGCACAATATACTACTTTGTTGGTAAGCTTTGTTTAATCTAACCTAAGCCTTTAGCCACTGATCTCTAGTCCACTTAAGTTAATACAGCCTGAAGTTGGTTACCGGTGACGCGGTAGCTTTACAGCAAGAATAGTACAGCACTTCTACTTAAATGTAAAAACCGAAAGAACTGGAGATGCCGTAAATCAGAGACAAAAGCAGAAGTTGATGGAAAAGCTCAGCAGGTCAGGCAGCATGTGTGAAGAGAAATCAGAGTTGACTTTTCGGGTTCAGTGACCCTTCCCTAGAACTGAGTAAGAGTCACTCGATCCAAAACATTAACTGATTTCTCTCCACGGATGCTGCCAGACCTGCTGAGCTTTTCCATCAACTTCTACTTTTGTCTTTTGTGCTTTACGCACTTGGACACATCTGTGTGTGTCAGAAGAAAACAGCTTGAAATGACTACCTATCCACATTCAAAACATCCAACGCCCTGAGCTTGCAAGTGCAATGTATGCTCTTAAAACTTTTAAATAAAGAAATAATGTGGAGACTGCCTGTGATGATTAATTTTAAAACCCTTTTGCTTCTGTTCCTGATGCTCATTGGTAATACTGAAAAATCTCAACCATGCCCAATGAGGCAGAAATGTGCTGGCATGTGGGAAAGTAACGACAAAGAAAAATTCCTGTCAAAAGAAAATCTTCTTGGGGAGTAAATGGTGTTGTGACAGATTTGTATCAGTAAATACACACAGCGTGCAAAGTAAGGGATGCTGGCTACACATTTAATGTCAGATTTTTATTTAAATTTGGACACCACAGTTCCTATTTTGCAGATTTATGAATCATGTATCGAATTTACTGTCTTGAAACAAACGTCTGTGATAGATTTCTGCTGATGTATAGCTTCATTTGTTGCCTGGGGAATAATCCGACATTATTCATTGGGAAAAAGATCCTTGTGCTTCCTGAGTGTCACTAATCCCATGCTCTATCTCACTCTCTCCTTACAGTCGCACTTGTTTGTACTTCAGTTAGTTCATAGACCATCAGTCCGCTCTGTGCTTCAAGGCTTGTTGAAGAAAAGGCTTCTTCCTGCTGAACATTGCATCACAAAAAGTAGGTGGACAGGGATGGTATTTTATAAAATGGATATAGATTTTTTTTTTCAGGAGTTCTTGCCTCATGCGTTGCAAAGTGGTAAGAGCCTTTTCATCACATTGACATCAGAATGAACAGAGATTATTAGACTTTCCCAATTCAGTGGCATGTCTTCAGATTAACCATACTGTTTTGATGCTTTTTCAAATAATTCCAAGTAACCAGAGAGAAAGTTGGTTCAGGGAAACCCAGTGGAAGGTGTTTTCTGAAGAAGGGTCTGGGCCCTAAACATCAGCCTTCCTCCTCCTCTGATGCTGCTCGGCCTGCTGTGTTCATCCAGCTGTACACCTTATTATCTTAAGCCCAGTGGAAGCCCCTTGCTACTTCCCAACATGAAAACCTACAAACGTACAGTTTCTTTATCCACTGTTTTAGGTGACACAAGGACAGAAGGGAAGGAGATCAGAAAATTGGTTAAGTGGATTCATCAGAGGGATAGGGACCTCTTCTGGGAGGGAAGGTGGTTAAGAAAGGAACTGACAGAAGTTTTCAAAATCGCGAGGGGACTGGATAGAGTAGATAGGAAAATTCTATTTCTGTTCGTGAAAGGAATCAAGAACAAGCGAGCACAGATTGAAAGCAGTTTGCAAAAGAAGCAAATGCACTGCGAGAAAAAAGTTTTTTCACACATTGAGTCGTTCAGTTGGGAATGTACTGTCTGGAAGTGTGGTGAAGGTGGGGCATTCAGAATGGAGTGGGGTGGTTACTTAAAGAGAAACAATATGCAAGGATATGGGAAAAGGTTGGAGAAAGGCACGAAATCATGATGCTTTTTGGACAGTCAGTCAGACACAATGGTCCAAATGTCGTGCAACAATTCCGTGTAAAACTATTGGTATTTCTGTTTGATAAGGCAAAGGAGTGTCTGAGGTGATTCTCACACAGACACAGTCCTTTTGCAGAACGTATATACTCCGTCAGCCGTGGATTATTGATGTCACTGATCATTTCACAAAGTAGAAAGGAAAATTGAAGCCTATGTGTTAATTTTGCTCTTGGATAACCTCATCAACTTGTGTGCCATAAATCAGAGAGATCAATTATTCATTGTTGATCATAGACCCAATCACTTTGATTTCTCTAACAGGCAATTTGAATGGCTTCTTGCAAGACTAACTGTTCCCCGTTGCTGTTCGCAATCCATTGTTCAGTCTCTCACATCAGAGCCGACTAACCTGAGGTCTTTGAGAGAACGTGACTATTACAGACACTGCCCTTGAAAGGAGAGCAATTTGAAAAGAAACAGGAAGGATACCTAATTTTGGGCTGGTGGTGATCTATTGTGGAAAATAAATGCCATATGACTAGGCCAAAGCTAATAGTGGCTTACTTCACTTTGTGTTTATATGTTTGCTGCCGAGAGAATGCAGACATCAACTTGCCAATTGCTTTTAGCTCGAATTTATTTCAACTCCCATCGTGAAGGTAATGGTTAACAAGTTTGTCTCTGGCTTTTAGCATCGGTCTTCCTTGCTTAGGAATTGATGTGCCCATTATACAAGTGTTGGTCTTGACAATGACATGGGTGGCAGATCTGAGTTGTCACCCAGATTTTACACGCACATACATGACCACCTGTCAGGATAGAAGATTGTCACCAAATTGTTTCTCATTCTTGACCCAAAAGTCCACATCAGAATTGGAATCATATGGTCCTGTGTGGCTCTGGGACAGAAACTGAGTATTTTTAAGACCCTTTGGTCATTTCCTTAGCCTCTTGCCAGGTGAGAGATCAGAGAAATGTCACACAAACCCCAATCTTGGCCGCACATGTCGCTTGGAAGAGACCTTCAGATTTCTCTCCAACGTTATGCTTTTAAATAACCATACTCAAATTGAAAGGTCATGAGTGAGATGTCAGGTACTTGAAGAAGGTGGTGATGTAATAATGCAGAATTCTGACAGAGTCAATTCATTCGTTATAAGGTGCATTTGGTTTGAGAGTATGTTGCATCTGCATCTGTGACAATGGCACCGCTGATAAATTCCATCTTGTTAATCAGTAAAAAGGAATTTCAGCAGCGTGGCAGCTTCCTCGGGCAGTGCTACATTAAATGGAGAAGATGGAGTGGAACAGACAGCAATCAAGGTATCTCTGAAGTGTCCCATCACGTTCAGACGGATCCAGCTACCAGCGAGAGGCCATGACTGTAAACATGTACAGGTTAGTATTCCCACCCTCCCTGTCTTTCCCTGTGTATTTAAAGTCATTTAATGTTGAAGTTGGTGTTAAGTGAGAGCTAGCTTGTGTCTGAAAGGGTAGTTTACCAACTTAAACCTAAAACGGGAGAGCTGGCTAACTGAGAGGAACCCATAGTGTGGAAAATTTGCTCGCTGTCTATTCTTGACTAATGTTCTAGATGCTCTATGCAATATGCATTGATAGGATTTTCTGTGTCATGTTCCCTTGTTCCTACAGTGTTTTGATTTGGAATCGTACTTGCAACTGAACTGTGAGAGGGGAACATGGAGATGCCCTGTTTGCAAGTAAGTAAAAGATTTGAGCTAAAATAAAAGTAATACTCCAGATGCTGGAAATCTGAAGTAAAAACAGCAAATATCTGGCAGTATCTGTGGAGGAAGAGATTGAGCCGTTGTAAGAGAATTGTGAATCTTCACCCATGAAGTGCCATGATGTTTGCTGGCTGCTTCAGGATGCTTTTTTAAAAATATTCCTTCCTTATGGATTCAATAACTTGTACTTGCAGAGCTTGATTGGATAAAACATAATGCTAAAAACTTCCCTCAAAAGCTTGGTTTGTGAGACAAACTGCAGATTGGGTCTGCCTTTCCAAGATTTCATGGTGCAATTCTAAGATGAGCAGGAAATTTTCCCAGACATCCTGGCCACCATTCCTTCCTTCAACACTACTGAAATAAAAAAAGTTATTTATGTTGCTGGAGTTTGTCCTGTTTGCTGACACAACAGTGCATTAACTTTCTGAGGGACGAAATAAAATGCTTAATGAGTGCAAGTGTCATTTTACTTGAAAATAGAAGGGGCATCAGTATGCACAGAACCCTTGCTATTTCTCTGTGGGTCTATCCAAGTTGCTGTTTGCAGAGAAAAGTTACCCATGGGAATTCTCAGTTAAATGTAGAGACTTCTTTATTCCCACAGAAGATTGATTTGAGTAAAACATAGCGGAGACCATTTCTGCTTGTGTTTGTTTTTCTTTCCTGCTCAATTCAGTAAACAGTGGCAGGTAAAACTTCTCAAAATAGTCCTTGTCGCAGAGTCTTCGTGTTACAGAAGGCATCTGTTTGGCCCATCAGGTCCATGCTACCTCTCTGTAGAGTCCCTTTCCCCTGGTTTCACCCCTTGGCACCACAATTATGTTCAAACCTCTTTCGTTTTCAAGAATTCTTTCCCCCTTGTTGACATTATCCAGGGCATATTTATTTTGCAGGTTATTGGGTGTTTTCCAGACTGTATGTTCCATCTAAAGTCTAATGCATTCAGCTGCAAAGCTCTGTGTACTGCGCTGGTTGATCTTGGGTTTGTATTCACTTCAGAAAAAGTTGGACAATGAAAAATCTCCCAACACCATCAGAGAATTGGCTTTAGATTTTTCTCCTGTCATCAAAGATAGAACTGTGCAGCAAAAAAAGGCCATTCAGCCTCTTACGTGCCAGTTTTTTGAAGGCCATTCAATTAGTCACATTCTTGTGCTGTTTTGTCACAGACTTAGTGTCTACTTTTCTGTTGTTTATCCAATCTGCCTGTGAAATTAGTACCAAATCTGTTTCCATCACCTCTTCAGGAAGAGTGTTCCAGATCATAAGTGGGTCATGAAAAACCAATCCTCGTTCCAATTGCCCCATTTCAGCCTCTTTTAATCTTCTCAATGGAATCAACTTCTCTCCACACACCCTATCAAGTTTTAATTTCAGAGAAATTGGGTGATTGTTACACTTTATCCTGAAATGATAGCTGTGTTCACTTTTGTAGGGAAATTACTGACAATATTCTTTTCTTTCAATGGCAGTAAAACAGCTCTCCTGGAAGGACTTGAAGTTGACCAGTACATGTGGAGCATCCTATCCAATATTCAAAAGTAGGTTTTACTTAAGGTGATTTTCTTTTGTCTGGTCATAGTGAAAAGGAAATCGAGTCTAGCTACCTCGTCTTTTTAGGAGTTCCACAGTTATCAATGAGGGTGCTTTCGTCTTCCGAATGTGGAAGTGATGGCAGCCATGTCTACCACAACGACACCTGACACGGCAGGTGGCTGTCCACTAATAGTGTGGAAGGTTTGACCTTTTGAGGTTGTATAGTGTGATCCTCTCGTGGAACTCATTTGTTGTGTCAGAGTTCTTCCAAGCATTACAGCTTCAGACCTCAAGGCTGAGGGGAGATCATTGATTGCTCGATTATTACCTGGTGTTGCTCCTGATTGACCTATTGCATGTGCGAGTTTGCTGGAAACCAGCTAAACCAGCATATTAAAGGAAACTGAATTCGGAATCCAAATTCTGCATCCAATTCTGAGCAGCTCTGCTATTTGTGTACCAAACTACATAGTGACACCGTCACAGTCTGACACAGCACAATGTTTCTTTCTAAACAATGTAATCCATTGACGAGACCCTGAACAGACGCCCCTGGAATGTTTCATCTCGTAACCAAATTTACCTTATTCTCTTTTTACTCTGTTGCCTATTGCCAGTTTTTGAAGCATGTTTTGAGTAAGCAGAACTTGAACTTTTAATTGCAGTGCAAAGTCATGTACTTTGTTTTAGCAAATGCAAGTTCCTAATAGGAAGAAACCTTGCAAATCAAAACGAAGAAAACTCTTGTTAGAACTCCATTGTTGACTGTAGCTCAGTGGTGACAATTTGAGCTTTGAGTCATGAGTCAAGCTGTTTCCGTCCATGATCCAGGATGGCATTTTACTGCAGTACTGAGGGAATGATGAGACATTTAATGAAGATCCAGCTCCCTTCCAAGAGGACACAGAAAAGATCACATAACACCTTCCAGAAAGTCAAAAGGGCCTTCTCCTAGTGTGCTGGCTAATGTTTGTCTGTCAAACAACATTGCATGCAAGGAGGATCATCTGGTATCACAGCCTATTGCTATTTGTGGGATCTTGCCATTCACAAATTGACAGCTGTGTCTTCAAAATTTACTTTGTTAATCACGTGCTATCTTACAATCATGAAACATGCTCTTTAAATACCGTTACCCTCAAATACAAATCACATTTACCATGCCACTTCCAACAGTCTAAGTTCCCATCTATGTTTTCGTTAGAGAGAAGAAGGTTAAGACGCGACTTAATAGAGACATACAGGATGATCAGAGGATTAGGTAGGGTGGACAGTGAGAGCCTTTTTCCCCGGATGGTGATGGCTAGCATGAGGGGGCATAGCTTTAAATTGAGGGGTGATAGATATAGGACAGATGTCAGAGGTATGTTCTTTACTCCGAGAGTAGTAAGGGCATGGAATGCCCTGCCTGCAACAGTAGTAGACTCATCAACTTTAAAGGCATTCAAATAGTCATTGGATAAACATATGGAAGGTAATGGAATAGTATAGGTTAGATGGGCTTCAGATTGGTTTCACAGATTGGCCCTCGATATTGCACTAAGGGCCTGTACTGCGCTGTTATGTTCTATGTTCTATTTAAATCACGTTTGTTTGAGAAGTTACATCCAGACATTCTGATCTCATCTGATACTGGAGGCATGTAACCAAGAGTACTATTTGGGGTGTTGAGCTACCAAATTTTAGCTCTCTTTAAACTTGATTATCCAGTATTCCCTCTGCAGATGTGATCTAAACAGTCTATTCATCTAAGGCCAATTAGACACCAGTGCTATCATAAATTTCCAGCTTCCAGGTCAGAAGAACTCAGTGTAATCTTCTTGCGGTCAAAAGGTTAAAGGTCAGCTGGTATAAGACACAAGACATTGATCATTTGTTAAGTGATAGGTATCTGCAGGAAATAAGAAATTATTTTAAATATTTTGCAGTAGCTGCTTGTTAAATCTTCTCTGTATCACTCCAGCTCAGAGTTTGAAGAGGTCACCATTGATCCAACGTGCAGTTGGAGACCAGTTCCATTGAAGTCTGACATTCACATCAAAGATGACCCGGATGGCCCGCTGTCCAAGAGGTTTAAAACCATGAGTCCCAGTCAAATGATTATGCCAAATGTCATGGAGATGATTGCAGCTCTGGGACCTGGTCCATCACCATACCCTTCCTTACCTCCACCACCAGGAAGCAACAGTGGCAATGAATATGGCAACCCCGGTAGGTTCCACTATGAATTTATAATTTAATTACTCATCCATACATATCATCAGCATTGCATTTATCCAGCTTGCTGGGGTACTGAATAAAGCTGTTGTCAAGAGATTTTATTTTAAGTTCTTCTCAACTGTGATATCTGTACAGAATTATTATTTTTTCATTCTGCAGGTTAATATGTGTCTTTTGTATGTGTCAAAAACATTAGTGTGAGTGTATTTTGCTTGTTGGAATCTTTCATTCCAAGTCCCAGTGTACCAGACGCAGAGATAGACATTGCAATCTGGCCCAAAGAAGAGCAACTTTCATCTTCCAGCTGGATTCCAGAATGCTATAAACATTAAAATAGATACTGGATCTTAATTCAAGACTGGATCTCAAACATAGAGATTCACTTTAGGTAGATTTCAAGATACTATGAAAGGTAGATCATTAGTTAGACGATCACTGAAGCACCATAGCATACAAGGCTGTTGACCAAAGGGTCTCCTTCCATGCTGTAAAACTCTGGCTCTAAGTAGCATAAAGGTGCAATGTCATTCTGAGGAGCAAGTGCATCCAATTTATAGGTCCTACATCTGTAAGTAGGTGCTGACCTATGTGTATGTAATGCCGCGACAATTGTAATTGAGGCTGAGACCCCCTTTAAAACAGAGCTGAATCTGTTGTCACTGGGCTTGGCTACTGGGAGGTTTTCACTATAGATTCAAAGTGTCAGAAGTATTTGTCGCAATGTGATTCCTTTGCTCGAAAGAACAGCAAGAATTAAACAGAAGTGTGAGGATGGCTGAATATTTTGCAGTTTTGCCTGATTTGAGTGGTGACAATGGGGAATCAGTGATTTTTTTTTTATTTCAATCAATGCGTCAGGCAATGAATTGGGCAGATGGAGTGTTTCCCAGTAGAACATGTTGTTTACGACTTATGAATGGAAGACACTTGATGAGTCTTGTCGCCCATATCCTCCTTACACATTTTAGAATCGTGGTGAATGTACTATATGTTAAAGGCATATGATCTTTACATGACCACCAACAGGCTGAATGATCTGTGGATATATAAGAGCCGTACTCACAGTTGTGCTCAGTTAACCTCCATGTCTGATTGGCATCATATAGCAGGAAACCTAGTCACTTTTTATATCTTTGGTTTAAGAGCACTAGGAACAACTTGTAGAGTCCTGACTGCTGCCTCAGTTCACAAAGGTGATGGAGTATCTCCACTTGCCTGGATGGGTGCAGCTTCTACAGCGCTTAAAAAGCTCAACGCCCTCCAAGACAATCCATGCCTTTGACATTCACACCCTCCACCATCAACACACAATAACAGCAGTGGGTATCATGTATAAAATACACTGCAACAAATAGCCAAGCCCCCTTCAGTAGCGTCTTCCAAATCTGCGTCCTCCACCACATGGACCACAAGGACAAAGGCAGAGGAAGCACAGGGGCACCCCAACCTCCGAGTACCCCTCCAAGCCAATTGCCGTCCTGACTTGGGACTATATTGCCATTCCTTCCTTGTGGCTGGTTCAAAATGCTTGAACTCCCTTTCTATCAACAGCTGTTTAACGTTCAGATCGTATGAACTGCAGCAGTTCGAGAAGGCACTCACCATCACCTTTGCAAGGCTAATTAAGAATGGGCAACAAATCCTGGCCCATCCAGCAATGCCTGCATACTGAGAGAGATGTTTTCTTAAAAATGTTGGGCTGTACTGGCTGTCAGCTGTAAATTGAACTAAAGGCATCCTGGTCTGTAGTGGATGCAGTGTAAAGAGGCCCATTTATGCACCAGACCACATGTGGGCTTATGTAACAGCATAAGTAAGGTAGCTGAAGGATGTCGTTGCCTCATAAATATGTGCAAGAGAAAAGAAGCCCAAAACAGCAGAGCAAAACCTAAGCATTTCACTGTCAAATATGAGATGGCCACATTGTCTTGTGGTATTGACAAGACTGTAGAGCACCCAGAAACTGGGATATTAACAGTCATTAATGCGAAGTATCAAAGTGCTCTCTGCTCACAGCTGTGGACTGAGAGGAAGTGAAACTTGATTCCAGCATGTCACACTTTGATTTTACTGTTGAGAGGTGACAAAAAATTAGTTGGTGGCTTTTTAAAAAGAAAAAAAACGTTCTGAGTTTTTCCAAAATGATTGAGATTTGCATCATTTAGGCTGTGAGTTTCTGTCCAACTCTTGAAATGTTCATTTCTGCAACTGACAACACAAGGGAGGAGAGGACAAGCTAATATTCCATTTTGTCAGAGCTGAGGTTTTTGTTTAGGATGCACCAATTTCTCTGAGCCAGCTTCAATCCTGAACAGGATGCGGATTGTTGTGAGAAGGCAGACTTGTTAATAACACTGTCATAATCCTCCCAAAAGGTAACACTTACCCCAGCCATGGGAACTTCGATTTCCCACATGGCAACCCTGCTGGTACTTCTGTGAACGACTTCATGCATGGGCCCCAGTTGTCGCACCCTCCAGACATGCCCAACAGCCTTATGACTCCTGACAAGCCTCTCAGCCACTCCATGCCTGACCAGGTAAGTGATGCCATTTGTGTGCGTCTCTCCCCTTTTGTTTCAAACAATGACCTTTTGCATTTGCACTTGGGATGCATTCAGCCTGTGCAGTGTCCATTGTGGGGGACCTGTGCTTGTGACAGTATTCCAAGCCAACCTGTCACAGATAGGGAGCTCAGATGTGAATTATGTTAATGGGTCAAGGTGAGATACAGCAAAGATCTAAGCACTGCTGATGATCCCAGAGGGAAACATTGGAAAGTAACTTAGTAAATTTGCCACCCAGAGTCCTTTTAATTAACTCTCTGCAAATATTTCTGTCTGGTTGTGTTTCTGAGTGTGTAATGTGGCTTGGAATGTTTCTCTACAGTACTGACATTTTTTTCATCTGCCTTGTTTTTATTTCTCTCTCCATACAAATCTGGTCTGCTTTTGTCTGTGCTTATTTCACTGTTATTTCACACAAATGGAATAAAGGGCAACTTGCACTTTACGTTGTTACAGTTGCTACAAACATCCCATTGTTTTGTCACTCACAGGGAGCGCCAGACGGTTACAGTCGCCTTACCAGGTTGACAATCTTTTACACAGAATGTGTAAAAATAAAACAACAGAAGGTTCATAAAAAGTCTCCCCAATCTGGTGAAGCCTAACCTTTCCCACTTGAGCAATATTTTTGGTATTGTTGGATGGGCTTGTTTATCCCCCACCCATCCAAAATAAATTGGGTTGGATCCTGCACATTCTCTTAACCAGACAACTGTATTGAGGAACGGTCTGTCCCTCGATAAAAAGGATTCTGATGGTACTGTGTTGTTTATGGAGGTTTTTGCTGCAAACTTTCATTCCTCACCACCACATCAAAGGCAGAGATGTATTTGCGTGTCTGTCCTCTGATGTTGGAAAGCTACAGCTGTCATAATGGAGCTTCCCTGTAAAAATAATCTGCTTCTACCTCCACACACTCATACACACAAACACACATGCTCATATACACAGGGGAAAAAAGGGTGTTTTCAGAGATGTTGGGGATTTGGGAGCAGGGAATGTCTTCAACTCTGCAGTATTGAGCCCAATGGGAAAATGTTGTTCAAGTCAGGACAGGAGAGTGACAAGACTTTGTATTTTATGACACACAAGGAGTGACTAACAAAAGACAATCTTTAAAGCTAGTACTTTTAACCAACATTACATCTAATCTGTGTTAGAGACCATATTTCTTTCTCTATGCCTACCCACAGTGACTGAATACAAGAACCTGCACAGCAAAGGTTCAGGAAAATCTCCATAACGTTTTTACAATGTTATTTGCTAAACATTATTTTCAAACGTAGATCACCATTAATATTTCTCATATGTCCCCTCTAAAAGTGGCTTAGGAAGGTATTATTTTTGTTTCGGGGCAGTGGTTTTAGTTGCAAGTTCATTTCCAGCAAATGACAAGGATACTTTCTCTTTAAAATGACCCACTATGTGCTATTGTGAGGTACCATTGATGGTGACTGAGAGAGGCAAGCATCTAGAGCTTCAGTGGTAACATTGGGAGATGTTCACAATGAGTGAGTCTTTAGATCATGCTGTTCTCTCCAGTTGTGGGTAGGTTTTCTTAATTATTCAAAGTATGGTAGTGGTTAGGCGTTGCAAGTTAATGCTGCAGAGTTGACTTCCTTCTAAGTCTCCAGTGAGATTCAAAATTTCTTGAAGTGGGGATTGGCTTTCTCTCCTGTCTAATGGCTGGGTTTGGTATTAACATTCTTCAGACATCTTGAGCACTGTACCTTGTGGCCTCACTCTCTCCTGCTTCCTCCTTCGCAGATGCCTCATCCTGGCAGTACTGATCAGTCCCATAGTTCCATGCAGCAAGGTTTGCACGCACTTCACCCCAGCAGCCAGTCAGGGCAGCCATTACACCACAGTGGTCCTAGCCAGCAGCCCCGGCAGGCTGGTTCTAGCAACCATCCGCACAGTGATCTGACCTTTCGCCCTTCCTCCACCTTGGAAGGTCAGGCTGGTGGTCAGGGAACGTCCGACATGCCGGAACCCTCACTGGATGTAAGTGTGCGTCATGCTCTCATTTGCCTGCCCCATCCACTGCTAGCAAATTCTGGGCACAGCAAAGCGCCTCATGTCAACTTCATTGTTTTATACATTTTTCACGTGTTACTTTGTACTGCAGCAGCCTAGGAAGGGAGAAGTTTGCTTGGCTGCCTCATTTACCTGTCTGTTTTGAAGAAATGACTTGATTCATTGTATAAAATGTGTCCAAATGGCTATGCAAGGAAAGAAAAAGACAGAGAGGTCAGGGACACAAAAATTGGTTCACCTTGATCTGAATATAGTCATTGAGAACAGCAGTGGCCCAGAAATGCACCATGATGTTTACGAAACATACAATTGAAAGGCTGGCTATACCACAAAATCATTCTTAACATGACCTGTTTTTGAACCAATGCTTATTTTAAACAGCACATGGTGGAAGGAATTTATATAGCACTGCAGGGGTCACCTGTCATGAACTGGTTCTGGGCATGTTGATTATTAAGAACGAATGTCAGTGAGCAGGTCCAGTTTTTCTCTTGAGAATCTAAATAGTGGAATGAGGTAGAATGGCCTCACAGACCCTTGGCTTGAGCTCACCTCAGCATGAGGGGTGTGAATCTCCACTCACTGATGTGGATGTTCTACCTGAAGCGAATTAAGTTATTTGTGGCCAGCACGAAGTCACAGCACCAGTGTCCATTGTTCAGCCCAGGTCGATCCTCTTAGAGGCCAATAACGATGTCTGCCGTGGGAGGATGGAAACTTAACTCTGTGGTAGTTTGGGGCAAGTGGAGGGTGCAAAGTACTGAAACACTCAAGACAATCAGCAAAAGTAATCGGATCCCTGTTCCTTGATTTGGGAATTTCCAATCTCCCCACCCCTACGTTCAACAGTAAACTCTGCTACACAAGATGCAGTCATTGTACATGCCAAATGAGACCTTGGTTCCATTTGACATCCCTCCTCCTAAGGCAATATCTTCTTTTCAGGATGTGGTTAGCTGTCTCACTTTACTGTCTTTTGCTTCACTTTGTCCATGTGACTGCTCAGCTGTTCCCTTTTGTTTTTCCCAGCGAACCTAGCTTGCTTTCATTGTTTTCAACACATTCCTTGCTATGATTTCCACCACCATCACCTCTGCTGATCAAATTGTGGGCAGTTTAAAGCATTGTCCCTAACTCTTTAAATGTTCTAGATCTGCATCATTTTCCTTCTGAGGTTGCTGCCCACACTTCGATCTTCCAACCTATGCCATATATGCACATGATAGAGCCAATAAGTGAAGCAATAAGGCATTTTGTTTCCCACCAATGACATTCCTCACATTAGTAAGTACAAAAAGGAAGCAAAAATGGTTTAAAACTGATCATGTTACAGAAGCAATTTTTTTTGTGGCTAATACAAGTCTTTCAGTTTGAAATATTGCCAGTTTCTCAGTGAATTGGATGAGCTTAATGGACTGTTGAATTTCCCAGACAATAGGACAACTTTTCAGCTTGATGCCTGGCTTTAAAACTGACACTAAAGAATTGACCACCCCTTATAGGAGCTGCCAATTTTAATTTCCACAACAGAGATGAAACTTGTGCATTTTCTATAGTAGGTGAAGCTGGTTTTACACATGAGAAGGTTAACTCAAAGAATCTGCAGTGAAGTGTGTGTTCAAAGTTATAATTAAAAGTATGTGTTCAATGCCAGCAGGCCGATTGGAAAATGACTGCAAGAATTGGCATTCAAATCCATTTCCAAAGCCTCTATTCACCCACATTAATTTGCAACTGCCTGCATGGACTTCCACCGTTGTAGTATACTTAAGGTGCTACGTAAATACAATTTGCCTGAGGAAAAATAGATCTTCAACTGCATGATTCCTGACACCCCAAGATGGTCCCAGTTGTTAACGCTTATACCATCTCAGCTGTTGAAAGAATCAAGGACTAATGCTATCAGCAAACAAGAAGTTAGGTTTTCCCCTCCTCTGAAATGAATAATATCTGAAATGGATTATTTTGGAAGTTCATATATTTACAATGAGCAGCCTCTTTTTACTGACTGCATAGGCATATTTCATTTGAAAACTTTGCTGCTTTAAATTCCCTTGTGCCAATGCAATTAAGAGACCTTGTTGAATTATTTCTAGTGGGTTCTAATTTTAAACAAATGGTCCCACTTTTTAAAAAAAATCCCACTTTGAATATGGAGTGAATGTATTGTACTGCTACTGAGTTTGTCTTGTGTAAATGGCTGGCACCAACGGATAGTGAATTCTTGAACACCCAGAACAGACAAAATATTCCACAAAACAGAATCCAGTTCAGATTCAAAATGGGCATTCTCACGTTTTTTTGGTAAAAACTAAATATAATGTGCGATAAATTTGAGAAATCTTGAAATTTCTGCTGCTATTTTGAAAGAAAAACATAAAATGCTTATGTTTTGAGAGTGAGGGCTGTGAAAATGCAGAGATAGTTTGGAATGTTAATGAACATCCAAATGTGAATTTATTAACATTCGCACAATACTTGCTAAGTTTGGAATTGTAACTAACACATACAACACTAAAAGTTTTATCACCCAACCTCCTCAAAACATAATATCTTTGTATGATAGAACACAAGGTAAAAGTCGAGGCAAAACCAAGGCATTATTGTTGCCATTCACCTCTTCACTTGCAGCTCCAATACTCCTGTTTCTTCATAGCCAATATTTGCCATTCTATGATTGAAACATAAAGACATAGAAAGTAGGAGAATGCTTTCCTCTTTCAGCCCAATCATAGCTGATCATGAAGCTCGGTTACTCTGTTCCTGTTTTCTTCACAGACTCTTTGATCCGTTTAACCCTAAGAACTCCGTTTTAACTCCTTCTTGAAAACATTTAATATATTGGCCTCAACCACGTTATGTGGCAGAGAATTCCACAGACTCAACATTCCCTGGGTGAACATTTCTCCTAATCTCAGTCCTAAAGTAACTTGCCTGTATCCTTAGACTGTGACCCACTAGTTCTGTACTTCCCTGCATCCTTCCTGCATTTGCTCTGCCTAGTCCTGTTCAGATTTTATAGTTTTCTTTTTAACGAGGTTCCCCTTCATTCTCAAACTCCAGTGAATATGGTCCTGACAGATCCAGTCTCTCTACTTACATCAGTCCTATCATCCCAGGAATCAATCTGATAAACCTTTGTTGCATTCCATCCATAGGCAGAACATACTTCCTCAGATAAAGAGATCAAACTACATATAATATTCCAGGTCTGGTATCACCAATGCCCTATAAATTGCAGCAAGACATTCCCTACTCCTGTACTCAAAGCATCTCACTGGGAAGGCGAACATACCATTTGCTGCCTTCACTGCCTGCTGCACCTACATGGTTTACTTTTAGCAGATTGGATGACAGGTGATGCATGCCTTGCTATAATCCATTACTCCATCTAATAGTGGGTATTTAAATTAGTAAAATTTAGCCAGTGAGAAAGGTCAACTTTGGAATGCGGTTTGAGCTGACCGAATTCTTGATGGAACCCAAATGGACCATGGCTTGCGCCATCAGATCATCTTAAAAAGTCCCACATCATTTCAGCTGTCACTTACCTTTATTCACCCACGTATAGTGCTGTGATCAGAATATGCTGAAGGTATTTTTAATCAACCTATTCAGATATGTTGTAGCGCCTCTGGAGCAGGTGGAACTTGTATGCAGGCCTTCTAACTCGGAGGTACGGACACTGCCACTGCACCTACAGAACAGACTACCTCCATTCCGCCCCAAACGTTAATCTCTTGCTTGTAAGTTGAAGGGAGGAGTGCAATATAACAAGTTGACCTGTTAATTGGGTATTTAACATTGCACCAAACCAAACCCTTGTTAAACTGCTGTATCCATCTTATGACCACACTTGTTTGTCTAAGTTGTCCTTCTATCTGACTTGTGTTACCAGCCATAATTTGCAAGAGGGATTATTTCACACAATATACAAACTAGAGTTCACATCTTCTGGGTGACTCCAGCAAGAAAAAACACACTTAGCTGCCTGTTGCTGCAGTATGATGGGGGCAAATTGTTCATTTATTTGTAAAATCTGATAAAATGTACTGTTTTGATAACTGTGGTAGAAATTTGCTTTAGAAATGTTAGGAAGCACAACATGCAGCAACTCTGCCTTTCCAGCAATAGGTTTATTTGCCTAATAGTAGCATAATCTTGAGCGATGACTGCGTTTTGCTCCTGTTTTAGGTAGACTTGATAACATTAAATTTTTGTCTGATTCCTTACAGCTTATTCCAGAATTCACAAATCCAGATGAGCTTCTGTCCTACCTTGGCCCTCCTGACCTGCCCAGCAATAGCAACGATGACCTTCTCTCTCTTTTTGAGACCAACTGAAAGCCCGTCCCTTCATACATCCTCACCACGTAGCCACACAAGAAGTCAAAACACCCAATTCTGCAAGAGCTCATACACTAGACGAAATGATGCACTCCAGGCTCCTCTTATATCCAAGATGTTTGAATTGCACCGGCACATTGACTGAAAGCAGTGTGGGCGGTGGGAGAGGAAGCTTGTTAGGTGGTGCTGCCGCTTCACTGGAAACATCATTTATGATTGATTTTTTTAAAAAAATTATTTTAAAAAAGGAAAAACCTTTGTAGCTTTATCCAGTCAATTTTTGTGAACAAATAGGAAGAATTCCGTTGTGTAAAGTGTCCAGGAACTAAATTCAGGAACACAACGAGAAAAGGGGAAGAATTGTTTTATGCAGGCCAATCCCCACCATGCCTTTCTTCCACATTCCCGCTCCCCATCTTCAATACAATATACTAGAAACAGCTCCTTCACGCAGCAGCTCCAGTGAGAATCACAGAAGATGGACTGAGAGGAGGGATGGACATTAACATGTATTTAGGTCAGAATGCAAGTAGAAAGCACAACAATGCTGGCCCGAGTGTCCCAATTGGGAATGCATGTACAAAAATGGTGGAAGGGAAGTCTTGGCCTCCATACCTGAAGAATCTTCTACTAGTGCTGTGTATTTCGGTACATGTACAAAGATTTTTCCCGTTTGTTCTTTTATCATTGTTTTGCAACTAAGAGACTGTTGGCAGCCTGCAAGTCAAAAGCAAATATATCCATTCCTTGCAGAGTTTTATTGCAAAGCACAGGTGTCTTGCTAGCATTATCGTGCCACACCGGCATTCTGTCCATACTGGGCCAGTCGTTAAGAAATCTCAATATTCACAGCTCGGCCTCAAAAGCAGATTGTTGGTCTAATGATAGTGTACAGCAGAAGCAGCAAATGTCGGAAAACTTACTGCAGCAATCAGATTGGTGAGCTGGGTAAGATTCACTGCCGAAAAAGCTGGGAACCCTGGCGTTCAGTGGCTGAAGATATCTGCACCATATTCCTGGTATGTGTTTTCCCTTGAAGACTGTTACAAGTCCTGGGAACCACAACACTGGCCGTGCACCAGGGATGCTTTCTTCTTTTACTACACTGACACCTCTTTAACCTGCATGAGCGCACCACACTTCTTTGGTCCTCATTTTGTGCGGACGTTTCATTTTCACACTGTGCTGTTCAATAGTTGTATGACAGGACGGGGAGAAACAAATACCTGCATGTGTACGCGACAACTACCCTGCATCTGTGCAGTCCGAATACAGATTAACTGTACCAATAGACTTGATTGAACTGCATACTCTGCACCTCCCAAAAACCTGTACATTTTTATTCTGCAACACTACCTGTGCTACATAATTGCAAGTGCCAGAGGAATTTGTTGCATTTCCAATTAGTTTTTATTACCTTGTTTTATTATTATTATTACTATGCTGATCCTTTTTCTTTTCGATGTACAACAAAATGATCTGAACTTAGCTTGCCACTGGAAGCTTGGACGATGCTTTCATCACCAAAGTCACTAGTTTATTTTACCTACATTTTGCTCCTTTTAGATGACAAAATCTGATCCATCTCTGCTGTATGTGCATAGTTCTGTATGCTAGTTACCAGTACTCAGCTGTAGATATTAAAATGAATGGCTATTTGCCTTTGCTAGTAGCAGTATTGAATCTGTAATCGTTACGTAGAAAGTTGCCAAGTAATTGAATATATTTGAGGTTCTTTTTCTCTGTCTCAAGTTAAAGGCGATGTTCAGTATGCAAATTGATTATTTTAAAAGGCTATTGTAAATACCTTTGTGAATATTTTAGTAACGTCTTTGATAATATTCAACATTTTCCATGATCAGATTGGTTGTCTTTTTCTGTGGTTTATTAAATTGTGGTCCCACTTTCAAAGAGGATTCTTCTACAGAGTAGAGGAGTATACTCCACCTTGACCCAAAAGCTGAAAACATAAAAATTTTGAGTGAAAGTGTTTCCCTTCTTTCCTAAGCCTCTGAGCTTTCTAATGTGTTCCATTAAATTGTAACAGAGAACACAAACACGAGCATAGGACAGTTCATTTCTGTTAAGTGAATAATATGTTTCGTTTCTTGGGAATATTAACAATTTAATTGTGAGTTTTGACATTCAATTCTTGGAATTGTTTTTACTATAAGGTAAGTTTCTAAATGTAAAATATTCTACTGCAATTGTTTTTAATTGTCAAAACACGTTTGAGTGGGAGGGGGGCTGTAAAGCACACATTTGGCTGAATTTATTACAGTAATGTTTATGAATAGGCAAGATATACAGATGAGGAAAAGCAGGAAGGATATTATTGTGAGATTTTCACTTAACAGAAATTTGGGCAGTCATAAGTGCAGATTTGAGTACATTTTTTATCTCTGGGTATGGATGTTGGATAGTTCAAGGAAATTCAATTATAAAATGTTGGCCTGCATTGCATTCTTCTGATTTGGCACCTCTGTGTAATTTGCCCCAACATCAAAGCTAGAAGGTGACATTTGTCACCAAACCAATTGGCTGTAAGTGTAAATTGACTGTTATGGGATCACCAGCTTTGGTGTTTGAGTTCACCTGGTGGCACGTGGCACATTTCCACTCCACAGCTGCAGTCCTGGCTTCTGTTTGCGTGGATGCAATGAGGCTTCATTCTGCAACTCTTTTTTAATTTCTTCCCATTTTAAAACTAGCCAGTCCCTTTGTCTGGCAAGGTACTGGTTCATTATTGAGAACTTGTTTGTTTGAAACAGCTTTCACAAAAACACGTAGGATAATTGAAGAGTATCCGATGACAAAACAATGCACTGCCAATGTATTTTTCCCAAAAAAAAATTCTAACATGTTTTAATGTTGTTTTAAAACAAAAAAGGTCGGCTGGTGAATGAGCACTGGCATGTTTGGTGTTGACTCTTTTTTTAAAAGCTGTTTCACAACTGTAGTTCTCATGGTTTTATAACAGTCATTGTGGTACCCTGGCTGGCAAGGAACCTCCGTGATCTTTGAGTCCCTGCTCAGACTTCCGTAGGACAAAGCAGACATACCATCGTCTATAGTAAGGGACTAAGGGACATGTGTACATAATGTAAATGACAAAGGGAGACATGTTCAATGTAAAGATAAGTCCGTTCATTTTCCTGAAATGTGCATTGTCTCAACAAGCTTGTAATCCATCAGAAGTGACTGTGTGGAAAATGAATACTGTTTGTTATCTTTCGTGAAGTTCGAGCATTCATTCACCTCTGTAATATACTCTGAACCTTCAAAAGAAACCTTTGTTTTACCTACGTGTAATACTTAGCTTCAGTGTATTATCTAGTAGATCACCTGCATATTTTTAAGGTGCTACAAAATTAATGAAGAAAATTGAGGGGTTTAAAAAGATTGTAACCAAATTCATAGTTTGTACAATTTTTGATATCATGATCATTCAGGAATTCAAAAAGGGTACAATCTCTGTGTCACATGCAGAAATGGCCATTTTTTTTTCTTTCCGTTTGTACATTGTATGTACAATGCAATCATTTCATACTTTAAACTGGTCAGAAAACTAATTGTGATTTTTAGTCTTGCAAACTGTATGTAGTTAGATGATGTGACAACCTAATATTTATCTAATAAATATGTATTCAGATGAAATGGTGTGCTGCTTGTTAATTTTAAGGGAATGTATAGAGAAGAAAAGAGAAGCAGGAGAAAAGGTGTGCGCTGAGAGTTCAGACAAGGTGCTTTCGCTCCTGGAGCTTGTTTGAATCCAGTGCAGTTTATGGATGAAGGTCTCCTCTCTCTTGCTCTCTGCATTTCATTTCAACGTAGAAAATAGGAGCAGCAGTAAGCCAGTTGGCCGTCTGCACCGAATTCCACCGATCAATATGATCATGGCTATTCATCCGAATCAGTATCCTATTCTTGACAACTCTTCTCCCCCCCCCCCCCCCCCCCACAACCCCAACCCTGATCTCTTTAGCCTTTAGAACTACATATAACTCCTCCTTGAAAGCATTCAATTTTTTAGCCTCGATTGCTTTCTGTGGTAGAGAATTCCACAGCCTCACCACTTGCTGGGTGAAGGCGTGTCTCCTCATTTCAGTTCTAAATGGCCTACCCTGTATCCTTAATGACACCCAGGTTCTGGACTCCCTGGTCATTGGGAACATCTTTCCTGTACTTAACCTTGTCTAGTCCTGTTTGAATTTTATCGGTTTCCAAGAGATCTCTCCTCATCCTTCTAAATTCCAGTGGCTGTAGTTCCAATGCATCCAGTCTCTCTTCATATGTCAGTCCTGCTATCCCAGGAATCAATCTGGTAAACCTTTATTGTGATCTCTCCACGGCAGTAACATCGTCAGAGAGACCAAAACTGCACGTACAACTTCAGGTGTGGCACAAGGCCCTGCACAATCCACCAAGACATCCCTGCACTTGCACTCAAATCCTCTCACCATAAAGGCCAACATACCATTTGCAGCCTTCATCACCTGATGCGATTGTGTGCTTGCTTTCAGTGCCTGGCATACAAGAACACCAAGGTCTCATTGCACCTCCCCCTTATCCAGTCCACATTTTGCTACTGACGTGGATAACTGCACACTTACCAACGTAATACTGCATCTATCATGCATTTGTCTGTCAACCAGCATAAATTGGCACTGAATGTAGAAATCAGGAATTTGAATAGCTGTGCAATGAAATGAAGCAGTTTGGAGTCTAGTGCTTAGTGAGACTGTTGGGTGTAAGAGATATGTTCAATTTGCGAAACACAAACTCGGTTTCTCAGGAAAATAAAGAACAGAGAGATTAAATCTTACTTCCAATTATCAATCATCCAGCTCATTCACAATTTGCTAAATAGTGCCCAACGACTATTTGCTCACAGATATAATGGGAACTGCAGATGCTGGAGAATCTGAGATAACAAAGTGTGGATGAACGCAGCAGGCCAAGCAGCATCTTAGGAGCAGGAAAGCTTTAGTGCTCCAAAGATGTGGCCTGGCCTGCTGTGCGCTCCACACTTTGTTATCTTGGACAATTTGCTCAACCTGAATTTGCCCAAATGTTAGACTGTTGTAACACCCATGTCTGCCATGATTGCTGTACAACACAGGCCACATAAGTTTTGTTCGACTGGTGAAATAAAATTCCATTGAATGTGTTTTGATATCGCAGGACCTCTTTACTAATGGTACCAAATATTGTGGTGTAATCATTAATAATCCCCATGCATTTGAGAGTTGACTTTGGAATGGGAGCTTGAATATCAAATTGTCTCTCATTGGAAAGTAAATTACAGTTAGACACTAACCTTCTAATTCTCTTCTACAAACTCCTGGGAGGTCTCCTGTTGTTTAGCCACAGACCTATTACACACCTGGGGGCTTAAGTTGTGTTATTTAGGGTGGTGCTAGGTTTTTAAATCCATATGGTGCCTGGCTGTAAGATCATGTGTGAACAGTTCCACCCTTCCTAATGACCATGGCAGAAACGTTTCACAGTGTAAAACTGTTTGCATGGTTTAGCAATGTTATTATAATTTTCCAGTGATTTACTTCACCACATTAAACTTCTCAAGTCTTCATGTTCATTTCTAGGAATCTATTGTAATGTCTGTGTGAATCTTTTTGTATGCACATGTTAATGAATAAATAGCTCCAGAGACCAGAAGTTGGTTTCAACTTGTTTCTTCTGATATATGTATTTAAGCTAATTAGACACAATTTGATGCAATTATCTCTTAAGTAAGTGCACTTTTCTACCAATGGGAAACAATAGCACGTATAAGAATAAGGGTTGCAAGCACAAGAGAACACCACCAACTGCAAGAAAGCTCCCTCCGACTATGGCTTTTATGGCTTGGCTCCTTAATTATTGTTGAGTTTGAATCCATGACGGTGAGTGTAGCTACACCATGAATACTAAAGAGATATTTTACTTCTGTCCTGTCAAGAACCACTTGGGTGGACAATACATTATAGTCTTGCCAGTGACTTGCACAGCCATTGGACATTTTAGGACATCTCTGGCTGTTACTACATGACAAGCCAAAAGCAAGGTTTGCATTTGTCCATGAAGTCCTCTCACTCTTCAGGTCAAAGCACCTTGCAAAGGAAACAGAGATAGAGTCATACAGCATGAAAACAGACCCTTCGGTCCAAATAGTCCATGCCGACCATGTTTCCAAACCAAATTAGTCCCACTTGCCTGCGTGTGGCCCATATCCTTCCAAATCTTTCCTCTTCATGTACTCTTCTAAATGCCTTTTAATGTTGTAACTGTACCTGCATCCCCCACTTCCTCTGGCAGTTCATTCCACATACAAACCACTCTATGTGTTTAAAAAGAAGTTTCCCTTTATATGCTTTTTAAATCTTTCTCCTCTCACCTTAAAAAATATACCCCCTAGTTTTGAACTCCTCCACCCTATGGAAAAGACCCTTGCTATTCACCTTATCTATGCTTCTCATGATTTTTGAAACTTCTTTAAGGTCACTCCTCAACCTTCTACGCTCCAGTCTAAAAAGTTACAGCCTAACTTTATAATTCAAACCTTCCAAATTCAGTAACATTCCAGGAAATATTTTCCGAACCTTCTCCAATTTAATTATATCCTTGCAATGGCAGGGCAACCAGATCTGTACACTGTACTCCAAAAGAGGCCTCACCAACGTTCTGTACAACTTCAACATGACATCCCAACTCCTATACTTAAAGGTCTGGCTGAGCAATGAAAGCAGCGTGCGAAACGCCTTCTTAACCAGCCTGTCTACATGGCTTAATTGTTTAAAGAGCAAGCCATGCTCATGAAGCCTGATATCTGACCCTCTGATTTCTGCTAGCCCTGTATTGATGTAGGCTTGCTGCAGGAATGTTGCACAAGACTACTATTTTGCCCTGGATATGAAAAAAGACAAGGCAAAGTTTGGATAAAACATTCTACCTACTGTCCACATATCTCCACGTTTATTCATTTTCTTGTTGCTGATAAACTACATTTATTTCCTAGACCTGGTGACTCTTGGAAAAAGTGGTGGTGAGGCTTCTTGAAGTCTGTGTGGTGAAGGTGCTCACATTGTGTTTTTATTTAGGCAATTTCCAGGATTTTTATTCAGGAGCAATGAGGGAACAGTAATTTATGAGGAAGTCTGCAAGCTATGTGACTGGATCACCTTGGAGTTCTAATGTGCCTGCTGCACATCATTCTAGGTGGTAGTCATCATGGCTTTCGTAGACCCTGCTGAAGGAACCTTGGTGACTTGTTACAGCACATCTTGTAGCTGGTACTGCAGACACAGCATACAGTGGAGGGAATGATGTTTAAATAATTAAAGCATGTAGACAGGGTGCTTAAGAAGGTATTTAGTGTGCTTGCTTTCATTGCTCAGCCCTTTGATTATAGGAGTACAATTCTGAGGAAGGGTCACCAGACCCGAAATGTTAACTCTGTTTTCTCCTCCAAAGATGCTGCCAGACCTACCGAGCTTTTCCAGCAATTTTTTTGTTGCCTTTGAGTATAGGAATTAGGATGTCATGTTGAAGTTGCACAGAACGGTGGTGAGGCTTCTTCTGGAGTATTGTACACAGATCAGGTTGCCCTACCACATGAAGTATATAATTAAATGAGTAGACAGTTTTGTTTTGGATGGTGTAGAGCTGCATGTGATGTTGGAGATGCGCACATTCAAGCCACTGGAGTCTATTCCATCACACTCCTGAGTTTGCTTAAGGTTGTGGAGAGGCATTCTGGAATAACAATGGAGTCATTGAGGGACAGCTAGCCATTTGGATACAAAATTGACTTAGAGATAGGTAACAGAGGGTGGTGGGCAGTTGACTTTCAGACTGGAGGCTTGTGACCAGTGGTGTTTCACAAGGATCGGTGCTGGGATGTGAATTTGGAGCGAATATTGGAGGAATGGCTAGTAAATTTGCAGATTACACCAAAACTGGTACTGGATGGACAGTGAAGATTATCTCAGATTATAACAGGACATTAATCAGATGAGTTGATGGGGTGAGGAGTGGCAGATGGAGGAGTTTAATTTAGATAAATGTGAGGTGTTGCATTTTGGTAAGGCAAATCAGAGCAGGACTTACACATTTAATGTTAGGGTCCTAGGCAGTGTTGCTGAACATAGAGACCTTGGGGCGAAGATTCATAATTCCTTGAAGGTGGACTCACAAAGCAGAGAGGGTAGTGAAGAAGACATTTGGCACGCTTGCCTTTATTGGTTACTGCATTGAATGTGGGAGTTAGGATATCATGCTGCGGGTGTACAAGGCCTTAGTAAGGCCATTTTTGGTATACTGCATTCAGTTCTAGTCTTCCTGCTTTAGGAAGGATGTTGTTAAACTTGAAAGGGTTCAGAAAAGATTTACAAGGGTGTTGCCAAGGTTGGGGTTTTGTGGTTTAGGGAGAGGCAGAATAGGTTGGAGCTATTTTCCCTGGAACATCAAAGGCTGAAGGGTGACGTTATAGAGGTTTATAAAATCATGAGAGGTATGGATAGGGTGAATAGCCAATATCTTTTTCCCAGTGTATGGGAGTTTGAAACTGGAGGGCATAGGTTTAAGGTGAGAGGGGAAAGATTCCAAAAGGATCTAAGGTGCAACTTTTTCATGCAAAGGGTGGTGCATATATGGAATGAGCTGCTAACGGACGTGGCGGAGACTGGTACAACAACAGCATTTAATAAGCATCCGAATGTGTACACAAAAAGGAAGAGAGATATGGGCCAAATCCTGGCAAATGGGACTAGATTAATTAAGGATGTCCAGTTGGCACTGATGATTTGGACTGAATGGTCTGTTTCTGTAGTGTGCAACTCTGTAACTCTCATTTCTTTGGTGTCAAACACAGTCAAATTCTATTTTGACATGTATAGCAAACCCCTTTAACATGCTCCTGGAATTCAGCACAGGGCGAGGACTGGAACTGAGATGTTTCCTCCTGAGACAACCCTAAGTTGAGTAGGTTCTTGATGAGTGATTACCACTTATGCTGCTTGCTCCCCCTGTGACATTCCCAGGCACTCAGGCCAAACAACCAACTTGTTAGTTGATCAGAGATAACGGGAACTGCAGATGCTGGGGAATCCGAGATAACAAAGTGTGGAGCTGGATGAACACAGCAGGCCGAGCAGCGTCTTAGGAGCACAAAGGCTGACATTTCGGGCCTAGACTGTGTTCATCCAGCTTCACACTTTGTTATCTCAACTTCTTAGCTGTATTTGTTCAAACCTACCAAATACTTTCAAGCCTTCCAGTTATCTTTTACTGTCTCCACATAACTCCAGCTATTCGACAATGGCAGGTACATCTCCCAAACACAGTGAGTAGACTTCGAAATGGCATAGCAAGAGTTGCTAGGCACAATGAGTCACAAACAGGCCAGGACAGAAGTGCGATTTCTTTGCTGTTTCACAGGACTGTGTGGTATTTGTGATTCAGGACTTGATGCAGACCTTCAATATGATAGTAGAGCACAATGCCCCAAAATTCACCTAATATCAATGTCAGAAATGAAGGTTGGAAGTTATTAATTCAATACAAAGGGGTTTCTTCTACTTTCAATGATCATATCTGTGATGAGTTCAGTTCTGAAATGAAATTGATGTTTAAGATAAAGCAGGCTACTGTTAGAAACCTGGAAAGACAAACAGTTCTTCATCAAAAATGGAATACGCTTTGCTGTTATTGAATAAAGGCTCAAGGATGTGCACTTGCTTTGATGAAACATGCCTGATGTAGGACGCTTGGAGAAAGGAATCACAGACCACAGCACACAGCAAATTATTAATGTTCCTAGTGCATTAGGGAAACCATTTCTTGAGAGAACATTCCGGGTTGAATTAATAGTTTTGAGTCACTTTAATTGATTTGACTTGGGGAAATGACAATTGTTTAATTTTTCTGAAATAAAACAACACTGGAGTCTGAATTATGGTTAGAATGGCAAGTGACCAAATGTCATTTAAATTAGACAATATTTTTGCAAATAAAATTAGGGCAGCAGTCTCTAAATGGAGATGGTAAATATCTGATGGTTTCCAAGTTGATGAATCTTCTTTAGGACATCCAGCCCATCTGTCACACAACCAAATATGACATGTAGAAAGCGTCCAATCTGCAAGATTCAAGTCAGTGAGTTCAGCCGATTCTGCATCCATTGAGGACAAGTTTACCAACATCAGTTAATCTCCATTAAACAAGAAAAAAAGTGTGGGAGAACAAGGTTGAATAGCTGGAGTTATTTGGAGACAGGAAAAGATGTTTGGAAGACTTGAAAGTATTTGGGAGGTTTGAACGAATGCAGCAGTGAAGTTTGTTGTTTGGCCTGAGTGCCTGAGAGTGTTACGAGGGAGCCATGGTGGCATAGTGCACAGGCAGCATAAGTGTTAATCCAATACAGTAAATAAATGAACACTGAATATAGGGCAACAGGTTCATATTGGCATTCAAGAGGATATCGGAGGAATATTTGAATAGAAACGACAGGTAGGGATACAGAGAAAAGGCAGACGATTGGCATTAGGTCTTGGAACTGACACAGGCACAATGGGCCATTTGGTCTCCTCCTACAACACAACAATTTTGTGAACAACAAACATAAGTAACCACTGAACACCGCAGTAAATTTTGCTGAGGGAGAATACAAAGTTACCATGCAGTTTTAGCTTAGAAGATAATAAAACAATTGAGAACCATTCATATTGGACCCAATATTGGTCTTGGAGAAGAACACCTGCAAAATAAACTAAGAAGCTAACAAGGAAACATGTTCTATATGTATTCATACCACTGACATGTACATTCAGAGATAATGGGAACTGCAGATGCTGGAGATTCCAAGATAATAAAATGTGAGGCTGGATGAACACAGCAGGCCAAGCAGCATCTCAGGAGCACAAAAGCTGACGTTTCGGGCCTAGACCCTTCATCAGAGAGGGGGATGGGGGGAGGGAACTGGAATAAATAGGGAGAGAGGGGGAGGCGGACCGAAGATGGAGAGTAAAGAAGATAGGTGGAGAAGGTGTGGGTGGGGAGGTAGGGAGGGGATAGGTCAGTCCAGGGAAGACGGACAGGTCAAGGAGGTGGGATGAGGTTAGTAGGTAGCTGGGGGTGCGGCTTGGGGTGGGAGGAAGGGATGGGTGAGAGGAAGAACCGGTTAGGGAGGCAGAGACAGGTTGGACTGGTTTTGGGATGCAGTGGGTGGGGGGGAAGAGCTGGGCTGGTTGTGTGGTGCAGTGGGGGGAGGGGATGAACTGGGCTGGTTTAGGGATGCAGTGGGGGAAGGGGAGATTTTGAAACTGGTGAAGTCCACATTGATACCATATGGCTGCAGGGTTCCCAGGCGGAATATGAGTTGCTGTTCCTGCAACCTTCGGGTGGCATCATTGTGGCAGTGCAGGAGGCCCATGATGGACATGTCATCAAGAGAATGGGAGGGGGAGTGGAAATGGTTTGCGACTGGGAGGTGCAGTTGTTTGTTGCGAACTGAGCGGAGGTGTTCTGCAAAGCGGTCCCCAAGCCTCCGCTTGGTTTCCCCAATGTAGAGAAAGCCGCACCGGGTACAGTGGATGCAGTATACCACATTGGCAGATGTGCAGGTGAACCTCTGCTTAATGTGGAATGTCATCTTGGGGCCTGGGATGGGGGTGAGGGAGGAGGTGTGGGGACAAGTGTAGCATTTCCTGCGGTTGCAGGGGAAGGTGCCGGGTGTGGTGGGGTTGGAGGGCAGTGTGGAGCGAACAAGGGAGTCACGGAGAGAGTGGTCTCTCCGGAAAGCAGACAGGGGTGGGGATGGAAAAATGTCTTGGGTGGTGGGGTCGGATTGTAAATGGCGGAAGTGTCGGAGGATAATGCGTTGTATCCGGAGGTTGGTAGGGTGGTGTGTGAGAACGAGGGGGATCCTCTTGGGGCGGTTGTGGCGGGGGCGGGGTGTGAGGGATGTGTCGCGGGAAATGCGGGAGACGCGGTCAAGGGCGTTCTCAATCACCGTGGGGGGGAAGTTGCGGTCCTTAAAGAACTTGGACATCTGGGATGTGCGGGAGTGGAATGTCTTATCGTGGGAGCAGATGCGGCGGAGGCGGAGGAATTGGGAATAGGGGATGGAATTTTTGCAGGAGGGTGGGTGGGAGGAGGTGTATTCTAGGTAGCTGTGGGAGTCGGTGGGCTTGAAATGGACATCAGTTACAAGCTGGTTGCCTGAGATGGAGACTGAGAGGTCCAGGAAGGTGAGGGATGTGCTGGAGATGGCCCAGGTGAACTGAAGGTTGGGGTGGAAGGTGTTGGTGAAGTGGATGAACTGTTCGAGCTCCTCTGGGGAGCAAGAGGCGGCGCCGATACAGTCATCAATGTACCGGAGGAAGAGGTGGGGTTTGGGGCCTGTGTAGGTGCGGAAGATGGACTGTTCCACGTAACCTACAAAGAGGCAGGCATAGCTGGGGCCCATGCGGGTGCCCATGGCCACCCCCTTAGTCTGTAGGAAGTGGGAGGAGTCAAAAGAGAAGTTGTTGAGTGTGAGGACGAGTTCCGCTAGGCGGATGAGAGTGTCGGTGGAGGGGGCCTGGTCGGGCCTGCGGGACAGGAAGAAGCGGAGGGCCTTGAGGCCATCTCCATGCCGACTGTATCGGCGCCGCCTCTTGCTCCCCAGAGGAGCTCGAACAGTTCATCCACTTCACCAACACCTTCCACCCCAACCTTCAGTTCACCTGGGCCATCTCCAGCACATCCCTCACCTTCCTGGACCTCTCAGTCTCCATCTCAGGCAACCAGCTTGTAACTGATGTCCATTTCAAGCCCACCGACTCCCACAGCTACCTAGAATACACCTCCTCCCACCCACCCTCCTGCAAAAATTCCATCCCCTATTCCCAATTCCTCCGCCTCCGCCGCATCTGCTCCCACGATAAGACATTCCACTCCCGCACATCCCAGATGTCCAAGTTCTTTAAGGACCGCAACTTCCCCCCCACGGTGATTGAGAACGCCCTTGACCGCGTCTCCCGCATTTCCCGCGACACATCCCTCACACCCCGCCCCCGCCACAACCGCCCCAAGAGGATCCCCCTCGTTCTCACACACCACCCTACCAACCTCCGGATACAACGCATTATCCTCCGACACTTCCGCCATTTACAATCCGACCCCACCACCCAAGACATTTTTCCATCCCCACCCCTGTCTGCTTTCCGGAGAGACCACTCTCTCCGTGACTCCCTTGTTCGCTCCACACTGCCCTCCAACCCCACCACACCCGGCACCTTCCCCTGCAACCGCAGGAAATGCTACACTTGTCCCCACACCTCCTCCCTCACCCCCATCCCAGGCCCCAAGATGACATTCCACATTAAGCAGAGGTTCACCTGCACATCTGCCAATGTGGTATACTGCATCCACTGTACCCGGTGCGGCTTTCTCTACATTGGGGAAACCAAGCGGAGGCTTGGGGACCGCTTTGCAGAACACCTCCGCTCAGTTCGCAACAAACAACTGCACCTCCCAGTCGCAAACCATTTCCACTCCCCCTCCCATTCTCTTGATGACATGTCCATCATGGGCCTCCTGCACTGCCACAATGATGCCACCCGAAGGTTGCAGGAACAGCAACTCATATTCCGCCTGGGAACCCTGCAGCCATATGGTATCAATGTGGACTTCACCAGTTTCAAAATCTCCCCTTCCCCCACTGCATCCCTAAACCAGCCCAGTTCATCCCCTCCCCCCACTGCACCACACAACCAGCCCAGCTCTTCCCCCCCACCCACTGCATCCCAAAACCAGTCCAACCTGTCTCTGCCTCCCTAACCGGTTCTTCCTCTCACCCATCCCTTCCTCCCACCCCAAGCCGCACCCCCAGCTACCTACTAACCTCATCCCACCTCCTTGACCTGTCCGTCTTCCCTGGACTGACCTATCCCCTCCCTACCTCCCCACCCACACCTTCTCCACCTATCTTCTTTACTCTCCATCTTCGGTCCGCCTCCCCCTCTCTCCCTATTTATTCCAGTTCCCTCCCCCCATCCCCCTCTCTGATGAAGGGTCTAGGCCCGAAACGTCAGCTTTTGTGCTCCTGAGATGCTGCTTGGCCTGCTGTGTTCATCCAGCCTCACATTTTATTATCTTGACATGTACATTCAGCTCTTCTAGAAATGTCAAACAGGATTTCTGGACTTGCAAGACTTGTCCGATACTGAACTGAAATGGAAAGTGACAGAGTGATAATGGAAGGCCTAATCAGGAACGCAGTTTGCAGAAGGATACTGAAAGTCAGCAGCTGTACAAGTCGGTAATTTCAGCTGGGGTTTGCTGGTTGCAGTTGGAGGCAGGTGGTCTCAGTCAGAAGAACAGACACTGAAAATTGGAACAGAAGACTGACAAAAACTGCTGGGCTGTCTCCAGAATAGATCGAGAATTTGGATATCTCTGATAAGCTGTAGCACGGTGGTGCCATCAGCTCAGAGTGAAAGACTTGGGTTCGCAATAGCTGTTAGCTCAGTGTTGAGCTGGCAAGGACAGGTTAACTGTTGCCAAAAAGGTATTTCAACGATCGTGTTGTGTTCTCACGCACTTTCATCAGCTGCCATGGTGAGATTTGAACCGTTGTCCTGGGAGACTTAACAAGTGCCTCTTGGATTACAAGTTTAGTGATATTACCATCATCTTCCCACATGTACAATCTGGTGCTGTAGTTAGCTTTGAGGCAGATCTCTTAGATTGTGTTTTGCACCTCTGACTGTAGAAATAGCAGGTCTGGCAGCATTGGTGGAGACAGGAAGTGAGTTAACATTTTGGGTGAAATATGATTCTTCCTCATCACCAACAAATCAATTACCATGCACTTTACAATTGTGATTGATCGTTGTTCTCAGTTATATAAGACTGACAGTTTGAAAGCAGACCATTCAGCCCATCAAGTCCACACTGCCTCTCCGAAGAACATCCCACCAGACCTACCCCCCACCCCGACCCTATCCTTGTAACGCTGCATTTCTCATTAGTAAAATAAAATGCTTAATCATAACAGAGAAACATTGTAGATGCAGGAAATCTGACAGGAAAACAGAAAGTGCTGGGAACACTTTCTGCAAGAGTTTTATACAACCTCAAATGTTAATACTTTCCACTGATGCTGCCTGACTTGCTGAGTGTTCTCATTGACATTGACAAAATACATCATACTCTATTCATTGGACTAGTTACTTCTTTGAAGATTTATGTTTTATTTGCCTTCTTTAAATCAGAATAAAGGGTTCCCAGTCACGGCTACAACATTCAGATGGGGCCATTAATTAAAATTCAACAACTCGACATGTCATTGGCATGACCACAGCACAGCACACACCTTCAATTCAGTCATCAAGGCTATGGAGAGTTGTGAAAAAAAGGATGAATTTTTAAAAAATCAAGATGTTATTTGGCAAAGAGCCACAACAAGTCAACACACATAGGACACAAAGGAAGATGGGACTTGCTGCAAGTTAAGGAATGAGCAGTGATTTTAGGATTAGATCAAATTTACTGAGGGTAGAAAATTGGAAACTAGCCTGAAAAATATCCCAACACATGTCATAACAGCTTGTTCAGGCAAGACTGGATATCAAGACAATGAGATGGCTATTGAAACAGGCAAGAACAAAACTAGAGAATAGGTTTAAGAAATATAGGAAGGAGACAGATTAAAAATCAGAGAGGATGTGACAGAACATTCCAGTGCTTGGGGATGCGATGACTGAATGTCCTGGATTAAATGGGAGATGTGGAAGAGGCCAGGGTTGAATGAGTTTTCAAAGACTTGAACAATGAGAACAGGTAACAGAGAAAGGGAGAACTGATCACACAGAGCTTGGCAGAAGCTGATGCACCACTGCATTAACTCACCAAGACTCCTTGAACAGAACCTAACAAACTGGTGATCTCTACCACTTGGAACGACAGTGGCCCCAGATAACCATCCCTCTTCATCTCATGAGATGATAGTGTTTTGGTAGTCAACCTGTGTTAAGCCCCACTCTGGTTTGACAATCCACATTTACCGCAGATGAAGACACAAGGTGGAAAAAGTACGTGATTCACCTACTAATCTTCCCTATCATCAGCCGTTCTTTCTCCCTGCTCACCATGAGTCATCTCACCTGATGAAGAGGCGACATTCTGAAAGCTTGTGGTTCCAAATAAACCTGTTGGACTATAACCTGGTGTAGTGTGACTTCTAACTTTATCAATCCCAGAATCTCCACATCATGCCTAACTACTGCTCTCTGGGCTCCAACTCCATCTATTGTTACCTCCTTTGCCACCTTTCCTCCTGAATATATGCCACTCTTTCTTCAGCTGTAATCAGTTTTGAAGAAGGATCATTGGACCATTCCCAGTTCCTTCCCTGAAATTTTTTTTTCCCTGGCAATCAACAATGATAGGTGGTTATTATTAGACTCTTAATTCCAGATTCTTAAAATTGAATTTAAATTCCACCATCTGTCATTGGCAAATTTGAGCGTGGCTCCCCAGAACCATTACCCGAACCTGTGGATTAACGGTCCGGTAATACTATTAGGCCATCACCTTCCACAAGTTATGAGTGATTGATGGAGTAAATTTAGAGAGAGCCTTTACTTTCTGTTTAAGAGTTCAGGGAGCTTCAACAGCCTACTGCTGTACCTGAGCTGGGAGTATTTGATAGGGTCGACGCAGAGGAAAACTTTACTTTCAGCTTAAAAGAGTGGAAAGAGCTTGACTTTCAGTTTTAAAATAAAGTAGAAAGTCTCATGAGATAATGGTTAGTGTTGTGGCGGTCATCTCTGAGTTAAGCCCCATTCTGGCTTGGCAGATGAAGACAGTGGGCTGAGAAAGTACATGATTTAGTCTTCGCTTTTGCGGCTGTCATTCGAAGCTGTGCAGACATCCTTGGCTTAGTAATGAGTGGGTGCCGAAGGGCCCAGGACATCCTGCAATGTTTAGGTGGTCATTTACAGTATCGAGCACATCATATGTCATTCCTAAGGACACTAGATAACCCCTCGTCCTCTCTCATTCGCTTCTCTACCACCTTGCAACAGACTTTCAAGCAAATTTACTTTCAAAAACTATACAAAGGCTATCTAGTTTGTATAGGGATTCCGCGAACCAATCCAATGATACCGTCGAGGTACTTATTACACTTTTCCAAAGGCGGGGTGAGCAGAGTGTTAACCGATTCGTTCAAATGAATCACGTTAACCGATATATCCTCAATTGCTGGGACGGTGTCCACACCCTGAACATACAGGCTGTCGTTGTCGGTGGGCGCCAGAATCAGATAGCGCTGCAGACCGGACGCCCCTGGGTCGCATCATGATGGAGGTGAGTGCAACGGTTCCGCGGACATTGGGGCGGAGAGGGGAGAACATGCTCGCCAGGGCAGGCGACATAGCTTGAGTGAGAAACCTCTCGGGCGGTTCAGCTTTTAACGGCAATTTCGAAATAGCTTTCGAGCAAAGGGGGAAGCCGGAAATGGGGGGGGGGGGGGTAAAGAACGAAATTAAACAGAAACGATTGCAGTTATACAGAGGAAAGTTGGAGGGTGGGGGAAACTTTGAAGAACTCTAAAGCAGCACTTCTCGTGGACGTACTGAAGCGAGGGGATTAATTAAAGGCGACATTAAAGTGGAAGGAATGAGCTGGAGGCGTTTGCGGATACGACTCGGAATATCGCCAGAGTTCAATTCATCCACATTCCACCCCAGCTCTTGGGCGAGTTCGTGCAATGAGGCAAACAGTAGTACGTTGCGAAATTCAAGTCTGCCGTTCCGAAAAGCAAGCACTGGACTCAAAACATTAACTCTGCTTTCCCTCTACAGATGATGCCAGACGTGCTGAACTTCTCCAACAACTTCTGATTTTTGTACCAAATCCATATGTTTGCCTTTCAGCCAATCGGGCTAGCTGACGATCATGCATTTGGTGTATTAGCATCTTGGAGTCAAAGCAAGTCTCACTAATGGTCACTAAAAAGTGCTATCTGTTGCCAAGTAAAATCCCATCTGGTTTTCTTATGTCCTTCACTCATTCCAACAAAGAATATAGTGTAGAGTTCAAAGAATGTGGGGAGAAGGTATGGAGTTGTGTGATCAGCCATTGTATTGCAAGGTGGAGCAGGCTCACTGGGCAGAATGACCTACTCGTGTTCTCCTCCTACTGTCCATGATGCTATGTATGATTGTGTCAAGATTTGACAGAGCAAACACAATGCTCTTGTAAGGTGGTGGCTTGTGCTGTTATGGTCAACTGTGTTTTAAATATCACCAGGTGTACCTCAGGCACCTGGCCTGTGGCATGTTCTCCAATCTGGACAAAATCTTTGGAGACCCTGAGGTGCTGAAAATCAACAGCCTCTTCTCTACCTCCCTGGTATGCTAAACACTGTTTGAAATCAGCTTATTTGCAGGAGTAATTCAAAAGTTATATTGACAGGTTAGTATGCCTTAGGATAGCACTCTGGATTGTTCTTGAGTCTATTTCCTTGGTTTTCAACTTTCCTTAGGTATCCACAAGGCAGTGGCACTATTTACTTTCAATTGAGAGTTTGGTTTTTTAGTATCCGGGTTGTGTTCATTTGTCAGTGACTCGACCAGCACCTTTTACATGTAAGGGCCAAACATGTCTGTAGCCTTCAGCACCTTTTTAGGTGGAGCTGCAAACAACCCATTTCTTGATCATTTTCCAAGTCGAGGTTCTGCAGAGAGCTGGCTGCCAGCCAATGGGATTGGCTGAATTTGAGAAGCAAATAAGAACACAACAGGATGCTAACTCCTTTCAGCAAAAAGAATGCTGGACTTATCATAATGATAACTATTGGCTCCACATGATTAACAGTCTGTTAAGTGTGGGAGAAAGTTCCCACATTGGGTGGGATGGTTGTGGTTGTGAAGGCTTCCATTAACTCGATTTAAATTTGAGAATCACTAGTCTGACAAAATTAAGATCATAACGGAGGACTCCAAAAGATGCTTCAAATCGATGACATCCTCCTTGATACTCAAAAGAAGAGAGCTTGTTGGAGAGGTTCTAGGTTTAGAAGGAATTTTTAAAACATGTGGACTTGATGGTTGAATGCCTAATTAGAATGCTGGAATGAAGAAAGAAAGGTTATATCACAGTTTTAAAGGATATAGCATTTGAGAATAGCTGCATAGTTTGAGGACCTTCAGTAAAACAGGGTCAATGCCACAAAAGGAATTAAATGTGAGAATGAATTTTGAATTTGACAATGGAAAGACCTCGTGACAAAAGTAGATCAGTGATCATGGTGGGAGTGTCGGACTTAGCTGGTGGAACATTTTTGTAGAGTACTTCCTCCTTTGAGTGTGGCAAAGTTTAAGGCTTTCCTTGTCAAGTTAGTGAGTACCTGGTTATTTACTTGCTATGATCATGAAGAACTAGTCTGACATATTTTACTGAGTTCAACAAAGAAAACTTACACCAGCTGACATTCCCATTTACTGTGTACATGTGCACACACACAGTTTGCACACAACTACAAGTTACAGAATATGAAAGGATTGATTTGGCCAAATTTGTCTGTTTGAATTTTTTTTAAAGAAAGGTCTCTGGTGTCTGTGCCAACAGCAAGCAAAATCTGGTTGTCTTGCTTTCAGCGTTGAGGCTATTTTTAAAGCTGTAGCTGGTCTTTTTCTATCTGGAGATGCTACTGGTGGTGTTGAATTCTTTGAGGAAAATCACTGTCTACTGTAACAAAGACCACAACAAATTAGTAGACAGTATCTAAGCTTTGCTAGTTTGATTGGAAAAAGAGAAGTGGCTTATTTGTTAGCACAAACTTTGATTTGCCATGTGACTTTTTTCCACCTCCCAGTACTAGGAACCTAATTGTCTGTTCTAGTTACAAGTCAAATAGGTCTTTCAGAGACTATTCAAAAAATCAGGTCGTCTTTTCCATGCAGTTCAATAGTTCACCTCCAACATCCCAGTAGTGTAGGTGACTTCCGTAGATACCTTGTCAAGGGGGCAGAGAAGGTCTTCCACAGTCCCTAGACGGAGGATCAAAGCCTTTGCTCAGTTTTGCAGACTTGCTATCTCCTACTCTGAGCATGAAATATCTCTGAAATATAAATTAACGTTAGAAATATTGATGTACTTTGAAACAGACTAAACTGATTTCACAAACAGCTATCTTATTAAAAGTCCAATTGCATTTCAAGCTGATGAATCAAATTCAATATTTGATATAAATATGTCTTAATGACAGCACAATTTGGATGATCTTAAATTTATGGCTGAAGGAAGAATGGAAGACCAGCCAGAAAGCGTGGATCAGCAGGTTAGGCAGGGGGACAGGCATTTAGGCAGTTTAAGCCATCAGTGTTGCTGAGAATAAGTGAGTGGACAGTATTCTGCGACAGGAGCTCAACCGAAGCTCGAGCAGGAAAGAGGTTTAAGATTTTTGCTTCAAAGTTACAGTTCCATGTTAGACAAATTCCATAGACCACCTAGGTATGTTTTCCCAATGGGTATAGTACTTTCCTTGTTTGTGTATACTTGTATGTTGGATCTCCAAAACACAATCTTCCACATTCCATCCAACAAAAAGGAATTTTAAAGATGGAATTTACAAGTATAGGTCCTCCATTGTGGAAGGAGAGGTGATTATTTTCATGTTTGCACACTTCCTTGAATGGTATGGTGTAGTATCAGAGGGATTCACGTACTGGTTAACAACCTGATAGACTGCGTAACAATCCATAGCCAATGGAGGGAACTGGAATGCAGAACCTCCTTGTTCAGAAGGACCATTCCTAGCTGAGCTACAAGATCCCTATCCATAGGAGGAAAATAACTTTATAAAATGTAGCAGCAGTGTGTACCATCTACAAGTTGCACTGCAGTAACTCACCAAGGCTTAAAAACCTGCAACCTCTACTACCTAGAAGGAAAATTACAGCAGATGTGTGAATACTACCACTTGCAAGGTCCCCTCCAAGCTGTAGGCCATTCGGATTTGAAATTGTCGAACCCTAGAATCCCTAAAGTGTGGAAGCAAGGTATTTTGGCCCCTGGAATCCATGCCAGTCCTCCAAAGAGCATCCCACTCTCTTCTCCTCCACCACCACCACTATATCCCTGTAGTTCTGCATGGCTAATCTGCCAAGCCTGGACACTAGGGGCAGTCTAGCATGGCCAGCCCACCTCCCCTGCACATGTTTGGGTTACAGGAGAAAACTGCAGCACCCAGAGGAAGCCCACAAAGACACAGCGAGAACATGCAAACTCCACATAGACAGTAACCCAAGGGTGGAATTGAAGCCTGGGTCCCTGGCAGTGTGAGGCAACAGTGTTTGCCATTGTGCTGCATTGTATCTCTTCCTTCACTGTCACCAAGTAAAAATCCAGAAACCACCTCTCCTGAGCAGTGCCACACTCTTGAGAATACTGGCCTAGCCACCAATATCCATGTTTTATGAATAAATTTTTTAAAAAAGGAAATAAAGGGCTGTGAATTTTGTGCTGGGAGTAGGCCACTTGCATGGCTTAAACATGTGACTTTGTGCATTGTGAAGGTTAAAAGGTGATTGAATCACTCCTCTGCAGAAAAACACTCTCCATTGTGTCAAATCATTTACAAGCACTTGTACCTAATGTTAATGTAGCTCAGATACCTGCACATTAAGCATCTGAGGCATGACACTAGTAGCACAACTTCACCCTGTGCCAAACGCAAGTGCAACACTGAGCAATTGTGCTCAAGCCCTGCTGAGACCTGCCTTTCTCTCCTGACTTGTACCTTCAATGGCTGCTGTCTGCTTTTGGTGCTATTGACGTGTTAATGCATGCTGCACACAGGCTATGAAAATATATTTCTGAAGTTAGGCCTCCCGGGCTGTCACTGCAGCCACAAGACGTAGAAATAAAGGTCACCATTCGACCCATCTAATCTGCTCCTCTGTTCACTGAAGTCATGGCTGGTCGATACAGTAATCCTTACCTCCACTTTCCTTTGCTTTTTCTCATCATGACTGTCTTAATTATTACAAATTTTGTCTATCTCAGCTTCAAACATACTCAATGATCCACATTTCTACAGCAAAGAATTCTGAATTCATTAACTTCAGAAGAAATTCCTCCTCCTCTCTGTCTGACTGGGTGACCCTTACTGAGAGATGCCCTATGGTCTTGGATGCTACTACAAGGGGAAAGAAACTTTCCACCTTAACACAGTCAAGCCCTCAGAATTGTATCTACTTCAGGAGGGTTGTCTTTTATTCTTCTAAATTCGTGAGTACAAGCCCAACCTACTTAACTTCCCTTCATAAGAAAATCATTCCACACCCAGGATCAGCCTTGTGAACCTTCTTTGGACTGCAATGTCACTGTTTTTCGTTCTTCACAGTATTCTCAATGTGGTCTAATTACAGCCTTCTATAGTTTGAACAGAACTTTCCTATTAATGTTACATTTGCCTTCCCTCTTTTAAAACTTTTCTTGATCAACATGTAGAAGATCCAGCAAGGGACGGAGTAGTGCTAGTCCTAATTCTAGTGAAGGAAGTCAGACTGGTGTTTGAATGACAATATAGCATTTTAGTGATAGTGACCATAACACAGTATTTTCTAAGTTTGTTATGGGTAAGGGGTTTGTTTTTTAAAAGAAAAAGGGTTTTGGATTCAGGGAAGGAATATCTTTAAGATAAGGCAGGATCTGACCAAAGTAGACCAGGAACAGCAACTTTTGGGTGCTACAGAGCAGTTTGGTGGGGCAGTGGTGTTCACAATGGAATTGCTGAGAGTACAGGCTCAACATGTTCCCGTTTTAGTGTGAAATTTAGGAATACTCCTAAGTGGTCTGGATAAGAAAAGAAGGGAGGTTTTAACAGTACAAAAAAAGGAAATCAATGGAGACCCTTGTGAAGTATGTAAAGTACAGGGGGATCTTAAGAAAACAATTAGAAAAGCAAAGAGGCGTGAACAAACACTGGGTTAAAAATAAGGAGAATCTGAAGATATTTATTAGTATATAAAGGAGTAGAAGATGAACAGGGAAAGAGCAAGGCTCATTAAAATGCCACAGTTGAGACTAAAAAAGGAATGTAAACATAGAAGGTTGGGCATGGTTGTGGTGTTTAAATTAATATTTTGTAGCTATCTTTACCCAAGTCTGGGAAGCATCACCTACTATGGTGACAGAAGAAGAAACTGTCACCAAAAAGGGTTCAAAATTGATTAAAGGAAAAGTGCTAGGCTGTAAGTTGACCAAATCATGGGGACAGGATGAAATGGATCCAAAGGAAATGAGAGCAGATTGCAGGGGCATTGACTGTAATCTTTGCCTTCACTGGACTTGGTTGAGGTGCCAGAAGACTGGAGAATTGCAAACATTAGTCACCTTCAAGAAAGTTTGGAAGGTAAACCCAGCAGTTACAGACCAGTCAGTCTAACTTCAGTAGTGGAGAAGCTTCTGAGATATTACTAAATAATACTAATTACTGAATTTTCCATTTATAAATGTGCTGACGGTTTCTTGAAGAGATAGGCTTGATGAAGGTAATGTTATGTACGTGGACTACAAATAGATGTTTGATATGGTACTGCCCAAGACACTTGAAGAAAATTATAGGCCATGCAATAAAAAGGACAGTAGCAATATGAATACAAAATTGGCTCAGTGCTAGGAAACAAATAGTATCAATAGATATCTTATGGGAGGAAGGTTTGTTGTGGTGTTTCCCCAGGGCTGAATTTTGGGATCTTGATCATTAATATAAATTAGGAAAAGCAGTCTTGGTGTGCAGAGGATAATTTCGAGGTGGGGTTTGACACCAAAAACTTAGAAGCATTATAAACTGCGCCTCTACTTCTAACCTTTCACACACCTGTCTTCAGTTGTTCGGTTCTACAAATTTCTTCCCTTAACCTTTCCTAACATTGAAAACACACACCATCTCTCCATAGCAACTGATTTATGACCCTGCTTGTCTGATATTTGTTACTGGATGAGCTGCAATTTTATCCCCTTAAATAAGCTACTGACCATAATCAACATAGTCTCCTCCCATCTCCAACATTACTTGATTCTGATCCTGGCTCAGCTCATTTGTACGAGAGTTTGGAAACCCCCAGCTTCGGAATGGCACCTAAGTTGTGGATTTTGTCTCCGTCATTTCACTCTTCAAAAATAGGAACGGGAGAGCATTGACAGCTTTATGACTTCACAGCCCTCTTCTGAATCCGCACAGCTCAAATGCACATGGGGGAAGGAGCTAGATGAAATCCTTGTCCATCGCTGTATGAACTCTGGATTTAATCATTTTAATTTTATCTTGCCAATTTCTCATTTTCCACTCCCTACTTTACCTCCATTTCCTTGGATTACAACCTTGTTGTGGAGGAGAGTGTTTCACTGATTCAGACAGCAATGCTATCAGCAGTTTTCAACACCTGGCAGGACCAGCCATGATGTTATGGTCAGAAGGAAGGAACTAAATAAAGCGTAATCCATAACAAGTCCTCACTTATGATTCAGGTGCAAAACCTTGATATCACCATTGACTGTGACAGCACATGAAGGCTGCAGCAGTAGGGAGATTCCCAGTCATCAAGGTTTCCTTGCCACTAAAACTAAACCCACCATCTGCCAAGGACCACATGTCTGCTGCACCACAATAGGATTCCCACATTACAAGATGTTCAGCAAAAAAGCATCGGAGTAATTCAACACTACACACAGACACATACAACACAAGCCCTGTGGCAAGATGCAAAGGGACAGAGATAGAAAAGGTGCCCTAAATATAGTCAGTTGCCTCTTTGATCTGGCTGGAAACTGCATTCAATAAGCTTAGTCATTTGTGGTCTAAAAACCAAAGTCAAACTCAATCATAGAACTTGGATTGCATAAATACTCGTGGATAATCAGCAAAGCAATCAGGTGCCAAGAACTGCCCCTGTTATTTTTAGGTGTTTGAATACTGATATCACTTCGCTGCAGAAGACTAGTGAGAGGCAGCTGAGGGACGATGGCAGTGGTTACATCTTCTTCTGGAGGTATTATGCTGAGGATCAACCTAGGAGGCATGGAATTGGATTCACCAAGAATAATCTCAAATCATCCTTGGAGCTCCTTTTTGGTATCACCAGTCATTTTATGACTCTATCTGCAACTTACCAAGAACCAGTAGCAATCATGAGTACCTTTGCCCCAACATTTCATGGCACGGATGAGACTAAAGAAAGTTTCTACTTCATCCTTCTCACCAACATCCCTAAGGAGAATAAAATGATCCTCTTTGGAGATTTCAAGGCCAGGACTCCCAACTGTGAAAAGGAACCTTTGGTAAGGGAGGATTTGGGAATCTCAACTCCAGCAGAATCCTGCTGTTCATCAAATGAGCAGAAGACCAGCTGTTCTGCCAAAAAGAGAAGTACAAGACTTCTTAGATGTATCCACAATCAAAGCACGGGCACATAATTCAACATATCATAAATCTATCCAGAGAATAAAAGGATGTCCTCATTACCACAGCAATGACTAGGGCAGTTGACTGCTGGATAGACCATCTGCTCCTCTATGTCCATCAAATGCCATCAGACACAGTTGATGACAAAGAAATGGTCCGGAAAAAAGCTCAACATCAGTGACTTCAAAAGCTAAGCAGATTAGAAACCTTTAACATCTTCACCAAAATCTTCAGAGTTCGTTTTAATGAAGTGAAAGAGCCATCAACTCATACTGTGAAGGAATAACAACTAAGACCAGGAAACACCAAGACTGGTTCAATGAGAATGACCCCATCTAAGTCATTACTGACAGAGGAAAGTTCTACATGCCTGGTAAAATGTCATTAACAGCAAGACAGAGGAAAATTCAAACAGCAACGTCACAATTACAAAGAAGAACATCAACCATCGCTGGACTGAAAAAGCCAAGGAGCTGCAATTTCTTGCTGACCAGCATGAGACCCAGGGTTTCTTCAGTGCCACCAAGGCAATACATGGGCCCCCAATACCTTTGGGTTCAAACTACTGCGGAGTAAAGGCTAAATGTTTTTCAGAGACAGAGAAAACATCAGCCTCTGATGGAGAGAACACTTCAAAGAAATCCTAAACCAGGAATTAAATCCCCTAACTCCTTATCAAAAATGACCTTGGACTCCAACCTAGTATGACAGAAGTCGAAGACACCATTAAACAAATGAAGAATGGAAGAGCCATCGGAGTGTACAGGATTTCAGTAGATATTTTCAAACTTAGAGGAACAGAGCTTAACCATCACATATTTAACTTCTACTGAAAATCTGGGTCAAAGAAGAAGAAATCTCAGGAACACTGCAGAGGAATCCCTCTGCTCCACCCCATCCATCACCGTGAAGATAATTGCCAGAATCCTTGCTAGATACCTTCTCCCAGTCTCTGAGGAAATCCTTCCTGAAAGCCATTGTGGCTTCTAACCAAACAGTGGAACCATGGACATGATTTTTACAGCTCGGCATCTCCAAGAAAAATGCCAGGAATAACATCAACCAACCACTCTACGTGACCTTCATCGATCTGACCAAGGCTTTTGATTCAGTCAGTCAATCAGAAAATGCTAAGACCAGGTCTCCAGAGAAATTCATCAATATCCTTCATCTTCTCCATGACAACTCGTCAGTGACAATTCTCACTGAAGGTAATGAGGCAGAATCCTTAGAAGTCAAGACAGGAATCAAATCAGAGATATGTCATCATCCCTACCCATTTCTCCATTGCCCATTATACTTCTTGTCAACAGCAGGCTTCCCAGTGGAGTGGACATTGTCTAGAGGATGGATGAGAAAAACTTATGAACTTCAACAGGTTGAATCCAAGAAGAAAATGACACCAACATTATTTGTATATAAAGTTCCCAAGCAATGTCACTGTTCTCAGAGAGAATCTTGAAGCCTTATTTAACACATTTGCAAAACCATTCCAAAGAGCTGGTCTCAGCCTCAAGTCCTCTACCAATGCATCCCGGCGCAAGTTGCAGCCCATCCTTCAATTAAGTACGAAGGAAAAATCCTCTCAGTGTGAAACATTTCCTCTGCCTGGGGAGCCACCTTTCATTTAAGACTGACATCATTGTGGAGATTCAGCACCCCATCCCATCTGTGAGTGCACCTTCAGACTGCAAAGGATGAGAGTCTTTGATGACCATCTGTGCTGTTACCAAGATCCCTGCGAGTAAGGCAATCATCCTTCTGACTTGTGTGGCTCTGAAACTTCGAATACAAATAGATGGCACCTAAAAATAACTTGAACTACCATCAACACCTTTTTTGAGATGGATTGTCAGCTGGGAGAATAGGTAGACTAACATCCGTGTCCTTGAGGCAACTAATAGCACCAGCATTGAGACCACCGTCCGAAACCAACTCTGCTGCACCAGCCAGAATATCTGAATTCTGGCCACCAAAGCACATCAGCTTCATCCACCTCAAGGAAGGCACTTAAACAACAAAATAAGAACAGAGGAAGCATTTCAAAGACTCCCCAAAGGCTTGCGTTAAGAAATACAACATAGATGTCAACGCATGGGATGCCCTGATTCAGAAGAAATTGACTTGTAGGAACTTCCTATATGAAGGATCACAACTGTTCAAGACTACCTGTTGGCAAAAGAAAACACTGAGAAAGGAAGTGGAAAAATAAATGCTAATGGTCAAAGTCAAGGACTAATTCCACCGCTCAGAAACACCTACAAAACGTGTGGTTGGAGATACAGCTCTAGGATCAGGTTCATCAGCCACATAGGGGTTCACAGAATCCATTCCTAGTGACATGGACCTTGCTAGGTAGACATACATACTTGTTAGCAAGTGATCAGCAATGACAATAAACTTGAGCTCATCCAAACTGTCGTGTCTCCTAAGCCTGCATAAAGCCCCAACACAGAGGTAATAGGCACAATAAGTATTATCAGAATTCATTGGACCTAGCATTATGATCAGAAAGCTATAAAATGCCTCATATGGATCAAACCATCTCAAACAAGAGAGCTGATAGAAATACCCCCATGAGTTGCTGGTTTTTGAGCAAACATAAAATATTATAGATTATTCATTTATCAATATTTTTCCAGATTTTATTTAATCTCATTAAAAATAGAATACTGCAACAGAAAAAAAGTAGTTTTATTAAAAAGTCCCACAAGTGTTTTAAAAAAGGGTTCACGTTCCCTCCACAGCAGAATGACACAACATAAAAGGGGGTCACCTAGCTACAGTGCTGCTGAATTGTGAAAGCAATAAATTGATCAGCTTTACCCTCTTTTCCCAGTGCTCTGTATGCTTCCCTTCAATTATTTAGAAAATTCCACTTGGAAGATTGTGTTAACTTCCATCAGCCTTTTAAGAAATACATTCCAAATCATTATCACAGGTCACAAAAGGGAAATTAATAGAACAAATGCTGATAAGAGTTTGATGTCAATCTAACATTTATAACTTCAGCCTTATTAGAAAGCAAGCCACCAAGAGCCAGTGAGCTATTGCGTCTAGCCTGAGTTAACACCAAGGCCAACACTTAAACCACTGAACAACCCAATGCCCCAGACCTTATACTTCAAGAACTGTTGTCTGAGCAAATTTAAGTCTTGAAAATAACATTTTGAATAGAAAATCTTAAATAGGAACATGTGCTTTACCAGAACCCTGACTAAAATGAAGGACTCTCACCAAAAGCAACAGTTGAAGCATGATAAAGCACAAAGCCCTCTTCTGCTAATCTTCAGACAGATTACTCACATCGCTGGCAGCAGACAACAGTCCATATTCTCTATCTTCTCAGTGCCTCTGTCTTACACATAGTTTGAGGCTGTCAGAGATGGCCTGTTGTCATCTTCCTGTCTTCACTGTCAGGCTTGCCTCTGACCACGTAACACAATGTGGCAGCTTCTGTTGGGCAGCATACAGTAGAAATCACAGAAAAACAGACAATAAGACCAAGAGATCTGCTCACTTGTCTAAACCCAAGAAAAGACTTGTTTTTGAATGCTGATGAAAAAAATTGGAGATTTTATAGCTCTCCACAAGATCATGAGTGTGACTTGACTTTTCCTTTGAAATCGCATTTCTAGCAATATGCTGGAGATGTCAAGATTTGCCATTAATTTACAATTCTTATCATTGTTTTCAATCTCATCATGACCTCATTCCTTTCCATGAGATTAATCTTCTTCAGCCTGTTATCCCTCCACAATATGTATGTTTTGTTAGTTCTATCCTCTTGTTCGTCCCCAATTTTAAAAGTTCCAACATGGATGTACCAGGCTTGATGTTCTGGAATACCTCATTACACTCATTTCTACCTTCCGGTTTCCCCCCACTTTAATATACTGCTTAAAACCTACAGCTTTGGCTCACTGACGCAATATCTCCTGACGTTGCTTGGTGCCATACATGGCTTTATAATAATCCAGTGAAATACCTTGGGATAGTTTATTAAAGGTTCAATATATGCTGTTGTTGAGTTGACATTGTCTGAGAATATTAAAAGATGATATAATGGTTTTGCTGTAACCATTCACATCTCCTGGTACTTTGTTCTTCGTTGGACAAGTAGCATCTGTATCAACCTCGTAAAATCCCTTTCTTTGCCATATAATCACTTCAGGCTTTCCTTTTGTAAAGTAACCAAAAAGGATTGATAAGGGTAGAGTATATATTGTTTACTCGAACTCTAGTAAAGCCTTTGACAAGGTTCTGGATGCTAGACTAATTTAGAAAAGTTAGAACACATGGGATTCAGGTTGAGCTTGTCAATTAGACACAAAATTGGCTTTAACTTAGGAGATGGGGGTGGGGGCATGGTGGAGGGTTGTTTTTATGGCCCTGGAGGCCTGAGACCAGAGAAATTTCACAGGATTGATATGAGTCCACTTTTGTCTGTCACCTATATAAATGATTTGGATGAGAGTATAGGAGGCATGGTTAGTAAGTTGCAGATCACACCAAAATTGGTATAGTGGACAGTGAAGAAGGTGGATAATGAAATGTGAGGCTGGATGAACACAGCAGGCCCAGCAGCATCTCAGGAGCACAAAAGCTGACGTTTCAGGCCTAGACCCTTCATCAGAGGGATGATGAGGGGTCTAGGCCTGAAACGTCAGCTTTTGTGCTCCTGAGATGCTGCTGGGCCTGCTGTGTTCATCCAGCCTCACATTTCATTATCTTGGATTCTCCAGCATCTGCAGTTCCCATTATCAGTGAAGAAGGTGGTCTAAGATTACAAGAGGCGGAGGAGTGGCAGATGGAGTTTAATTTGGATAAGTGTGAGGTATTGCATTTTGGTAATACAAACAAGGACAGGACTTACACAGTTAATGGTAGGCCCCTGGGTAGAGTTCTAGAACAGAGAGCCCCAAGGGCTCAAGTTCATAATTCTTTGAAATTTCTGTGAAACCGCCAAAGCGCTGTTCTTTCATCAGGAAGCACACGTACGCTTCCCTCCACTTCACCTGACAAAGGAGCAATGTTCCAAAAGCTTTTGGTTTTAAATAAATCTGTTGGACAGTTACCTGGTATCAGAGACCGTAGAAACTGCAGATGCTGGAGAATCTGAGATAACAAGGTGTACAGCTGGATGAACAGAGCAGGCCAAGCAGCAGAGGAGCAGGAAGGCTGACATTTCAGGCCTAGACATTTCTGAAGAAGGGTCTCGCCTTCCTGCTCCTCTGATGCAGCTTGGCCTGCTGTGGGCTTCCAGCTCTACACCTTGTTATCTTAGACTATTACCTGGTGTTGTGTAACTTCTGACGGTGCCACAGGTAGATAGGGTGGTTAAGAAGGCATTTAGCACACTTGCCTTCAAGACTTAAACCATTCAGTTACAGATTTGGGAGGTCATATTGATGTTGTACTTAATGTTGGGGAGGCTTGTTGTGGAGTACTGTGTATTGTTCTGGTCACCCGTTTATAGGAAGGCTATTATTAAGCTATGGAGAGTTCAGACAAGATTTACCAGGCTGTTGCCAGGAATGAAGGGTTTGAAATTAAAAAATTAGACTGGAAAGCCTGGGATTTTTTCCACTGGAGTGCAGGAGGTTGAGGGGTGTCATTGAGATGTACAGCATGGAAACAGACCCTTTGGTCCAACTCATCCATGCCAGCCAGATATCGTAAATGAATCTAGTCCTATTTTCCAGCATTTGGCCCATATTCCTCCAAATCCTTCCTATTCACGTACCCATCCAGATTGACCGTATTGTGATTTTAAAATCATGACGGGCATAGATAAAGTGAATGGCAAGGGTCTTTTCCACAGGATGGTGGGGGGGGATGAGGGAGAAAGATTTAAAAACGACATGAGGGGCGACTTTTCTCTTTTACACGGAGACTGGTTAGTGTGTGGAATGAACTGCCAGAGGAAGTGTTAGATGCAGCTACCGTTACAACATTTAAAAGACATTTGGGTAGGTTCGTGAGTAGGAAAAGGTTTGGAGGGATATGGGCCAAATGCAGGCAAGTGGGACTAGTTTAGTTTTGGAATATGGTCAGCGTGGAATGATTGGACCGAAGGGTCTGTTTCCACGCCATAGGACTCTATGAATCTTGGAGCCTACAGCCTAGCCATTTTTCTTAATTTTTCAAGTGATGGAAGATAAAAATCTTACTGGCTAGCATTTCCTCATCCTGAATTGCCCTTGTGAAGGTGGTGAGCCATACTCTTGAACCACAGTTTATGTTGTGTATCTACTCCCAGTATTGTTGCAAAGGAAACTGGAACCCGTTTACCCCATCACATCTATGCCGGCTCTTTGATACATATCCAATTAATCCCATGGCCCCTGTTGTTTCTCAAATCTATTTATTTTTTTTGAAAAACTTTTAGATTCTTATAGAATTCCCTTTTGAAAGTTATGTAATCTGCTTCCACCATGTCTTCATGCAGGACATTGCAAATAAGAACTCAAGGTTTTAAAAAAAATGTTCTGTTTTACCAATTACCTTGAAACAGTGTCATCTTATTGCCAATTCTCTTTACTCAAAGCAGTCTATCAAATCGTCTCTCAGCCTTCTTTCCTGAGGAGAACATCATGCCAGTCTCTTCACAATAACTGAAGTTACATATCAAGGCTTCATTTTTACAAGGCTTACCACCCTTCCTGTGGTATGATGCCGAAAATTAAACAATAATCTGAGGAATAATCTGACTTTTGTTATGGTTTCTCACAATCTCACTACTTTTAATAAAGCCAAGATTTGCAGTGTATCATGTACACATTACAAGGTAAACACATCTGGATAACTGCAGGCACAAATTGCCTTGTGGGACTATGAAACAGTGGCAATAACAATGTTATTTTTATGATACATGAAAAAAGTAGGCTGACACACCCACCTCTATTTCACCTTCAGCTCTCTCAACCCCTCCACCTGACTCTAAATTGCCAGAATGCTTCTCCAACATTCATTGAAAGTTCAGATGTTTCTTCCAACTACAATTAAAAGCAACAACAAACTTTGTTTAAAATTCATTCCTAGGATGTGGGCATTGCTGGCCAAGCCAGCATTTGTTGCCTATCCCTAACTGTTAGCGAGTCAACCACATTGCACTGGGTTTGGAGTCACATGGAGGCCAGACCAGGTAAGGATGAGAGTTTCCTTCTCTAAAGGACATTAGTGAGCCAGATGGATTTTTAAAAAACATTCAGCAATGGTTTCAAGGTCATCTGTTGATTCCAGATTTAGAGTCCTGGAGTCATACAGCATGGAAACAGACCGTTCAAACCAGCTAGTTCTCAGCCATTTTCCCCAAACCAAACCAGCTCCACTTGCCTGCACTTGGCCCATATCCATCCAAACCTTTCCCATTCACGTATTTATTCAAATATCTTTCAAATGTTGTAACAGCACCTGCATCCACCACTTCCTCTGGCAGTTCATTTTACATATGAACCACAGTAAAAAAAAATTGCCCCTCATGTCCTTCTTGTGTCTTTCTCCTCTCACCTTAACAATATGCCCCCTAGTTTTGAACTCACCCACCCAATGGATAAGACATTTTTTATTCACCTTATCTATGCCCCTCATGATTTTAGAAACCTCTAAGGTTACCCCTCAATCTCTTACGCTCCAATGAAAGAAGTCCCAGCCTGTCTTTATAACTCCTCAAACCCTTCATTCCCAGCAACATCCCGAGCCCTTTTTTCTGAACCGTCTCCAATTTAGTAACATGCTTCCTATAGCAGGGTGACAAAATCTGTACCCAGTAATCCAGAAGGGGCCTCAACAACATCCTGTACAAACTCAAAATGATGTCTCAACCTCTACTGAAAAATTCAAACCCTACATCTGCCATGGCAGGATCTGAACCTGAATGTTATCTGCAGAACTGATCTCTAACCACTGATCAAGTTTGTTACTACTTATCATTAAGATTGCCTACACCCACCTAATACAATCATCGACTCCAGCACCTCAGTTGATCTACTGCTGAAACCATCATCCATACTTTTGCTACTTTAAAACCTGACTAATTCAACAAACTCCGAGCTGGTCGCTCAAGTTATACTCTGTAAACCTAACATCATCTAAAATGCAGCTATTTGTGCCTATACTCTCACCAAATCCCATTCACTCTTCACTTTGTGATCATTAACCTAAACTGTTTCAGCTTAGCAAATCTCCATTTTAAAATTCTCATCCTTGAACTATAGCTGAAAAACTACACATTTTGTTGAAGGATGAGCACACAAAGAATAGCACTGACAACCAATTTAGGATGATCAGTTGGCTCACACAGTGTGGTGCACTTGCATATTCTCCTATCAATATATATTAATAAAGGCATAACAAAAGCAAAGTTGCTGGAAAACTCAGCAGGTCTGGCAGCATCTATGAAGGGAAAAAACAGAGTTAACATTTCGGGTCTGGTAACCCTTCCTTGAACTGGTGGTGATGGCTGGGAACATGTCAATTTATTTGCAGAAAATAGGGAGGTGGACGGGATAGGGAGTAAACAGTAGGGTGGGGCCCAAAGAGAGGGAAAAACAGTGGGACAGACAAAAGGCATTGCTAACAATAAGTCTGGGAGGGTAAATAGTTGTTAATCGGGACCGTTAGTGACTAACAACAGCGGGGTGTGTAAGGGCAGGCTATGTGATAACAAGGGGGCTAGGACATGGGAGAGTTTAGGCCCTAAAATTATTGAACTCAACATTGATTCCAGAGGGCTGTAGGGTCCCCAAGCGGAAAATGAGGTGTTGTTCCTCCAGTTTGCATTGGGCTTCACTGGAACACTGCAACAATCCAGAGACAGATGTTGGCCAGGGAGCAGGGCGGTGCATTGAAGTGGCAGGCAACAGGTAGTTCAGAGCCTTTTCTGTGGGCAGAACATAGATGTTCTGCAAAGCAGTCACCAAGTCTATGCTGCATTTCCCCAGTGAAGAGGAGACCACATTGTGAGCAGCAAATGCAGTAGTCTAGATTCTGGGAAATGCAGGTGAAGTGTTGCTTCACCTGGAAGGTATGTTTGGACCCTTGGAAACTGGGGAGGGAGGAGGTAAGTGGGCAGGTGTTGCACTGTCGCCGATTACAGGGGAAGCTGCCATAAGGCTGAGAGCAGGTGTTGGGGGTGAAGGAAGCATGGACCAGGGTGTTGCAGGAAGAACGGTCCCTGCAGAAGGCAGTCAGCTGGGTGGGGGAGGAGGAGGAGAAGGTGGTGATAAGTGTCTAGAGGTGGAAATCTTGCTGGAGGTGGTGAAAATGGCATCTGATAATGGTGTGTATATGTTAATTAGGCTGTGCTTGCTGCCACCAACATGTGGGCAACCATGCTCATTAGACAACTCATGGGCCCAAGCACTGACATCACCACATAGTAATTAATCAGTGTATGACATCACAGGTGTGTGTGTGCAGGGAAGCATGTGTGATTTGAAGGTGGGGAGGAAGATGCCAAACATACGGTGCGTTTTGGTAGGGAATTCCCAGGGTGAGAAGGGAAGAAGAAGAGAACAAGAACCTAAGAGCCCGCAGGCCCTCTGCTACCCATCTCACATCCTCATTCACCCAGCTCTGGACTATCCTTGTTACATCCACATTCCCCTGTCAAGGTTCTCTCTTCACCCCCAACAAACTTTAATCACACCACCCCCCCTCAGTTCACTCCACCCCTCCACTTCCCTAGTGTTCCTGATGTCCCCCACAGTTTCCCTCCCACCAGTCCTGATGTCTCATTCCCACCTCCCCCTATTACTTCCAGTCCAAACTCTCCCCTAACTCTGGGTGTATTCCCCAAACTACGAACACAAATATGGTGGTGTCCATAAACAGGGCCTATTAACAAACAGGGAATTGCTTTTTTTTGCAACAAGCTTGTTTCAACTTAACAAAATAAAAGCAAAACAAAACAATTTCAAATAAGTAACAGATATTTGCCAGAGATAGTAGGAACTGCCGATGCTGGAGAATTTGAGATAACACGGTGTGGAGCTGGATGAACACAGCAGGCCAAGCAGCAGAGGAGCAGGAAAGTTTGATGTTTCGGATCAAGACTGCTTGGCCTGCTGTGTTCATCCAGCTTCACACTTATCTCTTATGATAGATATTTGCCAGTTCATTTCTCAGGGCAATGCCTTGCCCAGTCAACCTGCCTGGTTCAAAATTTAAACAAAGCCTAGCAGCTAATTGTCAGTCACCATTAACATGTAAAAACCAAAAGAATTGCGGATGCTGTAAATCAGAAACAAAAACAAAGTTGCTGAAAAAGCTCAGCATGTCTGAGAACATCTGAGGAATCAGTTCTGAGGAAGGATCACCGAACCCAAAACGATAACTGTTTTCTCCTCCACAAATGCTGCTAGACCTGCTGAGCTTTTCCAGCAAAATTTTTTGATCGTTAACACATGTATTTTTCATGGCAACATTCTTAGTGTTCCCCTCTTAGTCAAATCTAAGTGCTGGTTTTCCTGTTAATTTAGTTACTAAATTTGTCCCTCCAGCCAATTCTGTATTCTCAATGGAACGGTGGCAGATCTGTGATTATACACCAGGTCCCCTCGTTTGTCGAGATCAGTTGATACAATGAACAACAAAAATTACTCAGTTTTAAATGTAACAATTGATGTAGCATCAATTACCATTTGTGCAGGAGAGTTCCGAATTACCATTACCCTTTGTGTGTTTCTTAATTTTACTTCCAAAATATCTAGTTATAATTTTTTTAGATGATCCCCTTAGTCCTAGCTGTCCCAACCAGTAAGAAACAACCATCTTTCTCCCCTCCATGCTTTCTTTAGTATCTTGAAACCATGTGATCAAACCACCCTCTAACACTAAATTCCAGGAAGTACAACATGGTTTGCAAAATTATTCCATGTAACTTCAAATGTGCAGCAATGAATGAGAAACTCACGTCATTGGAAATCAGAGGGAAAACTGTGGTGGAATCAGACCTAGCACGCAGCAAGATGACTGCGATTGCTGTAATCAGCCGATTCAGTTCCAGCATATAATGCAGGAATTGCTCAGGGTGGTGGTTCTAGGCTAAACCATTTTCAGCTGCTTCAACAGATGTCCTTCCCTCTATCATGTGGTCAGAAATAGGCATGTTTATTGATGATCCCACAAGTTCAACACCATTCACAATTCCTCAGAGTGAAGCAATCTCTGTCCAATTGCAGAGACCTTTATGGCACCAATAAATATGTAACTGTAGCTTGCCTGGTTGAGTGCAGCTCCAACAACACTCAAAAGATTATAATCATCCAGGACAAAGCAGCTCTCTCAAGGGAGACTAAATCTACAAACATTCACTCCTCCTGCAACTGACGCGCTCGAGCAGCAGTTTGCACCATCTACAAGATCTACTGCAGATCTTCACCAAGTCTCCTCAGAAACATGTTCCAAATCAACAGCTACAAACAACTAGAAGGATAAGGGCATGGGAACATCACTGACTGCAAGTTCCCCTCCAAAATACCCATCATCCTGACTTGGAACTATAGTCGCATTCGTTCCCTGTTGCTCCTTCTTAATAGCACTATGGGTGTATCCACACCAAACAGACCACAGTAGTTCAAGATTGTATCAGTGATAATTGGAACTGCAGATGCTGGAGAATCCAAGATAACAAAGTGTGGAGCTGGATGAACACAGCAGGCCAAGCAGCATCTCAGGAGCACAAAAGCTGACGTTTCGGGCCTAGACCCTTCATCAGAGAGGGGGGATGGGGAGACGGAACTGGAATAAATAGGGAGAGAGGGGGAGGCAGACCGAAGATGGAGAGAAAAGAAGATAGGTAGACAGGAGAGTATAGGTGAGGAGGGAGGGAGGGGATAGGTCAGTCCAGAGAAGACGGACAGGTCAAGGAGGCGGGATGAGGTGGTAGGTAGGAAATGGAGGTGCAGCTTGAGGTGGGAGGAACAGGTTAGGGAAGCAGAGACAGGCTGGGCTGGTTTTGGGATGCAGTGGGGGGAGGGGATGAACTGGGTTGGTTTTGTGATGCAGTGGGGAGGGGAGGGGAAGGTGAACTTGAGGTTGGGGTGGAAGGTGTTGGTAAAGTGGATGAACTGTGGACTCCCACAGCTACTTAGAATACACCTCCCTCCCACCCACCCTCCTGCAAAAATTCCATCCCCTATTCCCAATTCCTCCTCCTCCACCTATGCCGCATCTGCTCCCAGGATGAGGCATTCCACTCCCGCACATCCCAGATGTCCACGTTCTTCAAGGACCACAACTTTCCCCCCGCTGTGGTCGAGAATGCCCCTAACCGCGTCTCCCGCAACACATCCCTCACCCCGCCCCCAGAGGATCCCCTCGTTCTCACATACCACCCCACCAACCTCCGGATACAACGTATCATCCTCCGACACTTCCGCCATCTACAATCCGACCCCACCACAAGACATTTTTCCATTCCCACCCTTGTCTGCCTTCCGGAGAGACCACTCTCTCCGCAACTCCCTTGTCTGCTCCACACTCCCCTCCAACCCCACCACACCCGGCACCTTCCCCTGCAACCGCAGGAAGTGCTACACTTGCCCCCACACCTCCCTCACCCCATCCCAGGCCCCAAGATGACCTTCCATATCAAGCAGATGTTCACCTGCGCATCTGCCAATGTGGTATATTGTATCCATTGCACCCGGTGTGGCTTCCTCTACATTGTAGAACCAAGCGGAGGCTTGGGGACCGCTTTGCAGAACACCTCCGCTCGGTTCGCAACACTCAACTGCACCTCCCAATCGCGAACCATTTCAGTTCCCCCTCCCATTCCTCAGACGACATGTCCCTCATGGGCCTCCTGCACTGCCACAATGATGCCACCCGAAGGTTGCAGGAACAGCAACTCATTCCGCGTGGGAACCCTGCAGCCCAATGGTATCAATGTGGACTTCACCAGCTTCAAAATCTCCCCTTCCCCCCACTGCATCCCAAAACCAGCCCAGTTCTTCCCCTCCCCCCACTGCATCCCAAAACCAGCCCAGCTTGTCCCCTCCGCCCACTGCATCTCAAAACCAGCCCAGCCTGTCTCTGCTTCCCTAACCTGTTCTTCCTCTCACCCATCCCTTCCTCCCACCCCAAGCCGCACCTCCATTTCCTACCTACTAACCTCATCCCACCTCCTTGACCTGTCCATCTTCCCTGGACTGACCTATCCCCTCCCTACCTCCTCACCTATATTCTCCTCTCTACCTATCTTCTTTTCTCTCCATCTTCGGTCCGCCTCCCCCTCTCTCCCTATTTATTCCAGTTCCCTCTCCCCATCCCCCTCTCTGATGAAGGGTCTAGGCCCGAAACGTCAGCTTTTGTGCTCCTGAGATGCTGCTTGGCCTGCTGTGTTCATCCAGCTCCACACTTTGCTATCTTCCAGTAGTTCAAGAGGTAGTTTACCACTATCTTCTCAAAGACAAGCATTAATGGGCGATAAATACCAGCCCAGCCAGCACTGTGCATATTCCATAAATAAATAACTTTCTAAAAAAGGTGTGGACATCAGAACTGCTCACAGTATGGTCTAATCCTGGCCACGTTTCGCCAAGATAAATGCATCATACAATCAAACAGCCAGAATCATAACAGGGGAACCAAAAAGGACTTAGTCGGTCAAGTCCATAAGGCCTCTATGTAGGGAAAGCCGGTTAACCTCAATCTCTTTCTCTATACCCAGAGTCAGCAGAGTTTGTGTTCCGTCTATCCCTGCAGTCATCGTAGTTTGTGTTATTTTCCCTGCAATCAGTGTTCAGTTTGTCCTCTCAGTCAGTGCAGTTTCGGCCCATGGTCAGCATGGAACTGATATGTAGACAGTAACAGAAAAGATTACAGATACAAATGTAAGAGTTACGCATAGCAACGGGGATAGACCATTCAGGCCATCAAGCCTGTTCCACCGTTCAATGAGATCAGTTTATCTGTGGTCTAACCCATTATTCCTTTGGCCCATACCCCTTAATACCTTTGCTTAACAAAAAAAATTCTCAGATTTAAAATTAACAACTGATCTAGCATCAACTATCATTTCAGCAAGTAATTTTCAAACCTCAATTACTCTATACATAGAAGTGCTTCGTAATGTTCTCTCCTGAATGGTGTGATCGTAATTTTTAAGATTATGTCCAGAATGCATCCACCAGTGGCAACAGTCTATCTTTATGTCCCTTACCTCTTTCTGTCAATATCACGAAGACTTCAATTCAATCACCTCTTAACCATCTACATTCTAGAGAACACAGGCTAAATGTGTATAATCGCTCCTCATCACCTAACTCATGAAGTCCAAGCATCATTGTTGCAAACTTACATCAAGGTCAATGTATCTTCTTAAGGTGTGGTGCCCATATCTGTGGGTGGGGTGCAGGAAGGTGAGTTTGCAAGGTGGCTGGGTGGGGGGGCGCGCAGGGGGTAGGGCGTAGGGGTGGGGGGCCATGGGTGAGGCAAATGCCAGAGACAAGACTCCTCTAGGCAACAGGGAGCACTTACTTCAGGGGACAAGGTTTGGCCCTGCATCAGTGAGAGACATGGTCTACAACAGTCAGGTCCTGCGACATACAAAGTTTGGGTAGGGGACGTGATCCTGAACAAGGATGTGAACCACATGACAGGTGCAAACTTGCAAACACGGCAAGAGCAAAACATACCCAGTCCCACAGGACAGGCAAAGGCTATTGGAACCCGTGGGTTCTCCCATTTCACCTGCCATTAAAGAAACATTGCAGCCTTGACTCTTACTATCTGAAAAAGAGCATGACTTTCTTCCGAGTCTCTCCAGGCACACAAGGCAGGCTATGGTCTCGTATATGCTGTCCTTATCCAAAGCCAAGTTGGAGGAACCAGTTCTGAGGAAGCGTCACCAGACACGAAATGTTAACTCTGTTTTCTCCTCCACAGATGCTGCCAGACCTGCTGAGCTTTTCCAGCGACTTTGTTTTTGTTGGAGGAACCAGACATGGTACCAAAACACCCCAGGTGATGCTACAAAAAAAAACACAGCCCTATGTCCCTGGAGGGGATTAGGGAGAGATGGATGTAATAAGGTCAGACAAATGGACATCACAGCATAAGTTCCCTGATTGGGGCTGTTAAGCTGGCCCAATCTGGAAGCTTTGGCTGAAAGATTTAGACCTGATTGTCAGAGATTTTGCCCACTCCAGGAGCTGGCTATAAAGGAAGCCTGACCAGTGTCAGGTACTGTGGACACATAAATAAAGGGTAACTTGGTGATAGGATACCAGTCACTGTGGAGTTACTTCATCAAGGATGAGACAGAAAGCAACAGAATCAAATTGCAAAGTATATCAACCAAGACTGAATGATGGAGAAGATTAGGCTCAATGGCCTTATTTTACATTCATTCCATTTCCCCAGTTCAAAGAAAGGAGAGGGGACTTCAAACATTCACAATAACTTTCTCTCCAGTTACTGCCAGACCCCCACTGAGCTTCTTCTGGGAACTTCCGTGTCTTATTTCTTCAACCCCTCCCACCCAAGTCTACTCCCACATACCATAGCTGTGGCAGAGGGCACGTAGAGCAGCACCCTCAGGGCATACCATACCAGAGTGAAGGAAAGTCTTCCCCTAGTCTTTAAGAGCAAACTCAAAAGAAGAATCAGCATCTTTTGGTTCCCATAAAGATTCTGATACAGTAAAAATCCAATCAGCCCATCTAGAATCATGGAGTCATACAGCATTAAACAGAGTCCTCAAGCCAATTAGTCTATGCCAACTACAATAAAAAAACATTAAATTAGCTTATCTGCCTGCACTTGACCCATATCCCCAGCGCCCAAATATTCCTTATTAACATACTTATCTAAAGGCCTTTCCAACATTGTAACAAAACCAGCTACATCCACTTCTACTGGAAGCTCATACAAACCAGCCTCGAGATGGAAAAGCAGCCACTCACATCTTTGTCAACCCCAAGATAAAATGTGAGGCTGGATGAACACAGCAGGTCAAGCAGCATCTCAGGAGCACAAAAGCTGATGTTTCGGGCCTAGACCCTTCATCAGAGAGGGGGATGGGGAGAGGGAACTGGAATAAATAGGGAGAGAGGGGGAGGCGGACCGAAGATGGAGAGTAAAGAAGATAGGTGGAGAGAGTATAGGTGGGGAGGTAGGGTGGGGATAGGTCAGTCCAGGGAAGACGGACAGGTCAAGGAGGTGGGATGAGGTTAGTAGGTAGATGGGGGTGCGGCTTGGGGTGGGAGGAAGGGATGGGTGAGAGGAAGAACCGGTTAGGGAGGCAGAGACAGGTTGGACTGGTTTTGGGATGCAGTGGGTGGAGGGGAAGAGCTGGGCTGGTTGTGTGATGCAGTGGGGGGGAGGGGATGAACTGGGCTGGTTTAGGGATGCGGTGGGGGAAGGGGAGATTTTGAAACTGGTGAAGTCCACATTGATACCATTAGGCTGCAGGGTTCCCAGGCGGTACATGAGTTGCTGTTCCTGCAACCTTCGGGTGGCATCATTGTGGCAGTGCAGGAGGCCCACGATGGACATGTCATCTAAAGAATGGGAGGGGGAGTGGAAATGGTTTGCGACTGGGAGGTGCAGTTGTTTGTTGCGAACCGAGCGGAGGTGTTCTGCAAAGCGGTCTCCAAGCCTCCGCTTGGTTCTACAATGTAGAGGAGGCCACACCGGGTACTGTGGATGCAGTATACCACATTGGCAGATGTGCAGGTGAACCTCTGCTTAATGTGGAATGTCATCTTGGGGCCTGGGATAGGGGTGAGGGAGGAGGTGTGGGGGCAAGTGTAGCATTTCCTGCGGTTGCAGGGGAAGGTGCCGGGTGTGGTGGGGTTGGAGGGCAGTGTGGAGCGAACAAGGGAGTCACGGAGAGAGTGGTCTCTCCGGAAAGGAGACAGGGGTGGGGATGGAAAAATGTCTTGGGTGGTGGGGTCGGATTGTAAATGGCGAAAGTGACGGAGGATGATGCGTTGTATCCGGAGGTTGTTAGGGTGGTGTGTGAGAACGAGGGGGATCCTCTTACGGCGGTTGTGGCGGGGGCGGGGTGTGAGGGATGTGTAGCGGGAAATACGGGAGACGCGGTCAAGGGCGTTCTCGATCACTGTGGGGGGAAAGTTGCGGTCCTTGAAGAACTTGGACATCTGGGATGTGTGGGAGTGGAATGTCTTATCGTGGGAGCAGATGCGGCGGAGGCGGAGGAATTGGGAATAGGGAATGGAATTTTTGCAGGAGGGTGGGTGGGAGGAGGTGTATTCTAGGTAGCTGTGGGAGTCGGTGGGCTTGAAATGGACATCAGTTACAAGCTGGTTGCCTGAGATGGAGACTGAGAGGTCCAGGAAGGTGAGGGATGTGCTGGAGATGGCCCAGGTGAACTGAAGGTTGGGGTGGAAGGTGTTGGTGAAGTGGATGAACTGTTCGAGCTCCTCTGGGGAGCAAGAGGCGGCGCCGATACAGTCATCAATGTACCGGAGGAAGAGGTGGGGTTTGGGGCCTGTGTAGGTGCAGAAGAGGGACTGTTCCACGTAACCTACAAAGAGGCAGGCATAGCTGGGGCCCATGCGGGTGCCCATGGCCACCCCCTTAGTCTGTAGGAAGTGGGAGGAGTCAAAAGAGAAGTTGTTGAGGGTGAGGATGAGTTCAGCTAGGCGGATGAGAGTGTCGGTGGAGGGGGACTGGTCGGGCCTGCGGGACAGGAAGAAGCGGAGGGCCTGCATGCAGATGGCCTCAAGGCCCTCCGCTTCTTCCTGTCCCACAGGCCCGACCAGTCCCCCTCCATCGACACTCTCATCCGCCTAGCTGAACTCGTCCTCACCCTCAACAACTTCCCTTTTGACTCATCCCACTTCCTACAGACTAAGGGGGTGGCCATGGGCACCCGCATGGGCCCCAGCTATGCCTGCCTCTTTGTAGGTTACGTGGAACAGTCCCTCTTCCGCTCCTACACAGGCCCCAAACCCCACCTCTTCCTCCGGTACATTGATGACTGTATCGGCGCCGCCTCTTGCTCCCCAGAGGAGCTCGAACAGTTCATCCACTTCACCAACACCTTCCACCCCAACCTTCAGTTCACCTGGGCCATCTCCAGCACATCCCTCACCTTCCTGGACCTCTCAGTCTCCATCTCAGGCAACCAGCTTGTAACTGATGTCCATTTCAAGCCCACCGACTCCCACAGCTACCTAGAATACACCTCCTCCCACCCACCCTCCTGCAAAAATTCCATTCCCTATTCCCAATTCCTCCGCCTCCGCCGCATCTGCTCCCACGATAAGACATTCCACTCCCACACATCCCAGATGTCCAAGTTCTTCAAGGACCGCAACTTTCCCCCCACAGTGATCGAGAACGCCCTTGACCGCGTCTCCCGTATTTCCCGCTACACATCCCTCACACCCCGCCCCCGCCACAACCGCCGTAAGAGGATCCCCCTCGTTCTCACACACCACCCTAACAACCTCCGGATACAACGCATCATCCTCCGTCACTTCCGCCATTTACAATCCGACCCCACCACCCAAGACATTTTTCCATCCCCACCCCTGTCTCCTTTCCGGAGAGACCACTCTCTCCGTGACTCCCTTGTTCGCTCCACACTGCCCTCCAACCCCACCACACCCGGCACCTTCCCCTGCAACCGCAGGAAATGCTACACTTGCCCCCACACCTCCTCCCTCACCCCTATCCCAGGCCCCAAGATGACATTCCACATTAAGCAGAGGTTCACCTGCACATCTGCCAATGTGGTATACTGCATCCACAGTACCCGGTGTGGCTTCCTCTACATTGTAGAACCAAGCGGAGGCTTGGAGACCGCTTTGCAGAACACCTCCGCTCGGTTCGCAACAAACAACTGCACCTCCCAGTTGCAAACCATTTCCACTCCCCCTCCCATTCTTTAGATGACATGTCCATCATGGGCCTCCTGCACTGCCACAATGATGCCACCCGAAGGTTGCAGGAACAGCAACTCATATTCTGCCTGGGAACCCTGCAGCCTAATGGTATCAATGTGGACTTCACCAGTTTCAAAATCTCCCCTCCCCCCACTGCATCCCAAAACCAGCCCAGTTCGTCCCCTCCCCCCACTGCACCACACAACCAGCCCAGCTCTTCCCCCCGACCCACTGCATCCCAAAACCAGTCCAACCTGTCTCTGCCTCCCTAACCGGGTCTTCCTCTCACCCATCCCTTCCTCCCACCCCAAGCCGCACCCCCATCTACCTACTAACCTCATCCCACCTCCTTGACCTGTCCGTCTTCCCTGGACTGACCTATCCCCTCCCTACCTCCCCACCTATACTCTCCTCTCCACCTATCTTCTTTACTCTCCATCTTCAGTCCGCCTCCCCCTCTCTCCCTATTTATTCCAGAACCCTCACCCCATCCCCCTTTTCTGATGAAGGGTCTAGGCCCGAAACGTCAGCTTTTGTGCTCCTGAGATGCTGCTGGGCCTGCTGTGTTCACCCAGCGTCACATTTTATTATCTTGGAATTCTCCAGCATCTGCAGTTCCCATTATCTCTTTGTCAACCCCATCTGCTTTCATTTTTTTTATTTTAAAAACCCCACACTAAAGAAAGCAGCTGCTATTCGCCTTATGTGTGCTTTATAAACCTCCACACAAAGTCACCTCCCACATTCCACAGGGAAAAAAAAAATCCCGGCGTCCCTTTCTCCCTGAAACCCATTTTGGCCGCACTCGACGGGAAACGGCCGCTCTGTCCCCGCCCACTCGACAGCTGGCTGTCAGTGGAGCTCCGTGGCCCCGCCCCACGCCGGATCGAAACCAATAGTAGATGGGAATCCCGTCCCGCGCTGCGCCTACTGACCAATGGGAGAGGATCCCCGCCCACGGGGGGCGGGGTGATCGTCGGATAACCGTCAGTTCGGTCGCGCCCTGTTGCTCAGTGCTTGACGCGCTTCGTGCTGTAGTTCTTTGGAGGCAGTGCCACCATTTTTTGCAGGCGTCATGGCGAAGAAGAACCCCCGCGTGTTCATGGACATCACCATTGACGGTAAAAACGCCGGCCGCATCGAGATGGAAGTAAGCAACCGTAGCCATTTTTATTGCCCCCTTTAAAGCTGCCTAGTTTTACGAGCATTAGTTGAGGGTCTGAGATGCGAGCGGATAGGGTTTAATAGGGGAAAGAGTAAGGGAACGCATCCTGTGTGACTCTTGGGTGTGGGGAGCAGGATGGATGGATGGTTGGCGGGGAGAGGGAGAAAACAGGTTTCGGTGATGGACGAGCTGGAGTTCCCGCGAGGCCCGCGGAACACGTGCCGATCCGGTGAGACCTCTTCTCCCTCCCCCCCCCCCCCATTCCTTGCCTCCTCCTCTCCCTCCCTTCCCCCCCCTCCTTGCCTCCTCCTCTCCCTCCCTTCCCCCCCTCCTTGCCTCCTCCTCTCCCTCCCTTCCCCCCCTCCTTGCCTCCTCCTCTCCCTCCCTTCCCCCCCCTCCTTGCCTCCTCCTCTCCCTCCCTTCCCCCCCCTCCTTGCCTCCTCCTCTCCCTCCCTTCCCCCCCCTCCTTGCCTCCTCCTCTCCCTCCCTTCCCCCCCTCCTTGCCTCCTCCTCTCCCTCCCTTCCCCCCCTCCTTGCCTCCTCCTCTCCCTCCCTTCCCCCCCTCCTTGCCTCCTCCTCTCCCTCCCTTCCCCCCCTCCTTGCCTCCTCCTCTCCCTCCCTTCCCCCCCTCCTTGCCTCCTCCTCTCCCTCCCTTCCCCCCCTCCTTGCCTCCTCCTCTCCCTCCCTTCCCCCCCTCCTTGCCTCCTCCTCTCCCTCCCTTCCCCCCCTCCTTGCCTCCTCCTCTCCCTCCCTTCTCCTCCTCTCCCTCCCCCCCCCCTCCTTGCCTCCTCCTCTCCCTCCCTTCTCCTCCTCTCCCTCCCTTCCCCCCCTCCTTGCCTCCTCCTCTCCCTCCCTTCCCCCCCCTCCTTGCCTCCTCCTCTCCCTCCCCCCCTTGCCTCCTCTCCCTCCCCCCCCCCTCTCCTTGCCGCCTCCTCTCCCTCCCCCCCCTCTCCTTGCCGCCTCCTCTCCCTCCCCCCCCCTCTCCTTGCCTCCTCCTCTCCCTCCCCCCCTCTCCCTCCCCCCCTCTCCCTCCCCCCCTCTCCTTGCCTCCTCCTCTCCCTTCCCCCCCCTCCTTGCCTCCTCCTCTCCCTCCCTTCCCCCCCCCTCCTTGCCTCCTCCTCTCCCTCCCTTCCCCCCCCCCCTCCTTGCCTCCTCCTCTCCTCCCTTCTCCTCCTCTCCCTCCCCCCCCCTCCTTGCCTCCTCCTCTCCCTCCCTTCCCCCCCCCTCCTTGCCTCCTCCTCTCCCTCCCTTCCCCCCCCTCCTTGCCTCCTCCTCTCCCTCCCTTCTCCCCCCCCCTTGCCTCCTCCTCTCCCTCCCTTCCCCCCCTCCTTGCCTCCTCCTCTCCCTCCCTTCTCCTCCTCTCCCTCCCCCCCCCCTCCTTGCCTCCTCCTCTCCCTCCCTTCTCCTCCTCTCCCTCCCTTCCCCCCCTCCTTGCCTCCTCCTCTCCCTCCCTTCCCCCCCCTCCTTGCCTCCTCCCTTCCCCCCCTCCTTGCCTCCTCCTCTCCCTCCCTTCCCCCCCTCCTTGCCTCCTCCTCTCCCCCCCTCCTTGCCTCCTCCTCTCCCTTCCCCCCCCTCCTTGCCTCCTCCTCTCCCTTCCCCCCCTCCTTGCCTCCTCCTCTCCCTTCCCCCCCCCTCCTTGCCTCCTCCTCTCCCTTCCCCCCCCTCCTTGCCTCCTCCTCTCCCTTCCCCCCCCTCCTTGCCTCCTCCTCTCCCTTCCCCCCCCCTCCTTGCCTCCTCCTCTCCTCCCTTCCCCCCCCCCTCCTTGCCTCCTCCTCTCCCTCCCTTCTCCTCCTCTCCCTCCCCCCCCTCCTTGCCTCCTCCTCTCCCTCCCTTCCCCCCCCCTCCTTGCCTCCTCCTCTCCCTCCCTTCCCCCCCCCTCCTTGCCTCCTCCTCTCCCTCCCTTCCCCCCCCTCCTTGCCTCCTCCTCTCCCTCCCTTCCCCCCCCTCCTTGCCTCCTCCTCTCCCTCCCTTCCCCCCCCTCCTTGCCTCCTCCTCTCCCTCCCTTCCCCCCCCTCCTTGCCTCCTCCTCTCCCTCCCTTCCCCCCCCTCCTTGCCTCCTCCTCTCCCTCCCTTCCCCCCCTCCTTGCCTCCTCCTCTCCCTCCCTTCTCCTCCTCTCCCTCCTTCCCCCCCTCCTTGCCTCCTCCTCTCCCTCCCTCCCCCCCCTCCTTGCCTCCTCCTCTCCCTCCCTTCCCCCCCCCTCCTTGCCTCCTCCTCTCCCTCCCTTCCCCCCCCTCCTTGCCTCCTCCTCTCCCTCCCTTCCCCCCCCTCCTTGCCTCCTCCTCTCCCTCCCTTCCCCCCCCTCCTTGCCTCCTCCTCTCCCTCCCTTCCCCCCCTCCTTGCCTCCTCCTCTCCCTCCCTTCCCCCCCTCCTTGCCTCCTCCTCTCCCTCCTTCCCCCCTCCTTGCCTCCTCCTCTCCCTCCCTTCTCCTCCTCTCCCTCCCTTCCCCCCCCTCCTTGCCTCCTCCTCTCCCTCCCTTCCCCCCCTCCTTGCCTCCTCCTCTCCCTCCCTTCTCCTCCTCTCCCTCCCCCCCCCCCTCCTCGCCTCCTCCTCTCCCTCCCTTCTCCTCCTCGCCTCCTCCTCTCCTTCCCTTCTCCTCCTCTCCCTCCCTTCCCCCCCTCCTTGCCTCCTCCTCTCCCTCCCTTCCCCCCCCTCCTTGCCTCCTCCTCTCCCCCCCTCCTTGCCTCCTCCTCTCCCCCCCTCCTTGCCTCCTCCTCTCCCTTCCCCCCCCCCCTCCTTGCCTCCTCCTCTCCTTGCCTCCTCCTCTCCCTCCCCCCCCTCTCCTTGCCTCCTCCTCTCCCTCCCCCCCTCTCCTTGCCTCCTCCTCTCCCTTCCCCCCCCTCCTTGCCTCCTCCTCTCCCTTCCCCCCCCCTCCTTGCCTCCTCCTCTCCCTCCCTTCCCCCCCCCTCCTTGCCTCCTCCTCTCCCTCCCTTCTCCTCCTCTCCCTCCCCCCCCCTCCTTGCCTCCTCCTCTCCCTCCCTTCCCCCCCCCTCCTTGCCTCCTCCTCTCCCTCCCTTCCCCCCCCTCCTTGCCTCCTCCTCTCCCTCCCTTCCCCCCCCTCCTTGCCTCCTCCTCTCCCTCCCTTCCCCCCCCTCCTTGCCTCCTCCTCTCCCTCCCTTCCCCCCCCTCCTTGCCTCCTCCTCTCCCTCCCTTCCCCCCCCTCCTTGCCTCCTCCTCTCCCTCCCTTCCCCCCCCTCCTTGCCTCCTCCTCTCCCTCCCTTCCCCCCCCTCCTTGCCTCCTCCTCTCCCTCCCTTCCCCCCCTCCTTGCCTCCTCCTCTCCCTCCCTTCTCCTCCTCTCCCTCCCTTCCCCCCCCTCCTTGCCTCCTCCTCTCCCTCCCTTCCCCCCCTCCTTGCCTCCTCCTCTCCCTCCCTTCTCCTCCTCTCCCTCCCCCCCCCTCCTCGCCTCCTCCTCTCCCTCCCTTCTCCTCCTCGCCTCCTCCTCTCCCTCCCTTCTCCTCCTCTCCCTCCCTTCCCCCCCTCCTTGCCTCCTCCTCTCCCTCCCTTCCCCCCCCTCCTTGCCTCCTCCTCTCCCCCCCTCCTTGCCTCCTCCTCTCCCCCCCTCCTTGCCTCCTCCTCTCCCTCCCTCCTTGCCTCCTCCTCTCCCTTCCCCCCCCCTCCTTGCCTCCTCCTCTCCTTGCCTCCTCCTCTCCCTCCCCCCCCTCTCCTTGCCTCCTCCTCTCCCTTCCCCCCCCCTCCTTGCCTCCTCCTCTCCCTCCCTTCCCCCCCCCTCCTTGCCTCCTCCTCTCCCTCCCTTCTCCTCCTCTCCCTCCCCCCCCCTCCTTGCCTCCTCCTCTCCCTCCCTTCCCCCCCCCTCCTTGCCTCCTCCTCTCCCTCCCTTCCCCCCCCTCCTTGCCTCCTCCTCTCCCTCCCTTCCCCCCCCTCCTTGCCTCCTCCTCTCCCTCCCTTCCCCCCCCTCCTTGCCTCCTCCTCTCCCTCCCTTCCCCCCCCTCCTTGCCTCCTCCTCTCCCTCCCTTCCCCCCCCTCCTTGCCTCCTCCTCTCCCTCCCTTCCCCCCCCTCCTTGCCTCCTCCTCTCCCTCCCTTCCCCCCCTCCTTGCCTCCTCCTCTCCCTCCCTTCTCCTCCTCTCCCTCCCTTCCCCCCCCTCCTTGCCTCCTCCTCTCCCTCCCTTCCCCCCCTCCTTGCCTCCTCCTCTCCCTCCCTTCTCCTCCTCTCCCTCCCCCCCCCTCCTCGCCTCCTCCTCTCCCTCCCTTCTCCTCCTCGCCTCCTCCTCTCCCTCCCTTCTCCTCCTCTCCCTCCCTTCCCCCCCTCCTTGCCTCCTCCTCTCCCTCCCTTCCCCCCCCTCCTTGCCTCCTCCTCTCCCCCCCTCCTTGCCTCCTCCTCTCCCCCCCTCCTTGCCTCCTCCTCTCCCTCCCTCCTTGCCTCCTCCTCTCCCTTCCCCCCCCCTCCTTGCCTCCTCCTCTCCTTGCCTCCTCCTCTCCCTCCCCCCCCTCTCCTTGCCTCCTCCTCTCCTTGCCTCCTCCTCTCCCTCCCCCCCTCTCCTTGCCTCCTCCTCTCCCTCCCCCCCCCTCTCCTTGCCTCCTCCTCTCCCTCCCCCCCCCTCTCCTTGCCTCCTCCTCTCCCTCCCCCCCCTCTCCTTGCCTCCTCCTCTCCCTCCCCCCCTCTCCTTGCCTCCTCCTCTCCCTCCCCCCCTCTCCTTGCCTCCTCCTCTCCCTCCCCCCCTCTCCTTGCCTCCTCCTCTCCCTCCCCCCCCTCTCCTTGCCTCCTCCTCTCCCTCCCCCCCCTCTCCTTGCCTCCTCCTCTCCCTCCCCCCCCTCTCCTTGCCTCCTCCTCTCCCCCCCCCCCTCTCCTTGCCTCCTCCTCTCCCCCCCCCCCTTCCTTGCCTCCTCCTCTCCCCCCCCCCTTCCTTGCCTCCTCCTCTCCCCCCCCCCCTTCCTTGCCTCCTCCTCTCCCCCCCCCCCTTCCTTGCCTTCTCTCCCCCCCCCCCTTCCTTGCCTTCTCCCCCCCCCCCCTTCCTTGCCTTCTCCCCCCCCCCCCCTTCCTTGCCTTCTCTCCCCCCCCCCCCCTTCCTTGCCTTCTCTCCCCCCCCCCCCTTCCTTGCCTTCTCTCCCCCCCCCCCCTTCCTTGCCTTCTCTCCCCCCCCCCCTTCCTTGCCTTCTCTCCCCCCCCCCCCCTTCCTTGCCTTCTCTCCCCCCCCCCCTTCCTTGCCTTCTCTCCCCCCCCCCTTCCTTGCCTTCTCTCCCCCCCCCCCTTCCTTGCCTTCTCTCCCCCCCCCCCCTTCCTTGCCTTCTCTCCCCCCCCCCCCTTCCTTGCCTTCTCTCCCCCCCCCCCCTTCCTTGCCTTCTCTCCCCCCCCCCCCTTCTTGCCTTCTCTCCCCCCCCCCCCTTCCTTGCCTTCTCTCCCCCCCCCCCCCCCTTCCTTGCCTCCTCTCCCCCCCCCCCCCCCTTCCTTGCCTCCTCTCTTCCTCCCCGCCCCCCCTCCCCGCCCCCCCTCCCCGCCCCCCCTCCCCGCCCCCCCTCCCCGCCCCCCCTCCCCGCCCCCCCTCCCCGCCCCCCCTCCCCGCCCTGCGCGCGTGCGCTCTCTCTCTCTCTCTTTCTCTCTCTCTCCCCTCCCCACGATACTGTGGTGTGGTGTGGGTGATCGCAGGCTTCCTGTGTTTTTCTCTGCCTCTGCCATGTTCTTTCGCTCCTTACCGCGTCGCTGGAAAGCGGCCGCGGGCGGCCTCTGCCGTCTGCGTCCGTGCAGCTCCAAGTCTGGGCTGAGGCCGCAGGTCTACATGGATATTTCTGTGGACGGCAAGCCCCAAGGCCGGATCACCATGGAGGTGAGCTGGTAACACCTCGGGCAGCGGTGAATGGTCATTCCTTGCCCGCGGGGGCGAATGCTCCCGAATGTATTGATCAGTGTTATGTATCTGACCCATTATTTAGAAAAGTTAAGTTGGAGGTAAAATGCCCAAAGCTCCACGATGAGACAAAATTTATCTCTCACCATGGCGTCATACTGCAGTTCTGTAACATTGCAGCGTTCGTCGCTTGACGTTCTTAGTTGTCCCCTTCTCTCCTCGGCCACCCTTCTCCAAAAGAAAAGTGGTGTAGGAGTGAATGGAAGTCTGGCATTCACTACTGTTTAAACCCACGAAGCTGCGGTAAGTTTCGCGTCGCATAAGTGCAACGGGAAATGGGCGATCAATGAGTCGCAACGTGCCGAAGCGGGAAGATTCCAGTGGCGGAGAGCAACCAATTTAGTTCAGTTCAGCATTTCGCATTTTTCGTTACTGAAATGTCCCAGCACCGACGATTCTTTGAATCGAAGGTTGTTCTCACATTAGTTTGTTTTTCCTGTTATTTCTGATTTCAGTCATTTAGTGATTGATTGGTAACTTCCATTTTTTTCCCCCAAAAGCCCCATGGTGGTCATAGAGCTTATTTGTAGGAAGTCTTTTCATTACTTTGTTTCAGGTGGCACACTTCAACTAGGTTTTGTCTGCCTTTTCTAACTTCAGTCTTGTGGCTGCTGCAGGCATTGGGCCAGTAAAAAGTTGTGGGGGAGAATTATTATTTGCACATGCTTGCACAGTAACTTGTGGAGAAAATTTGACCCCTCTTCCTATTTTCATTTACTGGGTGGAGGGGTTGCTAGCATTAATTGCCTTGAGTTACTGTGATTTGTCTGGTGTGGGTAACTTAGATAGTTAAGGAGGGTGTTCCAGGATTTTGAGACACTGAATGTTTCAATGTTGCACTTTTCAGCTGGGTCTCAAGAAATTAAGATGAATATCATCACTTTACAAATAAAGTTAACCCAGTGTCTAAAGATTATCTTGGTGAGCTGAGCTACTTGTTCGTGGGCAACTGAACCCAACAGTAGCCATTCATTCCCACTGAAATAGGCAGTGACTTTAATTGACTAGCTTGACACCCTTTCAGAAACTAATTAGTCTGAGTATTTGGAAGAGAAAACAAGGTTGGAATAATGACTACTGCTTTAAAATTAATGTGAATACTGAAGCTGTGCTCCATTTGTCTCTTTCAGCTCTTTGCTGACGTGGTCCCGAAAACTGCAGGTAAGTTTGAAAAACTGACTTCTGATGAGGAACGGTTTGGTCTTTAGATGCATACTCTTACTCTGACTTTGTTGCAGAAAATTTCCGTGCGCTGTGCACTCATGAGAAGGGCTTTGGTTACAAGAACTCGACATTTCACAGAATCATTCCTCAGTTCATGTGCCAGGTGAGGGAGCAATCCTTGTTTTGTTTGTAATATCACTGCATGTAGTTTGATTAAATGATTGACTTGTTCAACTCTCGACTGCTCAGGGTGGTGACTTCACAAAGCACAATGGCACTGGTGGGAAGTCCATCTATGGAGGGAAGTTTGCTGATGAGAATTTCCAGTTGAAGCACACAGAACCTGGTAACTTTTAAAATATTTATTTGTGGTGAGAGCTTGATCGGTTTTTATAATCTTTCAAAAAGTGGGTGGTAGTGGGGCAGAATATTTGGAAGTGGTGCCAGTCAAGCAGTCTGCTTTGTCCTGGATGGTGTCTCTCACTGTGTTACAGCTGCACTTATCCAGGCAAATGGGAAGTGTTCGACCTCTGTCTTGACATGTGCGTTGTAGATTGCGGACAAGAGGTGAGTTACTCACCACAGGAGCCCTAACTTTTGACCTGATTTGTAGCCACAATATTGATAAATATTTTTAATCAACATATCCAGACATTTAAAACAGTCCTTGGATCAGCATGATGATGGGATAGTGTAGGGGGATGGGCTTAGATTAGTTCACAGGTTGGCACAACATAGAGGGCTGAAGGGCCTGTTCTGTGCTGTATTGTTCTGTGTAAGTGAGGAGAGGGTGGAAATAAATATTTCACAAGACACAATGGCACAGGTAGGAAGCCCATCTATGGGGAGAAGTTTGCTGAATAGAATTTCAAATTGAGGCAGAGTGAACCTGGTGAGTAAGTTGCTTTTTCCCTTGTAGATGGTGAAGGGATGTTCAGAGTGCTAAATTACTTACTTCAGGGTGAGGTTGGAGTCAGCTAATGAAAAAGGCAGGAAGGTTAGTTTTGAAGGAGCCCAAATGCTCTATGGGAAGACTGAAATTGAAAATCTTATTGAAGTGGGTATCTGGGAAGTGTGGTTTGGGCCATAATGTTTGGTGCCATCTTAAAGCAGTGACCTAATGCTACATTCAAACTGCTTGAAATGATGTAATGAATTATATTGTAGACTTTTAAAAGTCAAACTTTTGGCTACTTTAACGTTCTTATCTCTGTTTATAGCTACTCAACTTCCATAGAAGTTCAGAAACTAATACGGACTAATTTTTATTTCTGGTTTAGGCTAGCAATGAAGCAGAAGAATGTAGAGAGCAAAAAGAGTTTGCTTGTTTGATTTCAAAATTCTCTTGCATTTCTATCCAATTACAGAATTTGCTCGCAAATATGCCATGCTGACCTTAAGTAATTTTGCCTAAACCCTTCTCTTAACTCCTGCTTTTAGAGAGTCTGGCTGCAAGAGCAGCTCAGAGGCTCTCAATTCTGCACTGGGTAACTGACTACCTTATCTGACTCTGTTTTACGAGATGTAAATCAGGAGCATAACTGAACTTCGAATACTCCCACTTGCTTGTATGAGTGCATCTCCAACTGTACTCCAATTCAAACCTTACAAGACTAAACAGACCACGTGGTTGGTGTCTAATTTAACCTGTTCAATGTTCAGTACCTCTGCTACTGAGATATTTGTAAGGTGCACTGCAACAATGCACCAATACTCCTAAATAAACCTTTCGAACCTATGACCCATCCTGCTGAAAGGACAAAGGCAGCAAGTATGTGGGAGCATAATGAACTGCACATTCCCCTCCAAGCACCTGGCCAGTTAGATGTGGAATTGTATTGCCATTCCTTAGTTGAAATCACACTACTCCCACACCGCTGTGGGTATACCTATACTGCTTAGATTGCAATTGTTCGAGAAGGTGGCTAATAACTTTCTGAAGAGTAATTGGCAAAATCCCATGAATGAACTTGGAAGTGGGAATAACAGGAGAATTGTGTTCAAGTTTATTAGTCATCTGCTAGAATATCAGAGCAGACTGAGTTGGGGGCTAAATGAGCTCCTATTCCTAAATTCCTTAATTTTTATTTTTTCTGTTGCAGGTATCCTGTCTATGGCCAATGCTGGGCCAAATACAAATGGATCGCAGTTCTTCATATGTACTGCTCAAACTAATTGGTAAGTATGTGATCACTAATCTACATTTTGTTTTTTCAGTTAATTCATTAGATTCAGCAGTTGCTAATGTTGTTTAATCTTGTAGGTTGGATGGAAAGCATGTCGTATTTGGTAAAGTTGTAAACGGCTTTGAGATCGTGAAGAAGATGGAGGCTTGTGGCAGTAGGAATGGCAAACCATCCAGTACTGTTAGCATTGTTAATTGTGGTCAATGTGAATAGAATTGTACAATACAAATAAAACTTGATTACTTGAAATTCTAACTTGGCTTTAATCTGAGTTATTGCATATTTATGACAATAGTTATGTAACATCCCAATCAACATGGATTGAGGGGAAAAGAAATCAGATGCACAAAGGTAGACTGGGTGAGAAGTTTACAACGTCTTGGACTATTTCCTGAAGTAACTGATTAGCGAGCAGACTTTGCCAGGTCTGATTGGAATATGGTTCCTCAGTCTTATTACAAAACCACATCTGGCTGCAACAACTGTAATATCATTTGGTTTTTAATGTTCAGTTTGAGGGAGGAGTGGGTCCATGACTTTGCAAATTTAAGGTGAATTGAGGGCACAAAAGCAGAGCTGGCCAAAGTAAACTGATAAATTGGATTAGAGAATATGTAAATATAAATCGAGTAAACAGCACCTTAAGTTGAATGGCCTATTTCAAGCTGTAAGGATTTGGAGTAAGGATATTGCAGAGTACACAAGGCACTCCAAGGGAAGTATTCCAAGGCACAGACCCACCATCTGTGGTTAGCTGCAGATATTGGATGCCTTCAAACACGAAGGGTGGTGAATATATTTCTAAAAAGTAAAAATCTATATTTGAGGGAGAATATTACAAGTTGTTAATTCCATAATTGAGGCTTGAAAATTAATGGTAAATGAAAACAGGGTTTTTATTAATTCATGGAATGATGCCAGCTAGGGCAGCATTTAAAGCAGATTCCTAATTGTCCAGAGGGTAGTAAAACACCAGTTATGTTGCTACAGGTCTGGAGTCACATAGGTCAGACCAGGTAAAGATAGTAGGTTCCCCTCCCTGAAGGAAATCAGTTGACTACATGAGTTTTCTGACAATCGGCAATGGATTTAGGTTGACATTAACTGGGTGTTTAATTGGGTTCAACTGCCATCATTAATCATGGCAGAGTTTGAACCCTGGTCCCCCAGGAATTTAGCTGGGTCTCTGGATTCTCAGTCCAGTGAAAAGGTATTATCCTTACTGAGATGCACTTCACTACGTGGGATACAAATAACATCCCAGGAGTAGCTATGTTTGGTGTTGGAAGGCGAGGAGGAACTCAGTGAAACCTGAATCACTAGAGCAATATTGAGTAAGCTGTTGGATTTATGGGCTCTGATGGACTTCCACTAGCATTTTTTTAAACAAGTATTTAGTAAGATAGTTGGTTTTAATTCTGATTTCCATTATATTGGAAGATAGCAAATGCAACTCTGGGTAAATCACAAGTTGCCATTAATTTGGTTAGGAAGAAATCTCAATCAAGTACTGAAAAAATGATTTTAAATTTTATGTAAGCAAATTAAGCCCTCACTCAACTGCCTATTGCCTGATTAATGGTAGAATGTAGCTATGATTCCAATCAACGTCGTCTCTGGAGACAGTGCTGCAGATGCTGGAAGTTAGAGTAAATGAATGGAGCTGGAAAAATGCAGCAGGCCTGAGAGCATTCAAGAAGCAGGAAAGTCAATGTTGCAAGCCACAACCCTTCAGCAGGACTGGGGTGGGGAGGGGGAGCCCAGAAATAAATAGGAGGGACACGGGGCTGGGGGCAGGTTAGGTGGATGTAGGTAATGATAATATAGTATGTCAATGGGAAGTACAGCAGGTTGGTGAGTCAGAGGATGGACAGGTTGGGGGGAGGAGAGATTTTGAAGCTGGTGAAGACAACATTCAGGCCATTGGGCTGTAAACTCCCAAGGCAAAATATGTCATGTTGTTCCTCTAATTTACATTTGGCCTGACTGACAGTGGAAGCGGCAATGGATGGAAATGCCTCCGGGGGAATAGGAAGGGGACTTGAAATGGATTGCAACTGGAAGGTTGGGTTGGTTGATGCGTGTAGAGTGCAGATGTTCTGCAAACTCCTCCCCCAAATCTGCATTTGGTCTCCCTGATTCTAGAGGAGACCATGTCGGAAGCAATGGATAAAGTTGATAAGGTTAGATGAAGTGCAGGTGAATCTCTGCTGGATTTGAAAGGAAGTGAGAGGGGAGATTTGGTTGCACCACTTGTGATTGCAGGGAAAAGTACCAGGTTTGATGGAGTGGTTGGGAGTGGATCTGACAAAGTAGTGGAGTGAACAGCCTTGTAGGAAGAGGACAGATAGGGAGGGAAATGTCTTTCTGCTGTTGGAGTCTGATTGTAGGTGGGGAAAGTGTTGAAGGATGATGCATTGTGTTTGGAGGTTGGTATGAGAGGACTGAGGGGACTTCATTCTTGTTGGGGGGGGGGCACGGTGGAGGGCTCGAGAGGTGAAGTGTGGGAAATTGAGAAAGACACAGTTGATGGTATCCTTAATAAAGAGATGGGGAGAATGTGGTCTCTGAAGCAGGAGGATATCCGGGAAGACCTAGAGTAGAACACCTCATCCTGGAAGCAGATGTGGCTCAGGCACTAGAATTGTATGGTGTAGAATTTTTGAAGGAGGGTGTTTGAGAGGAAATGTAGTTGAGATAATTGTGGGAGTCAGTAGGTTTGGAATGGATATCAGTAGTGATTCATTTACTGAAGATAGAAACAGGTGTCAGAAGTGGTCCAGGTGAAGGGGCAAAGTTGATAAACTGTTCAAGCTCCTCACGGGAGCACAAGGCAGCACCAATACAGTTATCAGTATAGTGGAGAAAGAGGTAGGGGATGGTGCTGGTATAGTTGTTGAAGCAGGACTGTGCCACGAATCCCTCAGAGGCAGGCATGGTTGATGATAGCTTGGTGATAAGAGGTGGGGTTGTGATTGAGAGGATAGTAGGAGGAGGTTTCAGAGTTGATGTCTGGCCTCACTAATATAGAGGTCAGTTCAGCATACTACCATTGCACTCCCCCTGCCCCTTATCGGCAGGTTTAATGGTGTGGTTGCGGTTGGAGCAGAGGGCTGTGCATACCGATGGGAAGAGGTTGGAGTAACTGAGAAGGGTAGAGAGATTCAGGCAATTGAGGTCACAGCAGTAATAGGAACTGCAGATGCTGGAGAATCCAAGATAAGCACAAACTTTTGGGAGATTAGAGTGAGCAGTTGTTACAACCATATTGTAACTCAGCTGTGCTCATTTGTCATCCATAAGCAAGCAATCCTTAGTTTTGGAAAAGAAATGATACAAGGAATCTTGGGGGTGTGGGGAATGGAGCTTTAGCTGCTTAATTCAATTTTACAGTGCTTTTAAAAAAAATTCTGCATGAGCGGTTTCAAAAATTCTATTGGCCAGTTTCAAATGAAAGGATTTGTGAAGTCTAACAGCAAATTTAACTTGGTTCAATTGATATAAAAGTTTTGATGTGTGAATGTCATTAACACACAATTATTTCATGCTTAGTTTATTTTACTGTTGTTAACAGAATCTATTTAGAATGGTGAGAGCCACGCACTTGAAATATTGCATCCAGTTCTTGTCGCCGCATTACAGGAAGGATGTGGAAGCATTAGAAAGGGCGCAGAGGAGATTAACCAGGATGTTTCTTGGTATGGAGGGAAGGTTTTATGAGGAAAGGCTGAGGGACTTGAGGCTGTTTTTGTTAGAGAAGAAGATTAAGAGGTGACTTAATAGAGACATACAAGATGATCAGAGGATTAGATAGGGTGGACAGTGAGAGTCTTTTTCCTAGGATGGTGATGGCTAGCACGAGGGGACATAGCTTTAAATTGAGGGGTGATAGATACAGAACAGAAGTCAGAGGTAGGTTCTTTACTGAGAAAGTGGTAAGGGCGTGGAATGCCTTGCCTGCAACAGTCGTAGACTCACCAACTTCAAGGGCATTTAAATGGTCATTGGATAAATATATGGATGATAATGGAATAGTGTAGGTTAGATGTGCTTCAGATTGGTTTCACAGGTCGGCGCAACATCAAGGGCCGAAGAGCCTGTACAGTGCTGTAATGTTCTATAACAAGGCGTGGAGCTAGATGAACACAGCCAGCGAAGCAGCATCTTGATGCTTGGCCTGCTGTGTTCATCCAGCTCCACACCTTGTTATCTCAATGTCACAGCAGCATTGAAGGTGAAGGGGTCAAAGGAGGGTAGGATGCCGAAGGGTGTGTCCAGTAAATGTGCAGTTTGCTGGAGGTGGGAGAAGGGGTTGTCAGAGGGTGGGTGGAATTTATGATCAAAGAAACAGGCGCAAAGGTGGTGAAAAAAGAACTTGGATGTTGAGGTGTGCGTGCAATTTATTTGTGTAGACACAAGCAAATGAAGGTCAGTCCTTTGGTGAGGATTGACCATTCAGCCTCGGTGAGGGGGACAACTGGGGATGGTGAATACCCAGCAGGGTTTGGGGCTGGGGCTGAGTTTTGAGCTGGAACTAGGAGCAGAGCTGGAGACTGCAACTGGAGTGGATGTGTGTACAGTAGAAGTCACATAGGCAGAAACAGAAGTAACAACTTGGTCAGTGATCGTTACATGGTCAATGGCATCAGGGGGTAATCTCTAGAAGTGTCAAGGATTTGTTGCTTGTGCGGTGTTATTCTTAGAGTTCTGCGACTGAAAGTTCTTGAAGTTGAATTCTTGAACAATTTTCTCTCTTTCAAGTTTATGGTGTGAGATTATAGAAGCTTCAGATTCTTTCATCCCCAACATTAATTACATTTTTGGAGACCTCAATCTGTACCTTGCCTTATCAGAAGTAGCTCCCCTGATCCTTTTACACCCAGTGTTAGCTGTCTGTTTTAAATTACCTATTTGTCATGAAGTAGCAGGTTATCATGCAGAAACAAATACATAAATTGCTGAAAAAACATTGAGTCTGCCAGACTCTGTGGACAGAAATCAGTTAATGTTTCAGGCCCTGTAAACCTTCAGAATTTGTTATCAGGCAATGTTACCTCTCTCAGGAGCACCTTGTTTACGTTGCATTGCCTCCTTCCCAGGTATGGTTAATGTTGTTTTTAATTTCTTTATAACAGTTTCTTTTTGTCCCTTTCATTTTGGGGAGACACCCTATTCCAGAAAGAGTTATTGCTGATTCTTTCAAGCCATGAAGTGACTGAAGCTCTGAACTTTACATTTTCACATCCTTTATTGAAAATGGGAGGCAGATAATTTTCTGAAGAGGCAACTTATTGTGGATAAAGGGGAACTGATAGATATGGTACTTAAGTTTCTAGAATTAATAAGGTGAAACACAATTGCTGAAGGTGGGGGTGGGGTTGGCTGTAAATGGTGAGAGGTTGGCATGAATAGAAGATTGATTGGCTTAAATAAATGGCTCGAATTCAAAAGATGTAACAAATGGTTAGCCTCAGTAGTGCTAGACATCAATTGTTTACCATTCATATAAAAGCCTTAGGTGAAGGAATGGAAGGTGTGATTGGTGAATTTACTGACAACAAAGTAGGAAAATAATTTGTGATAAGGATTACATAAAGACAGGTTGAGTGAGCTTATCTGTGGCAAATGGAGTAAAAGAATTAACTTGAACATTTTGGCAGTAAAAATAAAGCATTATCTACATGATGTGAAATTGCAGAGTGACCTGGGTGTACTTGTGCATTAATCACAAAAGGTTAGTATGCAGATACGGCAAGAAATTAGGAAAGATAACAGGATGTCAAAATAAATTGTCGTATTCAAGGAAAGATGTGCATGTTTTGGAGGCAGTTCAGAGGTATACTAGAATAACTCGTAGGATAGTGGAGGTGGGTTGGAAGTAGGGCATAACTAGACATCAAATCCTGAGAGGTCTTGATAGTATAGTTATAAATCGGCTTCAATTTGTGAGGAAGGGTCGCTGGACCTGATATGTTAATTCTGATTTTTCTTCACAGATGCTGCTAGACCTGCTGAGCTTTTCCAGCTACTTCTGTTTTTGTTCTAGATATAAGAAGGTATTTCCTCGTGGAAGAATCCAAAGCTAGGTTACTCGTCAAAAACAAATCAAGCATAATTTTGAGGGTCTTTGGACCTCTTTCCATAAAAAGTAGGTCTGAGCAGCCCTTGAATATTTTTAAGGCTAAGGGAAATAGATTCTTGTTAAGCAAGGAGAGAGAAAAGGTGATTGAGAATAAGGAGATTGTAACCCCAAGTTCACAATCGGGTAATGCCCATGATTGCTTTTTTAAACTCTCTAAAGGCATGTGCACATATTGGGCAAGGCAAACAAAGGCAAAACAATGCCCTTTCCTTCTCAAGAGGCTTAAGAAATTTGGCATGTCCATAAGGACCCTCTCCAACTTTTACAGGTGCACCACAGAAAGCCTTCTATCTGGATGCATCACGGTTTGGTACAGCAACTGCTCTGCCCAGACCATTAAATACAAAGGTGTGAACGCAGCCCAGTCCATCATGCAAACCAACCTTCCATCCATTGACTCCATCTACATTTCTCACTGCTGTGGAAAGGCAGCCAACATCAGCAATGATTTTTTACCATCCCAGTTATAATCTCTTCCAATCTGTTCCATCAGGCAGATGGTACAAAAATCTTAAATATATGTGCTAACAGGTTCAGGAACAGCATTTTCCCCCACTGTTATTAGACTGCTGACTGGATCTCTCAAATTCCAAATCTGTGGCTGATCCGCTTTTTGTGCACCTTCTTTGCAGCCGTAACTTTGAATTCCTTGTCTGTTCAAATCACCCTCAGATCTTTGTATGATATGATCTGCCTGTACCGCAAGCAAAACAAAACTTTTCACTGTACCTAGGTACACATGACAGTACAGCATCAAATCAAATCCAAATTTGAGATGCAACAGAAATGGTCCCTGGGCTGCATGACTGGCTTGGTAGTCAAGAGTAAACAATACTGCAGGAATCACTACGACTTCACTACCTGCACGATGACTTAAATGGAAGTTTCATTGCCTATCTTGACTTTGTCCTAATTCTTCAACAGTGTGCATCAGCTGTTAAGGACTCATCTAGAAGCTTTGCACTTGTATATCCTAGTCATGACAAGCTAAAACGTTTTTACTAATGTTACTAGTAATACAGAAGAATCCCTCCAGTGTGGTAAGAGGCCATTCAGCCCATTGAACTGGCACTTACCCTTTGAAGAACCTCTCACCCAGACCCAGACCCCACATTGTCTCCATAACTCCACATTTCCCATGGTTAACCCACCTAGCCTGCACATACCTAGATAGTACAGGGCAATTTAGCATGGGCAATTCACCCTAACCTTCACACCTAATGAAGGCCCTGTATGACTTTAGGAAAGTCTTGGCTTCACTGGCCCTCTGTGAACTGCCTTTCTCCAGAGTATGAAGGATGCTTACTTCTGCACAACTTAGGAGCTGATCTACATCCCTAATACAATGGTTAAAATTATCTAATTTATTTTTTCATGGTGCCCTAGAAATGTATTTACTTTTTTGAGAAAATCAGCAGCTGTGAATGATTATTAAAATCAACAAAGTTAATTGAGTGCCAACAAAATTACAAAAAACATTTGACAAATTTATGATGCTTTGACCAGGAGAAGTAATTTCCTGCGATGGGATTAGGGCTGATGAAAATATTTCCATCAGGTGGCAGCACAAGTTTGTACACCAGATGTGCTAATTTAACCTATTATTGAAGATGGCTCTGCTTTTCTTATTCAGAAGGCAATCAAAAAGCTATTTCTCCCAAGTTCTCTCGTATTTCTCATACGAAGCACAATGTAGAATCCTGTTAAGTGGCTTTATGTAGCAGGCGGGTGAGGAATCAGACTTATAGCCATCTATGTGTACCCTTGTATGCTTATATGTTCAATATATTTTAAAAAGATCAAATTATTTTGGATCCTAAAGGATCAGGAAGGGTGAAATTTGGATAGTAGATCGGTCATGACTGAAAGTCCAGGTTTGCTTGATGGTTTACTCCCACTCATGTTACATCTTTAATATCCAAAACACCATCCAACCTGCTTCTCACACAAACAGTTCTACCTCATTTCTACCTGTAAATGGCCTTTTGGTTAAAATGATCTGAAATTCCCCACTGAATTTTGTGTGTGTGTGTGTGTGTGTGTGTGCGCGCGCGCGTATGTGTACACATGCATTAATGACCGGACTGAACTGAACAAACAAGCTGAACCACTGTGAGAAATTGATTTTGAATCTGAGCCAGTATCCTCGGCTCACCTTGTGAACCCAACAATACTGAGCATAAGAAAGAAAACAGGCAACCAGTATACAGACGTCGACATGAAGTTAGCTGGTATCCGTTCAGGAATTGATGTAATCTTATGGGTGTTTGGTGAGGGATGACAATGTGTGCCTTGTCTGAGCGGTTAAAATTTACAATTTAAGAAATGAGAGACAGAGTAGACCACTCAGCCCCTACACACTCCATGCAATACAATTGTGACTGATCACCTAGCTCAGCTCCACATTCCTTCCCACTCCCATATCCCTTTCTTCCAAGAGACCAAACTCAGCCTCTACATTTGAGCGCACAACCCTCTGGGGGTGAGACTTCCAAAGACTTATGACTTAAATGATTCGCCCTTATCCCGAGACTGTGACCCTGCGTTCTCTGTTCCCTGGGCAGGAGAGCCCATCTTCCAGCCTCTACCTTGACAAATTTCTTCAGGGACATGTAGGTTTCAATGAGATTGCCTCTCATTCTTTTAAATTCCGGACGGCAAGGGCTTAATTTATGCAGCCCTCGAACAAGCCCCTCATTCCAGCAATCAATCCCAGGAGCTATTACCATCCACTACTGTTAAGTAAGATGTGAAGTACTCAAAGCTGCCAGGGCCTACCAGGCTATGGGACCAAAAGCGGGTAAATGGAATTAGTATAGTTAGGTACTTGTTGGTTGAGATAGGGTGGGGAAAAGGCCTTATTTTTGTGCTCTATGACTCTGATAAAGAGGTGGAGAGAGGGTTTTCAATGGCTTCAGACCACCTATCACAACCAACTATGCAAAGATTTAGTGAGGCAGGAACAGTACACTGTGCTACTGGAGCCCTACCTTGTTGTCTCGAGGTTGACACTAATGCTTGCCTTTTACTACAATGTCATCTGATTTGCCTGGTTCTAATTGTCTTGAAGGCTTTTGAATGTGTGGAAACCACTTTAATTTGATTACCTTTTTATTTTCATTGAATGTGGGACATGGGTGTTGTTGGCTGTCCATCCCGAGTTGCTCTTGAGAAAGTGATGGTGAGCTGCCCTCATGAAACACTGCAGTTCACATCCTGTAGGTTGACCCACAATGCTGTGAGAGGGGGAATTCCACCATTTTGATGCAGTGACAGTGAAGAAACAGCAATATATTGCCAAGTCAGGATGGAGAGTGGGTTGGAGGAGAACTTGGAAGTGGTGGTGATCCTATGTATTGATGCCCTTGTTCTTTTTGATGGAAGTAGTCATGGGTTTGGAAAGTGATGTCTGAGGAGCCATGGCAGTGCTGGATTGATTGTTGGAATAATGAATAAGTAATTGGATGAAGCTGCTGTAAATCACACTGTGATGCCTTCAACAACAATTTTCATTTAGATAGCACCGTTCACAGATTAAAATGTCCCAATGTACTTCACAAGAGCTTTGATGCGAAGCCACATAAAACTTTGGGACTGACGACCAAAAACTTGGCCAAAGAGGTAGGTCATCAGGAGCATCTTAATGAAGCAGAGACTCAGATAGGTTTAGGTGGAGAATTCCAGAGCTTGGGATCTAAACATCAAAGGCAAATTCACCAAAAGGTGGAGTGAATGAAGTCAAGTCACACGATGCCAGGTTATGGTCCAACAAGCTTATTTGAGATCATAAATGTTCAGAGCGCTGCTGCTTTGTCAGGTGAAATGATGAATAAATCTGTTGGAATATAACCTACTGTAATGAGACTTCTGGCCTTGCCCACCCGAGTCCGACACCGGCCCTTCCGCATCAGAGCGAATAAAGTCAGTGGTTGCTAGAAATGGAATGGCACTGAGACCCTGGAGCACGGTTGAGCATTACAAAGTTACAGAGACATGAAGACATGAAGTGATTTGCAAACGAGTGAAAATTGTGGCTTTGACCACAACAGAGGATGGAGTGTAAATGCTGAGAGGATTCTGGACATGGTCATTAAGCCAGTAGTTCTACATTGTAACCTATACATTTTAGTTGTTGCTGCTTTTACTTATTACACTTTTTTTAAACCAGTTGACATGGCTCAAGAGGAGAAGTTTTTTCAGAGCTAGTAAGCTAAAAAAAACTGAACGCTCCACTTGTTAATTCACTACATAAATGGTACAGTATCACTGACTATTTAACCTGCCCCCAAAGGAATCACACAACAGTGCAGCGCTAATTCTCTTAACAACTGTTGGTTAAAGCAAAGCTCTCCACTGACAGTGCATGATAGTTGCTGGTATTCTTTGCTGTCACTAACAGCTATTAAATTGACATGAAGGTTGCTGGACTTCTTGATCACTGTTCATTTGGCACTAGAAACAGGGTTTCATTTAGCTTTCATTTCTACTTTTGTTCAGAAGAATCACAGCACTATATTTGGTGAATTGTTTATCCCTCTCACCCAGACGTGATGCCTTAAGTTGAGTGAGAGAAATACAAACAAACGGCTTGTTGTGTATCCTTTAACCAATACAGCTGCACCTAAAGTAGCTCTGTATAATCACTGCAGAAACAATATATTTAGTCTTAGCCTCAGATTTGACTCAAATAACACTGGTTACAGTGGAATGTTAGATTACAATTTTTTTATATAGAATACCCAAAAGTGTGGAAACAGGCCCTTCAGCCCAACAAGTCCACACGAACCCTCAGAGTATCCCAACCAGACTCATCGCCTGTAACCCACCTAACCTATACATCCCTGAACTCTACAGGCAATGTAGCATGGCCAATCCTCTAATCTGCACATCTTTGGACTGTGGTGAGAAAACTGGAGCATCCAGAGGAAACCCATGCAGACACGTGGACAGTCACCCAAGGGTGGAATCAAACCTGAATCCCTGGATCTGTGAGGCAGCAGTGCTAACCACCGTGCCACCCAACTTCCACCTTCCTCCTCCCAACACAAGATTCACAACTAGTAGAGAATAATCCAATCATTGAATTCCTACAGTGCAGAAAGAGGCCTCTCAGCCCATAAACTCTGCACAGACGTTCCAAGGGCATCCCCTGCCCCCACCGACAATTTATCCACTGTTGCCCAATGCAAAGAATGTTCATCTACAACCATGTGACGTTTCATAGGGCATTGATTGCTGTTTATGATGTAAGGAGATTTTTACAATTTGATACACTTTAATTCTATCCATCTATGCATGTAGTTTGTAGAACATGCACACTTGGAGCTGTATTTCGTATTTGCTGCTGCCACAGTTACAAGGAATTATAGAATTTGGGGTCAAATGTGAATCACCGATGAGATTTTCATCATGTGATTGCCAGCAGTATACCCAGGCACAGTTGGCTGTCCCTAAATCATGGCTCATACCAATCTTGCACCAGGGCTTCCTAGACATTGGTAAGCACAATGTTTCAACAGTGAGAGATTGTGCTCTGCATGTCAGATGCACAGAAACTGCACCTATTGTAAGGCCATGAGTCTACATTTTATAGAGATGTAGAAAGTTTCAGAACTATAAGGATAGGGAAGAAATGCGGGACTCATGGCATAACACCTTCAAAGAGCCAACACAGACATGATGGGCCAAGTGGCTTCCTCCTATACAGCATGATCCTATAGGTTTCAGGCTACAGGCCTTCACAGGGTTCAGAAATGATGAGGGGTCATATTTGCTCTCCAAAAACCCTGGAAAAATTGAACACAGGGGTAACCAATGAGAGACGGTTTGCCCATGTAGAGATGATAGAATTGGTGAAGAGCTGCTCCTCCAATCCCAAGCTGCCTCTCTCCCTTGGTCACAGCTAATAGACTCATCTGTAGTTTCCTAATGAGCTTATCAGCAGGGATGCCAACGGGAAGCACCCTGTGTTTGCAGAACTTTGTCAGTAAGTGGCAAGGACTCTATTTACGTTCATTTATATCCCATTAGCAGCTCATCTCAAGTCATGTATACTTCATTGCTATTCTCCCAGGTGGTGTCAATGTGAAAGCAGAGCAGTTCCCTGGTGGCAGGAGCTCACCAGCATCTTCTCTGGGCCTGTGTCTTGGCCAGAGTTCTCCAAAATCTCAGGGAGTCCCACCTGCACCCTCAGTCCAAGGATGTCAACATTGGCAGAGCATCAACCTCACCCCATCATCATGGATTTACGTTTAATAACGTTCGGCACTACACACGAGCTTGTAGACACCTTACTTTGGGCCAGGAACAGGCACCTATCTAATGTACAACTTGGCTCTTAGCTTCCTTTCTTAGCATGCACTCATTTTGCACTAACTTGTACAATTGCAGCATATCTGCCTTCCCTTGTCTTGCCTTTTTTGCATACTGTCACATCATTTAGAATGTACAGGCTCAACAGCAGATATCCATTTCAAGCCCACCGACTCCCACAGCTACCTAGAATACACCTCCTCCCACCCACCATCCTGCAAAAATTCCATCCCCTAGTCCCAATTCCTTCGCCTCCGCCGCTTCTGCTCCCAGGATGAAGCATTCCACTCCCGTATGTCCCAGGTGTCCTCGTTCTTCAAGGACTGCAACTTACCCTCCCCCCGCAGTGGTCGAGAATGCCCTCGACCGTGTCTCCCGCATTTCCCACAACTCATTCCTCACACCCCGTCCATGCAATAATGACTAAAAAAGAATCCTCCATGTCCTCACATACCACCCCACCAACCTCCGGATACAACGCATCATCCTCTGACACCTCCGCCATCTACAATCCGACCCCACCACCAAAGACATTTTTCCATCCCCACCCTTGTCTGCTTTCCGGAGAAACCACTCTCTCCGTGACTCCCTTATCCACTCCACACTCCCCTCCAACCCCACCACACCCGACATTTACCCCTGCAACCGTAGGAAGTGCTACACATGCCCCCACACCTCCTCCCTCACCCACGTCCTAAGCCCCAAGATGACTTTCCACAGCAAGCAGATGTTCACCTGCACATCCGCCAATGTGGCACACTGCATCTGCTGTACCCGTTGTGGCTTCCTCTACATTGGGGAAACTAAGCAGAGGCTTGTGGACTGCTTTGCAGAACACCTATGCTCAGTTCGCAATAAACAACTGCACCTCCCAGTCGCAAACCATTTCAACAAGCCCTCCCATTCCTTAGACGACATGTCCATCCTGGGCCTCCTGCAGTGCCACAATGATGCCACCTGAAGGTTGCAAGAACAGCAACTCATATTCCGCTTGGGAACCCTGCAGCCCAATGGTATCAATGTGGACTTCACAAGCTTCAAAATCTCCCCTTCCCCCACCACATCCCAAAACCAACCCAGCTCGTCCCCACCTGCCTAACCTGTTCTTCCTCTCACCTATCCCCGCCTCCCAACTCAAGCCGCACCCTCATCTCCTACCTACTAACCTCATCCCGCCCCCTTGATGTGTCTGTCCTCCCCAGACTGACCTATCCCCTCCCTAGTTCCTCATTGAACTAAAGGGAACATTGCCCGGTCAGGGGGTTCTGCTACATTCAGTCAAAAGCCTCACCTGATCTCAGGCCAGGGGCTTGGCCATGGTCAGTCGGGTACTTGATACAACGAATGTCCGGAGATTGTGACTTCTATTAGTCCAGCAATTATTGGGCCATGGTGAGTGCCTTAGTCCAGTCGGTCTGGAGAGTACGGGGTGTGAGTCGGGGAACATCAGTCAGGGCCCTGGGTGGTCTCCGTAAGTCAGTCCAGGGCAGGTGGGCCAGTGTCAGTTCTGGGAGTAAATGTCAAGGGAGTGTGGGGTATCAAGAAACAGTGCTGTTCAGGGGAAGTGTGGGGAAACTTGAGTGCGAGGGTTGATGACTGTGAACCCATTGCCAATTGTCAGAGGAAACCCATCTGGTTCACTAATGTTCTTTTAGGAAAGAAAAATGCCATCCTTACCTGGTCTGGCCTACATGTGACTCCAGACCCACAGCAATGTGGTTGACTCATAACTGTCCCCTGGGAAATTAGGGATGGGCAATAAATGCTGGCCTAGCCAGCGATGCCCTCATTCCGTGAACGAATAAAAAGAAATTCAGCTGCATTATGATAAAGTGCACTCAGTGTAACGTGAGCCAGGATGCTAGACCTGAGAAGGCAGTCAACCTATATAGTATGGGAGACAACTGTGCAAGGACAATTAACCATTGTTGAGTTCGGGGGTGGGGGGGGTGGGGAGAATGGTCATTAGTGTTGTGCCTAGCTGCATGGTAGGCCCAGAGCTTAGAGGGATATTAATAGTTAAAGGGTTAGTGGAAAAGCGGGGAGGCTTAAAGCTGATGGGGCTAACAGAGATTGCAATACAGGACAATGAATGTTGGTGGTGGGGCATATCTAGAATAGTGGGTGGCACAGTCGTTCAGTGGTTAGCTCTGCTGCCTCACAGTACCAGGGACCTGTGTTTGATTCAAGCCTGCCCATGTGGTGTTTGTGCATGCTCCCTGGATCTGTGTGGGTTTACTTTGGGTGGCCTGGTTCCCTCACAGTCCAAAGATACGCAGGTTAGGTGCATTTGCCATGCTAAATTATCTGTAGTGCTCAGAGATGTGTAGGTTAGGTGCATTAGCCATGCGAAAATGCAGGGTTACAGGGATGGGGAAGGAGGGTGGATCTGGTGGGATGCTCTTCAGAGGGTTGGTGTAGCCTCATTGGGCTGAATGGCCTGCTTCCACACTGTAGGGATTCTATGGAACAGGCAGAGCCTACAACTCTGCTTGGGGCACGCTCTAGAGAGCCTTCCAGGTTCAGCTGTATAGCCTTGGCACAATCAACATGTCAAATGGCTGCCAGGAGAGGCACAGCAGTGTTAGTTCACATGTTTCCTTAGTCTGTAAAGTCTGGCTGACACCAGTTCATCTCGGTTTCTCATGACAAGGTCAGAGCTGCAGCCTGAGCAGTTGGTTTTGCCAATGTGGCTGACATCGCCAGGCAGACCCGGGTGCTGTAGGCCATACACACGTTACACTGAGCGCACTTTATCATAATGCAGCTGAATTTCTTTTTATTCGTTCACGGAATGAGGGCATCGCTGGCTAGGCCAGCATTTATTGCCCATCCCTAATTTCCCAGGGGACAGTTATGAGTCAACCACATTGCTGTGGGTCTGGAGTCACGTGTAGGCCAGACCAGGTAAGGATGGCATTTTTCTTTCCTAAAAAGAACATTAGTGAACCAGATGGGTTTCCTCTGACAATTGGCAATGGGTTCACAGTCATCATGAGACTCTTAACTCCAGATATTTTTTGAATTCAAAATTTCATCATCAGCTGTGGTGGGATTCAAATCCGGGTCCCCAGAGCATTGCCTGGGTCTCTGGATTAACAGTCCAGTGATAATACCACCAGGCCATCGACTCCTCACGAACTCATGGCAAATAATTGTTTCATTTCATCAATGCCCAGATTGTCTTGTAATCTGCACATCTGCACCAAATACCCTGGAAGCAGCTAGGGTGTACATATCCTTGATAACACTCAGGTTCCTGGTTCATTCTAAGAGCCAGAATACCTCACAAAAGGATGGCTGCTAGGAGACAAGGCTCCAACCATAGAAGAGAGGGATACAACTGCACTGATAGTTCTGAGGAAGGGTCACTGGACTTGATACGTTAATTCTGATCTTTCTTCACAGATGCTGCCAGGCTTACTGAGATTTTCCAGCAACTTCTATTTTTGTTCACTGATAGGATCCTGGAGGATGGGGAGCTGGACAGTAAGGTTGTCCTTTCTCCCAAGGACAATCAAAGAAGACCACAGCGAGATACATGCTGAAGCCAGCACAGTACTGAGAACTGTGGTGAATCCTTCCAATCTTCAGTAAGTCATCATCATCGGTGTTCCCTCACAGACGAGGCTGATTCTCTCCCATTCTCAGGGTGGGTCAGTGGGTGGATGTACAGACTGTTACACTTGGGGCAGGTGGTGGTCACAGAAAGGAGTGGGTGTGGCATTGGTGTGGCACCTTGCTCCTTTTGCCGTTTTCACCTGGCTTCCGCTTTTTCCCGACCGCAAGCCTCAAGGTGCTAGATGCCTTCTTGGATAGATTTCCTTCATGGGCCAGTGATTCCCAAGTGTTTGTGGGAATACTGCACTTCACCAGTGAGGACTCCAGGGTATCACTGAAGCGTAACCTCCATCCACCGCACCTGGCCTTTCGAAGCTGGCAGTGGACAAACTGTTAGGGGAGTTTCATGTTTGTCATGCGGATGACATTCCCAGCCCATCATAGTTGATCAAGAGTGTTCAGTGCCTTGATGCTGGGGATATTGATTTGGTTGAGGATGCTAGTGTTGGTGCATTTGTCTTCTCAGCAGATTTGCAGTATCTTGCGCAGACAGTCGTGATGTTCCAACTCCAGTGCCTTGAGGTGTCTGCTGTAGGCTGTCCATACCTCAGAGATATATAGGAGGGCAGAAACCACCACAGCTCTGTAAACCATGATCTTAGTGTCAGATCTGCTGTTGTTGTCCTCGAACACCCTTTCCCTCAGGCTGCACTAGCACAATGGAAGTGATGCTGAATTTCTTCAATGATAGCTGCTTTGGTCAACAGGATACTCATGAGGTGTTGGAAGCAGTCAAAGTGCTTAAGGCCTCCCCGTGGATCTTGATGATTGGGAGATTGCTTGCACAATGCCAGGCCTGGTTGCTGAAGGCCCTTTGCCTTGCAGATGTTCAGGGTGAGACTCTTATATGCCTCCTTGAAGGTGCTGTCAATGGTCTGAAGTACTCAGAGATTGTGCATACAGAAACATCACCTGTAAAATGACTGTGATAGAAATCCATGACCACAGGCTAACACTGTAAGGACATGGGTCCAAATCCCACCATGACAAATAATTAAGTTTGAACTGAGTAAAAATGTTAAATTAAAAAAACATCCTCATGGTGGCCATACTGTCAATTGTCATAAAAACAAAAACAATTCTGGTTCATTAATGCTGTTTAGGGAAGGAAATCTGCCAGTCCTTTCTTGGTCTGGTCTGCATGTGCCTCCAGATCCTTAGCAATGTAGTTGACTCTTAACTACTTTCTGAACTAGCCCTAGCAGGTCCGTAGCAGGGACAATTGGAAATGGATGATAAATGCTGGACCAGTCAGAGATGCCAATATTCCATGCATCAGTAAAAACACAGTTAATTTGCTACTGAGGCATTGAGAAGAGAGAAATGGAAGAACTGTATGACACAGCTTTAATATGAACATCAGCATTCAGTACCGGTGTAATTAAAATAGTAACCACAATATGCAAATAAAAGTGTCTGTTGGGTCTCTTGAGAGTTAGCTAACAGTCAATCTCAGAAAAGGCAGAGATAGAGATGCAATGACAAGGGACAGTGACATTTAAGAGACCATATTTAGAAAATAGGACTGAACTCCAACACTTAAACCTCATTACAGGCAGAATCTATGAGGACAACAACATGGGGTTACATCCATGGTGTTAGGGAAACCCATGGACGCAACTCAAACTCCCCTTCTCCTATAATAAAGCAATGACTATAAGTACTTAATTGACTGTAGAGATTTCTGCGATGTCCTGTGGACTCAAAAGATGCTACAAGAATGCAAGTCTTTTTTTTCTTTAGTATATCTTTCATTGGGAAGTCAGCGTGCTTAATTACAGCTTCTCAACAGAAACAGAGCTGTCTGTACTCTTAAATAAAACATGAAGAACTGGAGATTCTGGAAATCTGAAACAAAAACAGAAATTGCTGGAGAAACTCAGCAGGTCTGGCTCAAATCTCTCCAAAGATGCTGCCAGATTTACTGAGTTTCACCAGCAATTTCTGTTTTTGAGTCTGCGTTTTTTCTCTCTACATCAGTCACACTCTCTCTCTCTCTCACACACACACACACACACACACACAGTGTGTGAAAATTAGTAACATGTCAGAAGGAAAAACCGCTAAAACTTGTCAATGACAGACATTGGTCTGACTTGCCTTGTATACCTAAAAATGATCTTCAATACAGCTAGTGTGTTTATTTTCAATTATTACTGGTTTTCCTTTAACTGCTTTTTCTCTGAGAAAATTTCAGTAAAATTAGTGCACTTGTAGTTAACAAATATAAGCATGCACATTGTGAAGAAAATGTCACGGTTAGCCTTTTTAAAGACATAAATCATATTCCACATAAATGTTTCCCCAATTGTTAACAGATAAAAGCTGCATAAAATGCTGAACCCCTTAGCCTCAATATGCTGTGCTACATTTTTTATAGACTTTAGAAACACTCATGAGAGATCCATTTAATTTACATTCCTCAGCTCCTACTGTGCACAAGAATGTTTTGAGTGAGTTTCTTTTGGTTTGTATGTATAAGTATTCCTTAACAATAGAGGTCAGAATTGACTTCTTGGGAAGGTAAGAACCAGCCGTTCAATCATAATATTAAAAAGGAATTGTTGTTAAAGACTGTATGAATTTTTTCTCACTGTGTCATGCTGATCATTTGTGAGGTATTTCAGTTCTAAACAGTTTGAAACCACTTATGATACACACAGCTCAAGAACTTCTCATTAATTGAATTGCCTAATGGGCATTTCACAAATATATTTATTCATATATAAAATACTTTTAAGGGCTATTAATATTTTGTTCTTTGCTGTGAAGCTTGCATGTTTTTATGTCACACTATATGATTTTCTTGATGTTGCTAATAGAAATATTGTAATTGATATGGAGCTAACTTGAAACACATGAATATAGAGTTACCCCAACTAGTGGCGTGTTTTATTTTAACTCACAAGATCTAGCCAAATGCAGAAGACATATTTAATAAATTAGAACAGTTACTTAGCTCAGTTTCTGCACTGTAGAAACACAGCACAAATCTAATTTTTCCTCACAACTCTTAGTTAGAACGAATTAAAGTTATTGTTTTCCCAATCACTCTCTTGCATGCTATGGTATAGGATCTTTACGGTATAGGATGTTTAGCTGTGATGCCCCCAGTGGGTGGACTTGCTAATATTCTCAGTGAAGGGCCATTAAGAAAAAGACACAAGAGTGTGCTGTAAGTGCACATGAAAATGTTCGCTTAACACACTGAACACAGTCAGCAAGAGAATGGAAGGGAGAAATTGCGCAAGGGAAATAGCTCACTGCTGGCATGTCTCATTTAGGCTTGTAGAGATTTTTGGGATGTCCTGTGGACATAAAAGGCTCTGCGAGAACACAAGTCTTTTTTTCTTTTGTTGAACTCAAGGCATGGCAACATCAACAGAAACAGAGCTGTCAGTACACTTAAATAAAACACAAAGAACCGGAAAACAAGAACAGAAATTGTTGGAGAAACTCAGCAGGTGTGGCACAAATCTCCTAACACATGCTGCCAGATTTGCCGAGTTTCACCAACAATTTCTGTTTTCACATCTGTGCACTTTTTTTTCTCTCTGCCAGTCATTCTCTCTCTCTCTCTCTCTCTCTCTCACACACACACACTAACACATCAGAGGGAAAACACTGAAACTTGTCAACGACAGACACTGGTCTGACTTGCCTTGTATACCCAAAAATTGACCTTCAATACAGCTAGTGTGTTTATTTCCAATTATTGTAGGTTTTCCTTTTGCTGATTTTTTTCCTCTGGGAAAGATCAGTAAAGTTAGTACACTAATGGTTCACAAATGTAAGCATGCACATCATGAAGAAAATGTCATAATTAGCCCAACTAGATATCTGCTTATAATTTCACAATCACAGCTGTTCTAATGGCAGAGGATGTTGGAAGCTACAAGGTAGCCAGAAAGAATGAGTAACTGTTAAAGACTGTTCTTGAGCATTTCTTGGTGACTAGTGTCAGAATCCTCCATGTTCATTCCCACCAAACCACACTCACACCTCCTGCCCCACCTTCACACACTTGCCAGGTCCTGGTTGCTCCCAATGCAGCCAGGCCATTTTAAATTATTCACAATTTCCATCATCACCTATTAAGCATTAATTTATTTCCTGGCTCAACATTAGTAATCCCTGTACCTGCTTCCCTCTTCCTCTCTCTGGGCTCCATCACCATCTATTCATTTCACTCCCCCCCCCGGCCAACGAACATAAATACCACATTTCCCAGCTGCTTTCTGTTATTTAAGGAAAGATATAATTTCATTGAAGGTAGTTCAGAGAAGGTTGACTCAGATGATCCCTAGTATGGAGGGACTGTCTTGTGAGCAAAGATTAAACAGGTTGGGATTCTACTCATTGAAATTTAGTAGAATGAGAGTTGATCTCGTTGAAATATGTTGAATTCTTAAGGGTTTTGACAGAGTAAATTCTGAGAGGTGTTTGTCCTCATTTGTCCAGGACCAGAAGGCATAGCCTCAGAATAAAGGGGTCCCAATTTAAGACAGAGATGAGGATGAATTTCTTCTTTAAGTGAATTATGAGTCTTTGGAAGCCCTTGCACAGAGACCTGTGGGAGCAATGTCCTTATGTATTTTTAAGGCTGAGGTGGTCTAACTCTTGATCAGTTGGGGAATTTAGAGCTACAAAGAAAATGCAGGAAAGTGGGTGTGAGGAATGTTACATCAGCCATGGCTCTATTGAATGACAGAGCAGACTCGAGGGGCCAAGTGGCCTATTCCTGTTCCTAATACTTATGGTCTAACTTGTGGCCTCATATTGAAACATTAAACTCTGTTTCCCTCTCCACAGGTGCTGCCAGACCTGCTGAGTTTCTCCAGCACTTTCTGATTTTGTTTCTGAATGGCACAGGGTAATGTGCATTAATATCCAACCAAGATCCAAACTGAAGAAATTACTTGGCCCCAAGAGTCTGGTCAGGGATCTGTTGTCCAAAAACATCTGGACTTTTCCCCAGAACCGATGATAACTGACCTGCTGTGTAATCCCAATATGGTCCGTTTCAATCTCTAATTGGGTATTATCTCATGACCTCAGCTTGTTGGTAAAGCTTGAATACTGCTGATACCTCCCAAAGTCAAAATTGGGAGCTCAGAATGAGGGAGCTGGAAATAAATTGACTCTTTTTGTTGCAGTATGTTGGTGCTCAAGTCGCATGACATTCTACTAGTTTACCGAATCAGACTTTTTTATTGCAGTGTTTTTAGAGAAGTTGCTTGAGGGCTCTGACACCCAGTGTTCCAAAGCCCTGTTACATTGTTCAGCGCTGTTGGAAACTGAAAATTACTCCACTAATCCTAACATTCTGGAGAGGTAAAATTTCTTTGCAGGGGTTTTATTTTTTTTGTGTCAGTTTCACAAGTCCATTAAATCCAGTAAACCCATTAAATTATTTCACTTTGTTACAAATCTATTAATAGGATTAACTTGTAACTAATCACCTTTAGAAATTCAAAAGTGGATGCAAAAGCACAATCTGAATGTTTACGGGATGTGATGAAATGACAATATGTATCTTTCACTGACATTTTTGACAAGCAAACAGCAAAGTCTAAAAATCATTGGCAAACAAGCAAGACATTTGGTAAAACTTTGGCTAATAAAAAGACAAAGAGATTGACAGAAGGAACATAAGATCAGAAGGAGGCTATTCAGTCCTTCTAACCTGTTCTTCGATTCAATGAGGGTATAATTGATTCATGGCCTAACTCCATTTTCCTGTCCTTGTCTCATATCCTTTAATTCCTTTATAATAACATGTCAATGATAGATCAATCGTCTTTTGTGGAAGAAGGCTGCTATGTGTTGCCCAATTTCAGTCTTGAAAGGTCTGATTCTAATTTTTAGACTACACCTTCTATTCCTGGCCTTTCCAACCAGAAATAATTTATCCATGTAACCCATCGGGTCCCCCTACTTAAACATCACTCAAATCACCAGTTAAATATTTCAAATTTGAGCAAATTAAACCCTAGTTTGTCTCTTCTCTCAGTTAATTCCTTGGAGGGAGTCTAAGTAACAATTTTGTAAATCTGCTGTGGTCTGTTCAAGGCCAATATATCTGCCTGAAGCTTGCATTTTGAAGATTTTTGCATGCGTTCATGGGATTTGGGTGTCATTGGCTAAACCAGCATTTCTTGCTCATCTCTAACTGGCTAGAGAAAGGTTAAGAATGAATCAGGTTGCTGTAGATACGGAGTCACATGGAGGTCAGCCCAGGTAAGGATGGCAGATTTCCTTCACTAAATGTGCTTGTCATATAAGGAGCAGCTGGGGACTTTGGGTCTGTACAACAGGGAGTTTACAAGGATGAGGTGCGGGATTACTTTGAAATTTACAGGCCTTGAAAGAATGATAGAATCCCTACACTGTGGAAAGAGGCCATTCAGCCCAACAAGCCTATACTGACTCTCTGAAGAGCATCCCATCCAGACTCACCCTCCCACCCTAACCTTCTAATCCTGCATTTCTCATGGATAATCCACCTAACTTACACGTCCCTGGACAGCATGGGCAATTCACCTAACCTGCATATGTTTGGACTGCAGGAGGAAACCGGAGCACCCAAAGAAAATCCTCGTAGACAGTGGAAGAATGTGCAAACTCCACACACACAGTCACTCAAGGGTGGAATTGAACCCGGGTCCCTGGCACTGTGAGACAGCAGTGTAACCAGTGAGCCACCATGCCGTCCCAAGACAGATTGAGTGTGGAGAAGATGTTTCCACCAGTAGGAGAGACTAGGATCTAAGGGCACAGGAAGGATTAGATTTCCCACTGCCGTGCCATTGTTACTAGTTAGTAGCGAGTTGCTGACTGCTCTGACAAGAAATATGAACATTCCAAAGCTGTAATCTGGGTGCTTGTTTTGGAGAAACCGGCTTTTATATTCAAGCAAAACAACAGCTGGTTTTGTTTCCTAGGTTAGCTTATAGTCCAAAGAGATCTCAATTCTGTAAGTATGAATGTAATCTACTCTTACTAGATCTGCCAACATTTCTTGCTTCTCTGATAATTAACATGCCACATGAGTAGGTTTTCAGCCACCTTTCAAGATGTATCAGTGACATTGCAATAACCCACTCAGAAACACAATCCCCATATCATTTGAACAACATCCAAAAGAACTGCAGATACTGTAAATCAGGAACAAACACAGAAGTTGCTGGAAACGCTTCGCAGGTCTGGCAGCATCTGTGTGGGAAGAAACACAGTCAACATTTCGGGTCAGATGACCCTGTCTCAGCTCTGAAACGTTAACTCTGTTTGTTTCCTTCACAGACGCTGCCAGACCTGCTGAGCTTTTCCAGCAACTTTGTTTTCGTTCCCCACCATTTGAACTTCTCAAGTCTCCAATCTTTTAAATTTTTCTCTCTCTCTCTCATGATCAAACCAACTCATGGGTTGGCCTTAATGCATATTTGCAGTTCATTTTCAGTTCATGAAGTCATAGAGTCATAGAGATGTACAGCATGGAAACAGACCCTCCGGTCCAACTTGTCCATGCCAACCAGGTTCTAATTTAAATATAAACATAGCTTGGCACTTAACTGTCAGTCATCATTTAACTGATATACTCTCCATGGCAACATTGCCATCAGAATCCACTTGCCATCCACTCATTCTCCCCTTCTCACTGTTTTGAAAATGTTTCCTTTCCATTGGTATTTCTTTCAAATTGTCCCAGGTGCAAGACAAAAAAATTCCACAAAATTTGTCCTTTTTCCAAGTATTGTATGATGAAATGATTATTTGTTAATGTTGCGAATCTGCTGTTCTCAGCAGCCATTACAATAAAGTGAGGACTCTGAGCTTTCATGATTCTCCCTTGGTATTGCTTGCGTGCAACTCTGGCCACCAATGTGCTCTAATATTCAGCATCCAGTCATGGATGAATCACAGATGATTCTATATTGAGTAAAGAGCCACTATATCTTAGTTGCTAGTAACTGCCTGCTCAACCACCATCAGATTCTAGACTCACTGATGCTTAAATGCCAGATGGTCAGATGGCTCCTCCCAGGCCCCAAGTAGCTCCCACCACCCTTCTTTCCTCCCCCATCCCCCAAACACACACACCAACCCTGTACTCCAACCACCCACACAACAAAGCAACCTACCTACCCTCGTCAGTCACTTTTAGCACAGCTTCCCTTCTTGCCACTGGCAGGTCTGGAGCAATGCACCATTCATGTGATCCATAATTAAACATACATGTTAAAATGGCACCTTGGAAGCTGACTTCAGTATGGTCATAACCTATATCCATCTGCATTGAACATCTTTAATGACTCCCAAAATCCATGGCTGGTTAAAATGGGGTGCTGAAGATGGGATGCTAAATTATTTTACAAATTTTAACCTTGTGTTCATTGGGTGTGAAAGTTTCAAATCGTGACCAATATTCCAAAACAATTTTCAATGTTTGCAAGTGAAGATAAAATCAAAGTTAAAAATTATTTTGGGCACTATTGGTTTAGGAACCCAAAGAACATCTGAAATTCTGGTTTGAGCTCACATTTTCACAATGTAAGAGAAGTATGTAAGGGTTGTCTAAGCAGGTGAGTTGAGCAGGAAGCCTTCTTCCTGTATTGACATAAACTGCAATGGGCAATGACTGTTCAAAGCCAAATGAAGCATTCCAAACCTCATTGCTGTGATTATAGTTATCTGTGAATGGTATGACCTGGGTCACATCCTGTAGCTTTTTTGAAAAGAGAGCGTGTGTGACCAAAAAATGATTCTTGAAATAAAATCTACAGCTTAATGAGGTTGTAAACAAATTAGACTGTTAACTGGCACTAAGCAATTTCAGCACGAGGACATTTTTTTGACATCTGAATATAATTGCTCCCTGTTGGAGAATCTTTGAATAACAAAAAAATATAAATTTGGCATTGTTTTAAAAAGTGCACAGCACATTCTCAAATAATGTACATTCTATGGAATTCAACGCGCTTCATAATGAAGAAGTCATAGCTCTCTAACAAGAGAGCTTTTAATGAATACATGGGGAGTGACAAGATAAAATGACAGTAAAAGAAAAAGTAAACTTTCAACTGGGTTCAATTACTCGGCAATAATTTGAAGAAGGGTCTCAGAAATATCACAATGCATACTAGTAAACGTGATTGATTCATAAATCATTTGCGATGCAAAGTTACAATTCCAGACTTAAATTACAACAGGACATCTGTTAATTACAATATACAGTATAGCATGTGAACATGGCAAAATCAGCATATACACTTTAATTGGCATGGTTCATATTGAACAATGTGCTTTTCTAAACTCAGAGTCAATTTACTATGAATAGTTTGGGGTAATCACTGCATCTCCATTAAATAAGTTAATAATTTAAATAATAGTCATTTAGGCTATACATTAATTCTTTGGTAAAAGGATTGTGCAAGGCAATGTTAATCAGATTTTAAGCTTCAGACAGCAAGTCAGAGCACAGGAGGAAAAAAACCTTGCTCTTTAAATCAGATTAGTTGTTTAGTTAATAAACTACTAATAATCTAACACCTACGTAAATTAAGATTTTGTTTTAGCAAACTTTCTAGATATTCAAAATGACTGATTTTTGCAACAGAGAAAAATGTTGAAAAGTACTTGCGTGGGGGCCAACCAACTGAATGGAAATTACAAGAAGTAAGTTTATATATAATTAAGTGTGAGACAGGAAGAGATGTGATGAACAGGAAATGGTACTGTTTCTATTGCAAGATCAAATCTGCAATGATATTGCTTTTAATGAGGCAGCATTACACTATTATACAGAGATCGTGCTGGGATGCGAAAGTGGGGTCAAAGTGCATGCCTCACATGATTTTGGTAAGAAGTTCATGAAAACTCTGCCTAGAGACAGTGAAGCTATTGCATTTTGATTGGTTCTTGGTTAGTAGTGTAGTCCAACACAACTACAACAAGCAAAGTATTCTGATAGTGTAGCTGCAGATAAATCTACAGACGTGAAGAATAATATCTGTTTGAATTTCTAAAAAGCCAGATTCTGTAGTGATAAAGAAAATATAACTATGTTTTTGTTTCTCAATGAAGAAAGGAAATAATCGCATTAGAAGCAGTTCACCTGAATAATTCCTGGGATGAAGGGAAGTTTTCTCAGTACCTGTTGGCGTTTAGAAGAATGAAGGGTGATCTTGTTGAATCATACAAAGATCCTGAAGATAGTTGTCAGCTTGGGTGCTCAAAGTTTTCCTGTCATGGAACAAGTTAGAATGATGGGTCTTCCATTTAATATGAAGTCAAGAATTTGTTTCCTTGCAGAGCATGGTTGGTGTTTATCCCCCAGAGAGTAGTGCAGGCTGAATATTTTTATAGCTGAATTTAATAGATACATGATTGGCAAGGGAATCAAAAGGTATGTCGGTAAACAGGAGAGTAAAGCTGAGAACACATCATGATCTTATCAAATGGAAGAACAAGCTCAAGGGGTCAATTGGTATATTCCTGCCCCTAATGTCTATGGTCATATGTTCATTGATTGTCTCCATCATCCTTTTCTGTTAAAAAAAAACACTCAGCTCACTCTATTGAAGAAGTGTTGATGTAACACAATTCATTAGCTGGTGTATCCATTCCAACTGGAAGCATTGTAATACCAACAACTTGGGGCAGTACGGTGGCTCAGTAGTTAGCGCTGCTGCCTCACAGTGCCAGGGATCCAGGTTTGACTCCACCCTTGGACATCTGAGTGGAGTTTGCACATTCTCCCCATGTCTGCATGGGTTTCCATTAGTCCAAAGATATGTGGGCTAGGTGGTCATGCTAAATTGCCCATCATGTCCACGGTTGTGTAGGTTAGGTGCATCAGCCTTGGGAAATATAGGGTTAGGGTAGGGGAATGGGTCTGGGTGGGATGTTCTTCAGAGGGTCAGTGTGGACTTATTGGGCCAAATGACCTGTTTCCACACTGTAGGGGATTCTATCGAACAATAATCCTTCTACCACTGTTGTCCACCAATTTTCAGTCTGTCTGCATGTCTGAAGCCAAGACTACCTACCACTGTAGCAAGACGGTCCTGCTTTCGTACTCAAGTCCTCTCACTTTGAAGGCAAAAATGCTTACTTTCAGTTAACAGCTTTCCTTACAGCAACAAATTGTTTCTTAAATCCAAGGTTTTGATGTCTCTCAGCATCTGATGTCCTCATGTTGCAGTAGATAGTGAGTCAGCCTCTGAGTCACAAACTCTGGGCACGATCCCAAGCCTTGAAGGTTGAAGAAGATGTATTCGTAATGTGGCCAAATAGGTTATCAACCGACAAAAACTTGCAACACATGGCAAGTGACAAAAGTGGGAGAGATTCCTGGTCAGCCATATGCTGGAAAGCACATAGGAGTCCCTAAGCAAACTATCTATGACTTGAGAGTATAATATGCATGTAAAAGTACATATTGCTGCTGCAGCTTGAATTTCCATGTGAAGACAAACCCAGCATTTACTGCAAAGAGTATGATCAAGATACAACCACAGAAGAATATTACACAGTGCAATTGATTTACAGACCTAAAGTGTCAGATTTAAGGCTTTATTTGAGACTTATTATAAAAGATTCATTGTCTTTATTTGTGGTTGCAATAGTACAGTTAGGCAATTTAGATAAGAACCTCTCAAGACCTCTGATAAGTCACTGATTTAAAATGCACATAAAAGTGGATTTCTGCCATCTGATATGCTGTTAAAACTGTGAAGATTGCCAAATGAATTGTTCTCAATATCAATAGTGGAACTTTGAATAATACTGTGATAGTTCGTATTTCAGATGTTTTTAAAATGTTATGTTCAACAAACTTCTTTTAAAAGAATGGGAAAATTTCGAAACAAAATCATTAAAGTGTAATCGTCTTAAAACAAGGATGGGATAAAGTGATACCTCACCAAAACAATACATTAACAACTGACCTTTCTGGATTTTATGTGAGATAATTCTTTGAAGAAAGTACTCCAACTGGAGTTCAATGTACAACTCTGCCCCGTACATAGGGCTTTAAATTCTGACATTAAACTGGTTAAAGGACACATTCTTCTGCTTAATCTTACCCTACTTATGCCACTTCAGTTGGAACTTTAAGAGTATTTTGGATCCAGATGTTGCCAAGAAACTGACGAGGTTTCACAATCCTTGATCAAAGAAAGGAAATTGGAGCCTCAGATTGTGGTCTTCAATTGCAACATAGAAGTTCCTCTGACAAGTGGCAAAATCTGCTGCCCCCTGAAGGCGCACCAGCTGAACAGCGACTTTACCGCTGTTGTGGCAAGGTGCAGACATTAAAATTAGGGCAATGTATGATGAATACTTTATTGTAGAAGATCCACTTGTTTAGCTGGCCTGGTCCCACACATCTGCAGTGCTTGTGCATTGCAATATATACAGATGCCCCCAGCTTATCCTAAAGCCATGACAGTGTGGAGAACCCAAGTCAAAATCCAGGCAAAATAATGAGATGAAGATTTGGGAAATTACATAATTCAACATAAATTCAGGGAATCACTCTGCTGATTAATGTCATTCAGTTATTTAGCCCTTGTAGTCTTGTGGTGTCCCTACCTCAGAGCCAAAAGGCATGAGTGCAGGTTCCACCTACTCGAAAGGTATGCTAGAAAAGGTTACTTTAAAAATAATCTGCAAGGTGATGTATGTATCAGACAGAAACAACATCAATTCTTTTCTTTCTGATATTGAAACTGAGATTTCAGCTACTGGGAAAGGATGAACAGGCTTGCACTCATTTCCAGTGAAGAGAAGGCTAAGGAGTGACCTGTTAGAAACTCTTAAAATATTCTTGACTAAAAAGGGAATGAGTGGGTCAGACAGGAAGTACAGCTGAGATCTCAATCAGCTGTAATCTTATTGAATGGTGAAACAGGCTTAAAGAGTTGAATGGCCTGCTTCAGCTCATATGTTAATTCATACGTTGTTTGCTTTATGCTGTGCACCTTTATACTTACACTACTAGGGCATTCTTTAACCAAAGGTATGGTGTAATGGTGTTATGTTTCAGTCAATGTCAAATCCAGAAAAGACAAGACCATTTCCTCCAGGAGCATCTCCACATCCCTTTGCTGTGAGGCTAGGCATTAACTCCAGATATTCTAATGGATTGTGAAACAGAATCTGGCAGTATTGTTAAAATTTTAGTGTAATTTTAAAAAACCCATTAGTTTACATGGAGTAGCATTCCATAGAAACTGCAGCTCAGAACTAGGCCATTCAGCCCACTAGTTTCTTGTTAACACCAGCTTCAACCCAATGCTCTTCATCAAACTCATTCAACAAATACACAATAGCAAGCCGTAGATGTTTATGATACCTTCAACTGTTCTATTTTGATCCCCACATCTCTATTTTTTAATGCTTTGCAATCATTGAAATTGGGAAATGTTACATATATTCACTTTTCCGTCACCTGGATTTCAGCATTAAGATGTGGAAATTTATTAATTCAATGCTATGCAACTGCTCTTGGTCTCATACATCTTCAGATCCAAAGCACTCTTAAAGTTCCAACTGAAGTGGCAGAAGTAGGGTAAGGTTAAGCAGAAGGATGTGTCCTTTAACCAGTTTAATGTCGGAATTTAAGCCCCTGTAAATGGGGCAGAGTTGTACATTGAACTCCACCGGTGGGGGATTTTTGTCTTGGTATTGTGACTCCAATAGTCTAACTCCGGCCTGAGTGATTTAAATAGTATGAAAAGCAAGGTAAATTGATACTGATCTGTTGATACATAATTTGTTTATAGCAACAGAAATACTTCTTCATATAAAAGGACTCAGAAAGGCGGGGGTTCATCACAAATTTTCTTTGTGTTCAATGCCTACAACTCTGGTATCAAAAACCTCCTGGAGAAACCAACAGTTTGCCAGCTCATAAAGACTGTTGATTAATTTTTGATATCTCATAAATCTGCATAGAACAGCTTTTTCTCAAAATGGTAATCTTAGGCATGCCATTAAAGGAGTTGGATAGTTTTATTACAATTCACATTTAATTAGTGGTGTGGTGTGACCGTCGCCCTGCATTTAGCCTTCTACAAACAATGTATAAAAAAACTGAATCAGGAAAAAGGCACCACCCACTGTGGAGACTTGCTCCTTTCCTTGTTTTTTAAGGCATACCTGGACATTTGGAATCAGAGTTATATATAGTGCATTTCCTTATCACTGTGGGAACAAGCCAGTACTGGCAGTCCCCAACACAAGGGAGCATCAGAGTTCAGCGAATGTTGGAGTTCATTGCAAAAGCCCTTCTAAATTGAAATCATTCCCAAATGATGATAAACTTTTTAAAAAATAATCCACTTCTGAATTATACAATATGTGTTAAATATACAGAAGCATTTGTCTGGCCTCAATCGACCAGCTTTAACACTGATGACGAACACTGATTGCAGAGGCTTTTCATAAGATAGATAAAAGCAATCCAATGTAAATAAAATTTTAATGGAGTAAATCTCTGCTGAGATTTAAAATGAGAATGACGTGTATTTATTGCTCTTAAGAAAGGATCGGGTGTATTTCCACAACAACATTAAGCTTCTCAGTGAAATCTATCCACATCATTTCAGAGAAACACAGGATAAATAAATATGGAACCAGATAAACAATTAAACCCACATCACATTAACATTTCAAATTTGAAACTTTGGAAGTTTGAACATAATTTCTGCATTTCTAATATACTTATGAGTGATTTTTCTCATATCACTATTGAAACAGCTCCAAAGAGGCTGGCATCCTGTCACCAAGCCACCCTTTATTCACACTTGGAGATTCTTTGATACTGCTCCAACTTCCTCAGAGTCAGCTCTCAGAGTGAACGGAACCTCAGACAAAGATAGCAGGAACTGCAGATGCTGGAGAATCTGAGATAACAAGGAGTAGAGCTGGATGAACACAGCAGGCCGAGCAGCATCAGAGGAGCAGGAAAGCTGATGTTTCGGACTGGGAAGATTAATGTTGTTGTGGAAATACACCCGATCCTTTCTTAAGAGCAATAAATACACGTCATTCTCATTTTAAATCTCAGCAGAGATTTACTCCATTAAAATTTTATTTACATTGGATTGCTTTTATCTATCTTATGAAAAGCCTCTGCAATCAGTGTTCGTCATCAGTGTTAAAGCTGGTCGATTGAGGCCAGACAAATGTTTCTGTATATTTAATACATATCGTATAATTCAGAAATGGATTAATTTTTTTAAAAGTCTGCCATCATCTGGGAATGATTTCGATTTAGAAGGGCACTGTCATTTGCTGAATTCTGATGCTCCCTTGTGTTGGGTACTGTTAATACTGGCTTGTTTCTGAAGAAGGGTCTAGGCCTGAAACATCAGCTTTCCTGCTCCTCCAATGCTGCTTGGCCTCCTGTGTTCATCCAGCTCTACACCTTGTTCTCTCAGAACCTCTGTCAATCCTGTTTATATCTGACAGCCAGGGTTCCCTGATTGGACCAGCTCCCTGCTATGAGGCCCACCTGGCTGACCTCATTATAGTCACGACATTTCTCCTCCTCTGAATCCAAGGACATAGGCTGGTTCTTTTTTGGTAGCTCCTTTTGGGGCATTTTAACACCAGGTCAGGTACCTCCAACTCTGCCTCTGATACGGGTAACATAAATGTACAATAGAGCTGCCCAGAAGAAATTCATTCTCTTCAGGAAGCAAAGGTGTTGAGGCATGGACATCTGCCATGCTCATCTCAGATTCCAAGGTATCCTCAATGCTTGACAGAGAGGGAGAACCCATAGGTTCTGAAACCATTGGTAAGGCTGTCAAGGAACCAGGCACACTTTCTAAGTTTGCAGCTTTCACATGGCCTAAACGGTTGTTCAGGACCGTTGCTCCTACCCAAACTTTATACGTCATTGGACTTGACCTTGTGTCGACAATCCATCTTACCTTGCAGGGCCATTCTCATGGTTCCTACACCAGACGTTGGCCCCTGCAGTAAACTGTCTCTCTCGCTTTGCGGAGTCTTGCGACCAGCATTGACATTCCAGATGCCCTTTCACCCACCCATCCAGGTCTGGGAAGATCACATTTAAGCTGGTGTGGAGTATACTCCCCATTAGCAACTTTACTGGAACTATGTCTGTAGTTGCATGAGGGGTGGTCCTATCATTAAATAGGAATTGGGACCGTTTGATATCTAGTGAAGTCGTAGGCTGTTTCTTTAAGACTGCCTTCAACATTTGGACTGCTCTTTCTGCCAGACCAGTGAGTGATAGACAGGATGGAGTTGTCCTTACATAACGAGTACCATTTGACTTCAGGAAATACTCAAATTTCCTGTTGGTAAATGATGGCCCGCTATCTGTGACCAATACTTCCGGGAGTGCGTGTATTGCAAACGATACGCCCAGTTGTTCTATCGTCAAATGATAAGCACATCTAGTCACATTGTGTGGGCAACCACAATGACTTAAGAATGTTGAGCCCATGAACGGGCCAACGTAGTCGATGTGTAACTGAGATCAGGGTTTACCTGGCCATTCCCACAAATGTGAGGGAGTTGCTGGCGGTAATTTGTGTCCTTGTTCGCACTCTGGGCACTGCCCCACCAGCGTGGCTATGTCTGTATTCAATCCTGGACACCAAACGTAAGCTCTCACCAACATCTTCATTTTGGAAATCCCTGGATGACCCTGGTGGAGTTCAACCAACATCTGGTGGCAATAATCACTCTTGCTCCCCATGATAATATGCCGTCCTTTACTATGATCTGGTGTCTCTGGGTCTAAAATGGCTTCAATTTTGGTTGCAACAGCACTTTCGCTTCTCCCATCACCAACAGCGGTTTCAGTTTTACTGGGACCAGATCTTTCTGTGTCTAAAGTCTGATATTGTCACATCTGTGATTGGAAGGGTGCCCAGAAAATTTAAAACTATTGTGGATTCCTCCAGTGGTAGGACCATCAGTGATGTATCTGCTAGCAGGAAGCATCTACATTTGCTACATGGCCTCCCAAACAGTGTTCCAATCTGAAATCATATGCACTTTGTATTAGAATCCACTGCTGAATTCACCCCAAATCTAAGGGCAGCACTTCCTTGTCATAGAGTAATGTAGCATTGAAACTGGCCCTTCAGACAAAACTGATCCATGCTGACCAGAGTGCCCTCTCAGCTAGTTCCAATCATTCGTGTTTGGTCCATATCCCTCTAAACCTTTCTCATCCATGTACCTACCCGAATGTTTGTAAGATGTTGCTTAATGTACTTGCCTCAACCACTTCCTCTGGCAGCCCATTCCATACACACACCACTCTCTGTGTGAAGAAGTTGGCCCTTGGGTCCTTCTTAAATCTATTCCCTCTCACCTTAAACCTATGCCCTCTAGTTTTCAAGTCCTCATCTCTGGGAAAAAGACTACAAACGTTTAGACTATCTATGCCCCTCATGATTTTATACACCTGAATAAGGTCACCCCTTATTCTCCTACATTCCAAAGAATAAAGTCCTATCCTGGCCAACCTCTCCCTATAACTCAGGCCTAATAGTCCTGACAACATCCTTGTAAATCTTCTTTGCACACATTCCAATTTAACTATGTCTTTCCAATAACAGGGTGACCAAAACTGTACACAATATTCCAACTGCAGCCTTACCAATGACTTACATTACTTTAACATTACATCCCAATTCATATACGCAATGCCTTGACTGATATGAAGGCCAGCATGCTAAATGCCTTCTTCACCATTCTGTCCACCTGTGACACTGCTTCCAATGAACTTTGTATCTGTACTCTTCAGTCCTGCTATTCTGCAACATTCTTCAGGGCCTTACCATTTACTGAATAAGTCCTGCTTTGATTTGACTTTCCAAAGTGCAACACCTCACACTCATGTGTATTTAATTGCATTTGCCAGTCCTCAGCCCACTTCCACATCTGATCAAGATCCCTCCTAATTTTTGATAACCTTCCTCGTTATAATACCTCCGAATTTTGTATAATCCACAGACTTACTAATCATGCCTTGTACATTCACATCCAGATCATTTCTGTAAATAACAAGTAACAAAGGTCCCAGCACCGACCCCCGTGGAACACCATTAGTTACAGGCCTCCAGTCCAAGAAACAACCTTAAACCATTTGTTTGAATTTTTCTGAAGAAGGGTCTAGGCCCGAAACATCAGCCTTCCTGTTCCTCCGATGCTGCTAGGCCTGCTGTGTTCATCCAGCTCTACACCTTGTTATCTCAGATTCTCCAGCATCTGCAGTTCCTACTGTCTCTTAAACCATCACCCTCTGTTTTGTACTTTTGAGCCAATTAGCTAGCTCTCCCTAAATCCCATGCAACCTAACTTTCATGACCAGCCTGCTGTGTGGGACTTTGTCAAAGGCCTTACTAAAGACCATATAGACACATCCATTGCCCTACCCTCTTCCATCCTCTTGGTTACCTCCTTGTCCTCTTTAACTAGACCTAGCAGGGGTTTGTGATCTGTTATTATGACAAATTTATATCTGTAAAGGTATTGGTGGAACTTTCTGACTCCAAATATGGCCACCAAACCTTCCTTATCTATCTGTGTGTATTTATGCTCTGCATTAGCCAAAGTCCTGCATGTGCTATTGGGCGTTCCTCTCCATTGGGTCAACTATGAGCTAATACCACCCTGCTACCATACAGGGAGGCATTGCAAGTCAATACCAGTTCTTGCTCGGGATCATAGTGTGCCTTAGAGGATGATAGCTGTTTCTTAAATTTCCTGAAAACTATGGCTTGGCTACACGACCATTTCAGAGGCTGACACTTTTTTTAAAAAGAGTTGATGCAAAGATGCCAGGATGCAGGCCAGGTTATGTGTAAACATTTCCTTAATAGCTCACCAGCCCAAGGAAAGACATACACTCCTGTACAGATATGGAAGCTAAGAGACCTTTGATCACTTTATCCTTCAACTGGTGTTACATGATCTTGCCAACTTATAGCCCAGGTAGGTCAGTTGGGGTGCCTGGAACATACATTTCTCTCTTTTAAGGAATGTGCCCACCTTGGGGGAAATGTCTAAGGAATGTGTTCAAGTTGTCTAAGTGCTCCTTATTGGTCTTGCCTGTTATTAGCATGTCATCTAGATAAACAGTGACTGAGGTAGACCTTGTAAAATGTTCTTCATCATCCTCTGAAAAATTGCACAGCCTGGCGATACTCCAGATGGCAGTCTCCTGTATTGGTACAAACACTTATGGGCATTAATTGTAGCATACTTCTGGGAATCCTCATCTAACCACAATGGCAGGTACACATGGCTCATGTCCAAATTTGTGAAGGATAGCACCCCCTTCCCACCTCTGCCTGCTTTGCATGTAAGTCCTGTATGCAAGGGATTGGGTATTTATCCAGTTGCGAAAAGTTTGTTTAAAACCCCCACAAAGGTGAACCAACCCATCAACCTTCACTATTTATATGACTGGTGCTGCCCGGTCTGCAAACTGGACTGGTCTGATGATTCCTTTGCTTTCCAACCTCCTGATTTCTGCCTCTATTTTTGCCCATGAGGCAATTGGCTGTGCACGGGCCTTGCAAAATTGTGGAATTGCTTCCTTATGAACATGCAAGGTGGTCTTGGTTCTTTTGATAGTCCCTAGACCTTGCTGAAAAACCTCCAGGTATTTCATCGGGAGCTCACTCAGGCAGCCATTTTCTAATTGAAAAACGTTGAGCCATTCTCAACTAATTTTGCTCCATCAAACTCAGGGCAGACCCTCTTTTTACAATCAACAGCAACTGAACCAGCTGCTTCTCATAAGAGGCCGTAACAGTAATTGTACCCTTAATCTGTAAAGGTTCCCTGGCATGGGTTCTCAGTCAATCAAGGTCTTGTGCAAACATTGGAAACCACAGCAAATTTTGTTGAAGACTGATTCTGCAATCATTGAAATGGCTGTGCCAGCATCAATCTCCAATAGCACCAGGTGACCATTTAACAAGGCAGTTATTTTGACTGGTTCTGCTTTTGATGTTGTTAAGGAATTTAACTGTTCCAAATGAAGGTAGGTGGACTCTTCAGGGTGTGCACTGACCAGTGAGTTCTCTTACTCAATTCAGGCCTGGTGGACTGTTTTGCTGCCTCGAGACCTCATGCCAGCAGCAGCTGCACTGGCTTGCTGGCCTGGATCTTGGAGAAAATTTTAACTGTTTGGCCAAGGCTTGGCTGTTTTTGGGGGTTTGCTGTGGGCTGAACCTAGAGTCCCTCTGTTCAAGATATGCTCTGAGTGAGGCTATGCAATTGCCTGCGATCAATGGTGTTCCCCAACCTCAGTCAGGTTGGTCAGAGTGTCCACTTCCATTGGAGCGGCCTGCAATGCATATGCTCCACGTTTCCATTGACAAAGCCAGTTGCTGTGCCTGTTTGAAGTCCAGTTGGGCTTCAGCTAGTAGTTTCTTTTGCGTGGTTACATCATTAATCCTACATACCAAACAGCCTCTCAGCATCTCATTCAGGGATAAATCAAATTCACATGCAGCTGCCAGTCATCTTAATCTCGTAAAATCTAGTTAGGGGCAGCAGGGTGGCACAGTGGTTAGCACTGCAGCCTCACAGCACCAGGGTCTTGGGTTCAATTCCAGCCTCAGGCGACTGTCTGTGTGGAGTTTGCACATTCTCCCCATGTCTGCGTGAGTTTCCCTCCGGGTGCTCCGGTTTCCTTCCACAATCCAAAGATGTGCAGGTTAGGTGGATCAGCCATGCTAAATTGCCTGTAGTGTTTGGGGAGGTGTGGATTAGTGGGACGGGTCTGGGTGGGATGCTCCAAGGGGCGGTGTGGACTTGTTGGGCCGAAGGGCCTGTTTCCACACTGTAGGGATTCTATTCTATTCTAAGCCTCCCTTCACAGATTCCCCTGGCTTTCAAATTGCAAAGTAAAACTGATAGCGTCATCTCTTGAAAGGTTTTAGTACCTGGTGCCTCAGGGAAAGTTAGACTTCTAATGACCAAGAAACCTATCGGTCTTCAGCTGTCAAGAGAATTACTTGAGATAACAAAGTGTAAAGCTGGATGAACACAGCAGGCCAAGCAGCATCAGAGAAGGAGGAAGGCTGACGTTTCTTGCCTAGACCCTTCTTCAGAAATGGTCCTCTGATGCTGCTTGGCCTGCTGTGTTCATCCAGCTGTACACCTTGTTATCTCAGATTCTCCAGCATCTGCAGTTCCTACTATCTCGAAGAGAATTACTTGATGCTTTTCATCTGCCCCATTGTCACTTGCCTGGAAAAATAATGTATTCTTTCCACATAAGGGGCCCAGTCTTTGATAGCAGGATTCAACGTGTCAACCTTCCAAAATAACAGCCTGATGCCAGAAATATTTGCCCCAATTCAAAGACAACTGTTGTAAGTGAATTTCTTCAGCACTGTGCTTTTTTCTCATCGCCACCTCCACAGAGATTGGTACCACATCACCAAGTCCCCCCTTATTTACACGTGGAGAGTCCTTAGCACTGATCAGAGCTGGCTCTTGGAGTGAACAGAACTTCTGATACTCCTGTTTATATCTGTCAGTCAGGGATCCCTGATTGTCCCAGATTAACAGCCCCAATCAGGGAACTCATATCCTCTGAAGTCAACCTGGCTGACCTCGTTACAATCACTACAACTGTGTGGTATAAATGCACTAATAAAAGTCAAAGGATTGAGAAAGTGACCATTTTTAACAGAGAGCAGCAAGTTCCAGGAAATGAGTTGTGCTACATGTGGTTATGGGGATTGCGTGTGCATCGCAGAGAGTATGCAGAACTTTCAAATTCCTTAAAGAGGTACCCTAGATTTTATTCATAGCGCTTTGAGGCTGTACATACACGACAACCTGAGTGTTACAAGGTGGTTAACCGTAAATGCAGCCTAATTCTGTACAGAGCACCTGAAAGTCCTTGAAAGCGGCAGATTAATTGTGTTTTATTTCAAAGGCCTAACCTTTACATTTCCATTGCAACAAAGTAATTGAAGGTATCATTATCAATATCGCGAAGCAGCACTCAGCAATAACCTGCTCACAGATGTTCAGTTAGGGTTCTGCCTGGCCCACTCAGTTCGAAATCTCATTCTAGCATTTATCCAAACATGGACAAAAGAGCTGATTTTCAGTGATGAGGTGTGAGTGACCATCTTTGACATTGAGGGAGCGTTTGGCCAGGTGTGGCACCGAGGATCCCTAGAGAAACTAGAGTCAATGAGAGAGAATTGAAGTTGGGATGGGGAACTCTCTCCCTGCTGAACTGATACCCAGAACAAAGAAGGTTGTTAGAGGCCAATCAAATCAGCTCCAAAGGAGTTCTAATTCCAACTATTTCCTTCATCAATGAATGTCTTTCTAACATAAGTTCAGAGAGGGGTCTTTAGCTGATGATTGTACAATGTTTGGCACCATTTGGACTCCTCAAATAATGAAATAGTCAATGCCCATGTGCAAAAAAAAATGATGTTGCCAGGGTTGGAGGGTTTGAGCCATAGGGAGAGGCTGAATAGGCTGGGACTAATTTCCCTGGAGTGTCAGAGTTCGAGGGGTGACTTTACAGAGATTGATGCAATCATGACGGCATGGATAGGGTGAATAGTAAAGGTATTTTTCCCAGGTTAGGGGAGTCCAAAATTAAAGGGCAAAAGTTTAAGGTGATAGGGGAAAGATTTAAAAGGGATCTAAGGGGCAACTGTTTTACGCACAGAGGCTGGTGAGTGCATGGAATGAGTTGCCAGATGAAGTGATGGAGATGGATACAATTACAACATTTAAAAGGCATTTGGGAAGGTACATGGATAGGAAGAGTTTAGAGGGATATGGGCCAAATGCTTGTAATTGGTACTAGATTAGTTTGGGATATGCGGTCAGCATGGACATGTTGGACTGAAGGGCCTGATTCCATGCTGTACACCTCTGTGACTCTAAAGGATATGGGTGACAGCATTCAGGCTTAGACCGATAAGTGCCAAGTAATACTGTACTGCACAAGTCAAATCCAATAACCATCTCCAGTTAGAAAGAATCTAATAATCCTGCCTTGGTATGAAAATTGCTGACTCTGTCAGTATCAACATGTTAAGGGTTACTATTGAGCAGAATCTTAATTGGATCAGCTATATAAATACAGGGCACCAAGAGTAGATCAGAGGCTGGGTATGTGGAGGCTAGTAATTCTCCTTCTGGGTCCCCAGAATTTGTCCACCATCTATGAGGGACACATCAGGAGTGTGATGAAATACTGTCACTTGCTTCAACCAGTGAAGCTCCAACAATACTTAAGAAGCTCAACACCATCCAGGAAAAAAAAGCTCACTGAATGGTACTTGACTACTATCCTCAACATTCATTTATCTTACCCTCAGTCCTTAGTGGGTACCAGTGTACAAGTTGCACTGCACCAAACTGCCAAGCCTCCTTTCACAGTATCTCTCAAATCTATGACCTTTAGCAACTAGAAGGACAAGGATAAGAACAACAGGCAGCTGTAAGTTCAAATCCGAACCACACCTCATCCAGACTGGGAATTATGTTTCTCTTCTTCTACTATTTGTACGTCAAACAACTGGAATTCCCTCCCTAACTGCACTGCAGTTCTACTTGTGCCATATAGACCACAGCACTTCGAGAAGGCAGCTCACTGCTATCTTCCCGAGGGCAACTTAGGGTGGGCAATAAATGTTGGCCTAGCCAAAGATACACATATCTCTAAACAAATAAGTTAACCTGATTGATGTTAATGCAGAGTGGAAATTACTTTACACCTGGGTTAAAGGTGAGTAAACGTATCTTTAAATTTCAAATCCATTTGTTAGCAACAGTAGTGTCAATCAGGAATGTCTTAATTAATTTTGAGTTTTCAGTGGAAGGAACGAATATTAAGATTTCATGGAAGGATGTTGTTTTGAGTTATTGAAATAGTAGTGTTATTTACAAGTCTGCCAGAGTGTGGGATTAATATGAACCAGTTTATTCTTTTCACAGGAACATTGATTTTATAGTGTAACAGCTTCCAACATATATATTTTTAAAAAGAAAATGCGGGCAGTTAAAATAGCCAATGCCCTTGGCTGTGATCTTAATGGAAAAATGGATGACAATAGAAAAGTCAGGACTGAAACACTTCAATAAAAACAGAATCTGGCTTATTCAATTACCATAGAACAGTGGCTGTCAAAGTTGAAATATATCAGCCAGAACACTGGGTAGAATTCCTTTGCTCTTCTTTGACAAGTTCCATGGCATTTCAAAAAAAAATCAGAGTCTTAGACTCATAGAGTAATACAACATGAAACACACCCTATAGTCCAACTCGTCGATACTGACCAGATGTCCTAAACTGATCTAGGCCCATTTGCCAGCATTTGGCCCATATGCCTCTAAACCCTTCCAATTCATATACCCATCCAGATGTCTTTTAAATGTTGTAATTGTACCCACTTCCTCTGGCAGATCATTTCATATGCACACCATCCCTTGCTTGGAAAAGTTACCCCTCAGGTCCCTTCTAAATCTTTTTCCTCTCACCTTAAACTTATGTCCTCTCGTTTTGGACCTCTCCTACTCCTTGAAAAAAAATTGGCTATTCACCCAATTACGCCCTCATGATTTTATAAACCTCCATCAGGTCACCCCTCAGCCTCTGATGCCCCATGGAAAAAAGCCTCACCCTATCCAGCCTAAACCTGTTGATCAAAACCTCCAACACTGGCAACATGCTTGTAAATATTTTCCAAACTGTTTCAGGTTTAACAATATCTTTCCTATAGCAGGGAGATCAGAATGAATGCCATACTCTAAAAATGGTCTCACCAACATCCTGTACAGTTGCAACATGACCTCCCGATTCCTAAACTCAAGGCAAGCATACCAACCACCTTCTTCACAAGCCTGTCTACTGCCACTCCACTTACAAGGAAGTATGCACCTACCCCTCAATGTCTGTTTTTTCGACAACACTTCCCAAGGCCCTACCATTAACAGTAGAAATCCTTCCCTCGTTTGTCTTATTAAAATGCAACACTTCACACCCGTATTCCACAACCCTTTGAGGAAAGCAATTTCTCCTCATCTCTATTTTAAGACAGCTGCCCCTTATCCTAAAACTATAACCTTTTGTTCCAGATTACCAACATAAGGAAAAACATCAGTTCTACATCGAGTTTATCAGAGATAGTAGGAACTGCAGATGCTGGAGAATCTGAGATAACATGGTGTGGAGCTGGATGAACACAGCAGGCCAAGTAGCAATGGAGGAGCAGGAAAGCTGACATTTCAGGCCTAAACCCTTCTTCAGAAATGGGGGAGGGGAAGGGTGTACTGAAATAAATAAGGAGAGAGAGGGGGAGGTGGATAGAAGATGGATAGAGGAGAAGATAGGTGGAGAGGAGAAGACAGGTCAAAGAGGCAGGGATGAAGTCAGTAAAGGTGAGTGTAGGTGGAGAAGTAGGGAGGGATAGATCAGTCCAGGGAGGACACACAGGTCAAAGGGGCGGGATGAGGCTAATAAGTAGGAGATGGGCGTGGGACTTGATGTGGGAGGAGGGGATATGTTGGAGGAAGGACAGGTTAGGGAGGCGGGGACTAGCTGGGCTGGTTTGGAGATGCAATAGGGGGAGGGGAGATTTTGAAGCTGGTGAAGTCCACATTGATACCATTGGGCTGCAGGGTTCCCAAGCAGAATATGAGTTCGGGTGGCATCGTTGTGGCACTGCAAGAGGCCCAGGATAGACATGTCATCTAAGGAACGGGAGGGGGAGTTGAAATGGTTTGTGACTGGGAGGTGCAGTTGTTTATTGCGAACCGAGTGTAGGTGTTCTGCAAAGCGGTCCCCAAGCATCCGCTTGGTTGCTCCGATGTAGAGGAGGCCACATCTGGAACAGTGGGTACAGTATACCATGTGGGCAGATGTGCAGGTGAACATCTGCTTGATGTGGAAGGTCTTCTTGGGATTTGGAATGGAGGTGAGGGGGGAGGTGTCAGGGCAGAAGTAGCACTTTCTGCGGTTGCAGGGAAAAGTGCCGGGTGTGGTGGGGCTGTAGGGGAGTGTGGAGCAGACAAGGGAGTCATGGAGAGAGTGGTCTATCTGGAAAGCAGATAAGGGTGGGGAGGGAAAAATGTCTTTGGTGGAGGGGTTCGGACTGCAGTTGGCGGAAGTGTTGGAGGATGATGGGGTAGTATGTGAGGACGGGAGAATTTCTGTTTTCGTTGTTATTGCGGGGAGGGGGTGTGAAGGATGAGTTGTGAGAAATGCTGGAGACATGGTCGAGGGCGTTCTCGACCACTGAGAGGTGGAAAGTTGCAGTCCTTGAAAAACGAGGACATCTGAGATGTTCGGGAGTGAAATGCCTCATCCTTGGAGCAGGTGCAGTGGAAGCGAAGGAATTGGGAATAGGGGATGGCACTTTTGCAGGAAGGTGGGTGGGAGGAGGTGTATTCTAGGTAGCTGTGGTAGTCGGTGGGCTTGAAATGGATATCATTTTCCAGGTGGTTGCCTGAAATGGAGACAGAGAGGTGCAGAAAGGTGAGGGAGGTGTTAGAGATGGTCCAGGTGAACTTAAGAAAGGTGTTGGTGAAGTGGATGACTTGTTCGAGCTCCTCTGGGGAGCAAGAGGTGGTGCCGATACAGTCATCAACGTAACGGAGGAAGAGGTGGGGCTTAGGGCCACTGTAGGTACAGAACAGGGATTGTTCCACGTAACCTACAAAGAGGCAGGCATAACTTGGGCCCATGCGGGTACCCATCGCCAGCCCCTTTGTCTGTCGGAAGTGGGAGGAATTGAAAGAGAATTTGTTGAGGGTGAGGACGGGTTTGGCTAGGTGGATGAGGATGTCAGTGGAGGGGGACTGGTCGGGCCTGCAGGACAGGAAGAAGCAGAGGGCATTTAGGCCATCTGCATGGGGAATGCAGGTGTATAGGGACTGGATGTCCATGGTGAAAATGAGGTGTTGGGGACCAGGGAATAAGAAGTTTTGGAGGAGGTGGAGGGCGTGGGCGATGTCACGGACATAGGTGGGGAGTTTCAGGACCAAGGGAGAGAAACCGTTATCCATTTCAAGCTTACCGACTCCCACATCTACCTAGAATACACCTCCCCCAACCCACCTTCCTGCAAAAAAAATGCCATCCCCTGTTCCCAATACCTTCGACTCCACTGCATCTGCTCCCAGGATGAGGTATTCCACTCCCGAACATCTCAGATGTCCTCATTTTTTTCAAGGATCGCAACATCCCCCCGCAGTGGTCAAGAACGCCCTCGACCGTGTCTCCCGCATTTCCCGCAACTCATCCCACACACCCCTTCCCTGCAACAACAAACATAACAGAATCCCCCTCATCCTCACGTAACACACCAACCTCCAAATCCAATGCATCATCCTCTGACACATCCGCCATCCGCAATCCGACCCCACCAAAGACATTTTTCCCTCTCCAGGCTTATCTGCTTTCCGGAAACATCACTCTCTCCATGATTCCTTTGTCCGCTCCCATCCCCTACCACCCCACCACACCTGGCACTTTCCCCTGCAACCGCAGGAAGTGCTACACTTGCCCCCACACCTCTTCCCTCACCCCCATCCCAGGCCCCAAGATGACATTCCACATTAAGCAGAGGTTCACCTGCACATCTGCCAATGTGGTATACTGCATCCGCTGTACCCGGTGTGGCCTCCTCTACATTGGGGAAACCAAGCAGAGGCTTGAGGACCGCTTTGCAGAACACCTCCGCTCGGTTCGCAATAAACAACTGCACCTCCCAGTCGCAAACCATTTCCACTCCCCCTCCCATTCTTTAGATGACACGTCCATCATGGGCCTCTTGCAGTGCCACAATGATGTCACCTGAAGTTTGCAGGAACAGCAACTCATATTCCGCTTGGGAACCCTGCAGCCCAATGGTATCAATGTGGACTTCACAAACTTCAAAATCTCCCCTCCCCCTACCACATCCCAAAACGAGTACAGCTGGTCCCTCGCCTCCCTAACCTGTCCTTCGTCCCACCCATTCACTCCTCCCACATCATCCCCACCCCCATCTCCAACCTACTAACCTCATCCCACCCCCATGGCCTGTCTGTCCTCCCTGGGCTGACTTATCCCTTCTCTAACTTCCTACCTACAGTCAGCTTTGCTGGATCCATCCCCACCTCATTGACTTGTCTGCCTCCTCTCCAGCTATCTTCTCCTTTATCCATCTTCTATATGCCTCCCCCTCTCTCCCTATTTACTTCAGAACCCCCTACCCCTTCCCATTTCTGAAGAATGGTCTAGGCCTGAAACGTCGGCTTTCCTGCTCCTAAAATGCTGCTTGGCCTGCTGTGTTCATCCAGCTCTACACCTTGTTATCTAGTTTATCAATCCCCTTTAGCATCTCCTCTCATTTTTCTAAACTCTCGCTTATTGTTACCCCTGAGAAGGTGGTGATGAGCTGCCTTGACCACAGCTACGCCCACCCGAGAGGTCATTGGTTTAACATTTTATTGGAGAGTGCCACCAACAGCGCAGCCCCTCATCAGCATGTTAACTGCAGTGAGTTTGTAGATGTTTGGATTAAGTGCATGGTCCCTTTAATTCTCCTATGCAGCCATGCAAGTAGGGTAACTCAATGAGGCAAACTTGTGAAGCTTATCTGGGAGCTATCAGTTTGCTGTGTGGCCCTGTAGCTCAGAGAAAACATTCGTGTCAACTTGGATTATACACAGAAGTCTCTGGAGTTCTGTTCGAACCACCAGCCTCTGACTGAAAAGCCAGAGTGCTACCACCGAACCACATAGATAGAATAAAATTTAATTGGTATGGAATGTGGTGTTTGCAACAGTCATTAGTCCACATAGAAAATACATTGAAATAAACATAAAACAATTGAAGAAAGAGATAATGGGAACTGCAGATGCTGGAGATTCCAAGATAATAAAATGTGAGGCTGGATGAACACAGCAGGCCAAGCAGCATCTCAGGAGCACAAAAGCTGACGTTTCGGGCCTAGACCCTTCATCAGAGAGGGGGATGGGGGGAGGGAACTGGAATAAATAGGGAGAGAGGGGGAGGCGGACCGAAGATGGAGAGTAAAGAAGATAGGTGGAGAGAGTGTAGGTGGGGAGGTAGGGAGGGGATAGGTCAGTCCAGGGAAGACGGACAGGTCAAGGAGGTGGGATGAGGTTAAGGTGATGTGGCTGTGGTACCTGGTTTGCTTCAGGACATGGTCGAGCAGTTTCAAGGCCGAAGAGATTACAAGAGAGTTGCAATGGGAGAGAGATTCCCTGAGGTTGGTCCGGAGGGAGGAGGGTAACTTCTTCAGGTTAGGCATCCCTGGAAGAGGCTTCGCAGTGAGGTTAAAATAGTATCAGAGATAATGGTTATTGAAGAAAGTTCAGTTTTATTTTGGCATGTATTTTAGATATGAGAACATTGGATTTGATTAGTTGTTGTCATATTTACCTCGGTACAGTGAAAAGTTTTGGATGCAGTACAGGCAGATCATAACATACATAAGTAGATTATGGGGTTTTTAAGACAGATTTAAAGCAAAGATTTTTGACTGGGCAGATTTGGGATGCGCTGCCTGAGACGGTGTGCAGGCAGATTCAATTGCAGCTTTCAAAAGGAAATTGGTTAGTTTTCTGAAGAGAAGAAAGAAGTGGCAGGTTTAGGGTGAAAAGCAGGAAAAAGGATACGAGGTTGGGCAGAGCCAGCACTGAGGCGATAGGTCAAATGGCCTCTTTATTAACTCGTAAACCAGCTGACAATTGTAATTGTCAACCAGAAAACAACTGTTTTCTGTAATTGGAACATGTGTACTTATGAAATTGTAATTGATTTACTCTTAGTGTTTTGCCCTGACTGCTGATCTTTTCAGAATGACTTAAGGTGAAGTATTCTTCTGTGTAAAAACATATGGAGAGAAAAGATGCAATTTTAGCAATCCCACGACACGCCAGGAAACCTTATGAAATTCCACAGCCCCAACCTGAGATTTCCCATTGATTACCAGAGCCAAGTAATTGACAAGAGGGACTGTTCCTTAGTAAGCGTGTAGCCATTCGTGCACCACCGGAGTTTAAAGCAGCAACTTTCGCCTAAGCAATCTTTGGGAACCGACGTGTATATACAAAACAAGATTGCATTTATGTTTATCCACTGAACTAAAGCAACAAATTGATTCGTTTTTGCTTACATGAATGAAATAACACAATTCAAACAGCACGTGAAATGATACGGATGGCAAATATTCCCAAGGGGGGGGGGGTGGTAATCGCCCCCCCCCCTTTTTTTTGGTAAATGTTGTTGGGAAGTTTGAGCTCCAATACTTTCCCCCGAGTCTGAGAATGCAAAAAAATCCCAAATGGAGGAGTTCACTTTCCTCCCCAGACTTGCAACACACACACACTTCCTTGAAAAGCGGTTCACAGGCGATAAATTTGATTTTAATCTAAATTTAATTAAACAGAGCAGACACTCTTATCCATTACATTGTAAACACAAAGCATAACGTAGGTCTAGTTAGAATCTGAATGGGGGAAGGTGACGGGGAGATTTAAATACACACACACATAATTTATAATTAAAATGATGTTTTTAAAGGAGGAAACAGTCCAGTTGGAATCTGAATGTGGGAAGTGACAGGGTGATTTAAATATACATTTTTAATTTATACTGAAAATAATGTTTTTAAAAGAGGCGCGGCCATTCAGGTACATTAGACAAACTCCACTTTCTTCCTAATGTAGCACTGTGAAACTTCACGGATGACACCGGCTGCATTTAATTCACCCACTTCAACTGAGATTTCAAGGTTGAACAGGCACAGAAAAAAAAGTGCTCGCAAACTCCAGAAGAGGGTGGGACTGCATTCCCGTGCAATGAAGAAGGAGAAGCAGAATAAGACGGGCTGGAGGGGGTTGGGGCTGTAGCCAGGCTGAGATTTGAAGCCTCTTTCTTTCTGTAGAGGGTTTTTTCTTTCTCCCTCTCACACACACACACACAGCTCCGAAGCTGCCAACAACTCCAGTGAAATGTATCAAAGCTGATGATGCACTTCCGGGTGCCAGCGCGCCACTCTGATTGGCTGCTCAGAAGCAACTCTTCCCTTGGGAGAAATAGCGGATCAGTCTGAGGCTCTCTCCCAACGCCACCCCCCTCCACCAAAAAAAAAGAGAAAACTTACTGACAACTTCCCAAACAACACAGCAAAAGGCAACTAAACAACAATAATAACACGAGCCACACTGGCTTCTCTGGGCAGTAACGGCCAGCATTGGCTTGGGACTTTGTGACTTTCTCTACAAACACACATACACACAACACTCAGCTTGTGAAGCAAGGAGGGAAGAAGAAGGCGAGCCAGGAGCCGGTCAGGATGAGTCTACTGTCAACGATCGACACCAGCGCTTCTGTCTACCAACCAGCCCAGCTCTTAAACTGGGTCTATCTGTCTCTGCAGGACACTCACCAGCCGAGTGCTTTCGACGCCTTCAGACCGGAGCCGTCATCCCAGCACCATGAGTTGAACTACACCAAAGCTGCTGCCGACCTGGGAACTTCGCTCTATTCCAACTATCTCAATAACTTTTCCCAACTCCACAGGAACGAGGTGCGAATTCCCTTCAAATACAACCTTAACCAGTCAAATCTGCGGGGGTGATAAAACGTGCTATTTTCCACCCCCATATAATTTTTGATTGTTGTAAGGGGGGGGGAAGGAGGAAGAAATTTGAAGCCAAAACTTTTTCCTGTGACTATTTTCCCTTAACACCCGCCATTAGTCTGCGTGGGATATACATACAGAGAGGAAACATTCGGGCTATATTTCTGGGACTCTAGAAGTTGTATTCGTAAATTGTATTTGTTTGTCAGTGGAGCCTATTTTATCTGCAAGCAGAAGCTGCTCTCGACGTGTTGGCTAATCATTGACCTCCGTTAGTGCCCATTAGCGGAGTGGCCCCGTCTCTGTCTGCGCCTGTCAGCCATTGGGAGGTTACGTGTTCGGTTTCATATTTTAAAGTCCGCCTTTCGTGTCGAAATTAAAATTTCGACTTAAATTCCGCCCGCGGTTCGCCGCCTCTTCTCCCCTTTCCCCCCAGCCCCTGATTGACAACTTGCAATGGATTACTTTTACTGAGCAATGCCGGGATGTCGAGAGAACCTGGGCAAAGTTTGTTTTCCCCCCGTGAATGTTTTTGTTTGGGTTCCCACCTCGGGTTGGGGCTTAGAAGCCAAATGTCGTCCCCTTCCCCCCCCAAAAAAAATGACTAAGAGCGAAAAGTGTGGGCAGGATCCAGACTGCTGGTGGGTGTAATCTGTATCCTGTCCAGGGAATGGTGGGGGAAGAGCTGGTCAGTTTTCACTCACAGATTCTGGTGGAGGGTCAAGAAGAAAGCGCCATGTCGCCTCTCGCTTGTTGCCCCCCCCGTCTGCAGCTGGAAGGTGAGGTTAGATCTTAAAGGGGCACTGCCTGATATTGCTGCGAAGGGGGGGGGGAGGGGGGAAAGCAGAAAGTACTGCCTCTTTTTTTACAAACTCACATTGAAAAGTTACACTGACGTTGTCTCTTTATATAATTAAAATGCGCGCACGTTCCTGGCAGAATTGGTGATAAACTTTCCGGTTCATGAAGCGGGATTTGAAAACAACATTGACTTGACACATAACCAGCGAGTTAGAGGTGATAGTCCAAAGTCCACCAGCTCGGAGCAAACTTAGAGATTGGGTGTAAATAGTTGCCCACCAGAGGGTGATTGGTATTTGAAAATAACTACCTCAAAGCGCAATTGATTCAAGATCACTTGGAGTCTTTAAATGACACCTTTAACAATTCCGAAAGTTGACTGGACATTGTTGTGATGCGTTTCACAGGGTTGGCTAAGCAGGGGAAATCTGCCATTAACAAATACCCAACAGATTCTAATCAGTTAATCTCACTTTGCTCACCATCCTCTCCTGTATACTTCCTCACTGCAGATCCTGCTCACCCCATGTTTAGTGACAGGCATCCACTTCCCTTAAAAGATCATTTTACTATTTAAATTTTCAAACTTGTTTTCAGATCAACACTCCCACTCCAGATTCATTCGTTTCTGGTAACCTTGACCACCTCTACAAACCTACAATCTGCGTTTCTCTAATTCTGGCCTCTAACACAACCTGAATTTTCATTTGCGAAAACAGAAATTGCCGGAAAAGCTCAGTAGGTCTGGTAGAAACTGTGAAGAGAAATCAGAGTTCATGTTTCGGGTCCGGTGATCCTTCCTCAGAACATCTCATTTCTCCATCAGTGATGGCTAGGCCCTTCAGTTCTTTGGGGCATCGACTCTGGAATTCTCTCACTAAATCACTCCTCACTCTAACCTGCTTTTCTCCTCTAAGATATTGTTAAAAGGTTCACAATTTCAGCTGTTTGCCCCACTGGGCTCAGTGTCAAACTTTGCTTTAAAATGCTTCTGTGAAGCAACTTTGAATTATGCAAAATGCATTATAGAAAGTTAACTTTATTGAAGGATGGAGTGGGACTAATACATCACATTACCATTCTGTACTCCAAATTGCTCACTTGTAATTAGCTGTTTACTTCATAAGCAATTTGGCAAATATAGTGCCTTTTTAATACAATATAGTTTTACACTAGATTCACAGAGTGGTGAAATGAATTTTTTTTGCTCAGCCAATTACAGGTCACTGGCTTCTCTAGAGGAGGTGATGGTGACTGACCTTCTTGAACTTCTCCAGTCTATTTGGTGTATGTAGATCCACAATGCCATTAGAGAAGGTACTCTAAGATTTTGAATCAGCTACACTGAAGGACCAGCAGTTTCAATCTAGTGTGGTTTTTAGCAGCGCTTACAGATAGTGGTGTTCCCATGCAGCTGCTGTCTTTGTCCTTTTGAGGTCATGAGTTTGGAAGGTGCTGTTGAATGGATTGCTATAATGCATCTAGTAGATGGCACATATTGCTGCTACACGGCAGAGTTAGAGAGTGAATATAACAGCATGGAACTTTGTCCTTTAGGCTTTTGCGTCCATGCTAGTCATCAAGGATCTATCTGTTCTAATCCCAATTTTTAGTACTTGAATATTGAAAATGGTGGTTGGAGATGCCAATCAAGTGGGCTTTGCCCTGGATGGTGCCAAGTTTCTTGAGTGTTGTTGGAGCTGTGCCCATCCAGGCAAGTGGGGAGCATTCCATCACACTCCTGACTTGTGCCTTGTAGATGGTGGACAGGCTTTGAGGAGTCAGGAGGTGAGTTACTCACCGCAGTATTCCGAGTAACTGACCTGTTCTTGTAGCCGCAGGATTTTTACGCCAGTGCAGTGTTGAGAGTGGTTAATGATAATTCTCGGGATGTTGATAGTGAGGGATTCAGCAACGGTAATGAAAGGCAAAGTGGAAGGATTTGAATTTTGAGGAGACCTAAGATTTTAGGAGAAGTAGGAAGGGCTTAGTAAGAGAATTGCAGAGTGTAGAACGGAGATAACTGGAGGAGAATAGGAGTTAAACTGAGCCTCGGGGTTCAATGCTAACTCTTGTTGATGAAGAATATGTTTAAAAATTTGACCGATCTACACTGCATTCCCTCCAAGTATGTACAGATTAGTTTGTTCTATTGTTTTGCTCCTGCTCTATTTCCGTCCATTTATAAAGCAGGCTTTATCTCCAGAAAGACCGCAAGCTTCTTAAAGAGGCTATTTTAATTGTACAATGTGTCACAGTACCCCTCCGTTAACTGAAAATAACTTTCAGGCCTGTGGTCGTTGCCCCTTTAAGAAAAGCGCAAGTTTAATTCATGAGGACCAACGAGGCAGTTGTTTGGAAGCTTCAGATATGGATTGGCCCAGATTGAAGAGGATAATCGGCCTGGCTCTCTCCTGTGGAAAATAAAACCTTTTGCAATGTGGATAGCCTCTTTGTATCTGTGAGGGAGTGTTCCATGAACTGGGGTGGGCAGTTATTGGGAATAAGGAGCTGTGTCTAGAGAAGAAGCAGCAGGACCAGTCTCCTCTCATTCTGTGTGAGAAGGCTAAACCAAGGCTAATTTCTAGAGTACTTTTTAATGTAAACCCTCTGGAGATTCTTGGCCTGTAAGCATTTTGAAATACTTGAAACAGAAACGGTTCAAAAAAGATTTACGAGGATGTTACCAGGGTTGGAGGGTTTGAGCTATAGGGAGAAGCTGAATAGGCTGGGGCTATTGTCCGTGGCATGTCAGAGGCTGAGGGGTGATCTCAGAGGGTTATTAAATCATGGGTGTTGTGGATACCGTGAATAGACAAGGTCATTTTCCCCCACGGCGGGGGGAGTCCAAAACTAGGGGAGTTTAAGTTTAGAGGAAAAAGATTTAAAAGGGACCTAAGGGGCAACTTTTCACACAGAGGGTGGCGTGTGTATGGAATGAGAGATAATAGGAACTGCAGATGCTGGAGAATCCGAGAATAGTGGCGTAGAGCTGGATGAACACAGCAGGCCAAGCAGCATCTCAGGAGCAGGAAAGCTGACGTTTCGGGCCTAGACCCTTCATCAGAAACGTCAGCTTTCCAGCTCCTGAGATGCTGCTTGACCTGCTGTGTTCATCCAGCACCACGCCAGCACAGATGAGTTGGACCGAAGGGTCTGTTTCTCTGCCGAACAGCTCTAGAGCTCAAAATTCTAACTTCAAAGTACTAGGAGCAAATGCACAGAAGGAGAACTGGATTGTGGAATTGGTCACCCAGTGACAAGATTTCAGAAAGATGCACCTTGCTTCTTTTAAAAGAAATCCCGATTTCTAGATCTAGTTGTCGGCATTTAATGACTCTGTCCTGGTTTAGTTCGAGTGGATAATCTGACGCCGCTGCCTTCCCAGTGCAGGATGCTGGCAGGAACGCGGGTCTGGAGGCCGATGGGTTGTGTTCCTGACCTTTCTGACAGGTCGCTTTATTTAAATTCACTGCCGCCTCTACAAAGCAGGCTTGTAAACATGATAGCTGGACTTAGTGCGAACCAGTTGCCGTCTCACCTAAAAAAGCTCGGTGTGTGCTAGACACATTGGATGTGCTGGAAGGCTCGAATGTTTATTGCGGGAGTCCCAGGGTTTTGGGGGGGGGGGGGGGGTGTTTCTCTTTGTAAAACATGCAAGCGTTCCCCGACTGTCCCTTCATTCATATTCATCCGATGCAAGTGTGAAAGCGCACTTTAATCTTGCGGGGCAGACAGTCCTGTCTAACAACTCGTCCTGTCTGCCACAAAACGCTGAAGTAGAAAATAACCAACTACTCCTACCGCTGCCCCACCCCCTCACTGACCACCCTCAGCTCCCCACAGAGCATCAGGTTGGTAGGCAGTATGAGTCCAATTTCAGAAATTCTGCCATTCAGACCCATCTCTCCTGGACAGTTGTGTTCATTGTTACAATTCCTGACACTAACCCGTACCTTGAGTTCAATGTTCTAACACATTTGGATTTGTAATAGTTCAGTACCCACACAGTTGCTGATGTGAAACCGATTTCATTGATGTGAAATTGTGAGCAGTGTTAGTGTTTGATTGGTAATTGGTTATGTTCCTAACACTGGACAAACGCACGTTATATTTCCAAGCACCGCATTACTTTCACAATGTTGGTCTACATAGTTTGGAGACACAGAGATCGGTTTAACTGCTCATTTTATTACATATAAAGTATTTTCGACAGCCTAGCCGTATTCGAGAGCAGACAGATACAGAAAGGAAGTAACTGAATGTTATTCATCATCCAGGCTATTACCAGCGGGTTGTACAAGAACGCTTCTCCCTACGGTTCTCTGAGTAATATCGTGGACGGGCTGAGCTCACTGACCGACCATTTCTCGGATCTATCCTTATCGGCAGAACCCCGCAAACCCGGCAAAAGACCTCCGCCCAACTACCTGTGTCATCTCTGCTTCAACAAAGGGCACTATATCAAGGACTGTCCCCAGGTAAGATCAATCTGAATTTTGCGAGAATCACGCCAGGGTGATGTTTCCCAAGCACTAGAGATGCTGAATATTACAGATTGTTGGGCAGGTACAGTTGAGACCTAAGGGAAATGGTTTGTGTGGAACTAACATTTTTCCAGCCACCAGGTCATAAGCAACAGCATGTGAAATATTTAGTGCGCATAGAGTGTTGGGTAGATACGTTCACATTTAAAAAATCTTCAAAATTTTTTTTATTTTCTTTCATAAAGGTGTTATTTTTAACAGTACAGCTGAATTGAAAGCCATTAACAAAAGAATTGAGAATGTGCTCCTGAGATGCTGCTTGGCCTGCTGTGTTCATCCAGCTTCACACTTTGTTATTTTGGATTCTCCAGCATCTGCAGTTCCTATTATCTCTGATTACTTCTTAAGCTTTGTTTTGTTAGTGCTACCTGGTTCAGCTCCATCAGTGTGTTTTGAGAAATGCATCGTAATGTTGGCTCTGTCTACTCTCAATTATTATACTGCAAAAGAGTCAACTCTGGCTTGTCATAACTGCAGATTTACACCATCTCAATGGTAGTTTTCTCAGTCGCTACAGATTTGATCAGTTACAATTCCTAAAGTATGCACGTGTCAATTTTATATTGGCACCATTGGCTTTCTTTACAGACTCCCACTCATTTTGCATTATGCAGAGTATACCGAATTGGTTGAGATCATATCAAAGTTTTTAAGAGAGCCACAACAGCCAGCATACCGACTCCATGGGGAAGAGGACAGGATTGTGGAATTTGTGTGAATGAAATGGAACTTGATTTATCTAGTTGTTGTAAATCAGTCACTGTAAAGTGCTTCTTCGTTGATCACTCCAAAAGATTTCTAATGAGGTCAATGTCACAGCGAACATTTATGTTCGTACACTGACATTATTACCTGGTTATGCTAAAGGAGATTTAATCTCAAGAGATTGTATTACAGATAGTGATCATTACCCTTCAGTGGCAATTGTAGGCAGCATTGGCTGTTATGGACCAAACTAGGTTCATTCTGAATTTTGTACAGCTCCTGTTTGTGGAGTCTTATGCCTCTAAGGACTTTGCTAAGTTTCCTGTTAGAATGATTTTGCTATCTTGAAAAAGACATTGGTTTGGAGGTCGTCAGAGATCAGAATGAGAAATGCTCAAGTTGTGTCTCGTTCTGCAGGAGGTCTGGACAAACAGGCTGGAATCTGGGCTGTCCGTCTGAAGCATAATAAAATCCAGATGTCTGATTCTAATCCACTGAGGCTATCTGTTCAGTGAGGGTTTGTGCTCTGTCTTCCCCCAACTCCTTGATTCTAACCATTAGATTTGAGACCGGTTTGAAACATGGGACATCAAACGGATCGAGAGAATCCAGAACACTCAACACTGGCTCAAACTTTTGAAAGCTGGATCTGGCACTCCACTGGGGTATGGAGAAAAAGAAAGTCAGAATTGTGGTTTTAATCAGTCCAAATGTTTAATGCTCTGAGTCAAAACAATCCTTGGTGTTTGTCAATAGAATTTTGTTAGATCTATAATAGAGTTTCAAGAAAATAAACATTGATTTTGGTTAAAAGGCTGAATAAATGCAATGTATCTTCTTCATAGCAGTAATCTGAATAGTAGTATCATTTCATCCAGTTTATCAACGCTTTATTTAGCTTTTATGATATTTTTCCCATTAATTTTTCTGGATGACTAGAATGTTGCTTAAACAAACAAAAAACACACTAAATCAAGATTATAGTTCTCTCAAAATATTTAGGCACATCATTTTTAATTAACTTACCACTTAAATATTCAGTGCACTTTACTATTTATGGTTACATCTTGAAGTCAAGGCTCATTCACTGATTTACCAGCTATAACGTAAACTCTATCTGCAGTTTGAGGTTAATATCCTCCTAAATTTGCTTTGAAAGCAGTAAATGGTTTCACTTGTTTAATAATGAATACATTCTGTACTACATGACAACAGTTATGGGCAGTCTTGTGCTGTTACTTTCCTGGTTACTTGCCCTTTGAAAAGCCATCAATGTCAATTAATTGTCAACAATTAAACTAAGTATTGATTATGATCCAATTTCTTCCCAATGTATTTGGTATTAAAGCTTACGGATCTTCATGTGTAGTTTTGATAAATCAGGAACATGGGTAATTTACTGGTGGTGGATAATTGGTGAAAAGTAACATGGATGGATTTGCTGGTGGGGCAAAAAGATAACATTTTCAGATATGAAGTAAACAAAGAAGCCCTTGATTCTTGTGATGTATTAGTACTGTCCTTACCTCTGAGCCAGTGGTCAAGTCCCGCGTGTCAGAGTATCTCAGAACTGGGTGGTTGAAGAAATGTTAAAATCCATGGATTCAATGCATACACAAACATATGTTTTTAATGATGGCCCACAGTGTGCGAACACTTGCACAAGTATGCTGATTACTAACTAAAATATAAGCAAAATATTGTGAATGGTGGATTAGCAAAACAAAACTAAACTGCTGGAAAGCCAGCATCTATGGAGAGAGAAACAAGTGTTAATGTTTTGAAGCAATTATGACTATTTCAGAAGATGGTATTACCAGATCAGCGAAGCTTCTCTAGCATAACGTTTTTTTAAGCAGCAATTTGGACTAATGCTTCCTATTCATGTTTAAAGTCATTGTTCCTGCTATGTTTACAGTAGGCTAGCTGTTCCCAGTGGTATTGCTCACAGGTATTGAAGAATCCCAAATGTATTTGAGAGCTTTCGGTGCTAATTTGCCTTGGTTTTTAAAGTCAAAGCTCCAGGACAGTTGCTGAACTGAGGAGTTAAAGAGACAACTGTTGAGCTCAATTAACTTAAATTACTCGGTGTAGTGGCAGCAGACTGGGCAGAAGCCAGGTTATCTCAAGGTCAATCTGGAAAATTTGTGCCTTTTTTTTAAGGCAAGTATTTAGTTGAGTGCATTATACTAGGTACAACTCTGCAGCGTGATGAGAATTCGTAAGAACGCTAACCTTCAATTTTTCTGTGAACAAAGTAAAGGCTACAGGTTTGTTTGGAAATTTATCATGTATGTGACATGTAGTTTGGTTATCTAATCATATAGACCAAGAAACCCTCGGGTGTATTGACTGCTGATGATTAAACTGGCTGCAGAGTGGTAATGGGATGTTATGGTAGGAGCACGGTGTAGTTAGGATCAACATTAATGAAGAAAATCAAACAGGAGCTCTGTTTTCCATTGGCATTGCTTGAAATTATGGGCAAACAGATGTCAGGGTGAGGGAAAGGGTAGGCACTGATGCTGTACTCCTTGTCAGCACATAACAACCAACAACACTATAGGAAGAATGTGGAGGCTTTGGAGAGGGTGCAGAAGAGGTTTACCAGGATGCTGCATGATTACAGAGTACAAACTATAACGAGAGGCTAGAAAACTCAGGTTGTTTTCTCTGGAGCAGTGGAGGCTGGTGCAATGACTTGACAGAAGTTTATAAAATTACGAGATGCATAAATAAGGCTGAAGGTCAGAATCTTTCTCCCAGAGTTTAAATGTCTAATACTAGGCGGCATGCATTTAAGGTGAGAGGGGGAAGGTTCAAAGGAGATGTGAGGGGCAAGTTTTTTTACAAAGAGAGTGGCAGAAGTCTGGAATGGCCAGGGATGAAGGCAGATGCAATAGGAGGATTTAAGTGACTTTTAGAAAAATACATGAATGTGCAAGGAATGGAGGAATATGGATCAAGGGCGGACAGAAGGGATTTGTTTAATTTGGTGTCATGTTCAGCAGAACATCTTGGGCTGAGGGTTTGTTCCTGTGCTGCACTGTTCTATTAGCATTTACTTCAGATGCTTCCAGTTTGTTGAGGTAAATCCATGCTATACCTCTGTAGGAATCATTGGATTAGTACGGTAGAAGGAGAAACTGATCAAGACTTTACTTCGGGGCCATTCACAAGAATACAAATTACTTGCAGCTATGTTCAGCGTTAGATGTGATTCTTCTGTAATTGAACAGCATTTGTTGGATCATGCTGTGTGTGCATTGAATTGCACTGACAGCCAATTCAGGATTGTCAGCTGATCATGTAGTGTGGTACACAAGTGTGTCCTGGAAGATGCATATGTTAGTTCCCAGGGCACGTTTTATTTTTATTTGGCAGACATCAGAAAGAAGATTAGATTAGATTAGATTCCCTACAGCATGGAAACAGGCCCTTCGGCCCAACAAGTCCACACCGCCCCTTGAAGCACCCCGTCCAGACCCATCCCCCCCCTATAACCCACACACCCCTGAACACTACAGGCAATTTAGCATGGCCAATCCACCTAGCCTGCACATCTTTGGACTGTGGGAGGAAACTGGAGCACCTGAAGGAAACCCACGCAGACACGGGGAGAATGTGCAAACTCCACGCAGCCCGAGGCGGCAATCAAACCCGGGTCCCTGGCACTGCGAGGCTGCAGTGCTAACCACTGAGCCACCGTTTGCCTGTTCCAACTCAACAAAATAGACAGATATTCACTGGTTCTCAGCAAAGCACTGAGCAATCAGAATCAACCTGCATGGTTTAAAGTGCAAACAAAGTGGTGGCAATGGAGTTGAACCTGGATATGTGTAAGATAATGCACTTGGGCTGGGCAAATAAGGCAAGGAATCACACAATGAATGATAGACGCCTGAAAAGCACTGAAGAACGACAAGATCTTGGTGTTTATATCCATAGATCCCTGAAAGTGTCATGGTAGACTGGTTTAAAAAGACATACAGGATATATTCCTTTATTAGCTGAAGCACATAATCCAAGAATAAAAAGGTTATATCAGAACTGTATAAAACACTGGTAAGGCCACACTTGGAGCACTGTGTGCAGTTCTGGTCACCACATTTCAGGAAGCATGTGAAAGCATGAGAGAGGGTGTAGAGGGGATTTATCAGGATGCTACCTGGTTTGGAGATTCTGAACCATGATAAAAGATTGGAGATGCTCGAGTTGTTTTCTTTAGAGCAGCAAAATTTGAGAGGGGCCCTGATAAAGGTGCATAAGGCTGAGGAGCATAGATAGAGTGATAGAAATGCATAGTTTCCATTTGTAGTGAGGCCAAGAACCAGCGGCGTCGATTTAAGCTAAGGGGAGAGTTGAGGAGAAACTTTTTCACTCGGAGTGTGGTAGGAGTCTAGAACTCACTGCCTGAAAGTGTCTTAGAGTCAGAAACTCTTACATTGTTTAAACAGTTACCATATCCTCTAGGGCTATGGGAAAAAACTGGAAAATGGGAGTAGTGTAGTCTGATCTTTGAGCAGCATGGGCATAATGGCCTGAATGGCATTCTGTGCTGTAAATGTCTGGATTTATAGTTTTCATGTTGTTTTGGTATTTTTGCAAAGTGTCCTGATGAGTGCAAGACAAACTCTGTGACAAAATACTGCATAGGAGCCATCTGTGATGGAAAACACAATTTCTGCCCTGCCTTTGGGTTCTTGTTAATGTCAGAACACAAATCAGAGAGAGATGTTCAGTTGGATGAGCAAGTAGAACAGCAGCCCCCGTGGAATTGTGAACATCTTTGAAAAGGAAGATCCTCGGAATGCCAAAAAGGCTTTCTTGCTAACTATGACTCCTTTCCCCACTTCTTCCCTCTTGCTCTTCTGTTTCTACAACCTCCCAGAGCTCCAATTACTGATGAACAGTTTGGCTAATGAGGAGCCTACATCAGTGATGCTAGGAGCAGAGATAAGAGAATTGGTTTAATTCAACTGTGGAATTTTTTCCTTCTGTAAGTTCAAGCATTAACCTTTCATCTGGCATGTCCTGTTATGACTTTGTCAAGTTTGGACATGGAGGAATTTATTCCATGACCTTGTTGTAAGAGCCAGCCATATTTAATTACAAGGGTCAGCAGCTCTAAGTAGAAATTTGTTGCTGCCAGTTTTTCTTTCTTTATCATTTGTTTCTTGTGCATTTGGTTTCACCATTTAATATGGCTGGGTAAGGGCAAAAGAACTTCAGGTGCTGGAGGTCTGAAACAGACAAAAACAAAGTGCTGGAGAAACTCAGCAGGTCTAGCAACATCTGTAGAGAGTGAGAACAATGTTCTGAAGACGACTCAGTAGACTCAACGTTAAATTTTCTCCCCACAGATGATGCCCGACGTATTGAGTTTCTCCAGCAATTTATGTTCATGGTTAGATAAGTGTCTGGTAACAGTAGGTTGAGTACAGTATTGTCTATTGTCAGTGTACCTCTGCAATGGATCTTACAGGCACACACTTTTTATTCCACTCCCCTCCTACCCTGTTGAGGAAATAAACAAAATGAAACCAGCTCCTGGTAATAATTAGTAAAGCTAGTGTGTAAAGGTTGGACGAAATCCACCAAAGTAAATAAAATGCTCCAATTTCACAAAGAATCAAGACTGTGATCGAGTGCCAATTTTGAGGCTGCCATTCATCAGTCTGTGTCTTTACTTTGGTGCATTTGATCAAAGCAATCTAAAATCCACATTGAGAGAGAACATATTTCAAAAGTAAAATAGGCCCAGAGTGTTCATTTTCTTCCGGTTATGGGATTTATTTTGTTCAATGCTTGCCATCGCTTACTTTTCTACCCAAGCCAAGTAATTAGATATCTGTGGTATCACCTTGAAAGCTCTATAATCTAGTTTCTTCAGTTCTTGTACAAGACGTAGGCAGTGAATACATGCTATTGAAAAGACTGTACTGGAAATTGATGAATTTGTATGTAATGGCATTGAATTTGGATTTCAAGTTTCATTATATAGGGATCTTTCTCGATTAAAATTTCATTCTGTCTCAATGTTCATTATTTGTTCATAACACATCTGTGAAACAACTTGCGATATTATTTAGTTCATTTGATTTAATTTATTATTGTCACATGTACGTTGTTACAGTGAAAAGTTTCGTTTTACATGCAGTGCATACCATACAAAGATCATAGGGTGACAGAACAGAACAAGGAATACAATGTTACGGCTACAAAGAAGGTGCACAAAAAGCAAGATCGACATTAGATTTGAAATTTGAGAGTTCCGTTCAGAAGTCCAATAACAGTAGGGAAGAAGCTGTTCTTGAATCTGTTGGTCCATGTGTTTGAGATTTTGAATCCTCTGCCTGATGGAAGAGGTTAGAAGAGATTACAATTGGAGTAGGAGGGGTCTTTGATGTTGGCTGCCTTTCCAAGGCAGTGAGAAGTGTAGATGGAGTCAATGGATGGAAGGTTGGCTTGTGTGATGGTCTGGGCTGTGTTCACAACTCTCTGTAGTTTCTTATGGTCCTGGGCAGAGCAGTTGTCATACCAAGCCATGATGCATTCAGATAGAATGCTTTCTGTGGTGCACCTGTAAAAGTTGATGAGAGTCCTTGTGTGCATACTGAATTTCCTTAGCCTCCAGAGGAAGATGACATGTTGTTGTGTCTTCTTGGAGTTCACAGACTTTGTCACTAAAATTTAGACCCTTAATTCCAATGTTCCTGTCCTACCACAGCTCACCAAACCCAACATTACAAAAGGTTCCTGCTTGCTTTAACCAGGGACGTGCATCTTTCCCCAGGTTCTCTCCTATCTGACTTCCTTGCCTCTCCATCATCATCTTAACCATGACCCTGCATTTTGCTCCCTTGATCCCCTTCCCTCCATACTATTTACCACCCAGTTTCTCTTCCTGTTGACTGAAACTGTTAATAGTTGACAGTTCTTTCCCTTTGGGTACTTATTGAAGCAGTTTGCTTTCAGAGACATCATCCATGCGAGTTCCCTGTTCACTTCAAAGCCCTGGAGCAAGCTGTCACTTTCTGAATCTGTGTCCGTCCTTACTGCAAACCTGTTTTAATCCTTCCAATCATTATTTCTGCCACATTTCTGAAATGGTAACATCAAGGAGGAAAGATGACAGCATAGATGCAATGTCATTTGATTAGTAATCCAGGCTAAAACACTGGGAGCATAGGTTCAACTCCCGTCCTAACAGCTGGTGGACTTTAATATGAAACCAGATTCAGTAGTAAACATCATGTAACTAATGATTGTAAAAACCCATCTGGTTCACTAATGTCTTGTGGGGATGGATATCTGCTGTACTTACCTGGTCTAGGCCTACATGTGATTCCGGGCTGACAGCAATGTGGTTGATTCTTAACTGTCCTGAGAAATGGCCTAGAAAGTGACTCGTGTCGAGGGTAATTAGGGATGGTCAATAAATGCTGACCTTACCGGTGCTGTCCTATGATGAGTCACATCCTAAGGTAGAATTTGTAACTTTTGGAATGTCAATTTTCATCAAGCATGGGACAGAGTGTGGGCCACGTGAACTACATTAGCTGCTACAGAAATTGAGCCCTCTCTGCTGGAGAAATTCTGTGATGTACTCTCGCCATCCAGCCAATTGGCCACATGATACCAGCACCCTCTTATCACCCATCTTTATCAAAGTCACACTTGATTTGTTACGTATCTGTGAATATGGTGAACATTCCACCATCCTTCCACGTTTCCCTTAACCTCTCTACAATCTTTTACCCAATAGGGTGGCATGGGGGCAGCTCAGTGGTTAACACTGCTGTCTCATAGCCCCAAGGATGCGGGTTCTATTCCAGCCTCAGGCAATTGTCTGCGTGGTATTTGCACGCTCTCTCTGTATCTGCTTCGGTTTCCTCCAGGTGACCCGGTTTCCGCCCATAGGAATTGCTAAATTGCCCATAGTGCCCAGGGATGTACAGGCTAGGTGGGTTAGCCATGAGAAATGTAGTGTTACAGGGATAGGGTGGGGGATGATTCTGGGTGGGATGTTCTTCAGAGGATTGGTGTGGATTTGTTGGGCCGAATGGGCTGTTTCCATGAATCAACCATATTATTCTGCTGTTCCCGTCCTCTACTGTCCAGTTTGGTGACATCACTCTCATCTGATACCATCTTTTCATACCCAATATCAGCTTGAGAAACATCTGCATTGATGTCTCTTCCTCTTCTCTACTGTTGTCTCTGATTCACTGCACTGGGACCTACCACTTTTCAGGTTGAAGTATCTATTCTCAAAGCCTTCAAGATAGAGCACAAGAACACAAGCTTATTCTGCACCTTCTTTCCCTCAAACTGGCTGCTGGTCCAAAATTGCATTAGTATACTATGTTTTAAATTAAACTAGGTGTTAGGATTCGGGAATTAATCTGTTTTCTACTGGTTCGGGTGTCATGCTTTATAGGTGTGCATACTTGCACTTGTGCTTTTTGTCATGACCACTGCCCCATCACAATTAAATGTGCATCAGATGCAAAAATATCCCTGTTTGCTTCTAATTCTCCTGCCCCACTTAAACCCAAGGAATAGGCAGTGGGTATGTTATTGGCTTCCGTTATGTGGCAGGGCTCTGCTTTAAATTGATTTAATGGTCACTCTATTTCAGCAACAAATCCCTGACCCGGGGCTGAATGATTTAAAAAGTAAACCTTTCTGGGTTGTAGAGGGTTGGCAAAATATAATTTGAGAACTGGTGTTGGGGAGCCAGTATGACCATTAACTGGATTGATTTTCTGGGCAGAGTAGTTCAGCTCAGTTCCGATTGGTGCGATTTTCGGCGTGTGTGTGTCTTTACTATTGACCACAAATGCAGCGTTTTCATTTACGTATTGGCCGTGATGGCACTATCTGCCTACACAATGTCAGCTTCCTTATGCAAATTGAATACCACTTCAGCTCCCCCTCAACATAACTTCTCTCTGACTGTCAATTAGCTCTGATTTCTCACGTCACTTGTTCATTTTCCTCATCCTTCACGGAATCACTCAAAACCCAATACTTCAATCAAGTATTTTGGTGACTGGTCCTAACATCTCCTTATGGTAGTTCTGTGTCAAATCATGTTTGCTACCACTTCAGTGAGCCACCTGGGAACATTTTACCGTGTCCAAGGTGCTTTATGAAATAAAATAATTTACAGGTCATCTTCATGTTGTAGTGCAACAACTGCAATAGAGCTGTGGATGCTGTAAATCTGTAAGTTTTCAAGAAGATTTGTAGTTCACGTTGTGGATGAGGATGTAGACTTGCTTGCCGAGCCGATGAGTTTGATTGCAGACGTTTCATCACCCTGCTCGGTAACATCGTCGGTGTGCCTCTGGTGAAGTATTGGTGTTCTGTCTCACTTGTTAGTTATATGCCTCAGTTTGCTGGGGTGGTTGGTACCACCTCTGGTTCTGTTTCTCAGTGGCTTGTACACAGGGTTTAATTTGAAGTGTTTGTTGATAGAGTTCCGGTTAGAATACCAGGACTCTGGAATTCCCTGGCATACCTCTGTTTGGCTTGTGCGGTTACGGATGTGTTGTCCCAGTCAAATTCGTCTCCTCCTTTGTTTGTGTGTAGTGAGACAAGTGAGAATTGCTCGTGTCTCTTGGTGGCTAGTTGGTGTTCATTTATCTGTATCGTCCGTTTTCTTCTGGTTTAGCCTATGCAGTGTTCTCCAAACCAGGAGAAAATTGACAATTGACGCAAACACCAAACTAGCCACCAAGAGACACGACCGATTCTCAGTTGTCTCACTACACACGGACAAAGAAGTACACGAATTTGATTGGGACAACACATCCATAACCACACAAGCCAAACTGAGATACGCCAGGGAATTCCTGGAGGCCTGGTATTCTAACCGGAACTCCATCAACAAACACGTTGAATTAAACCCTGTGTACAAACCACTGAGAAACAGAACCAGAAGAGGTACCAACCACCCCAGCAAACTGAGGCATATTAATAGCAAGCGGGACAGAACACTGACAGTTCACCGGAGGCACACCGATGATGTTACCTAAGCAGGCTAACAAAATGTTTGTAATCAAACCAATGGCTCTGCCAGCATGTCTGCCACCTCGTGCTGTAAATCAGAAACAAAAATAAAGATTGCTGGAAAAGCTCAGCAGGTCTGGCAGCATCTTGAAGAGAAATCAGAGTTTACAGAACTGAACATTACTGAACTCTGATTTCCCTTCACAGATGCTGCCAGACCTGCTGAGCTTTTCCAGAAGCTGTAGTAAATTGTCGGTTGACTCTGCAAAAATGCTGTTTGTTCTTAAAAACCCAGCTTGTTCACTAATGTTTAGTACCTACTCAACCTTTACAATGTGTATTGTGTAGTTTAAATATCAAGAAGTCAATTCATTGTTTATTTCCTTGAAAATTGAGGAAACAAGATGAGTGTTAAATGCAGCCTTGTTAGAGTTGACTACGTTTCAAGTAGAAATTATTTTCTGCTGAGAATCTAGACCAAGAATCTACAAACCATAGATTGTCAGCCGCACCATCTTTGTTTTGTATGACCCAACCAAACTAGTCCAATAGGTGTATACATTTTGCATGCTCTGAGTTCCAAAGACCCTGGAGTTTTAGAAGGCCAATGTTTGGTACGCAAACCCAAAAATTGAAATTATATAAGTGATCATAATTGTGAACTTATATCCTATACATAGCTCTCAAATCTCTGTGCTATGTATATTTGGGTTACAAAATGCTGGGACAGCTCATATCTAATGCATTTTTTGGATATTCACTAATTTGCTCAAGTTATTTCATGTGAATGCAGTTACAGTATTTAATTCTTTAAAATTATTCCTATTTCTGGTTGGTTTCTCATTATGTTCCCTCCAGCATATGCCATTGGCTGGCTAATTTAAGAAGCAGCAACCTCAATCTTCTGTCCAATCTGTTGGGTACCTGGGTTGCCTTAATGACGAAGACATGATCTGTTTTCATGGTCTGTTCTGCATGTTTTGGGGTGACACTGAGTGGTGTGGTTGATGGACTCGTGGACATGTCATGCCATCCAATGGCAATGTATGGATTTATCACTTGGATTTGGCATCCATATCACTTGAGCGGCACATAAAATGCAATCAGCAATCTGTGGGCAAATGGCCAAGTCTTTGTCTGCATCTTCAGAAGGCCTTTTACTCCATGAGCCTTTGCTTCTTTAATTGTTACTCCTGCCTTGGCTCCCGGATTTCAGCAGAGCTGAGATATAGTGCATTTTAAAACAAGGAGTGCTGATGGGAGACAGAGTTGTTTGAACATTCCTGGAGCAAGTGGAAAGTCACAGGAATGATCAAGGAGAGATCCAACTTCAGGAAGTCATTCAACTCAAGGACATCTGGCCATAATAACACAATGCACCAAGATCCCACAAAAATCAACTGGATTAATTGGACGTGGCAGTGATTGACAAAACCAAATGAAATCTCTAGTCCTCTTCTATTGCTGGTATTGAAATCTATATATTTTTATATAACTACTGAAAATCTCAGTTTAACAATTCACCCAAAACATAGAACCACTAATAGTGCAACACAGTGTCGTTACTACACTGGAGTGCAAGGCTAGCAAATCCTAAACTCAACCCTGATATTCAAGTTAATAATACTAATTGGATTTGGCTCACATTACGCTCAAGAGTTGTTGATTACAAGTAAATTATGGCAAGATCCTCAAGTCTTCCTTCCTAGTCCGTACATATTGGATAACACCTGTCCTCCACCCGTATTGGCGGAAAACTGCTGCATTGTTTTCGTTTTTTTCTGGCTACCTGATAAGCCTGCAAATTTGCACCAGGTTTAATATCACAGTGCCAAAAAGGCATTAGAACGTGTCTTAGTACATGATTTAGATCTAAATCACAGACCGGATTTTAACTTCCCCACTTGGCACAGATGGGATCAAGGTGGTTTTGGGGCGACTACGACTCTACTTCCTGCCCAATTTTACACAGCATTAGAAATTATTGGAGTGTAAAGAAAAGCGTGGTGTAAACCAAGCATCTGATCCGAAGATGTTTCCACTCTGTTGAGTGATCTTGGTTAATATCTGGGCCAAAGGATCTCCGAAGTATTTGAAATTTTACCCTCTTTTCGACATATTGTAAGAGTTGTAAATGAGATCCAGACCAGTCATATCCTAATGAAAGGTGTATGATTTATACTATACTTTTGAAGTTGGATTTCAAAGTAGAAGCAGATGGGTTTTGGTTTGTACAGTTAAGTTTTTGTTTTAAGAAAGGTCCAGGGGTCATTTGGATAGTGACTTAAACACTTCATTTCCTTGAAGGCACCTGACAAAGACAGTACATCTAGCAGACCATGTAGTGTTAATGGATAAAATGTATGTATTGTTGGGTTTATGACAGGCAGTGTAAGTTTAAACTGAACTTCTGAACAGAAGGTATAAAGTTCCATCCAGAAGACCCCAGAGTTCAGTTGAGAGGTTAGAAAAGTTTTTCTTAGGAGAACCAAGTTTGTTAGGGAACGAGTCACTTCCACTGAATTGGTTTCTAGTTTATGGAATTTGCAACCAGGGTGCGCTTGAATAGAAGTATTCAAGATGTTAGCGCTGAAGATGATTTCAGGCATGCAGCATTGAATGTTTTATGCCAGCTACTTCAGAATAGAATTGTTTTTAAAAGATGGTTTCAACAGTTCGTGGGAAAGGAAAAGGAAAGCTTCAGTGAAGTAAAGATTTAAAATAGCTGAGAAAGGAGTCACATTTCTCTGGGACTGAGTTTCTGTAATGGATCATGCTAAAAAAACCAAATGAACCTTTGTTCTGATGTTTTTGTTAAGATCTATCTAACCATTCTGCGTATACAATAAAGTTTCATTATGTTGTTAAAATCTGCAGCCTTGTGTTGAAATGTGTCACTGACCAATCACCATGATACCCAAATGCAAAACTTAAACACATCATCTGTCAAGTGAAATTTCTAGAATTGGTTTGTCCAGTCATCAGGGATCATAACACTATGATGTAATAAGGGTCTCCACTTCCTAAGATTAATCACATATAAAATGAGCATAATCTTTACCGTAAGACGTTCAACTTTGGCCAAACACAATCCTCAGATTTCAGCTAAAAATATCACAGGATGCCCTTGATTCTTCCAGTTATAAACTGGAATTTAATCTGCTCTGATGAATCGAGACCCAAGTGAGAATGGACAGAACCCTGAAATGCGATGCCCAAAATAGCAGTAAAGATCTCCCGCCATGCTGCTAGCCATAACCCTCTTGGCCTTTTATAGTCAATCTCGTTGATGCATAAATTTCCCGGGAAACCTTTCGGGGAAATGTATTGACACTAAACCAATGTTTAAAGAATTCAAAGGTGTGTGTCTATATCCAGATTTAGACACATCAGCATTTGTTTCGTCTTGTCCACAAACTCTCTCTGGTCTGGTTAAAAACCCACACCAGCTTGTGCATTACCATTTAGTGTGAGGACACTGCTTTGGTTGTTCTAGTTCTAAAAAAAGCTTTGAATATTTTTAACCAGCCGTCGAGCATCTTTTCTACTCGACTGATAAGTGAAACTTTGCACTTGGAAATGTCTTATATTTTTGAGGTTTGAAAATGTTGAACATGTGTCCATGTGGACAGTAACTGTATTCAGAAGAAACTGACCTGTCAGTAAATGCTCCCAGGATTTGGGCTGGAGGCAGCTCAGGCTGTTTCTGTGCTCTGGGCAGTATTATGTTACAAACTGGGCATGTATACTGAGGATTCTTTAACCATGAGTCAAACTTTGAATCTCAGCCTCAAAAGGAGCTAAATGAGGGGGAGTAATTTATATAAGATACTAAGTGGAATAGAAGATGTTGGTTCACTGAAATAATTTACAGGGTACACATAGGACTGCATGTAACTCTCTCACATTCTGAAGTGAAGAAACAATGCTTCATGCATGCAGAGATTGATGTTTTGAATAGTCCTCCAATTAGTGCGATGGTCGTTGAATACTGATAATGAGACCCTCAGTTTCTAGAGAAGGGCATCTATCATTTCTTCCTGGACCTTCAATAAAGAGTAAGTTCAGTGCATTAATTCTAGTGAACTTCCATTTTATCTCCCACTCTTCAGCCCAGCCAAAATTCCAAACTTAAATGGTGGGATCTGAAAGTTGAGCAGAAATTTTGCTTGAACTTCACCACAAATTGCAACCTGGGGGGATTTGCTTTGTCAATTCTTTGCTGTAGATACTGGCTCAATCATAGTCATACAACAGAGAAACAAGTCCTTTTGACCAACAAACACCAAAGTAGACTAATCCCATAAATGTGGCACTTGTTTGGAGATTGAGACCTATCATTCCAATAGAATGGGGAAAAAGTGATCAATTCCTGACTGGTTTTAAATTTTGGATGTTTATAGTCAGTAGTAAAAACTAAAGAATTAAGCCTCCATCGTCTTAGGGGACCAAAGTCCTGCTCTTTCATTTTTGAGAGAGAGACATATGACTGATAGGGGTTTAGCCTGCGGGTCACCATGCCTTAGGTGAGGGGAGAAGTTGAGGAGGAGATGTTGGGTTATTGAAGATCAGTGTTGCTTGGGACATGTTAGAGTTCCAGCACCTGTGGCAACCAAGATTCCAGTCTGTGACCTTTTACACAATGTCTCCTGCTGGAAGTGAAGGTTCGGCGGTGCCAGGACTGGGCTCGGCTACGATGCCTTTTTTTGCCTTGGTTGTAATGTTGCTTAATGCCTTCCTGTGAATTTCCTTTTAATATATTCATTTGTGGGATGTGGGCGTTACTGGCTGGGCCCAACATTTATTGCCTGTCCCTAGTTGCCCTTGAGAAGGTGGTGCGGAGTTGGCTTCTTGAACTGCTGAGTCCACCTGCTGTGGATTAACCCACAATGCCATTAGAGAGGGAATTCCAGGATTTTGACGCAGTGATAGTGAAGGAATGGCAATACATTTCCATGTCAGGATGTTGAGTGGCTTGGAGGGGAGCTTGCAGGTGATGGTGTTCCTATGTATCTGCTTCAGCATTTACATGAAGCCACCACTGATATCTGTGGAAATGTATTCCAGCAAAAGTCACTTGCTTAGCTTCTGACTCATCTGAAACGTTATCTTTTTTTGACCATTCGATTGTTGAAAGAAATATGGCAATTAGAGAGCACTGTTTAGTACATAATATCAAGCTTTTTTTTATAACCATTCAACAAACTACTATCAAGACACATCTCATTCTACTTGATTTTACCAACCATCAGGCATGCCTGTGGCTATTTTTAGCTTTATCTACACAAAATGTACTCGTGACCTCAGGACTTGAAGCCAAATTGCAAATATAAACCATAGAACAACTTTGACTGTGAAGAAATGTGAATTCATTTGCTGAAATACCATAGGTTTAACTTAGCGACACCCGTCCTAATGTAACCAGATGTCACCGTACTGTTCTCAGCTTCTATAATGAGATGAAATCATATTGCCGCACGGTTAAATTTATTTGCCCACCATTAGCCTGTGGCATCATGAACCCAGTAAGCCTGTTTTAATTTCTATTCTAACTTGTTGGCATGCATTAGGTTGCTGTTGCTGTTAGGTCATGACATCTGTGAAGGGTCTTCACTGTCATCAATTTTTAAATCCGTCTCTCATCCACTTTTATATTTCTGAAATTATTAACCAATTAGTAATGGTTGCTAAACACTAAAGCACATTTTCTGTAAAGGTGAGATAACAAGGTGTAGCGTTGGATGAGCGGAGCAGGAAAGCTGACGTTTCGGGTCTGGACCCTTCTTACCCTCCCCCATTTCTGAAGGGGATTCTGAAATAAATAGAGAGGAGGGGAGGCAGATGGAAAAAAGAGCAGATAGGTGGAGAGGAGACAGACAGGTCAAGGAGGCGGGGATGGAGCCAGTAAAGGTGAGAGTAGGTAGGGATTTAGGATGGGGGTAGGTCAGCCAAGGAACGACAGACAGGTCAAGGAGGCAGGGACGAGTTTGGCAGGCAGGAGGTGGTAAGGGTTGAGGTGGGAAGAGCGGATAGGTGGCAGAAAAGATGGACAGGTTTGGGAGGAGAGGATGAGCTAGGCTGGTTTTGGGATGAGGTTGGGGTTGGGAGATTTTGAAGCTTGTGAAGTCCACATTGATACCATTGGGCAGTAGGGTTCTCAAGCAAAATATGAGGTGCTGTTCCTGCAACCTTCGGGTGGCATCGTTGTGGCACTACAGGAGGCCCAGGATGGATGTGTCGTCTAAGGGGTGGGAGGGGGAGTTGAAGTGGTTTGCAACTGGGAGGTTTCTGTAAAGGTGAAGTTTTGTTATCCCATCTGCTTCCTTGTAATGGGGATACAAGTCCCAACCTTGTGGGATATTACCTGACTCTGTTGCTTTCCCGAGCTAGCCAATATTCTGGCCTCTGACACATTGATCTGCTTTTGGTGTGTTGGCCCCTGGAATTCAAGCAATACTGAATGTTAAGTGTACATGTTTTTGGTGTGCTGCCCATTGCTATGCTATCCTGATTTTTATGGGTGATGTGCATCCTTTAGCTATTCCACAACAACTTAATAGAAAGTACATTGCATAGTGTGAATCGGGAACAGGAATGGGCTATTCAGCCCCGTTAGCCTGTTTCACCATTCAATAAGACCAAAGCTGACCTGATTAGTAAACTCAATCCACGTTCCCCCGATAACCTTTCAAACACTTGCTTGACAATGTCTATCAACCTCTACCTTGAAACTATTCAAAGATTCTGCTTCCACCAACTTTTCAGGAAGAGATTTCCAAAGACTCATGACTGTGTGAGAAAGTGTTTTGGCTGATCTGTGTTTTAAATGGGTCACCCGTGTTTTTTAAACTGTGAGGCCTTATTCTAGATTTATTCAGACGAAAAGAACTGCCTTCTCCACATCAAACCTGTCAAGATGCATTACAACTTTATATGTTGCAATCAAGTTGCTTCTTCCACTTCTAAACTCCAGCTGATGAAAATGTAACCTATCTAATTATGCCTCATAAGACAACTTTCTAATACGTCACCCCTGAAATGCCTTCAACACGTTTCCTTCCTCCTTTTAAACAAGGTGACCAACACTGTGCACAGTGCTCCGCATGTAGTCTCACCGTTGTACAGCTGAAGCGCAGCCTCCATTCTTGTGTATATAGTTCCCCTCAAGATAAATGATAACACTGTTATCTTTCCTAATTACTTGTTGTATCTTTATACTAATCTTCAGTGATTCATGGACAAGAGCACCCTTCTGCTTTTTTTTAAATAAAATTACTTTTGCGAAAATAGACGATCTCAAACTTTACTCTGTTTACCACACTTCTGCTCGCTTACTTCACCTTTTTTGTGTCTGCTTTGTGACTTAATTTCCTACCTGTCTTTGTGTCTTTGGCAAATTTGGCAACCATGCTTTCCATCCCTTCACCTAAGGGTGTCACTGTGCCTTAGTGGTCAGCACTGCTGCCCCTCAGCACAAGGGACCCGGGTTCAATTCCAGCCTCAGGCAACAGTCTGTGTGGAGTTTGCAAATTCTCGTGGTGTCTGCTTGGATTTCCTCCAGTTTTCTCCCACAATAAATTGCCCATAGTGTTCAGAAATTTGCAGGCTAGATGGATTAGCCAGGGAAATGCAGGGTTACAGTGTTCAGTTAATGGGGTGGGTCTGGATGGGCTACTTCTCAGAGAGTCAGTGTGGGCTGAATGGTCTGCTTCTATACTGTAGGGATTGTATGACTGTATGATCTAAGTTATTCGTAACGTTTTAATTTTCTCACTTGCCTCGGTTTCTCCCCAGAGGTCCCCAGTGTGAGGAGAGAAGACCTTGACCCACATCCATTGGACAGGGGTTCTCTGTGTACATGAGGATATCTTCATGAGGACTTTGGAATTGTTTCTAAAAGAGTAGTTTAGGCAGAAAATATGTCGTTATTCTCTACAATATTAGACTGGAGCAGCTCCAGCATTAAGGTACCTGATTGAGCGGGCCTCAGTGAAGGTGCTGGAGCCAAGTTGGAGTGTGATTTAGTGAAGTGCTGTGCATTTCAATCTGAATTTATCCCACAGTGGCAATAAATTCAGAGCAAAGCTGCAGCATAGTGCAGAGAGAATCCAAAGGAACATTTTATTCCACCAGAACTGCAAGAAATGTGGATGCTCTACATCAGGAACAAAAACAGGCCTGGCAGCATCTGTGAAGATGAAAAAATTCAGTTAATGTTTCAAGTCCGGTGACCCTTCCTCAGAACTGTGTTAAGGCAGGGTTACCGGACACAAAAAGTTAACTGTGATTTTTTTTTGCCTTCACAGATGCTGAGCTTTTCCAGCAACTTCTGTTTCTGATCCATTTATTCCAGTTTGTCCCTCTGCAATAGAGCTGTGTGTAGTGTGGCAGCCGCTGGGATTGTTGTGAAATCATAAATACTCATCTAGAATGTAGCATGCAAGATTCAATAACGTTGCTGAGTTCCTCAGTTTACGTTTTGGGGAGAGTGGCAGATTGAGCCCTTTTCTCTGGAGGTTAAACGGGTGAATAATAGTCCCAGAGGAGCATGATGCTGGTCTCTCATTACAGAGAGATGTCTGGTGGTAAATTTAACCTGAGAGTCACCACGCCTCTGTGAGGGTAAAAGTAGAGAAGGTAGCGACTTTGTGGTGACTTCAGTCACTGCAAGAATTGAAACCCCACTATTGGCTTTCCCAGCTGGCTAACCACTAGAATTAACTTGTACATTATCAATGCAAGGAATTACCTTTTTCTTATTGCATGTTCCTGTGAAAAGGTTCCATCACTGACCTCCTTGCTGCTCATTTCAGGGCATAAGATTGCAACAACTTAGTGAACTGAGTATGTTATCTAACTGTGGCTTGAGATAGTTGTCCCTTATGAGTCAGAACATTATGCATTTTGCTCTCCAGAGACTTGAGCCTGAAATCTGGCTGATAGTCCAGTGTCCACTGGGGAAAACGCTTTGATGTAGTTCCGCAGGGCTTTCTTTTTTGTTTAATGCCCACTTGGTAGGCCAGACGGACTCCTGGTTTAAAGTCTGATCTTGCATTACAACAATGACCACAGTTTAAAAATAACTGTTGGCTGCAGACCACTTTGAGATATCTGTGGTCACAAAGAGCATTTTATAAATGCAAATCTTTCTTTCATTCCGAAGTGTGGAACTCCATCAGTCCTGCATTAGGAGCGTCAGCCTAGATTTTATTTTGAGGCTTTTGTAGTCAGTCTTGAACCCAAGACTTCTGACTCCAGAGGTGAGAGGGCTGCCCACCAAGCCTGAGCCAATGTGTGAAAGGGTTTGTGGCAGGTAGCAGCATTGCCAATTGGAATGCATTGCCTTAGCTTGCACGACGAGGGCCCCCAGCAGCAGCTCACATACGAGGCCATGTCTCCACTCTGGTACAAAGCTTTCGCTTTTCTCCAAACTGATGCATCACACGTGAATGTGAGGCACCGAGTCGCTAGTGACAGGGAGTTGGTGGACAAACTGCTCACATAGGAACAGCTATTTTAGGAGAGTGCTTGTGCAGTGATAAGAGCTAATCACACTTGTGTGGCAACAGACTTCAACAAACATTAGAAAAAGCTTATCATGGGTGGTGTAAATGCAGATAAATGAACAGGAATGGGCCACTTGGCCTTTTTGAGCCTGTTCTGCCATTCATAGCTGATCTGATCATAGGGTGTATTGTATAATGCAGAATCGCGATGCAAACTGAATTGTGGTCATACTGGTGCAAACTCTCTCCCATAAGTGGTCTTCTGTTTACTCATTCAACATTTCTTTATTCTTTTGTGGCATGTGGGTATCACTGGCAGGGATGACATTAGTCGCCCACCCTAATTACCCTCTAATTGAGTGGCACTTAAAGCTCAACCACATTGCTGTGAGTTTATGGCAATCACGGAGAGGGTGAAATTAAGCCTTGATGTTTTAAAATTATTTCTTTTTACAGCTGGGCAATGTTTGGTTTGCATTCTACGTGGTACATGCTGAAAGATCCAGTCAGTTGTTGCAATGACAGAAACTGTTTGTTTTGCTTAATTGTCATATTGATCATACAGGCATGCAAATCAGTTTCAGATGCTGACGGCTGAAATGGGCATTTGTTTAATTCTCTCCCATTTGCATATAAAAAGAAAATAGTACTGCCACTTGCATCTTGCAATAACCAGGTGTAGGGCTGGATGAACACAGCAGGCCAAGCAGCATCAGAGGAGCAGGAAGGCTGACGTTTCAGGCCTGGGTGATGCTAGTTTTCTTTTCATGGCCCAATAAGAGTTGATTGAGAGACAGTAGGAACTGCAGCTGCTGGAAAATCTGAGGTTGGGTTCCTGAACTATTCATCAAAATGATCTTTCGCCTCCAACTGATATTCAAGTTAAACAGTCTCCTTTTGACCCATCACCAGCATCTTTACCAGTCATAGAATAACAAACTGCGTTTATAGAGCTTTTCATTAACTAAAGAAAAGATGTGCATTTATATTGTGCCTTCCATGATCACTGCTCATCCCAGCATGTGTTACGGTCAAAAGGTACTTTTGAAGTGTAGTTTCTCAACATAAGAAATGTGGTAACCAATTTTCACACATCAAGCTTCCCAAAACAGCAACGGGATAACGACTGCATCATCTGCTCTCCCGATCCTCATTCACTTTAGATAACATCTGTGCTCTTCTTTGCGATAGTGTGGAAGATCCCGCACTGTCTGCCTAAGCAGGCAGGTGGGCCATGAGTTCAACAACTTTCCAAAAAGACAGCAGCTCTGACAGTGCAGGCAAGCCCTACCCCATGACACATTGAAATGTCAGCTTTGACTCTTCTCTGGTGTGGGAGTTGTGAAATGTGCTCGGGTGTCCCAAGGTGCTTCATGCTAGGATTACCAAATAAAGGAAAATGAAAGAAGGCATGTTATCCTTGTAAATGGCTCAATGGTTTTTTTTTCTCCTGGGTTGCCTATGGCGGTGTTCTGGAGGTTATTTCCCAATTTCAGAGAACACAACAATTCCTGGATTGTTGGCAACACGAGGGATAGCAGTGACCTCTTGGGAATGGAAAAGATTATTCTAACTCCTTGGTGGAAACCTGAAGAAATTTGGTTGCTTTATGCCTTAAACTACAGAGACTTGTGAAGACAGCCCAGTCCATCATGCAAGCCAACCTTCTATCCATTGACTCCATCTATACTTCGTGATACCTCTGAGAGGCCCCCAACACCATCAAAGATCCTCCCACCCCAGTTATAATTGCTTCCAACCTCTTCTGTCAGGAAAAGCTGAAACACGTGTCCCAACAGGTTCAGGAACAACTTTTTCCCCACTGTTACTAGACTTCGAAACAGACTTCTCAAATTTCAAATCCAATATTGATCTTGCTTTTTGTGCACCTTCTTTGCAGCTGTATCTTTTTATTCCTTCCTCTGTTCTATCACCCTGTGATCTTTGTATGGTATGATCTGCCTGTACACACACTTTTTCACTGTATCTAGGTACATGTGATGATAATAAATCAAATCAAATGTAATCTACCAGCAATTGGGTTGTGCCAAAAGAATGTACTGAGCTGGTGTCTATCCTTGTATGCAGGGGGGCAATAAGGGATGGGGAGACAAGTGCTAGGTAAGCATTTCTATGCCAACTGCACTGATTTCACTCCACGACAGGCTCAAGTGGTTAGAGTTTCAGTAAACCGAGCCTATGCACAGATTACACTGCCAAGACTTCCTTAAAAAGGAAATCAAACTTTAAAGAATAAGTCAGGTTTCCTGCCAGCTGTTGTGAGTTAAATAAAGGTAATGTAGTCTTCCTCCCTCTGTATTTGCTGTTGTAACAATGATCACACTTCCTCTTGGGTTGATTGCTCAGGCCTAAAGTTACAGTCATCATTTTACACTTGAAAAGCGTTGTCAAAACACACAGTAATTGCATAGTTCTCTCTCAATTCAGTGGAATACATGCATATTTTTTAAACAAAACTTTTAAAGGCAGCTGGTAATCTGTGCCACTTCCACAAAAATAGGAGGGGCAGAGACAGGATATGTAAGGAAAAATCTTTTCCCATTGGTGGAGGGATCAATGACAAAGGGGACATTGCTTTAAGATAAGGGGCAGAAATTTGAGGGGACGAGAGGAAATTATTTTTCATCAAAAAGGTGGTGAAAATCACCCTGTATGGATGGTACAGGCAGAAATCCTAATAATATTTAAGAAATATTCAGATGTGGATAGGGTGAATGGCAAGGGTCTTTTTCCGAGGGGGTATAGATTTGAGGTGGGAGAGGAAAGATTTGAAAGGGACCTAAGGGGCAACATTTCCATGTAGAGGGTGGTGCGTGTATGGAATGAGTTGCCAGAGGAAGTGGTGGAGGCTGGTACAATTGCAGCATTTGAAAGGCTTCTGGTTAGGTAAATGGATAGGAAGGGTTTAGAGGGATATGGGCCAAATGCTGACAGTTGACACTAGATTAATTTAGGATAACTGGTCGACATAGATGAGTTGGACCAAAGGGTCTGTTTCTGTGCTGTATATCTCTATGACTCTATGTACAAGGCTGTGGGCTGGAAAATGGGATTAACATAGTTAGACGGTTGTTTTTGACTGATGCAGACTTTATAGGCCAAAGGAACTATAAACCTGCTGTAGACCTCAAAGACTTTACAATATAAGACACGGAGAGTGGATCTGGTATTCTGCTTAAACCTGGCTTGGTTATAGTAGCCTTGCTCCTGAAATATACAGTAATGGGTTTTTAAGTCCCATGGCAGGGCTTTGCTCCATCAGTCTGTTTAGCAAGATCTGAAACTGCAGTCCTGGCTATCTGATCTATTGGTTTAGGTGGATATTCAATATTGATATCTCTTGGTGATTTCCAAGGAGTTTTTCTAATGTTCTGGTAAACGTTCTTCCCTTAATCAATGCCTACAGTAATCAGCCTGTGATGATGCTGTCACTTTAAAAGGTTGTTTTGGCCTTTGGTTTATTCTTTAAGGCTAGAGCAATGGAAGCAGCTCAGGTGTGGCCAGCTCTCAAAGACCAGACTTTCTAGTTTTCTCTTTAGTTTTACCATTTAGTTTTAATTAGAAGCCTTGAGGATCGCAAAAGAGTTGGAAGCTTCAGTGAATGTTTCCTAGCTGCTATTTTCTCTGAATCTTCTCTTGAAGCTTCTTCCTCCTGGGTTGGAGAACTGCATGTGAGAATCTGTGTCTGAATTTACCTTTTTGAGAAGGGATGTATTTATGGAATGTTATTATACTGGAACAGTTAATTAGTAATTGGCACTGTATCTATTATTCCATTAAGTTTTCCAATAGTTAAGATTTCCTAAATTCCTCGTTTTGTTTGTATTTTAACTATAGTTTTTAAATAAATTTGAGTTTTGCTTAATGTTGAGTAGTTTGACCAGACGCACTGCATCTGGAGCATGGCTCTTCACATCTACCTTGAAAATAAATAAAATGTTCAAGTCTAGACTACCTTTAAAAATATTTTGAGGGCGTCCAGTCTTTTCCATAAAATGCCCTTGGTTGGTCTTCTATTTCTGTGCCTCAAAATGGCCCACACATTTCAGCTACAGGGCGGTTAAACAGGATTAGTTGTCCAGAAGTTTAAATTAGTGCTCAGACAATACGAATCCAAATCCTACCACAGCAGCTGGGAGGATTTCAAATTCAACTGAACAATATTTTTGGAAGTAAAATGATAGGCTTATTAATAACGATCATGATTGCCATACTTAAAAGAATAAAATTGGTTCACTGATGTCCTGCAGGGAATTTCTGCCATACTTCTCAATGTGATTGGTTTTCATTTGTCCCCGAGTGAAAGCTCGTCAGTTGCATCATTACAGCAGAAAAAGGCACCCTGGATGTTCCTACTCCAGAGGGACTGCAGCATTTAAAAGGGGCAGCTTGCTATCACCTTTCGGGGGAGTTATGAGATGGACAGTGCCTGACACTCCTCAGTACAAGATTGAATAAATTGAAACAAAACCAGACCTCCATTTTCTGAAGAAGGGTCTAGGCCCGAAACGTCAGCCTTCCCGCTCCTCTGATACTGCTTGGCCTGCTGTGTTCATCCAGCTGCACACTTTGTTATCTCAGATTCTCCAAAAAAGGCTTTTTACACAGTCAATTGCACAGACATCGGCTTATAAGTAACTGATGTTATTTTAATTAACTCTGTTCAGACATAGTATGACACATGCCTGAAGTAGGTGGGACTTAAACCCAGATCTCCTGTCACAGAACTAGGGACAATACCACCGAACCAAAGGACCCTAAAGGTTTTTTTTATATCAGATGCACTTTTGCAACAGATGGGACATGAACCTTGATCATATACTCTGGAGGCCAAGCCACTAGCATTGCACCATAAGACATTCTAGTTTCACATTGTAGAATTAGTCCCTTTAATAGTATATTGAAGCAATCGAGAGAATTTGTGAGGATGGATGCCTCAGTTTGAAGACATATTGCACTGGAACACTCCATCCATTTTTTGTGAAATCATCAGCTCATAATTCTTGTTGAAATTTGAAAGCTGCAGAGTTCTGACTCGGGCAATACTGCCACACACTGAGTTCTGGCTGAGCCCCCTTGGCATTTTTTTTTGCCATGGGGTGGTGCTTTTGCAGTGGGATGTGATGCTACAATGGGAATGCTGCATAACACTTCAGTGATATTGCTGTATGAGATCCCTTTTCAAATCCAATAAGTGTAATGTGTTTATTTAATGTGCGGCTATAACCGCTTAATCTTTTTAACTGTTTCATTGATGAGCTGACTAGGGTTCAATGAACTTGGCCAAATCAAACTGTGAGGCAGACTGGAACAGCAGTGCACACTTTGGATCCTATTAGTTTCCTTCAGATATCAGAACATTGAAACAATCTGAGGTTAAGGAGTTGGGTTCCTCTTATGTGTTTTTATCTCTTTTAAAGGGTGGAATAAACATGATCTGAGAGACTATTGTGTGTTTTCATGGTCCTATCATTTGTTTGAATTGCCCAGCCCAGCACAGTATGAATAGTCTGTCGGTCAGCCATAAGAAACCCATATGGAGACATTCTGGCAGTCCGGTCCTCATACATAGGAGATTACCGATAACATACTGCTAATTGACAACAAGTTTACAATGTCATCCAGAAGAACATATATTAGTGGGTGTAGGGACCGGAACTGCTATACTGATCAGTGCTAACGTGAGGCCATGGTGAAAGACCATTGCTCCAGTGGAATTTGATGGGCTGTCTATTTCTGATTCATATCGTACCATCAATACTCTGGGTGTGTGACTTACCAATAGTATTATTATCCTTAATGATTAACACAAACAGATCAGAAGAGTCAATGTGGGATTCGAAAGGTTAACTGTCTCTCTGCTCAGATGTTGCCAGACTTACTTTGCTTCTCCAGCATTCTCTGTTTTTTTTAAAAATTTACAGCATCTGTGATATTTTAGTTTTAACAAAAGATGCCTTCCCCAGTTTGATTATTTTGGTTGAGGCTGCAGCATGATGATGATGCCACTGTGTTAGTAATCCAGAGGGCAAGATAGTGCTCTGGCAACACAAGTTCAAATTCCATCATAAAAAAAATTGATAAACTAATAAATCTGAAATACAATGCTAATATCAGTAAATGGTGACTATCATGGATTGTTGTAACACACTCCATCTGGTAGCAGACGCCATAGTCATAAAGGATCACGGGGCTGCTGTCTCGTGAGAGCGAGTGAGTGAGTACGGATGGGCGGTGGTGTAACCTGAGGGTCACCACACCTCGGGAGAGGTTGAGAAGGAGAGTCCTTTATGGTAACCTCAGCTGGTGGGGGGAATTGACCCACACTGCTGGTGTTACCCTTCACAATTTAGCCATCCATTCAACTGAGCTAACTATGTTTATGTCCTTAAGGGAAAAAAAATCTGCCATCCTCACCTGGTCTGGTCTACGTGTGATACCAGACCGACAATAACATGGTTGACTCTTAATTGCCCTCTGAAATGATCTAATAAACATTCAGCTCAAGGACAAATAAGACCACAAGATATACAAGCAGAATTACGTTGATGTATTTCTCAACTGCATTCCCCTGACTTCTTCTCCATTACCCTTACTAATTTATCTCTATCTTTATTACACTCAATGACTTGGCCTCCACAGCCCTCTGAAGTATGAGTTCCGCAGAGTTACCACCATTTGGCTGAAGAAATTTTTTCTCATCTCTGTTCTAAATGGTCATCCCTTCATTCTGAGGCTGTGCCCTTGAGTGGTAGGCTTTCCTACTAGTTCAAACATCTTCTCCATGTCCACTCTATCCAGGCCTCTCAGTATCCTGTAAGTTTCAATGAGATCTCCCCTCATCCTTCTAAACTCCATTGCGTACAGAGCCAGAGAGTACAACCACTCCTCATGACAAGCCCTTCATGCCTGGGATCATCCTTGTAAATCTTCTTTGGAACCCCTCCAATGCCAACATGTCCTTCCTTAAATGCGGGGCCTGAAACTGCTCTCAACATTCCAAATGCAGCCTGACCAGTATCTTTTACAGTCCCAGCAGCACATCCCTGCGTTTGTATTCTAGCCCTCTTGAATAGGAATATACAACAGATGCGGGCCTTACCAGTGAAACTCCTTAAAAAAAAGGAAAACAGTTACCCATCCATTTTACCGCTTGTAAGTATATTTTAAATTGAGAATTTCCCAGCAATTTGCTGCTCAGAAACAGGGCTTTCAATTTTATCCATACCTCTTAAGTTTGTGCCCCACACAAACATCCTTCAATTCCCACTTTATCTAACTCTCCTTTGCAACACCATGCACTACAAAGTTAGTATGGAGGGTCTGTTGGCTTTCTCTTTCCAGATTTCTGCAAACTCCTCAGTGGGTCTGTGGCATGTTTTTCCTTTTCTCATTGGGGAATGCACTCTACTCCTCTGTGATATGGTTGTTCAGTTTAGGCATGTTCTGTCATCATTGCTTTTTATTACGCTGAAATAAAATCAGTATGCTTTCATCTCCTTTTTGAAATTCCAGCCGCAGCCAATTCCTTCAGATAGCTCAGCTCAGTGATTAAAAGCTCCACCTCCTGTGGTTACTAAACTATTCAACTCTGTTGTGTTTGTCAGTCTCGGCCAGGGCAGAAGTGAGATTGCTAGGCACTGAACCACACTGGTCAAGTTGACCGGGCCTCCCACTCCTAATCTGTGTCCACAAATGTCTGATGCAAAATAAAACTGGATAAGACTTGCCTGACAGTAATGTCTGCTTAGTCTTGCACACCAGGAATGCCCCATAGGGTGAACTATTGGAGAGTCGGTGCTTCAAGTGGAGTGATGGGGCAGATTTTTTGGGAATGGGTAGAAATTATTACTGATTATGAAATCACTGCTGCACTCTAAGTAAGTAGGATGATAATTAATGGTAATTGTCTTTTTCATAAGAGGGGAAATTTCAAGACGAGGGGGCATGTTTTTAAGAGGAGAGAGGAGAGAAATTTTAAAAAGACATGAGGGGCATTTTTTTTAATTTACAGAGGGTGGCTCATGTGTGGAATGAACTTCCTGAGGAAGTGGTAGATGTGGGTACAATTACAACATTCAAAAGATATTTGGATAAGTACGTGAATTGGAAAGATTTGGAGGGAAATGGGTCAGGACCAGGCAGCTGGGACTAGTTTAGTTTGGGATTATGTTGGGCATGGACTGGTTGGAACGAAGGGTCTGTTTCTGTGCTGTGTGACTGTATGAAGGGAACCGCTTATTCCCATCTTTGAGCCCTTTAACATAACAATGAACTCCAAGCCAAGATGACACTCAAGACTGAGCCGTCAGTGTGTATCTTGCAGAAATATTGAAATATTGGGGCGAGCTTCTGCAACTAACTTCAAAATTAAACCCTTATTAGTTGAGAATTTGTTTTTGTTTCTGAAGCCGAGAGGATCCCTTGCCTCATGTGAGGAAAACCTGCCACATCTTCAAAATGAGTGAATTGAGATAAAAGCTGTCCGCAGACACCATAGACATACGTGCACTAGGATTTAAGCATTACATTTACGAACATCTTGTCATGTCTCTCAAATGTCCCAGTGCAGCTTACATACAATGCATTGCTTTGAAATGCTGTCATTCCTGTTTATGTGAGAAGAAGTGCAGTAGCCAATGTTGTACAGATCAATGTCACACAAAAACAGTGACAAAATGAATGAGCACTTGATTTATTTTTGGCCGTGGTGCTTGAGGCACGAATGGTGACCTGACAATAAGGAAGATCCTACTCCTCAAATGGCGCTGTGGGATTTTTTTCCGCTTTCTACAATGTGCCTGTTAGCTTTCGAGGCAGTGAAAAGGAAAGTTAGATTCTTGTTTCTTTTATAACATGGGACTCTGCATTGTTTCAGAGTTTAAAGTGGTGTTTTGTGGTTGGGTTAACTGAGTCTGTCAATTTTCCTCTGACAAATACAAATCATGGCTTTGAGTCAAATGGCATAGCCACAGCATCAGAGAACCTTCAGTTCAAAAGCAGGCCATTTGGCCCTTTGTTCCTGTGCTGACCCATATCCTCAAGTGTGTCAGAAAACTCTACTCTGGGGACAGCTTTGCATCTGAATAGCGCCAATATGGAAAATGCATTCAGCTATAAACATACTAAGAAGCCATTGGGTCACCAGACAGTGGGAGGAGAGAATGTTCTCTGTCATTATTTGGGGTGAGTATTACCATCTGTTCACTGGGGGATTTTGGAAACCTTTTAGGGATTTGTTTAACGTGTTCCCCGCTTTAGCATCCCTGGAGCGTACAAAGTTCTCTGGAACATAACTTTAAAATCCTGTCCTTGCATTTTGATTTTGCCTCTACTGTTGAAGAAGGAATGTCAGGCTGGATATTTCTCATTCTGTCATTTTGTGAAACACAAGAGTTTAGCATATATTTATTCTGTATAAATGAATCGTGTCTTCTTTGAACTGTGAGCAAGCAAAGACTTTGGAGAGGGAATTTGAAGAAAGGAGAAAGAAAGTGGTCATTGTCCAATATGCAGACATAATTTTTGGATGAGATCAGATTTTAAATGTGGTTTCTGAAACAGGGCAGCATATTGACTACACAGACAGAGACACAATAGTGGGCAGAGTACTGAAGAATTTCACTTACTCTAAGGTCCTGGGACTGTCATATGTCAAATAACATGATTGCAAACAATCTGCTGCTTGTTAAGCAGATTTTTTGAGAGATTCATTAAATATTCCAGTGAAAATAGCAAAGAGCAGCATTTTTAAACATTTTATCAACTGCACTCGTTTGGCTCTCAACCCACACGATTTTATTAAAGTCTGTATGTACATGTGTGAGTATGAATCCATTTGTGTGTGCCCATATTGGATAATAAAATTGCAATGTTTCCTGTGGCCACAATTTAGTCACACAGAGTCAGTCAAATTGGGGGACAGATTTCAAACCGGTTCTACAGAGCTAAAATCGAGGCCATTCTATGCCACGTTAGCACTGGATAAGCTGAAAAAGCTGCAAACTACAACTGAACAAACAGAAAATGCACAAGAAACATGTGACAACCAGGAGTTTAAACTTGACCAATCAACATCTCAAAAAAAACCCAAAAATTAACAGAACAACAGTTACTAACAGATAAGAACAGGAAGAGGGTTAGGCAAATAGTTCCAAATATTGTGTTACTGTTTGAATTAATTTACCTTAAATTGAAACTCAAATAAATGTAATGATGGAAATAGAGTTTGTACTCTAAAAGGCACAACACTTGCAAAATAGTGATCACAGCCTATCCACTCAGCGCTCATTACTGATCCTTTACATTTTCAAAAGCTTATTTTATGGACTAATAGAGACACGAGGCTATGAATTGTTCTGATCCCCCTCCCAAAATTGTTCCACTTTGCTGCTGTTTTCTGCCTTTGAAGAAAGACGCATGATGATTTGTTTTTAGCTCTCCAGGGACTTTTATATTTGTAAATGTTTGTACAGAGAATACAAACAGTTATTGTTCATGTAAAGAAGTCCATCTCATTAATTCTGAATTTACTTCTCAGCCTGAAACCTAATTTAAGCTGTTGTAAATTGGGAACCAACATCGCAGGGATTTTTTCATTCGTATCTATTTCACAAAATTACAAAATAAAACTGGTGCACAAAGTTTTCTGCAGGTGTTCATGATTCATGCAAATCTCCTCTTAGTTTATTTCATCTGATTTTCAGTGTGTCCTTTGTTCCTTTCTTTCATGTGTACTTAGAGTCATAGAACTGTGCAGCACAGAAACTGACCCTTCGGTCCAACTCATCCATGCTGACCAGATACTCTAAATTTAACCTAGTCCCATTTGCCAGCATTTGATCCATATCCCTCTCAATCCTTCCTGTCCGTGTACCAATCAAGATGCCCTTTAAATGTTGTAATTGTACCAGCCTCCACCACACCCTCTGGCAGTTCATTCCATACATTCACCAACTTTTGTGAGAAAAAGTTGCCCCTTAGGTTCCTTTTAAATCTTTTCCCTTTTACTTTAAACTTATCTCCTCATGTTTTGGACTAACCCACTCTGCCTGTTCACCCTATCCATGCCCTTCATGATTTTTTTAAACGTCTCAGTTCCAGGGCAAATAACCCCAGCCTGTTCAGTCTCTCCCTTTAATTCAAACCCTCCAAATCCGGCAACATCCTTGCTGATCCCTTTCAAGTTTCACAACACCCTTCCTATAGCAGGGAGACCAGAACTGTGAATGCAGTAATCCAAAAGTGATCTAAACAATGTCCTGTACAGCTGCAACATGACCTCCCAGCTCTTCAATTCAGCATTGACCAATGAAGGCAAGCATGCCAAATGCCGCCTTCACTATCTACTTGCGATTCCACTTTCAAGGAACAATGAACCTGCATGCCAAGGTCTCTGTGTTCAACAACACTCCCTTTATCTAGCTTCCTACAAAATGCAATGTTGCCATTTGCCATCTCTCCTTACGATAGCTAATTCAGCATTCTACCCACTCACTGAGTAAAGAAATTTCTCCTAAGTTATTGGATTTATTGGTTGCCGCTTTATGTTTACGAGCCCTAGTTTTTGACTCCACAGCCGTAACTCTGCTACTTACCTACCCTGTCTATTCCACTAATAACCTTAAAGACTAGATATGGCAATCGCTACCATTTGACTGTGTAAACTTAAATCAGAAACAAATTAAAATTGCATTAAACATTAGTGAAAGACTTTGAAGAACTGAGTTCCAGGAGCAGACTGTTCTCGAAAATCCCTAGAGATAGCACCCCGCTGGCCCTTGCAATAAATATGTGGTGCAGCAGATGCTTTTGCAGCTTGAACCTTTCCAAATGGACCTCCCACACTCCAATGAAAAAGTCCCAGCCTTTCCTTATAACGCAAACCCTCCATTCCCGGCAGCATCTTGGTGAATCTCTTTTGAACCCTCTCCAGTTTAATAACATCCTTCCTATAAGAGGGCAACCAGAACTGGACACTGTACTCCAGAAGAGGCCTTACCAATGTCCTGTAAAACCCTAACATGGCACCCCAACTCCTATACTCAAAGCAATGAAAGCAAAAGTGTGAAAAGCTGTCTTAACCATCCAATCTATGTGATGTGATTGCCAAAGAATTTACGTACCTGAACACTTGGGTCTCTCTGCTCTACTACCCAAGGCTCTACTTTTAATTGCATAAGACCTGCCCTGTTTGTTTTACCAAAATGCAACACCTGGCATTTATCAAAATTAAATTCCATCTGTCACTCATCAGTCGATTGACCCACTTGATGAAGATCTCTTTGTCAACTTAGATTGCCATGCTTCACAGTCTACTATACCACTGATCTTGGTGTCATCTGTACCTTCTGTTATAGCGATTATAATGAAAAACAATCAATTGGTGATTAGTGGAAATTTCAGGTAGTGTGCTGTATTTGTGTATTTTGTGCAACCTTTTCAATTGGATAACCTGTGGCTCAATTGGTACCATGAGCTCAGAATCATGAGGTTCTGAGTTCAAGCCCTGCTCCAGGACTGGAGGTCCTGTCTTTTGGATGAGATGTTGAACAATTCCACCTGCTTCTTCAGGTGGCTGCACAAGCCCCTGTAGTTCAATTTCAAAGGTGAGCAGGAGAGACTTCTCCTTGATGTCATGGCAATTATGATCCTTCAATCAACAGCACAAAGAGAGATTCCTGTTTATAAAAGCTGGCTGGGTGTAAATTGTCTGCCACATTTCCTATGTTACAATGGTGACTACACTTCAAGAACTGTTCATTCCTGTGAAATGCTTTGAGCTGTTCAATGGTGGTGAAAAGTGGCTTATTTAACGAAGGATATAAATCCTTCAAAAATAATTTACTACAGGCGGTCTCTGGGTCACAAGCGGGTTCTGTTCTTCAATCTTTTGGCAAGTTGGTTTGTATGTGAGTTGGAACATTGTGCAGCGCAATTCAAAATAGCTGTTTGTAAGTACAGGAAGCATATTTATATGCCAGATCTTTAAAATGAATATTTAAACAAGGTACCTGTGTGGAATCACGTTCGTAAATTGGGAGCTCCCGGTAATTTGATACCTGGATTGAGCTGTTTGTTTCATTCTTTTAATGGGATGTGGGCATCACTGATCAGACCAACACACATTGTTTATCCCCAAGAGTTAACCATGTTGTTCTGGGTCTGGAGTCACATGTAAGCCAGACCAGGTAAGGATGGCAGATTTCTTTCCCTAAAGGACATTAGAGAACCAGATGGTTTTTTATCAATGATTGACAAAAGTTGCCATTAAACTAGTAAATAAATCAAGCTTTATACTGAACTCAAATTTCACCACCTGAAGTGATGAAATTTGAATCCATGTCTTGAGAACCCTAGTCTGTGGTTCTAGCTTATTCTGCCCGGTGAGATTTCCATGTCACCTCCCCTACGTCTTATAAGAAGGGTTAGGTTGGCTGAGCTTATTTTTGCTGGAGTTCAGAAGACTGAGCAGTGATTTAACTGAAGCATATAAGATCCTGAATGATCTTGACAAGGTGGATGTAGGGAAAAAGGATCTACTTGTGGGTGAGCCCAGAACTCGGGACATAGTGTTAAAATAAGAAGTCACCATTTTAGGGCAGAGATGAGGAGAAATTTGTTTTCCTCCAGAGTTGTGTGACTTTTTGGAATAAGCTGCCTCAGAAGATGGTCAAAGCAGATGTCAATAGAGTCTTGTTTGTTGAGAGGACCAAAAATCATTATTGAGTGGATGGGAATGTGGAATTCGGAACACAAACATATAAGTCAGGATCTGTTGAATGACGGAACAGGCTCAAGGAGCAGAGTGATCAACAGCTGCTCCTATTTCATAAGTTTGTGTGTAAGTATGAAGTTTTTATATGTGGAATGTATGCAGAAATAAAGGATATGTTTAGGTTGCAGGAATCAGTGCAGTGGAGGTGGTGTTTGGTAGGTGGGGCAACATTGAAAGTTAGCATTTTGGGGTCATATCCAAATTGAAGATAGTCAGGAAAGTTACGCCAATGGTCCCTAACTCCTCTTTACCTTGCCACAGGAGGAGAGCACTGGCAGGTAGTCTTTTCTATTAGACAAGGTAACACTGGAACAGGAAATGCAATTAAAGGATAGTAATTCCGATGCATTTTGAAAAATAAGGTTAAATCCATTCGTGCCCCTAAATAATTAATTTTGGTTTACTGGGAAGTTTTGTATTAGATGTAAATTCACCAAAAGGCTATTAAGGTGAAGCCAATACATTTGTGAATGGTAACATATGCTATAAGCTACAGAAGGTTCCATATGTGGTGCGAGGTATAGAGAATGCTTTGTTCATCTGAAGTCTTTCTAGGATACCTCTGGAGGTTTGTGGGGCCAGGAGGTCAGGAAACTGTTTCTCACTATTCACACAAGTGGGTGCTGACCGGTGCTTCAGCAAACGGGCCAGAAAGGACCATTTCCTCTTACAATACTCTCACTTTGTTTTTGAAGTGTGTATTTCTTGCAAAATGTTAAGTGCTTTAGTAAAGTCTTTGTCGTTTACTATAATGACTGTATTGTTGGAACTGTTCAATGAAAACTCTTTTGCAATACAAATGTTCTGAATGTTGCTCATGTTATGAGCTGAACGTGTTACTGTTCAAGTAATGCATGGTTTGCATTTACAATTCCATCTCCAAAATTCTACTGATAACATTATATTTTCTTTTCTTCCTTTTGTTTTTGTTGTTGTGATTGGAGATTTCAATTATCTCCTCTTCATTTGTCATGTCCTTTTTAATGTCTTCCTGTAGCCTAACCCAATTTCCAGTATTCGCTCCAACATTATTTGTAAGCCAGAGCTTGCTAAATCATTCACAACATGGTTAAGTCCTGGAGTAGCCACCAAGAGATGTGCCATACCAAGAGAATTGATGCTAAAGGACAAGGCAACGCCATTGGAAGATTACAGAATTAATGCATTCATCTCATTGTATCTGTGCCAACTCTGAAAGTTCTATCCAATGAATCTCACTTGGCCATTCTTCCTGCAGAGACCCCTCCCATTTGAGGTTTATGTCACAGTTTGGGTGTCATTTCATTATTGTTTAATGTATCTTGCCTCCCCATCTTGTTTGTTTGAAATGATTCGTTCCCATGGGCGAGAAGTGGCTTAAACCTTCCTTCTACTACCTTGTAGTGTGGGCGCAATGACTTCCTGGTAAAATGTAAAAAATTTCGCATGGCGCAATTATTTTGCGGAACAAACAGTGTCATATTGGACAGATGCTCCAAAATCTGCTGACTTTCTGTTACATTCTGTGTTTGTTTCAGATTTCCAGCGTCCATAATATTTTGCGTTTATTCGTCAGTTGTTTTAAGGTTTTCTTGTTTTTGAAGGCAATTTAGTTTTGAGCATTCACGCTGTTTCTATGTATTAATTGAGCACTTTTGCTTAGATTCTGGGAAAATATTTGCATGGTCTAATTCAGCTGTTTCTCCCTGCTCATTACCTTATATTTAAAGTCCCAGTTTGTTGATTTATGAAATTTTTGTTCAGCAGAACCTATCAAGTGTAAGGGCAGCTTTCAAATTAACCATCTGACTCGAGATAACGGAAACATTTTAACCACAAGAATAAAGTTGTTTTGCAACAGTATTTTGCATCCATTTGGAGAATGGTTTGACGTAGGGGTACTCTGTGGTGTTTTAAATAGGTTGTTACGTCTTCTGTTTAGACCATCACCAATTGCGTTGCTGCCTAAGGATTGCTGTGTATGTTAAGGGAAGCTTTCTTAATCGAGAAGTTCCTGTATATTGTTCCTTCATCAATGACTGAACCATAAATCTTTTGAGTGGAAGTTGTGGTGTATCTGAGTGCGTGTATATAGTTTTTCACCATGTTGGTGATCAAGCCATAAACGAGTGCATGTTAAATTTGTGGCTGGACTGCACTGTAATAAGAAACCTTTGTGAGAATTCAGTGAAGATGTCTGACGTTCTTGCTTGCTTTCCACGTTTTGGCCGCAGAGCCTTGACAGGAATAAATATCTGAACAGTATTCCTGTTTGCTTTCCTATCGGCTGACCAGTAACCGGTGAATGCTTTTTGGGAAAGGGGGTATTGTTTTTGGGAAGAGGGGATTTTCCTATCAAAGATTGAGTACACTAGATCTGCATTGCCTAGAGTTTAAAATAATAGTACAAGGGAATAACTGAAATTTAGAACATCTTTAAGCATCTTGACAGGGCAACTGAGAATGTGTTCTCCGATAAGGGAATCTAAAACACAAGGTTACAGACTCAGAATAAGGGAGTTGTCATTCAAATGAAGAAAAATTTGTCAACTCCAATGTTTGTGGGTTGTTGAAAATCTCTGCCCCAGAGAGAGTAGTGGATACTTGGTTGTAGAGTGTACGCATGACAGTTATCAATGGATTATTTTTGGCGCTGAGGGGTATGCAGGAAGGTGGTGTTGAGATCAAATATCAGCCATAATCTTGTTGATTGGTATATCAGACATGAAGGGCTGAATGGAGTAATCCTCCTCCTGTTCATAATGTCACATGACCTAAGTGAGAGTGAGTTACTGCCGCATTTGGCATGACAGTGGGTTCGGGGAAGGATTTGCTATTTTTCTATCTTTTCTGTGTGACGGTAGCCTTCAGGGTTGGAACCAAGCCGAGATTTGACGCATTGTAAAGTGCTGTGTACTTGTGCAGAAGGGTTTGGTTCACACTCTCTGGGATTTGAATCTGGAGGAAATTACCACAATCCTGCCCAACAGGGAACTTTTGATCCATTATTTTCAGGGAATTCAATTTCCTTTTAATCACCCACTGAGGAATTTAGGTTTTAAGCACTTGTCCAGAAACGAGCCTACTTTTCAAAACACAAAAGACTGAGATTGGCGAGGCTATTACTGGCATAAAGAATATTTATTGTATTTCTTTTAAGAAAATGTTCCTATGCCATTGTTCGCAAAACTAACAGAAAGTTGTGCATGTGGAGGATACCCGAGGCCTTACATTTCTTGATGCTTACCGACACTGACATCGGTCGAGGAATTATTGCATTGTTTTATTGTTCCTTTTGTCCTTCTGCTGGAAGAGGGTGTTTGTTTTCACAAGATCATGCTGAGTGCATGTTCTCAGTGAGAGGATGATAGTTTCTTCTTTTTCAACCCCTTCCGTCCATGACTCTGCTCGACGTATCAGAGTCACGGTCAGGTGTAGCAGTAAAGTCCCTCAGAAAGTTGATCTGATCTTTTGGAATGGCAGCGAGGACTTTTTCGTCTGCCAACCCACAATTGTCTACTTAAAAAGTCCACCTCACGTTAATGTTGATGGAGGGATGGTGGGATTTGATGATTTTGACCTTGGTAACGACATAGTCATACAGCACAGAAATGGGCGCTTCTAGCCAACTTCTCCATGCCAACCTGGTTTCCTAAACTGAACTAGCCCCTTTTGTCTCTCTCCAAATGCCACCGTGGAGAAGGAGACCCAGCTCAACTTTCTACAGACTACAGGAGAGACATTGCAGTGAAATCAGCTTGAATGAATGGGCAAGTGCATGACAGATGCAGCATAATGTGGATAAATGTGAGATTATCCACTTTGGCAGCTAAAATAGGAAGGCATTATTATTTGAGATAATGGGAACTGCAGATGCTGGAGATTCCAAGATAATAAAATGTGAGGCTGGATGAACACAGCAGGCCAAGCAGCATCTCAGGAGCACAAAAGCTGACGTTTCGGGCCTAGACCCTTCATCAGAGAGGGGGATGGGGGGAGGGAACTGGAATAAATAGGGAGAGAGGGGGAGGCGGACCGAAGATGGAGAGTAAAGAAGATAGGTGGAGAGAGTGTAGGTGGGGAGGTAGGGAGGGGATAGGTCAGTCCAGGGAAGACGGACAGGTCAAGGAGGTGGGATGAGGTTAGTAGGTAGCTGGGGGTGCGGCTTGGGGTGGGAGGAAGGGATGGGTGCGAGGAAGAACCGGTTAGGGAGGCAGAGACAGGTTGGACTGGTTTTGGGATGCAGTGGGTGGGGGGGAAGAGCTGGGCTGGTTGTGTGGTGCAGTGGGGGGAGGGGATGAACTGGGCTGGTTTAGGGATGCAGTAGGGGAAGGGGAGATTTTGAAGCTTGTGAAATCCACATTGATACCATTAGGCTGCAGGGTTCCCAGGCGGAATATGAGTTGCTGTTCCTGCAACCTTCGGGTGGCATCATTGTGGCAGTGCAGGAGGCCCATGATGGATTATTATTTGGCTGTTTCTCGAGAGAGGGGAATGTTCACCAAGACCTGGTTGCCCTTGTGCACCAGTCGCTGAAAGAAAGTGTACAGGTACAACAGGCAGCAACAAAGACAAGCTGTACGCTGGCCTTCATAGCGAGTGGATTCGAATACAGGAACAGGGACTTCTGGCTGCAATTATACAAGGCTTGGTGAGGGCACACAAGGAATATTATGTACGGTTTTGGCCTCCTTATCTGAAGAAGGATGCTCTTGCTGTAGAGAGAGGGCTGCGAAGGTTCTCCAAATTGATTCCTGGGATGGCAGGACTGACATGTGAGGAGTGATTGAGCCAGTTAGGATTGTATTCATTGGTGTTTAGAAGAATGAAAGTGAGTCTTAAAGAACTTTAAAAAAAAATTAAAAGGACTAGACAGAGTAGATGAAAGAAGGACACTTCCAATGGTGAGAGGAATCCTGGAGTCAGTGGTCACAGTTTAAGAATAATGGATAAATATTTTAGGACAGAGATGAGAAATATCTTTACCTAGAGATAGGTGAGCCTGAGGAATTCACCACCGCATAAAGTACTTGAGGCTAAAGCATTTTCTTTTCAAGAAGGAGGTAGATAGAACTCTTGTGGCTGAAGTGCCCAAGGGATATGGGAGGAAGGTGTGATTAGGTTATTGAGTTGAGTGACCAGGATTGACCGTATTGAATAGCAGAGTTGGACGTAAGGGCCTATTCCCGCTGCTATTTTATGTGTTTCTACAGAGGCTATAGCCTCACAGGCAATGCCTCACCATCTGGTGCGACATGGTGGCTCAGTGGTTAGCGCTGTTGCCTCAGTGTCAGGGACCCGAGTTTGATTCTACCCTTGGGTGACTGTCTGTGTGGAGTTTGCACATTCTCCCCATGTCTGTGTGGGTTTCCACCAGGTGCTCCAGCTTCCTCCAAAAATGTACAGTTTAGTTGGCTTGGCCATGCTAAACTGCTTATAGTGTCCAGGAGTGTGTAGGCTATGTGGAATAGCCATGGGAAATGCAGCTATACAGGGATAGGGAAGAGGTGTGGGTGTGGATGGAATGGTCTTCAGAGAATTGGTGCAGACTCAATGGCTGAATGGCCTGCTTCTGCATTGTAGGGATTCTATGATCTGTAGATCAGGGAAGACCAACTTGTGTCCTGTCTCTCTGTTACACAAAAATCCACTCAATAAAAGAACAGTTTCTGTGCTTTAATGTTTTAACCTGGCATTTAAATCCTATATTTATGCAACCTTGACATTTGAAGGTAAGTGTCACCAACTTCGGAATCTTATGGTGGATTGAGAGCATGAATCAGTCACAACACAGCAGTCTAAATGAGAGTGAGCTGGCGGACATTCTCTGGCAAAGAAATTTATTTCCTGTGATATACAAACTTGGTAAAGTTTCTGCCACTGTGTTTACTTGGGATGAGAGAATAGTCTCATGAAGAGAGGTTGAGTGGGTTTGGCCAAAATTCTCTGCAGTTTAGTAGGAATTAATCTCGTTGAACTGTACAAGATTGAGAAGGCTTGAGTAGGACTCAGGCTAAGATCCTTTCCTCTGACTAGGAAATCTAGGACTAGAGCTCATTTTCTAAGGATAAGGGGTAGTCATTTAGGACCATTCTGAGGACAAATTTCTTCCAAGGCTGAACTTGAGGGATTCATAGAATCCCTGCATTGCAGAAAGAGGCCATTTGGCCCAGCCAAGTTTGCACCAACCCTCTGAAGAGCAACGCACCCAGACCCAGCCTGCTCCTGCAACCCTGCACGGGGCAATCTGCCATGGCTAACCCACCTAACCTGCAAATCTGTGGACTGCAGTAGGAAACCAGAGCACTTGGCAGAAACTCACACAGACACAGGGAGAATGTGCAAGCTCCGCACAGACAGTCACCCGATGGTTGAATCGAACTTGGGTCCTTGACGTTACGAGGCATGAGCCATGGTGCTGAATTCTCTACCTCCTGAGGGTGCACCATGGGTCCTACCTATAGCACATCGACTTCAGTGATTCAGGAAGACAGCATAGCACCACCTTCTCAAGGGCAGTATGAGATTGGCAATAAATTCTGGCTCAGCCAGTAATGCCTAAACCCTAACCTGTGCCCCACAGGTGAATTAAAAAAACATTGAGATCAACTGATGTTGGAGGCAAAGTGGATAAAGCACTGGGGGGGGATTAGGTGAGATTGGCTATACAAAAGCCTGGTTCGGCCACATCAGGAGTATTGTGACGTGATAATGGGAACTGCAGATGCTGGAGAATCCAAGATAACAAAATGTGAGGCTGGATGAACACAGCAGGCCCAGCAGCATCTCAGGAGCACAAAAGCTGACGTTTCGGGCCTAGACCCTTCATCAGAGAGTCCAGTTCTGGTCACCTCATTACAGGCAAGATATGGCAGCGTTAGAAAAGGTGCAGAGGAGATTTACCAGGATGTTGCCTGGAATGGAGGGGAGGTCTTCCAAGGAAAGGTTGAGAGCACTATGGCTTTTCTGTTTAGAACAGTGAAGGATGAGAGGTGACTTGATAGAGGTGTACAAAATGATCAGAAGTATAGATAGAGTAGACAGCCAGAGACTTTTTCCTAGGATGGAGGTAGCTTTTATGAGAGGACATAGTTTTAAAGTGAAAGGAGGTAGATAGCGGGGAGATGTCAGAGGTAGGCTCTTTACTTAGAGAGTGGTCGGGTCGTGGAATGCATTGCCAGAGAGGGTAGTGGAGTCGGCCTCATTAGGGGTGTTTAAGCGGCTATTAGATAAGCATATGGATGATAGTATAAGGTAGGGGATGGAGGTTAGATAGACCTTAGGTTTAGTGTAAAAGTTCGGCACAATGTTGTGGGCCGAAGGGCCTGTACTGTGCTGTACTGTTATACGTCCTAAAGTGGAATTGAGACAGAAGATCAGCCATGATGGTATTGAATTGTGCAGTAGGTGTGTAGGACCAAAATGCCTTGTCTTGCTCCGCTCTCTTACGTTCCCTTGTCATGTTGGTTTTCTAAAAATTTGCACCAGCATTTAATTTTTTTCACTGCTTTTGGGCAAGGACCAAGGCTCTGTGCAAATTGCCAATGTAAACATGATTCTAGTAACAGGAGCTGCAGGGAAAATGGCGATTGCTGAGCCAGAAAATTTCTGGGTCAGGTCGACTGAGCTGAGGCACGGTTCTGGCAGGACTTTCAGCACCAAGGCAGTCATGAGGTTGAATAAATCTGAAGTAAAAAGTGACATGATTGGAACCCTGGGAAGGTAACACTGTAAAACGATTGAATACCAAAGCAATTTCTAGAGAGTTGAAAAACAAAAGGTCTTCCTTCATATAGTACCATTTCCATCCCAGGACATAGGAAGAAGGAAAATAAGAAATCGGATTAGGCATTCAGCCCTTTTGAATGGTGGAACAGGCTTAATATGATCATGGCCAATCATCCAACTTTCTCCCCACGTCCTTTGCTTCCTTTAGCTCTAAGAGCAACATCTAACCCCTTTCTAAAAGCATTGAATGTTATGGCATCAACCACTTCCTGTAGCAGAGAATTGCACAGGTTCACCGCTCTGGGTAAACAAATCTCTCCTCCTCTCTGTCTGAAATGGGAGACACCTTTAGTTTTAAATTTTATCCCTCAGTTCTGGTTTCCCAGATCACGGAAGAAAAACCCCTTGAGGAATGGCCAGACACACAGGAGTTTTTCGGTTGATTTAGAATGGTAAGCGCAGTAGCTGTTATAAAGCAAGGCCCGGCAAGCCTGACTCAGTTGCTATTCTGCACTGAGTGAGCTAAGCAAGTTGCTGTGGCAATGGTGAAATAATTGGCTACTGTATTTAAGGGGTAATGGAGATGGGGGAAGAAGAGCATCAGCCAGAGTTCTGTTTCTCATCACTGGCCCTTGATTATCAAAAAGTGTCCAAACATGTACGACAGTCGGTGGGAGGGATTGTGCACTTGTGATACCCTCACAGTTGATTACCCTGCTAAGGTTTGACATTTCTGGGAAATGACATGTTTCGACCAGGATGACCAGCATCCAGATGGCGAGTCAATGCTTTCAAGAGAGAAAAGGTAAAAGGGAGACTTACTTAGTTGACATTCTCAGGAATTTCTTTTATTCATTTCGTTAGAGAGGGAATTCCATGATTTTGATGCAGCCACAGTGAAAGAGCAGTGACATATTTCCAAGTTGGGATGTGCGTGGCTTAGAGGGAAACGTGTAACTCATGGGCTTCCCATGTGTCTGCTGCCTTTATCCTTCTAGACGGTAGAGGTCACAGGGTTGAGAGGTGCTGTCAAATGAACCTTAGGGAGTTGCTGCATTGTGTCTTGTTAATGTTCACACTCATGTTACTGTGTGTCACTGGTGAAGGCAGGTGATGTTAGGTTGTTAGAAGGGCAACCTTGTCCTGGATGATGTCAAGCTTCCTGAGTCTTGTTTGTTATAAAGCTGAGGTTGACCCCCCCCCCACCCCCAAAGTGAGCTAAAACCAAAACAATCAAAGAGGAGCACCTTGCCCTATAATCTGTAAATGCAGTGTGAAAAGTGGTGTAACCTGCCTTTCAGCAACTTCCAGTGGTTAAATAAAGTAAATCCATGACACTTACTTTGCAATCAAGTATCAATTTATTTATCTAACTTTAACAGTGAAAGAAATTAGCTAAACTACTAACAAACTGAATAAATCCCTTTTAACTACTAACTATTCCCGAACAAAACAAGGTTCTAATGGCATGCTGTTCCAATAAATATAAGCGCCATTTGTAGAAAATGTAATTTAGTGTCTCAAAATTACAGCCAGGTTACATATCTTCTGGAATGTTCTGTGCCTTCTTGATTGATTATTCTGTCAGGAACATTCACTGATTGTGCCGTTGGTAATATTGTTTAGATGGTGCTTTCTCTAAGACAGAAAGGAATCAGAGAGCCACCGATTCTCTCTCTCGAGAGCAGGTCTGTTAACTCTGGCAGATGACTGTTAGCTCTCCTGCTTTTGTCCAATTGAACCCTTCTTTTATACCCTTGATGACATATCAGTTTCTTACAATAGGATTGGTCCTATGTTGTCAAAACCATCAGATTTAAATTTAATTGGTTTTTGTTATTTAAGCGCCTGGTTCAAATTGGCTAAATTCATAAGATTGTTATCTCGGTTAAAAACTGCTGTGTGACCTGCTATCTGTATGGCCGTTTGATAGAAATATTTCAATTCTGGTCCTCTCTGTATACTTGAGAACTTTCAAGCTGCTGCTCACAGGCATCCATTTTAAGTCTCTAAGCATAGAAAAAGCACGTCATCTTTTAAAGGGACCATTCTATGATTTTCCCCCTAACATTTTACGAACATCAAATTCTAACTTGCTGCTCCCCCAACCCATAAGTTCTCTACCCAACTTTGCAACATGTTGGAGCTGCTTCACCCAGGCAAGACCAGACTTAGGCCTTGCAGATGGCAGACAGACTTTGGGGTGTTGGGAGTGAGGTACTCACCGTAAGATTCCTAGCCTGCTTTTGTAGCAACTATGTTTGTACAGCTGGTCAACAGCCAGCCCTCTCAATGTTAATAGGAGGGCATTCAGTAATGGGCATACCGCTGAATGTCAAAGGGTAACAGATTGTTGGAGAAGTGCATTGCCTGGTGTTTGTATGGAGTTAGTGTTACTAGCCACTTGTTAGCCCAAGTCTGACTATTGTACAGGTTTTGCTGCATTTGGACTGTCAGTATCTGAGGAGTTGCACCCCTGATCTTCTGGAGGGAATGTCATTGTTGAAGCAGCTGGGCCTAGGACACTGTCCTGAGGAGCTCCTTCAGTGATGTCCGAGCTGAGATGACTGACAACCAACAACCAAAGTTCCCTCTAAGTGGCTGTGTGCACACAGTGCTCCAATATTCCTTGCAAGATGATCAGTATCACCAGAACTGGCCTCCATGTATGGACCTCAGAAAGTCAGTTAGGGAATGCTGCCAACAAGCACAACAATTTTCCTTTGTGGCAGAAGAATTTTCCCTCTGATTCCCATTGACTCTAATTTTGCTAAATCTCTTCGATGCCATACCTGATCAGATGCTGACTTGATGTCAAAGGCATTTGCTTCGCTTTCCCCCATGAGTCTGTCTATTTGGACGAATGTACTGGATAGGTCTGGATGAAGCCAAATTGAGTGTCAATGGGTAGCTTATTGTTGTGTAAGTACTATTTGATAGCACAGTTGATGACACTTTCCTTCACTTTGCTGGTCAGTTTTTTTAGTTACATGATTTTGTTGCACATGTTCTTCTATTATATCCCTTGTGGACTGCAGCAGTTCAAGGAAGACAGCTCACCACTGCCTTCCCAAGGGTAATTAGGAATGGGCAATAAATGATGGCCAAGCCAGCAACACCCAAATCCCACAGGGAATTTTAAAAATTGCTGCCTTAGCAGCTTTTGTATTTACTTTTTAAAACTAGCTTTATAATTTGTACTGTCCTCATGTTCTCGGCACAACATCAGGAACTAGGCAGTTTGCCCAAACTGACAATATTGAGGCAATATCAGAAGGTACTGCATTTTACATAAGATGCTAAATACATATTACAAAGGAGAGTTGTACGATGTTCAATAGCCAGGAATTTTATGCAGCCTGCTGCAGATACACCTGGTCAGTCAGGTGCTCGAGACTCTACAGCAGTACATGGATAATGGGAACTGCAGATGCTGGAGAATCCAAGGTAACAAAGTGTGAAGCTGGATGAAGACAGCAGGACAAGCAGCATCTCAGGAGCACAAAAACTGACGTTTCGGGCCTAGACCCTGGCCCGAAACGTCAGCTTTTGTGCTCCTGAGATGCTGCTTTGGCCTGCTGTGTTCGTCCAGCTCCACACTTTGTCATCTATACAGCAGTACATGGACTAGGTTCTGGATTTGTGCTCCCAGATATTGTTTTGGATTTGTGCTCCCAGATATTGTTTTGCTGGAGTTGCTTCCGTGAATGCAGCATGTTAGAAGAATTATCACAATACAACAGGAAGTCTGTGCCCAGGTTTCTGATGCACACTCATGGCAGGAGAAGCCTTTATTCCCCCACTGACCCTTTACAGAGGCTAAAGATGGACAGCTATGGTGCAGATTTTGTTAATCACTTGGACACCTACAAAAGAACACACACACAGGGTGCATCTCTGTGCAGGATCTTGGGCTACCATATCAACTGTGACAACTTGGAAGTCATGTATTCTCTCTGAAGCATTTTAGGGGGATTTACTTTCTTTCCAAGCCCCCTCCTTTTTTCCACCCCACTTACTGCAGAGAATGGTTTTCAACTTTCCAACATTGAGATCAGTAAGTAACTCAATGATAACCCAGACCAACTGCATCTGGTAGGAATAAAATGAGTCATTTAGCTCTGATTCACAGCTACCATTGTGAATGGAACCCCTTGCTGAAAAGCCTCAAGAGGTTGGGAAATAGCAAAGACTGTATTCTGTACAGGGAAAAAGCAAGAGAAGGAGGACACCTGAGGGCTACAAGGAAGGTGTTAGCCTGTTGCAAGGAGTGGATATCCTGCTGGAAGAGAAGCAGTGAGATCCAGTTTAGGATGCTGCAAATGTTTGTTTGGAACAAAGAAGAGAAATTAAATGTGGAGGGAAGGACAGAGCTCATTCATCCACTGCTGTACTCACTGACCTACCTGGATCCTGGTCTAGCAACATTCTAGTTTTAAAATTCTCTCCTTTGGGTCTATGGAGTGGTTTGAAACCAATGTACCCTATCTCTGTAAGAGCCCCCAGCCCTACAACCCTCCACTTCTTCTTAGTACTGGCCTATCATACTTTCTTGACCTTTAATGGCAATGCCATTGGTGGAAATGGTTTCAGTTGCCTAGACCCTAAGCTCTGGGATTACACTTCTTAAAGTCTTGCACCCCCAGGCTATCTTTTTAAAACACCCCTCAAATCTGACTTCTCTCAGGCTAAGCCTTTAGCCTCTGGATCTAATGACTCCAATAGCAACTTGTTTCAAGTTGTGTTCAGTAAAGCTTCTGTTAAGCGGTTTGTGATGATTAACTAAGCAGCAAAACAAAACCTTCTAATATTTAGAAATGAGAGTACTGGTCTTACTCAAGTTCCGCTTTGAGGCTTACAAGATGAGTAGCATCAGTATATCTCAACAACAAATTTTATTGGTTTTTCCCTTGACTACACTAAAGGTCCTGGATAAGTGCAAGTTAGTGGTCAATGACGAAGATTGTAAGGGCACTTGCTGTGTACCTTAGCATTTAAAAATGTACCTTGATATAGGACCAGCTTTCCTGAGAGGTAAAAATAACATCCAGTCAGCTTCTGAGTGAGCCTCACTTGATTTGATTTTAACTGCAAGCCAGAAACCAGCTGATGAAAGTTAAAATTGCCCCAGTGTGCCCATGATTGACGGGGTGGGGGGGGAGGGGTTAAAAAAACCCTGAAAGGTCAATGGAAATATACCAAGTTTGAGGGAGAACATTACAAGAAAAGGATAGAGTTACAGTGTCTGACTGAGGCAGGACGCAGAAACAATATAACTTTTTTTGTGTTTATATAAAAACCCTTAAGGTTCACTCGCTGTCTTATGAGCAGCTACAACAGAGTTACATGCAAATACTTCAGGAACATCATATTAATTTCGTGCACACAATAGTTAGACAGCACAAGCACGGCAATCAGATTAGATACTTAACAAGGAATCAACTATGAAACAGTTGAATAAATAAAGCAGATCGCTGGGAGATTGGTGAATGAGCTCATTCCATTCAGTGTGTCAGGAAGAGTAAATATCAGTCATGCAGCAGTGCTGAAATAGCAAAAAAACAGCCCCAACAGCAACAAGAAATTAAAGCAGTCCAACACACCAACAAAGATGGGCTTGTGAGGAAACTGTGAGCAGCCTAATTAATCGGAAACGTACTTTAGGAGCTTTTCTGTGCTGATGAAAGTACTACAATTAAAATGGAGCATCCAGGCTGACGCTCCATTGCAGCATCAAAGGGCTATGGCACTATTTGGAAGTACTGTCTTTTGGATGAGATGTGAAACTGAGGACCCATTTGCCACCCCCTTCTCCTCCCGCACCCCCCTCCCCCAATCTGGGCATAGGTATTTCAGTGGCACTATCTTGAAGGTGAGCATGGGAGTTCTCCCTGGTTAATATTCAACCCTCAATGTATGCACCTAAAGCAGCTTGTTATCTGATGAAACAACACAAAAGTTGCCGGAAAAGCTTAGCAGATCTGGCAGCATCTGTGAAGTGAAATCAGAGTTAACATTTCAGGTCTGGTGACCTTCCTGGAGGGTCACTGGACCCGAAACTCTGATTTCTCTTCACAGATGCTGCCAGACCTTCTGAGCTTTTCCGGCAACTTTTGTGTTGTTTCTGATTTGTGCCATCCGAAGTCCTTTCTGTTTTTATTTGTCATCTTATGAGCTGTTTGTGTGAGTTTGTGGTTCACAACTTACCTAATGCATCTCCTACTTTTCAACAAGGACTTGAATTGAAAAGCGCTTAATCGGTGGGGAGGTATGCATATCTCCTGAGCTAGAGAGAAGTGCTATACAAATGAAAATCTTCCTTTGTCAAGCTTACTTAACAAACCTCTCAGTGCTTGAGGTGTTACAATTAAAATGATATCTGGGCTAGAGGAAGATGTACACTAATGCAGTTATAGGCCTGGTTTTAGAACATGACAAGGCTCAATGACATATATTTGTGTTTATTCCAGATGGAAATCAGGCTGCATTTAGTGCTGTGGAAAAAAATTTAAGGAGTGAAGTCTGCTCTGGATAAGCATACACTTGGTTGGGAAAGGTAGCAGTGTTTAATAAACCTGGAATTCCTTTCCTTGGAACTGTGGAATGAAGGAGCTTGGATTTTCTTTTCCATTTGGGCTCCTCGTAGTCCAGCCCACCTGCTGCTGTTACTCTTGCAACATGAAACCCAAGCCATTTTCACAGCTGCTCGAGTTATTAAACCGAACCACACACCGGGGTGCATGCTGGGAATACAAGCCCCTTGGCAACACATGGCAAAGTCACTCACTGTCCAAGGTAAACAATTCCTGTTCCCAAGTGACTCCCCATCTCAAGTTCTCTTGTGCAGGACGAGCACATTGCAAAAACAGAGCTACAAAACATCTGCTACTGACTGCCCTTGTGCGTTCATTTTTTTTAGAAGAAAAGTTGAGTTGCGTTGAGAACTTTCCAAGACCCTGTTTGCTTGGCTTTGTGTCCATGTTTCTGATTTTCTGCAGCATCAGCGAAATGGATGTCCTTATAGCAGATTCCAACAATTGAACTTTAGCTGGGAAGAGTTGGAGAGGGTTTTGGTTGGCCATATTTCTTCATTCTGAAGGTTATTTACCTTTTCAAGCTCAGGACAAGAAAATTTCCTCTCCAGTGTTCAGATTCTGCAATTTCAAATGGTCATGGTCTTGGAAAGGATTTTAGAAAAGTTTGTGAATTTCATGCAACCAAAACTTAAACGTGTACCAATAAATGGAATGGAAAACCTGAAGCATACATTTGTGTATCGCTGTCGGGGCATATGGACATCTGATTTAGGAGCAGAAGTAGATCATTCAGCTCCACCTTCAGGCTTCAGGGAAAAGGTGGGAGGTGGGTCTCGGTGGAATGTTCTTCATTGGTGTAGACTTTGTGGGTCAAATGACCTCTTTCTGCACTGCAGGGATTCCATCCTGCTCTTATGTTTGTTTGTTCATTAATAATTCAAGGTATTTAACACATTCCTCCATATTCCCCACCTGATCCTTTACCCTGAAGGCATTGATCCTTCTGATTCCACCAGTCACATCCCTACTCCAAAGTCTAGTTCTTTCTTGATTGAAGTGATGGAACGGCAGATTCAGTTCTGCATGGATTGACTGGCATAAGCCAGCCAGACCTTGTCATGGAAACCGCTGGAGGTGCATTGACAATGGTCTCTTAGAATCCAATGTCAATATAAAAGTGTCTTTCTTAAAGTTTCCCATTTAAATAGATTTAGGAACAGGAGTTGGCCATTCTGCTCCTGGTACATGTGCTACCATTCAGTAAGCTCTTGGCTGATCTGTGATCTAACTACGTATGCCTGCCTGCCTTGGGCCCATTTCCCTTGCTATGCTTGACAATCTCCACCTCATCCCATTAAAGTCTGCTTTGCTTAAATCCAAAATTCGAGAATCCAATCTTGGCTTAACTCTTAAAAATTCTGCATGATACTCAAACACGATTTGACAAATGCTCACAAACAACTAGGTCACTGATTACACAGTGTGGAGCTGGATGAACACAGCAGGCCAGGCAGCATCAGAGGAGCAGGAAAGCTGATGTTTCAGGTCGGGACGCTTCTTCAGAAATCCCGACCCAAAACATCAGCTTTCCTGTTCTTCTGATGCTGCCTGGCTTACTGTGTTCCTCCAGCTCCATGCTGTGTTATCTCTGACTCCAGTATCGGCATTTCTTACTAGCGGTAGGTCACGGATTAAATCAGGTTCATTGTCTATTACTAAATCCAACTACTTGTCCCATTGTCATATTGCGGTGGGAAACTATCCCAGGCACACTGTAGAGATTCACTATCTTATCTGTCTCTGAGTGAGAGAATAAAATTAGAATAAAATTCCCCAATAACATTACTCTGCCTTGACTACATAGTTGCTTAATTTTAGCATTTATACCACCTAGTGCTTCAAAGCTGCTATTGGGCGGTCTATATACGGCACCTATTATGGTTTTAGTTATTTCCTCAGTTCCACCCACTGCACTGGGTGCTTTCCCCTCATTACACCCTCCCTCACCATCAACGTGACTCTGTTTCTAATCAGTAATGCTACTCCACCCTTCTGCTGTTTTCTGTATCCCGCCTGTAAACCTTATACCCTGGTATGTTTAGTTCCCAGTCCTGACTATCTTGTAACCATTTCTCCATTATGGCTCCAATATATATCAGTTTCCAGTTTGAGTCCGTGCCTGCAGCTCATTTAATTTGTTCCTTACGCTCCATGCATTTGTATAAAGAGCTCTAATTTTGGCTGCACACTCTATCCTGCCCTTCAGAATCTTTTTATTATTTCTCCCTTCTGCTTACTCAAGACACTTTTTATAGTCTTGCCTTGTTCATTAAACTGCTCCTGCTTGTTCATCTATTAACTTCTACCTTCTCCACCTGTTTCTCTGGTTCCCACTCCTACCATACTAGTTTAAACAGTCCTGGGTGGCACTTGCTGAGAAAGGACATATTTTCTTGAAACTTTTTGTCTTGCCTTCATCAGAACAATTTGCAAGCACTACTACTGCAAAGGCAAAACATTTATTTGTACTTGTTAGAGTGGTACTCAAATTTCAGTGCCACACTGGGTCATAACTGCCCAGAATAAGAGCATATCCTGTCAACTGTGGCCAGAAGGAGGATACTGACTGTACCCAACTAACCCAAGCCTGACAACATGATGTCCAACGTTAGATGTGATTCCAGTGATTGGGCAACATTTTCTAAATAATCTCGAGTGTGCTGGCAACCGAGTTAGGATTCTGTTACGGGGTCGAAATGTGATGAATTTGCCTTTAGTAGAAGCTATGTATATTGATAGGCTGTGCCCCATTGTTTGCAGACAAAAGAACATATACACACACTATGCCTATTTCAGCTTAACAAAATAGGTAGCTGCCATTGTTTTGGCTTATTTCTTAGGTCAAAACATTGACCAATCAAAGATAATCTGTCTGGTATAAACTGAAGCATGGCAGTTAACGGTCAGTCATTGTTAACTGGTGTTCTGAGAACAAGTCAAATTGGACTTGAAACATTAACGCTATTTCCTCCTGCTGTCAGACCTGTTATTTCTCCCCACTTTGTTTTTATTTCAGATCTCCAGCGTGTGCAGTATTTTACTTTTATTATTAACTGATCCACTCCTAATCAGTGCCACTACCAACCCATATCCAGTTGTCAACTAATAAGCAGTCATGTCTCATCCATCGTAAATATTGCTTTCCTTTTACATTGGCATGTCTTGTGAATTGCCTGGATGAAGGCAAGATGAAAAGCTTTGAGAAAGTGTCTTTTTTCCTGCAGTTTTCCTGTCCTGTTCTACCAAACCAGCAATTTAAGTTGTGCTTGAGGACTTACATTGGCTTTCAGCTGAGCAATGGCTCAATATGTAAAATTCTCATCCTTGTTTTGAATCCAATTATGGCCTTACCCCTCCCTATCCCTGCTACCTCCTCCAATTCTCTAATCTTTGAGATATCTGCAACCCTTCAACACTAGCATCCGCAGTATTCCTGATTTTAATTCCTTTGACACGGTGTCCATGCTTTTGGCTATGGAGTGCCTAAGCTCTGGAATTTCCTTTCTAAACTGCTCAACCTTTTACTTCTCTCTCCTTTTGTATCTCTAACTGTGACCTAGTGTCAAACTTTAATTAATGATACCCTATAAAGAGCCTTGGCGTAATTCTCAGTGTTAAAGGTGCCATCCAAATGCAAGATGCTTTTAAAATCAAAACTTAACCCAAACAGTTTCCCATAGTTGAGGAAGTTTGATGGAGAAATGTGCTCAGCTGCTTTCTTTAGATTGCCAAAAATCTCCCTGCCATGTTGCTCAGGGAGATTTACTCTAAAGCATGATTCTGAAATGTCCTGGCTAATGTGCAGAATAAAAAAAATCTCTTATTGATGGACAAAAAGCTTGTAAAAGTCATGTTATTTGGAGTTGAAAATACGAATGCAAGAACATTGAACCAGGTTTTGGACAAAAGAAGATTGTTACAGCCAGTGTCTGCCCTTTAATTTTATCATGTCACGCAGTCTTGTATGTTAATAAAATTATATCCCAAAGGTATACTTTCCAACATCTTGTACATATTGTTCTCAGCTATCTGATTTTTATAAGCACACTCAAAGCATTGTTGAAACACACAAATAAGAAAGGCAAGACCAATAAGCCCTGTCACGTCACTTTCTTACACAAAACTGACATGGGGCAGATCTTCATGTCGATGAAATGAGGTGATAATGGATCATGTGATCTGGATAGATGCAAGTGAATTTTAAGATTTATAAGAACATAAAGAACGGAATGGGAAAAAGCCATTCAGCTTGTTAAATCTGTCCTCCCTAGACCGTATGCCATGGAAATTACCCAACTTGCTTAATCTACATGAAGAGGAATAAACCAAGGCCCAAAATCCAAAACCAGAGGGATTGTTGGATGAAGTCAAACTAAACTTCATCTGATTCATGATGTAGGAGCAAATTACTGCAGATGCTGGAATCTGTACTGAAAACAAAAAATGCTGGCAATCACAGTAGGTCAGGCAGCATCCGTGGAGAGAGACCCAAGCTAATGTTTCGAGCCAGAGCTCCGTTGAAGTCATCTAGACTTGAAACGTTAGCTTGATCTCTCTCCACAGATGCTGCCTGACCTGCTGTGATTTCCAACGGTTTTTTTGTTTTCATCTAATCAACTTCCAGCAGCCTGCTAGTTGCACAATGTAACAGAATCATATCAATTTATCTCTATCAAGAATGTGCAAATTCTGGGAAGTATTTCCCTTGATCTTGAGGGTAGATCTTCACCACTCGGAGTCCAAACTCACCGGAGTTCATAGTAAACAGGAACACATCAGAAATCGAGCCAAGTGTCAGTCTTAAAACCCCCAACGCCCCCACCTCCAATGAACCTGCTCTTCCATTTAACAAGATCATTTGACTAATTTTCTACCTTGGGCTTCGTTTTCCTACTTAAACCCTAAGACATGCTCTTATTGCCCATAATAAAGATGTATTCTTGGTACAGGACCTGATCATCGACGTGTATCTCAGTCAGTTGGGTACAAACCGCTGCCTCTGGGCTATATGCAATACCTGTAATGCTGATAATCTCACTCACCCGAGTCCCAGAAAATATGTTCTCCCTCCACTTTTATGCAATTTACAGAATCAGAGTCAGATTCATACAGCATGGAAACAGACCCTTCAGTCCAACTAGGCCATGCCGAACACAACCCTAAACTAAACTAGAATGTAGATTTTTAACAGGGTTGGAGGGCACTGACTTTGAAAACGAAAAGCTTTGACAAATCTGCTCAATCCTTCTAACCTTTAACCCCAGTTTCCAGGGAAGTTCTTGTGATAGTCTCATTTGGAATGGGACAGATCCATAAGTTGTGTTTTGTAAAAACTATTCCTTTGTGGGATCTAGATGTTGCTGGCTGGGCCAGTGTTTCATGCCTGTCCCCTAATTAATTGCAAGAACATGGTGATGAGGTGCCATCTTGAATCACAGCGTGGCTTGGTAATCTTAGTGAAACGGTCAGATCACAAAAGTATTTGCAGAGGTGAATACCTTCCAGTTGTTTTCTCTTGCGAGGGAGCCCTAAACCTGGGAACCTGAAATAAAGAATCAGAGTTGTCCCTTTAAACATAGAGTTGAAATTTTGTTTTCTCGGAATTTGTCCTTTGCATTTTCTTCCCCAGAAAACAGTGGAGGCTGAGTCATTGAATTTATTCAAGGAATAGCTAATTTGAATAAAAACTAGAATTCAATTGAATTTTGACCAGATCAGCCACGTTCCCACCGAATGGTGGAGCGGGGAAGTAGGGCTAGTGGGGTGGCAGTATCCTTTTGATGGTTTTGATAGGCTGAAGGGACTCTTCTGTACTCTATGATTCAATCCTGGAAGGCTGAATGTCCTTCTGTGCTCTGATGTGGAAGTACATAGTCCTGGTGGGAAGGGAAAGGGCGGATAATGAAAAAGTATTTCTTGAATATTTCAAGACAAGTTTGAGCATTTACAGAAAGGTCGTCTTTGTGATAGAGACAAATTTTGACATGTTAGATGGATGGTGGATGGACCTCTCACTGTTTGGTCTGTAAATTATAATGTAACAATTATTGGGGAGAAAAACACTGGGAATAAAGTACTTTGTTGATCCTTGTACTGCTACAGGTATTTCTGCCTTTTTTTTTTGTAAAACAAGCCCACGCCGCTACCAAATTTCTATTTATCACATGAGCGCCAATAAAAGCTAACACAGGGGGAACAATACTAGACTGTCAACATAATATCGCAAATACAGAAAAACAATTTCCAACATGCCATACGAGACAACATCATTCAGACTTCAATTTTAAAGTCAGTCTTTCTGTTATTAGTCTTTAATTCTGAAAATGTAACATAGATGAAAACATTTCTCCAGATTATCTTTGTCGGTAAACAATTTCTGCACTTTGATTAAGTGTTTCAGCCCATGACCTTCTAATTTAATGTGTTTGAGAGCTATTAATTCCTTTCTGTGTTTTTGATGGATAGAAGTTCATTGTTTAATTAAAAGAGTATAAGGCAAGAATCAATGTATAAAACAAGGCTGGGCTGTAATGAACTCAGAAGTAGGTACTTAAGGTTAGTGCATTTTTCAGACCTTGTTTCTTGCAGACTTTTTTAGTGTTATTTTGTTTGACCCTAGCCACGTGTTTCACGAACCAAGATCTAAATAATGCTCTGGATAACAGGCACATTTATCGAAGTTGCTTATATTAACAGCAATGTTACATTTAAGCAGTGGTAAATTCAGGAAGGCAGTTTCCTATCTCTGAACAGAAACTTTTACATTTTTATTTGTTCAAGTGATGGCGGGCCGGGCTGACATTTAGTGCTCCATCCCTAGCTGCCTAGAGGGCAGTTAAGTGTCAACGATAAGGGGAGGCAATGGTTTATCACTGCACTGTTAATCTGGAGACCCAGGTTGACTCCCAATTGCCTTCTGGGCAGTTAGGAATGGGCAATAAATGCTGGTCTAGCCAGCAATGTCCACATCTCAGAAATTAATTAAAAAAAATTACTGAGACTCCTGGAGTCATATATTAGTGAGACCAGGTAAGGACGGCAGATTTCATTCCCTAATAAACCATGGGTTTTTTTTGTAACTATCAGCAGTGGTTGCGTTGTCACCATTAGGACATTTTCTTATTCCAGATTTTTATTGTCTACAAATTTCAGAGCCTGACGTGTGGGGAGTTGAATCCATGACCCCAGGACATTAGCCTGAGGTTCCCACTCACCTGCTTCTTCAAACACTTGTTGTCCCATCTGCAACAGGGTATGCAGATCCATGTTGGACTTCAGAAGATACAATTTTGAGTGTCATTTTTTTGATCCCAAGGGACTGCCTAAGGGGATGAAATGTTTAATTGAATGCAGATGTTGGGTATCAATTGGGGTTTGAACAAATATAGGGAGAGACTTGTAGAACGCACGTAATGTTTAACACTCTAAATAAATGGAGCACTATAGGTACAGATTGACCAGTGTCATCCTTTGCCAGCTGGCTTTCCAGTATTAAGCAAGTACAAATGCATGTATGCTGAATGAGGTCGTGAGCCAGGAAGTTTGGTAATCCAACTGTGCAGCATCATGGGAATTTTTAGGCACTATCCAAGTGCAAGCTGTTGTTTGAGGGATTGCAAATGTGTTTTCTCACCACGGTATGAACAAACACCTGAGACTCTCTCTTAGGGGTTAAAGGACCAATTTAGGTAATGGGCTGTTTACTGAGATAGTTTTGAAGTGTAATTACTTTTGAATGCAAGAAAAGTGGCCTAAAATGTTGTAGACAGATAGCCCCCACAAAAAGCAATGTTGTGGATTGTTTCATGGGTAAACGTTGCTCAGGCCATGGACTGGGACTTGAACTAAGAGTGTGATCCACTGAGTTATGGCTAACACTCCTTGCTTTTCAAATTTGAATCCTCATATGTCAGATACCCCGCACGTCTTTGTGCAAGATTTCAGGATTCAGGACCAGGTCATGACTAAAAGGCAACCCATGAGCTCCTCACAATGAACCTGACCTTAACTGATTTCCATACAAATGCAGCAAAAGCAGAAGCTGTCGAATAATGGTCAGCCCTGGTGATGCTGCCTTATTGTTGCCTTCCTCAATCTTTTATTGTCATCGCATGACTGCTGTGAGACCAACTCTGAAGGAACCAAGAACAGAAAGCCATGATCTCCCTGATGCATCTTTTTTAATCTGTTTGTTCAGATGTTTTAGGACAAATGTCTACAGTAGGTGGGACTTGCACCCAGAGCTACTGGTCCAGAGGTAGATATGCTACCATCTCAATACGAGACAGCCCACCACCCTGGTATATGAGAGTTTTTCTGTCATTCTGCTGAGCCGTTGGAAATAGTGATGCTGTAAGTTCAGCGCATCAAGCTTCTTCCTGCAGTACTGTTTACAAGCAGACCTGTAAACACCAAACTATTGCACATGCATTTTGTCAAAAAGATGAACTTTGCTTCTGCATTTTGTCTTAGTCCAAACGTCATACATAAGAGGTCATGTGTCGCTGAACTGAAACCTAAAAATTACAGCAACCCTGATGTTTACAAGAACCTGGTTATATGGGGTACAAGGCACTGAAACAAGCCATTCAGCCCAGGCCAGTATTTATGTTCCACTTCAGCTTTCTCATGTTTTTCCGTTTCTAAATCTACCATTCTCAATCTTTCTTCCCTTCTCAGTTATATGATTAAAATTCACAAATTGCTGTAATTTGTCCTCAGCTGCAGTTTCTTTGGTTTGCCCTCAAACAGCTGTAGATACTTTCAAACTGCTGAGGTTTATTCTAAGAACCTTAAAGCGTTAGCATTAGCCGGTCACTTAAGCACATTTGTGACCAGCGTTGCACAAGCAATACCAAGGAAGAATCGTGAAAGCCGCACAGTCCTCACTTTATTGTAATGACTGCTGAGAACTGCAGATTCTCAGCATTAACAAATAATCATTTCATGATACAAAACTTGGAAAAAAGACAAATTTTGTGGAATCATTGTCCACTCGGGACAATTTGCAAGAAATACCAAAGGAAAGGAAACATTTTCGAAACAGTGAGAAGGGGAGAATGAGTGGATGGCAAGTGGATTCTGATAGCAATGTCCAGAGAGAGGGGGAGAACAGTTGAGCAGACAAAGGAGTGGATAATGGTCAGCCTGGGAGGATCAGTAGCTGCTAATTGCTTTGAGCATAGAACATTACAGCGCAGTACAGGCCCCTCAGCCCTCTACATTGCGCCGACCTGTGAAACCAATCTGAAGCCCATCTAACCCACACTATTCCATTATTATCCATATGTTTATCCAACGACCATTTAAATGCCCTTAAAGTTGGTGAGTCTACTACTGTTGCAGGCAGGGCATTCCATGCCCTTACCACTGTCTGAGTAAAGAACCTACCTCTGACTTCTGTCCTGTACCTATCACCCCTCTATTTAAAGCTATGTCCCCTCATGCTAGCCATCACCATCTGAGGAAAAAGGTTCTCACTGTCCACCCTATCTAATCTTCTGATCATCTTGTACGTCTCTATTAAGTTGCCTCTTAATCATCATCTCCCTAAAGAAAACAGCCTCAAGTCCCTCAGCCTTTCCTCATAAGACCTTCCCTCCATACCAGGCAACATCCTGGTAAATCTCCTCTGTACCCTTTCTAATGCTTCCACATCCTTCCTATAATGTGGCGACCAGAACTGTACGCAATGCTCCAAGTGCAGCCATGCCAGAGTTTTGTACAGCTGCAACATGACCCCATGGCTCCGAAACTCAATCCCTCTACCAATAAAACCTAACACACTGTACACCTTTTTAACAACCCTATCAACCTGGGTGGCAACTTTCAGGGATCTGTGCATATGGACACCGAGATCTCTTTGCTCATCCACATTACCAAGAATCCTACCATTAGCTCAGTACTCTGTATTCCTGTTACTCCTTCCAAAGTGAATCACCTCACACTTTTCCACATTAAACTCCATTTGCCACCTCTCAGCCCAGCTTTGCAGCTTATCTATGCCGCTCTGTAACCTGCAACATCCTTCCGCACTATCCAACTCCACCAACTTTAGTGTCATCTGCAGATTTACTAACCCACCCTTCTATGCTCTCATCCGGGTCATTTATAAAAATGACAAACAGCAGTGGCCCCAAAACAGATCCTTGGGGTTCACTACTAGTTACTGAACTCCAGGATGAACATTTTCCGTCAACCACCACCCTCTTGTCTTCTTACAGCTAGCCAATTTCTGATCCAAATTGCTAAATCACCCTCAATTCCATGCCTCCATTTTTTTTGCAATAGTCTACCATGGGGAACCTTATCAAACGCATTACTGAAATCCGTATATACCACATCAACCGCTTTACCCTCATCCATCTGTTTGGTCACCTTCTCAAAGAACTTAATAAGGTTTGTGAGGCATGACCTACCCTTCACAAAATGAATGGCTGACATGGGGTTGTTTGTGGTAGCAGTCCATGTGATGACAGGGCCTAATGTGTGGAAGTTTCTCAGGCCTTAAAATTATTGAACTCGACACCAAGTCTGGAGGATTGCAGGATTCCCAAGCAGAAAATGAGGTACTATTCCTCAAGCTTGCGCTGAGCTTCGCTGGAGCACTGCAGCACGCCCAAGACAGAGATGTTGACCAGGGAGCTCAGTGGCGTGTTGAAGTGCAATGCAACCAGAAGAACAGGTCATTTTTGCAGACAGAACATACATGTTGCCTGTTTTAGCCAGTGGAAATGGGCACCGTTCTTCTTATATGTAAAATACACGGCCCGGGTGTGTTAATCAGTCAGCACAACACTTCCACACACACTTTAGGTTCCCGTTTAGAGAAGAAAATCTGCCATCCTCACTGGGTCTGGGCTATATGTGACTCCAGACCCACGGCAATGTGGTTAACACTTCACTGTCTTCTGGTGTGACTTGGTAAGGTACTCAGAGCCAAATGCAATTGGGTTTGGGCAGCAGATCCTGGTCTTGCCAATGATGTTCTTATTCCATGAGGGAAGTTAATAAAATGTTAGTTAGAAAGATTGAACATCAGATCAACTGTGTGCATATTTTACAATATAAAGTGTATTTTTAACAAGCCACTCTCAATCCTGTCATGCCCAGGATATTTCTTTTCTGTTGTGGGCAGTGGTTTGTCTTAGCTATCCTGGTTGCTTGACATTAATACTTGGTAGGATGTCCTTGTTAACAGCAAATGATGATATCTTAAATGGACATGGACTACATCAGATGTCACTCATCTCCATTCAGGACAAAAGCAGTAGTTGCTGGAAAAGCTCAGCAGGTCTGGCAGCATCTGTGAAGAGAAAACAGAATTAACGTTTTGGGTCGAGTAACCCTTTCTCCAAACTCACCTGACCTGAGACGTTAACTCTGATTTCTCTTCACAGATGCTGCCAGACCTGCTGAGCTTTTCCAGCAACTTGTGCTTTTGCTCCTGATTTACAGATTCTGCAGTTCTTTTGGTTTCCATTCAGGGCCATTCCTCTCAGCTTGGCTTTAGCCCACGTTGAAGGTACATTAAAGATGAAACTCAACAATTTATTTGTTCCTGGATTATTTTATTCTTCTATCAAGGTTCAACAGCTCTTTATTTGGCTGCTGACTATTATCCTTTTATGTTTCCATTTTCAAAATGTATTACTCCTTTCACTGTGTAGTGCTGTGGCCCAGTTACAGTAATAGCCAAAACTTTTCCATGTCACGTTCTTCTAAAAGCTTATCAGTAATGCTCTATTTGTGCACCATTAACACAAAAGTTTGTTTACTTTCAGTTCCTCATCTTCTATCTCTATCTGTTCTGAACTTTGTGTGCCTAAACATGGGTTTAATTTTTCCCAGCAACTATGTACATAAGGACAGTCTTAACCTTTTAAGTTAACCCACTGCTGTCAGCTTTCACTTTGCAACATTTTTGAGTGCCTTCCTTTTCTCCTGGCATTAAGTGTTTCCATTCCAAACCTCTGTTTCACCGAATTTTCAGGCAAACTCAGTGATTTTCTACAGCCACGCAGGCTGAGTTCCGATTTATTGCTAAATGATCTCATCTGACCTATGGGTCACGATAATTTGCATACTCTCAACACCCAAATCATTAAATTAGATTTGGTGTCCCTGATGTATGCTTAAGTGCAATGCTTCATTCAGCAGTGGTTTAGAGTGCAGTTCCCCGAAAACTGCTGTGAATTTTTAAATTCCTTCTTGTAGTTCTGTCTGTTTTTTTGAGTTTTCAACATCTTTTCAGCATTTACATAACCAAACCTCAGCAATAGATTTACAGCCCCTGATTTTATGAATTTACAATTCTGTCCCAGTTTGATTTACTCGTCTTGAACTGCGGTCCCCTAGAATCTAAACGAAACAAATGCCTGAATAGTTTAACAAATAATGGTTATTTAGGCTTTCTACATAACTTAATGGATTATCTTTTCTTCCAGAAAGTTACGTAGAGGTGACCGTATTATGTTGCTCACCTTTTATTCATTCACAGGATATGGGATGCACCAGCATTTATTGCCCCAATAATCACCCTGGGGAAGGTGGTGGTGAGCTGCCTTCTTAACCTGCTGCGTGTATGTTTGGTCTAGGTCTATCTGTAGTACTTGTAGGTGGGAAGTTTTAGCTTGGGAAATGGTGAAGAAATAACAGCTTGGTTCAGGGAGGTGAGTGATTGGAGAGAAAATTGCAATTGGTGGTGTTCGAATAAATCGGTTGCCTCGTCCATCTAGAATGTAAAGGCTATGGGTTTGGAATGTGCTATCAAAGGAGCCTTGGATATTGTGTTGTTTCTGCAATCATGTGCCAATACTCCTATCTGTAGACAAAGTGGGGAGCTAACCCCTCCTTGACAGAATATACAGGCAAAACATGTCTGATGACTCTCTCTGCCCTATTCTCCAATGTTCTTTGCTTGCTGTTTGGTTCTTATCATTATGGTTGTCATAGCCTCATTGAATGTTCTCGCCTTGTTTCTTCAAACTCCAATTCTGATTCTACACATTCTTCATTTCCTTTGCATCCTCGCTAAGGGAATTGCACATTATCAAGATATAACATGGTGTAGAGCTGAATGAACACAGCAGGCCAAGCAGCATCATAGGAGCAAGAAAGCTGATGTTTCGGTTTGCGTTAAACAACTGCACCTCCCAGTGGTGAACCATTTCAAATCTCCCTCCCATTCCTTAGATGGCATGTCCATCCTGGGCCTCCTGCAGTGCCACAACGATGCTACCTGAAGGTTGCAGGAACAGCAACTCATATTCCAAATGGAAAACCTGCAGCCCAATGGTATTAATGTGGATTTCACAGGCTTCAAAATCTCCCCTCCCCCTACCGCATCCCAAAACCAGCCCAGCTCATCCCCGCTTCTCTAACCTGTCCTTCCTCCCACCCATCCCCTCCTTCCACTTCAAGCCCCATCTCCTACTTACTAACTTCATTCCCGCCCCCTCGACCTGTCCATCCTCCCTGGACTGACCTCTGTCCTCCCTACCTCTCCACCTACACTCACCTTTACTGCCTCCATCCCCACCTGTTTGGACCGGTCTGTCTCCTCTCCACCTATCATCTCCTCTGTCCATTTTTTATCTGCTTCCCCCTTTCACCCTATTTATTTCAGAACCCCTTTCCCCTCCCCCATTTCTGAAGAAGGGTCTAGGCCCGAAACGTCAGCCTTCCTGCTCCTCTGATGCTGCATGGCCTGCTGTGTTCATCCAGTTCTACACCTCGTTCTCTCAGATTGTCCAGCATCTGCAGCTCCTACTATCTCTTGCACACTATCAAACCGACACTAAACTGTTCAATCCCAGAAGCATGGAGTTCCTTGCCTACCTCACTCTTTATTTCCTCCTCCTTTCTCTGGATTGTTGGGAGTCCGAAACTTGGCAATTATTGACCATAACTTGGATAGCCTCTATTTATCTTTGACGATTGATTATAAACATCACAACATTATGAACTGAAGGTTTCTCAAAAATAATGGTTAAAATAATAGTTCAAAAAATGTAAAATGTAATAGTGAGTGAAAGAGTTGCCTGAGAAGGATTTAGTTGGCCTCAATAGTTTGACTATTTAAACAATATGTCTTTTGTCTGAAGTGGAGCCAAGCCACACCAGTGCATTTCTCTTGGGAATGCGCACACACTCTCCCAGTATAGAATGGGACAGGAAGCAACTCGCATTCCTTGGTCAGCCTTCTGTTTTATATATGCTAGTAACGGGGAGGAGGGTGCACGCCTAATGGAAACCACAAGAACATATGTACAAGTTTCTTCCCAAACCAAAGAATTATTGCCAGTAAGAGCATTTAGCCCAAACAAACCTAACTGTGGAGGGGAGGCCATAGCCTAATGGTATCGCAAAACCATTAATCTAGACACTCATCTTCGTTTTGGCGACCTCGGTTCGAATCCCATCACGGCAGGTGGTGAAATTTTGAATTCGAGAAACAAGTCTGAAGTTAAGAGTTTAACGATGACCATGAAACCACTGTCAACTGTTGGGGGGGAATAAGACAATCTGTCTCCTAATGTTATTTAGGAAAGGAAATCTGTCACCCTTACCTGGCTTGGTCTACATGCAACTCCAGACCCACAGCAATGTGGTTGACTCTTAACTACTCCCTGGACAATTAGGAAAAGGCAATAAATGTTGACTTAACCAAAGATGCTCACGTTGCATAAGCAAATAAAAAAAGTGTCTCCTATAAACAGTGAGGACCCCTGCAACTCAATTTCTGCAAAGGATATTTATGGCATTGCATATCTTAAGTACAGTTTACAAAAAAAGAGCTAAGCTATCGAAACTTTTCCTTTTCTTGAGCACATCAGGACAAATGCAAGAATGCCAATTTTCAAATGGAACAACAAGGTTAAAACTGAATGAAAACAGCGCCAATGGGATGGCAAGTGGATTCTGCTTCATAGAGATGTTTCCATGCAGGGTAAACCAGGGAACAATTATCCTTCAAGCTTTTGTTTACATTCAGACCAACTTGAATCTGATTGAGGCATCACCATGGAAATACATTCGGAAATAGTTGTTCCCCCAAGATTTTCTTGAGGTGAAAAAGGCTCAATATTTGGCCATGTTCAAGCAACCAATTTAAGATACAGTCGGATCAGTTACAATGTGTTTAACTTACTCTCGCTGCAAGCAACACGTCTTCATATGTGGGGCTCTATCCTCTATAGACAATAAGAATATATTCAGGCATTGCATTTTTTAAAAAAGTTTAATAAGAGTTTAGGGATAACTAATCCTTGGTGCATCTTCTACAGCGATGCTTCCACTGACCAGAATCTACCTGACAAAGTTGCTGATAAAGCTCAGTAGGTCTGGTAGCATCTGTGGAAGAGAAAACAGAGTTAACGTTTCGGTTCCAGTGACCCTTCCTCAGAACTGATGGTGGCTGGGAAAATGTCAGTTTAGATGCAGGAAATAGGGAGGTGGGTGGGGTAGGGAGTAAACGATAGGATAGAGCCCAAAGAGAGAGACAGACAAAGGAGTTGCTAACGATCAGGCTGGGAGGGCGGATAGTTGTTAATGGGGACTGTTCGTGACTAACAACGGGGGGGTGTGTGGTAACAAGGCCTGGTGTGTGGGGTGGGGGGATGGGACACGGGAGAGTTTAGGCCCTAAAATTATTGAACTCAATATTGAGCCCGGAGGGCTGTAGGGTCCCCAAGCGGAAAATGAGGTGTTGTTCCTCCAGCTTGCACTGGGCTTCACAGGAACACTGTAGCAAGCCAGAGACAGAGACGTTGGCCAGGGAGCAGCATGGTGCATTGAAGTGGCAGGCAACAGGTAGTTCAGGGTCTTTGCAAGCAGAACGTAGATGTTCTGTGAAGTGGTCGCCAAGTCTACGCTTCTTAGACAATCAATTGATACTTTTTTCTCCTAATGTAAATGTGTTATTCCTTTCAAAATTTGGTATTCTTGCAGCTCTGTCCTGATGTGTGCAATTTGGAAAGCTTTGAAAGCATTTTCTTTAATATTTAAAAAAAGTTTCACTTTGAATAAGAGGTACAATGGGCTTTAGCAGTTGTACTGTGTAATATATCATAAAGGTGGTGCCTGTACCTTCATATTAACCAGTTGCAGGCAAAAGGAGGTTCCATGTACTGAAATGAATCATCAAAGCACGTTCTCTCCTGTGTACAAAATATTATGAAGTAAGAACACCGGTGAGAAACATTTACTGCTTCAGGTCAATAAAAAATATTCTATTTGAGCTGCTTTATCGTCAAGGCAATGTCTGCTCCTAGTACTATGTGTCACTGAGTGACTTTACCATGAGTCTAATCTTCGGCCCTGGAGGGTACAGTCTTCTCAAATGATAATATTTTAGTAGTCTCAGCTCTATGGAGGTAGGTCAAGCTGCTTGACCATCCAGATCCCTGTTGCTAGCACTCAGAAAACTAGTTAGTACCGGATAGAGCTGTAGAAGTGGAGCCAGTGTTTGTACATTTCTATTTTTATTGCAGAGTTTTACATGATGAGCATACACCTCCAACAATCACTGTTTTGATCCGTTTCTATCGGAATGCAGTTGTTAATGCCCACCAGCTGCACATAATAAAGCACAACTAATACATAATTAACACCTCTGGGGATGATAAATATCCCTCCGACTAAAGAAATTCTTCCATCTCTGGGGTGTATGTTTTTAAACTTTCTCTCTCTCTCTCTCTCTCTCCACCCCCCCACCCCCCCCCCCCTCCCCTCCCCTCCCCTCCCCCTCCCCTCCCCTCCCCTCCCCTCCCCTCCCCTCCCCTCCCCCTCCCCTCCCCTCCCCCTCCCCTCCCCTCCCCTCCCCTCCTTTAATATTTTGGATCAAACCCCTTCCTACTGAAGCTAGTTCCTCTTTCTTTAGGCTTTACTAAATGATTGTCTGTGACAGGTGCCTAGTAATTGGATCTGTGGTTGGGTGCTATGCTACAATTATATTCCAAATGGAGCAAGGCTCATGATCAGAAAACTCAACACTTTTCTCTGCCTGGATAGAAATCCTGTGCAACAGGGATCTACCTGCTGTTCTCTCAATGCAGCACTGTGATTGACAGAATATATTCAAATTAAACCTTTGGTTTGGGTAGTTGGTTGTGAACAATTAACACTCAAATTCCTGAGTGCTGGTGCCAAATTAATGTTTCTCCCCGCTCTGCTATTCTAATAGGCTGATTCTTGATCGCTTCCCTAGCAGAATAACCTTTGATAACAGTTCATTGTAACACCCATCAAAGGGTTGCAATATTTTGACAGCATTATTTTGACAGCATTATTTAAGAAAAAAGAAAAGACCAGGATTTTATATTTCCAAATGCCAGGTTTTAATCTGAAGGTATGAGTTAAAGCCACCAGTCAAGAGTTCAAACTTGTCCTCATTTTGTAGAATGTACTGCTTGTTACTTTCACATTTCATGAGAGAGAGAAAAAAAATGTCCAATTTGCCTTTTCCTGTGACTTCTGGACTTTGAAGATCCCAAGGTATTGTTGTGAGGAGAGGATAGAATTATCTTGGTATCTGGAGCAACATTCCTACTCGAGCAATATGTCAAAGGTAAATGGTCTCGTTTCTGGTTGGACTGCGATTACTGAAAAATGGACTTTTCTTGCATAAATGTAACTGCATTTCAGATAAATTCTTTGCTTGTGGAATATGTGAAATGTATTTGAGGAAATGGAAGAGGCAGATGATTATGTGAGCTACCTACTAACCTCATCCCACCTCCTTGACCTGTCCGTCTTCCCTGGACTGACCTATCCCCTCCCTACTTCCCCACCTATACTCTCTCCACCTATCTTCTTTTCTCTCCATCTTCGGTCCGCCTCCCCCTCTCTCCCTATTTATTCCAGAACCCTCACCCCATCCCCCTCTCTGGTGAAGGGTCTAGGCCCGAAACGTCAGCTTTTGTGCTCCTGAGATGCTGCTGGGCCTGCTGTGTTCATCCAGCCTCACATTTTATTATCTTGGAATTCTCTAGCATCTGCAGCTCCCATTATCTCTGATTATGTGATCTTTTTGGCGGTGACATGAGGTCCCAAAGTGCAGTTCAAGGTTGAAGAGGGCACTAAGACAGCACTAGTCTTTAACAAAGTCAGAGATCCTTGTCACTGGACTCAAGATGTTAACTCTGGTTTTCTCTCAACAAATGCAGCCAGGCTTGCTGTGTTTCTGTTTTTGTTTTAGACTTCTAGCCCCTACCATTCTTTATGTTTAGTGCACCAGTCTTTAACCTGAAACCACGGCAGTGGTGGGAATGGAGTAGGAGCTACAAAAGGAAATTGTGGCGTGGGCTGAAGACAGTAGTTTTGATCCTCCTATTTAACTTGAGGAAATTGAGACTTGTTCATGAATGGATGTCAGGCTGACATCATGAGTTTAAGAAAGGTTTTGGAGGGTGGTGTGGTGAGGGCGGTGAGATGGATGGGAGTGCAGAATGCAGACCTGGCATGCAGAACATAACTTCATTTCTTCAGGTGCTGTTGCAAGCAGCAGCAAACAGATTCGTTGGAGGAGAGTGCTAAGGTGTAGATCTGTATTGTAACGGGAGTGACACTGAGTTCTAAAGTTTCATACATACCAGAGAGTGAGACAAGCCAAACAGGCAGTAAGCCTTTACTAGTATAATAAAATGTGAGGCTGGATGAACACAGCAGGCCAAGCAGCATCTCAGGAACACAAGTACTTTCTTTCCCTCCATAAAAGGTATCTAAATGTGAATTGGTACAGGGAGGATCAACTGCGAACAAAAATTCTGCTTTTTCAGTGCATATGGTCATTAAAACTAAACTGTGCCAGATTAAGAGCCATGCTGCAGTCCATTAAACAATGGAGATGAGCTCTGTTAATGCCTTTTACCAGATAGTAAATAAATCCAGATAACATAGGAGTTAAATTACATTCCGTTTATCACTACCACTAAGGAATGCTGGTAATACACAACAACAGTTAGAAATTCTTCAGTCTCTATTGTAAGGAATAATACATTTATACAGTGAAAATCATTGTGCTTCTTGAAATTCATTTTCAATTTTCTAGTTTAATCCTGGATGTAGTTACTGCCTCTTCGCACATTGTAGATGTCCTCTGTTCTTTTTCTAAGGCTTCTCAGTAATATTCTTCGTGCATAGCAACAGTTCCATAATTGGTACCGGGCACTGATTCTGCAGTTACACTGCTAATAGCAAACATGTGCATGCGTTTATAAATTCCCTATAAATTGTAAACAAATTGTATCTTCAATAGCCAATACGTCACGACCATTAATTAATCAGTAAGGAAGCCATTGGATTCCAACAAATTCTTGGGCTATTCATGGTTGTTGTAACTCTCAGACTTTACGGTGGGGACTGACAGAATTTGAGATGGAATAAAATAATTGCTTGCAATATTAAGCTAGTTCTAAGTGTCATCTTGGCTCCATGGTGGCTCCTTTGTTCCTGGATTCACCACATTCCCCCACTGGTCTTCAGAACTTTGGTTATTTGATCTAAGATCCTCTCTTAATGTAGCAAGAAGGTAGTGCTACATTGTTGGCCATTCAGGTTTTAAATGATCATTAAATAGTGGCTACTGCCTGCCATGTCTGGTGAAAAACACCATGGTCTAATGTGAACAAGGGCAAGGAGAGATATTTTGATCAAGAATGAACTGTCGATTATCTGAAAGTTTATCTAATTTGCTGCCTGTGAAACTTTGCCTAATACAAATTAGCTGCCTAACCTGTCTGCGTTGAAAATGGATTAATTGGCTGAAAGGTTCATTTAAGATGCCCTGAAAATATGAAATGCCATTCTGCAAATACAAGCTGATTCTTTTATGGATGTGAGTTTGCTCGCTGAGCTGGAAGGTTAGTTTTCAGATGTTTCGTCACCATTCTAGGTAACATCATCAGTGATCCTCCGACGAAGCGCTGGCGTTATGTCCCGCTTTCTATTTATCTGGTTAGGTTTCCTTGGGTTGGTGATGTCATTTCCTCCGTTGGTGATGTCATTTCCTGTTCTTTTTCTCAAGGGATGGTAGATTGATTTGGAGCCAATGTGTTTGTTTTTGAGCTACAAATCTTCTCAAAACTCTCTGATTCTTTTATGTTGAATCACTCCGGTATATGTTATTGGATCTTGCACCTTGTCTGATATGATTAGATCATGCATGCCTCACTTTGCCCTAAGAAAGTAGTGTTTGGAGTCTACCACCTTTTGACATTTTCATGCGAAAAGTCATTTTTAAGCTTGAGACAATGTGTTTGTAAAGCAGTTTGAGTTCTGCGGGCAGATACAGGAGAATAATTTTTGGACGCCTAATGAAAAATCAACAATAATACAGTAAATCATTCATCTATTTATTCCTGCGATAACAAGGTGTGGAGCTGGGTGAACACAGCAGGCCAAGCAGCATCAGAGGAGCAGGAACGCTGACATTTCAGACCCAAAACATCAGCTTTCCTGCCTGTCTGATGCTGCTTGGCCTGCTGTGTTCATTCAGCTCTACACCTTGTTATTTCAGATTCTTCAGCATCAGCAGTTCCCACTGTCTCTGAATCTATTTATTCCTGGTGTTTATAAAGATAAAAATGTTTGGTTGCAATATTAAAGAACTTCTTTCTCCTCTTCAACATTGCACCATGTAATCTTTGACATTTCTTGAATTATTGATTCCTTAAGGTACATTGAGACATCCAAACTTAGGGATAGAATGAATACACAGTGACATTTTCCATGTCGCTTTATATTCCTTTAAAACTGACTTCCCTATCTTTCTGCTTAACTAATAAAGGGTTTATGCTAATTAGCGTTCTTGTAACTGTGTAATAGTGGCACTGTATCTGCTAAACTAATTGTTTACAACAAACGCTTCCTCTGTGGGAACCAGCTCTTGACAGTTTTAGAGAAGCATCTTGGAATGTGAAATATTATTTCAGTACAGCAACAGCGAGTTCATCTTCACTGGTACTGGAGTGCGTGAAATCCAAATTGTAATCTGTCTGCTGGCATGTAGATAGAGAATTCTGATCACTCAGACAGCACAACTTCTTCCAATTCAGCTGAGCAGTTCCAGCTGTTTATTTTCTTTCCATCTGAAGTGTTTTCATTTTATTTTCTTAACAGATTTCTGAGGCACTGAAAACATGTTCAGTGCTCGCACACTGGAATACACTTTTTTTTTCTTTTCAGTCCTGGTTTTCTGGTTCAGTTCGTGTTTGGATTCTGGTCGACAACGCAGACTCAGCATTTTTCACATTCCAAGACACTGGTGGGTTTTTTTTGGAACACAGGGAAAGTTCAAGACAGTTTTCTCTTTGTGTATACTAACCTTTAAGTTTAGGAAAAAAGAAATCTTTACAGCCAATAGTTAGCGCAGGAAGAAACTTTTTTGAGTTAGGCTTCTTTTGGCCCATATGGAAAAAAACATTTAATGGTCTGTCGGGTATCTCAGAAGCACCTCAAAGTGCTTCACAGAATAGTGAAGTACTTCTAAAGTGTATTCAATAGTGTTATGTAGAAAATAGCGGTGGCCATTTTGTACATAGGCGAAGCTCTCAAACAGCCAGCATGACAATGATTCATTCGAGTTCTTTGTTGTACTGAATGCTCTCCAAACGCCAGGAGAGTTGTGTAGTCCTTCACATATATCCATTAACTGGATCTTCACTGGCCCACTGCAGAACCAGTGTGCCAATCAAAGCAACGATGGTGAATGTGTTACCCCCATTAACTGCCTCGACTGTCTGGAGAAGCCAATGATAAATATGAGGGTTGTTAGTGTAAAGGTTATTCCCATGATGTTAGAAATCTCTTATTTAACAAAAACAAAGCCATTTTGAGAGTTGGTTCTAGTTCTACAGCATCACAGCTAACCTTCTAACTACGTGGTGACCATATTCCACTTGTGGATTTTTCAAATTCATTCGGGAGACGAGGGTGTTGCCAGCTACGGCCAGTATTTGTTGCCCGTTCCGAGGCGTAATTAAAAAATCAACCACATTGCTGTGGGTCTGGAGCCACATGTAGTTCAGACAAGGTAATGATGGCAGTTCCCTTCCTTAAAGGGCATTCGTGAACCAGATGGGTTTTCCCCGACCATTGGCAATGGTTTCATGGTCAGCATCAGATTTTTTAAATGAATACATATTCAACCATCTGCTGTGTTAGGATTTGAAGCTGGGTCCCTGGAATATTACCCGGGTCTCTGGATTGACAGTCCTGAGATGATACCACTAGACCATTAGCCTTCCCACAATAAATGTAGCTAGTCCATAGTACTTGGAGAAAAATAATTGTATCATATTCTGAACTTTTGAAATAAGTAAAGTTGAAAATGATCTTTCCTTTCTGAAAATATAAGGATATTATAATTTTATTTACACATGTTTAGCACACTATTGAGGAGTTGAGAGGAAATGTGTTTTTTACAGTTTAAAATTAAATGAGAACAAATAGTTCTAGATTAATAGATTCTTTTAAAAAAAAACTTTTCAAACATAAATAATAGAATCATAGAAACCCGCAGCTCAAAAGGAGGCTAATTGGCCAAACAAACAAGTGTCAATCCTTTGGAGGACTAGTTGACTTGTTTCCCTGCATTTTGTTCATAATTCTAAGTTACTAGAGGAAGTCAAATGCCCCCATCTCCGAAAACAAACATCATCCATTTGAAAGGGTCTTAATTCTTCTTCTGAGTTCAGCTGATGCTGAGTAGAATGGGTCAGAATCACTGGGTCAAAATCCTGGAATTCCCTCCCTCAGGGCATTGTGGGTCAATTCACAGCACGTGGGCTGCAGAAATTCAAGAAAGTAGCTTACCACCAGGTTCTCAAGGGCAGCTAGGGACAGGCAATGAATGCTTACCCGCCCAGCGACACACACATGAATAAATTTTTAAAAAGTAGAATGCTAGACGAAGGGTACAGTGCATCTTCTTGACAGCTGCTTGATGTGACTCCAAGAAAACCATTTTTTAACAGTAGTGATGTTGACCTCAGAATGAATGGTCATTGCAGCTGCACATTGGGACACAGGGAGAAGTTAAGTTATCATCACAACAGCTGTTTATGTTTCATAAACAAACCAGGAGTTGAACCTCCCTTTTAGAACATAGAACAGTACAGCACAGAACAGGCCCTTCAGCCCACGATGTTGTGCCGACCATTGATCCTCATGTATGCACCCTCAAATTTCTGTGACCATATGCATGTCCAGCAGTCTCTTAAATGTTCCCAATGACCTTGCTTCCACAACTGCTGCTGGCAACGCATTCCATGCTCTCTCAACTCTGTGTAAAGAACCCACCTCTGACGTCCCCTCTATACTTTCCTCCAACCAGCTTAAAACTATTCTTAAAACAAAACCTTTTTGTATTTAAAGGATGGGTCATGACTTATGAACCAGTTTATTAGGAATGTAAACATCATTTCTCAATTCGGGAGAGAAGGTGGCCAAGTGGTACTGTCACTGGACCAGTCAATTACAGGCTAAAACTCTCGGTACGAGGGTTCAAATCCCACTGCGGCAGCTAGTAGGATTTAAATTCAATGAATTATATCCAGAATTGGAAGCTAGGCTCAATGACGGTGACCATGAAACTATCCATAATGTAATAAAATTGCACCTGGTTCACTAAAATCCTTTCAGGAAGGAAACTGCCATCCTTACCCTGTCTAGCCTACATGTCATTCCAGAACTTCAGCAATGTTGGTGACTCTTAATCGCCCTCTGAAATGGCCAAGGAAGCCTCTCAGTTTAAGTGGAATTAGGGATGGGAAGCATGTATTAGTCCTGGCAGTAATTCCCACATTCCATGAAACACACCACAGCATCTTCAAATGAATGGCTGTAAAATACATGCCATTTTATAGAAGCTGACATGAAGATAACTTGAAGGTGAAAACTTGCGCTGAGGATATTTGATACTGGATCAGGAATGCCATTCAATGGTCTGATGTGTCCATCCTCGCAAAACAGCACCTTACCACGTCAATTGGACAGCCAAGGCTCTAGTACTGGATTGAATGATCGTGCCAATGTTCATGGTACCAGTACTCTTGAAATGCAGCACTGTTGTGATTGTAGGAAATGTGACAGCCAGCTTTCAACCAGCAATAGGATCACAACTGGACAACCTAGGGTTCTTTAATCCATAATATTAGTTAAGTGTTAACAACTGGCTGGGACACATGAGGGAACCCTCCTGCTCTTCTGCCCACGTCGTTGTGGAATTATTTACATCTGCTACAGAGAGTAGAGTTAGTTTAACATCTGGTCAGCAGGATGTTAGTTCAGTGGGAGCAACACTCCATTGGCTCAGTGCTGAATTGTCAGCCTATATTATCGACTCAAGTTTCTGAAACAGAACACAAATCTTCAGCGTCTGGTCTCAGAAGGGCACAAGAGCTGTGGACATTGCTCACTTTAATAGCACTGCTTCCCAGTTTGGGTGCATTCCATTGTTCAGAAGAGTCATGTTGGAATCAACATTGACTCTGGTTCAGATTTTGCTCTTTGGTCAAGGGTGCACAGAGGCAGGAGTGTTGCAAAGTGGTCACCCATGTGCTCCATTTTTGGTCTGTCATGGGGGAGAATCAGGGGAGTGGGGGGAGAAAGGTGGACGGTGCTGATTTCAAAATAGGCTGAGGGACTCAGTAAGGAGTCCTGCTGGATTCTGAGGCGAGCTGAGTGACCGATACCAACCATTGCCCAGAGACACTGTCCAAGAATTTAAATATAAGAATAAAATATAAAACATTTCTCCAGCCCTCACATTTCGAGTCCACACACTGTCCAGACTCCTACCATGCCAATGTGTCAACTAATAACCTCTACTGAACTCCGTTACTTCTCGTATCCTCATGCACTACCTATTCCGCTTGTCACTCAATGCCCTGTATCACCCTATGCCCCTCTATCCATCTGCCCTGGCCTTTCATTCACCCATAATTCCCTAGATCTTCCACCTGTCCCCTATGTGCCAACATATGCTTCCATCCACCACTCTTTTCCCTTTGCTTACCATGTCGCTTAATATGTATCCACCAGTACCCATGCACAGGAAGAAAAGTTAAGTTGGATTAGTAAAGATACTACATCGCAAACTACATTCTATGGAGAAAAGCTCTTCCATGCATACAAACACCTTTTGACAGTTCTTGATAGTTTTGACACCTCTTCATAGGTTTGACAATTCTAAGAGGATTATGTACTTTTTGCACACAATTACCCTTACTGTTTACACCCCAAATGATATGACACCACCCCCACTCCCAATGTGAAAGGGTACCATCACCCCCCGTGGTGTTCAGGGGTAATAAACACAAACATTCTTCGAAGAGGTAGCCTGTCCATCCAAAGAAATTCACAGAATTCAGAGCTGCCCTTGGGTCTAAGATGCACCGTCTGGGCTCCACACTGTAGAATTACCACATTTCTGGGTCAGTGGGATAAGCTGATGGCTGAAATGTCTCCATAAAGCCAACAAGTGCAAATCCCAGTCAGCCCCTGCAGAAGTGGGCCCTGTCACATTCAGTGGCATGAGTTGGGATGTCAGGCCATTTCCTGTGAGTTTTTGCCACAACCGAGAACCTCTGTTGCAAACTGTTAGACCTACATTTAACCTGGAGGAGAAAATCAGCCCGTGATAACCAAAATAGTGATACTACAAAAGAAAATATCCTTGGGAGTGCCCAATAAGGCAGGCAGTTTCTGTGGAGAGGGGCATAAAGAGTTAATCTTTCAGCTCAACTGTCAGCATGAAGCTAGAGACTAACTGCTCTTCAAGTTCAGAGGGAGAGAGAAGGTGAAGGAGGCAGGGACCCGGGGGGGGGGGGGGGGGGGGGGGGGGGGGGGTGCGAGATCTGTAGTAAGCTGGGGGAGCAAATTACTGCAGGTGCCGGAAAATGTACTGAAAACTGGAAAGATTTACCTGGAGATCACAGTGGATGAAGCAGCAGCCATGGAGAGACACCAAGCTAACGTTTCGAGTCTAGTTCATTCTGAGGTAGAGTTGGTATCTTCACGTCTGCTCTGATGAAAAGTCATCTAGACTCAAAATGTTGGCTTGCTGTCTCTTTATGGATGCTGCCTGACCTGCCGTGATCTCCAGCATTTTTTGTTTTCATTGTTAGCTGGAGTTGGGTGTTAATGTGAAAGGGTGATGTCTGTACCTGCCTGGAGCTCTGACAGTGAATGAGAGCAATGGGGAGGAACGGGTGTCTGGAGATTGAATCTCTTCAGCCCCTATTAAGTGAGACTCCAACTGTCAATTGTGCAACATGGTCACAAACTGGCCTAAAGTACAAAGTTATGTTTTCAAAAATGACTGTCCTGTTTCAATCCTGGGTTGAGCTTGATCAGTGAGCTCAGGCTGCACGGTGGCTTGGTGGTTAACACTGCTGCCTTTCAGAGCCAGGGGCCGGGGTTCAATTCCACCCTCGGGCAACTGTCCATGTGGAGTTTGTACGTCCTCCTGGTGCTCTGGTTTCCTCCCACAGTCCAAAGATGTGCAGGTTAGGTGCAAAATTGTCCTGTAGCGTTCAGGGATGTGTAGATTAGATGGTTTACAGGGGGATAGGTCCAGGTAGGATGCTCTGAAGGTCAACGTGGATTTGTTAGGCCGAAGGCCCTGTTTCCACATTGGAGGGATTCTATGAATAGAAGAACATTCCAACCCGTTCACAAGTGTACAGTTAGTCACGGTTCTGTTGAACTTTTTGCCCTTGGGAGCGGAAGAGATGCAATTAATCGGTCTTAATGCATGACTATCTACCTCTGTCTGGGCCTAAGTGTTCCCGCTGGGTGTCACAAAGCAATGTGTTGTCTGATCACTTAGGGGCCCAAACAAGAGGAAAGTGGGTGCAGGGCAAGTTGAGATGGAGCAAAGTGGAATATTTCCAGGCCTCTTGACCATGGGCATTGGCAGAAACGCTGCTTTGAGTGACCGAAGCAGGAGGTGCTTTTTTTTCCAGCTAACTTAATTGCAGAGAGTTTTGAAGCATGGAGCATAAGCAGAAAGAAGTGTGCATTTCACAGTGGCCACATCATTGTTTGCAGCTGTCTTTTGTTTTCACACATCTTGGAAGCAGTTTATATAGAACTCCAAAAGCATCAAATCTTTTGGAACACAAGCCGGCATGTGTTCTGAATTATTTTCCTTCTCCAGCACTAATTTTCTTGTTTCGCTTAAAAGCAGTTGGAAATTTTCAGGGAAGCGTTCTGCTCTAAGTATTCTGTGGAGTTCAGCCATTTAATGTTGATTGACAATTAACAGTGCGCTCGAAAATGAGCCGTTAGTTTTAAGTCTGGCTCTTTAGCTTTCTAGACATAGGATTTTTCTCAGCTAACTGGAGTAGTTCACTTGATTTAAGTAGGTTTTGGACTTTCTTTTTAAAAAAATGCCTACATAGCTCTTCCCCACAACCTAGCATACAGTTTGTAAAACTAAAATTTTAAGACTTCAGAGGTTTCATAAAATAAGAGAATGTGAACTGAAGCTGAACAGTCTTCAAACAGTATGTTTCCATTCACTGGGCTGCGAGATACATGGTTCTCTGGGACTTAAGTGGTTATAGAGAGCCTTAAGTGGCATGGTCATAGTTGAAATGTCAGTCATATAACTAAGTAATGAAGGAAGTTGGAGTGCAGGTGAGTACAACTAAAGGGTAGAAATGGGAAAAAAAAACTATATCTTTGATAACAACTGGGTAAATAACACCTAAACGTTACAGTATGTACATTTCTGAATTCAAGATCCCTACGCTCCCATTTAAAGAAGGGCGCAGTGTGTTAAATAATGTTCCTCCATCAATCAATAGCCCACAAAAATCTGTTTTTTGTCATCTGTGGGATTAATTCGGCTTGAAAGCACTTCATTTAAAATAGACCATAAAATACAAGAAGCTAATTTTAATAATTCTATTTTTAATTGAATCAGTACTTAAGTGCTGAATTCTTCAGAAGCAGAGTAGCCTTTTTTTGTTGTAAATCCTAACCTGCCACATAGACTTTGTAACTCTAATTGTGGGTTAGTTTAATTATTATTTTTAAGATTTGTGCTTGTATCTTTGAAGACAGAGAAACAAGCTACTTCCAAAAGACTAACATCTACAAGCTGGCTCCCAGCATTGACCCTCCTACATCCTCTTGTTTCGGACAAAAGTAGATCCTTTTTGTAGCTCTGACATCTTACCAGAGTTGGTTTGTTGAACCTCCCCAGGTTGCTTTGAAATCTCCTGAAATTAAAGATTAATCTCCAGTAGGGACAATTGAGCCAGGAGTAATGAGAAAGAGATTTTAAAAAGTAATTTTATTCCGTTTTATTGTTACTTATTTCAAAAGTTGGAGATGGGAGGGGTGGGGAGGAGGCTGGCGGCCTGCAGGTCAAGATTATCCTATTGGAGAATGTGATGTCAATTCAATTTCTGATTGGTTTGGAAAGGCGGCGTTGTGTATGGATGGACACGTTGGTCAACCAATGATAATAGTGCAGGGACAGAGTGATTGTGATGATCACAGGTCATGTGATGAAACATCCAAGAATTATGTCCTACCAGATTCTGTCTAAAAGGGAAGGTTTATATGAAAGGTTTAAAAGCATGTGGGTCAAAAGCAGGCAAGTGAGATTAATAGAGTTTAGGAAACCCTGGTCATCATGGATGAGTTGAACTGAAGGGTCTGATTCCATGCTGTATGAATCTACGAACAGCCTGACTTTTTTTTAAAAAGAAATGTAACATTGTGGGATTGGCTACTTCAAATAAAAAAAACTTAGAGATTGTTGTGGGAGATAACATGTAACAGAAAAGATTGTTGCACAATCGCTTCAATCTCCTTGAAACAACACCCCTTTTGAAACTGCGATGGGTTAAATTATAGAGAATGGTCAAAAAGTAATGGAGGTGATGGGACATTTGGGCAATACAAGTTTACATGTCTCAGGTTTCAGGTATCGTTAATTGAATCTGATTATTGCATAAAGAAGACCTGTCGCATCAAAGATTTTAAACCTGCATTCTTCAGGATGAATGCAAGAATGCCAAACTTCAGTCACAAGTTATTTAAATTCATAAACCAGTCCTTCATGAAAATGGGTTTGTTCTAGTTTAATAAATGAGACAAAAACAGAAGTTGCTGGAAAAGCTCAGCATATCTGGCAACATCCATGGAGAGAAATCAGAGCTAACATTTTAAATGCAGCTGTTCTGAGGAAGGGTCTTGCGACCTGAAATGTTAACTCTGATTTCTGTCTTCACAGATGTTGCCAAACATGCTGAGCTTTTCCAGCTTTTTTTTTCATCTCTGATTTACAGCATCTGTAGTTATTTTGGTTTTTATCTTTTATGTATATATAAAATATAAATTTGATATAAATTTTGATTTAATAAATGTTTGAGTTTGGAACACAGACATTTTGTACAGAATTTATATTTTGATATTTATAAAATAAAAAAAACTGTTGACTTGCAGACAGTCTTCACACAATGACATTTGGAGTCTACTTCAATATTCAGCCTCTGAGATACCTAATGAGTTGGTATGTAGATTTGCACAGGCTGTGTTGCCAACAGGGAGCTGATTGCACATGATGTGGCAAGTAATGGAACAGAACTGGAATGTCAGGCGAAAGAAAACCGTAAGAAGCCAGCTGTAACAACACTTTTTGTCTAATTTGTCACACAACGGTGCTGCGGTGAGGAAATTTGGTGTTGGTGAACTGGAAGACAAAGATCTCAAGATCGAATGCGCCACAGGAGCAGAGGATAGACACTGGTTTGATCCAGAGAAGGGTGGATCAGAATGGGTCCTCAAATCATCAAAATGGCTACATCATCACCAGAAATGCAATGCACCTCAATGGGTTAAATCAAGCCCTCAAGTCCTGCAAAGGTTTCAGAGTAGCAGTTTGCTGGTGTATCTCTGCTCCAGAATGAATATGTCCACTGCTGTGGCAGAAGGCCAAGATCCCTATGACTGACAGAAGACTGCGATGCCAAAGTTGCCAGTTTCCAGCCCTTTAGCATCAGCCAAAATGGCCAGCAACAGATCTGATACAAACTGAGAATTGTGCGCTAATGCTATAGCCTCAAAGACACAATAAACTCAGTTGCTTTGGAAGCTGAAGAAAATGAATCTGATGGTTTTTGAAGTGTTTTGATTGTGGTCAAAAGTATCCTCTGAGAATTAATTTATTCATTCAAGAAATTCAATTCATTTTAATTCAGATTAATTTGTGTTATGTTTTTTGTCTCAATTCAAAATGGCAACCACAGTACCCAAATTTGACAGTCCCTTTTAAACACAATGCATAGGCCTGCCCTTGTTTTTGAAAGAGTTTTCAAGGATTCATATACACTACCATCTGTGGTAAGTGGCTACGTTCCCTTTAACTACCTTTTTTATGTTTCTTGTTGTAAGACTTTGATTATAGGAATGGAGGGATATGGACCAAGGGCAGACATAAGGGATTAGTTTAATTTGGTGTCATGTATGGCACAACATGTTGGGCCGAAGGGCTTGTTCCTGTGCTGTGCTGTTCCATGTTCTATATTTAGCTATAAAAACATGAAAAATAACATATTAATCAAGAAACAATTGATTTGCTAACCTTAACTGAGCGTCAGGTTAAATGTAGCAAATGCTCGTTGTAAATACTGTATTGTTTAATCTTAGCAAACAGAGGCAGCTTAGTGTGCAGCTGTGTGTTAAATAATTTTAGCACCCCACAACAAACATGAACTTGAGTTTCTACATCCCTTTTGCTTGAAAATAAATCTCTTCCACGAGTCAGCCCTTGCAGTACCAGCTCCTAGATAGATTCAGATCTGTATGAATACTTGTTTGTCTGACATGTGATACACTGCCTATTCAAAGACATGGATTTATCAATGGGCTGTAGGCACTGTTCGTCTCCTTTTGAAAACACACACCTGTCATCACTGTCCGTGATTCCAGGTTCCCTGGATTTCTTGGGCCATTTTTTGCCATTAAAGAAAACTCGGGAGTTTTTCAAAAAGCTATAGAGGTTTTTTTTAACCTCCTATGATTGTCTGTGTGCTGGAATATCACAGCACTATCTTATGGCACTTTATCGATTGTTGCAAAACTTATGTTCATAACAGCAAACTGCAATGTAGATACAAATTTAAGATTATCCTTTGTGTAGGAAATTAGTAATTGACCTGGAACCAGTCCAAATTATGTTACTAAAAGATACTTGTGAATAATGATACACAATAAGTGTGATCCAGTGCAAGTGATAGGGGAAGAGCCCAACGTTTAACAATGCATTATATAAGTGTACTATTCAGTAACACTTTGCACTTTCTGAAAGTAATATTTTAGGTACGTGAGCATAGGAAGATTTGCAGAAAAACTTGAACCTTTAAGCACTTATATAAGACTGAAGACTTTATTTGTAAATGTCAAAGAGTCAAAAAGACCTGACCAGAGACTATGAAACTTGTGTTAGGAGAGCCCAATGTGATTCTGTAAAGGTAGCCATCTCATGTGTGATTGAAATCTCTCGGCTAAGTGTTTGGGCCCTAACTTGGGGGTGGGGGGGTGTTGTGTTGTTTGGAGGTGGATGGATGTTGGATTTCATGCCTATTAAGTAAAGCCTTGTTGGAGGTGGTCTGGAATTTTTCAATCAGCCTCCAGGTTCTTGGGGTCATCAGGAAACATTGTAGCTGCCTGGAGGCAGTCTCCTGGTAGAATGAGCACAGCCAGGACTCCAGGCAGGCTTCCCCTCCTTGCATTCCTACCTGGCTTCAGCTGCTTTCACAGCAACTCCCCATCCCAGGAGAAGGGTCCCCTCTCAGTGTTGGCCACTAAGGGTATTATTTTCAATGTTACATTCCAAAATGATGTGGAGAGAATAGTTATATTATGCAACATTCTCTCTCTCTCTCTCTCTCTCCCTCTCTTTTCCACCCCCCCTCTTCACATTAAAGATGACAAGAGAGAGTGGCTCAGTGGTTAGCACTGCATCCTCACAGTGCCAGGGGACCTGGGTTCAATTCCAGCCTTAGGTGACTGTCTGTGTGGAGTTTGCACATTCTCCCTGTTCTGTGTGGGTTTCCTTCCACAGTCCAAAGACGTGCAGGTTAGATGTGATTGGCCTTGACTTTAAAAAAAAATCCCATAGGGTCCAGGGATGTGCAGACTGGTGGTTAGCCATGGGTTGGGTCTGCGTGGGATGCTGCTTGGAGAGTTGGCACAAGTCTGATGGGTTGAATGGCCTCTCTCTGCACTGTAGGTATTCTATGATATAAGGGTGGCATGGGAAAATGGTGCTGAGGTAGAAGATTGATCATGATCTAATTGAGTGGTGGAGCAGGCTCAAGGGACTGAGTGGCGTGTTCCTGCTTCCATTTCCTGTGTTCCTGTACACTGGGAAAGGCCTCATCAAGCTGCTTCTGAGTGAGACCCTCAGCCTTTGAAAGGCTGGCACCCACGGTCATTAATTGGAGGAAAAGCAGCCCTTTGGCCAATAATTGGCCAACATGGGACAAATCACAGATGAATGACTGTTCCCCACACAGCATACGCTTCCAACTATAATCTGAGTCAGGTGGCACCCCATGACACTGGATGTTACTTTGTTGAAAAGCTGATTCCACTAAGGTTCACAAGGCTGAGATGGATCCCTTATGATGCAATGTAAATTACAAAATAGCTTGAATATGGTTTGTGTTTGAAAGTACAAAAGTAGTCTCAGGCTATAATAAAACAAGCACCAACTGCAGTCAATGTCAATTATGGTTAAACCATTACTCATTTTAGGTTCAGAGGCAAGGATCAGTATAATTTCAAAACTAGTTTGGAGTTTGATGGGAAATCATTTTGCCTGGTTCAGATGATGATTATGAATTTTTTGATACCATTAAAAATAAAACAATATGTGACACAGTTCCAAATGCATTAGACTTTCCCCAACAGCAAATTAATTAAAACCACTTAAAGTGCTTCTTCGTAAGAGTCCCTAATTTCCTTACTTTCATGAATGAATAGTAGTTGGTGATAGAGGCTGTTGCATTTTTCAGGCGCTGGGAAAATGCAAGTCTGCGGAGAGAGAAAGTGTTGAACGGTGGATTAGAACATAGAAACCATGAGCAGAAGTAAGCCATTCAGCCCTTCAAGTGTTTTCCACTATTAAATGTAATTATGGCAGACCCTCTATCTCAATTCCAGTTTCCTGCTTTCTCTCCACACCCATTGATGCTTTTAGTATCTAAAACATGTTGATCTCTTTCTTGAATATACTCAGCGACCCAGCCCCGACAGCCTTCTGTGGTAGTAATTTCTACAGATTGACAATTCTCTGAGGAACAAGGCTTTTTTTCCCCTCATCTCAGTCCTAAACAACCACCCAGTATCCTGAAACTGGCTCACTAAACAAGGGAGACATCCACCCTCTTTTGAGTCTATTGGTTTAGCTCAGTTGGCTGAATGGTTGGTTTGTGACGCCAACAATGGTTCAATTCCTGTCACTGGCTGATATTATCATGAAGTAATCTCTCTCCTCACCTGAGGTATGGTGACCCTCAGGTTAAGCCACCTATAGTCTGGTATGATAATGGTGATCAACACTGAGTCCATCTAGCCCAGTTAAAACGGCACATGTTTCAGTCTGATCCCCTCTCGGTTTTCTAAAGTCTATTGATTACAGGACCAATGTCTCTTCATAAAGTCCTGGCATCCCCAATGCATCCTCACTGCACTTCCTGTGTGGCAAATATAATCCTGTCTTAAGCAGGGAGATCAAAACTGCACACAATACTCCAGTTGTGGTCTCGTTGGGGCTCTATGTAACTGCAGCGTGACGTTGCTACTTCTGGACACAAATTATGTTGCAACAAAGGCAAACATACCATTTGCCTTTCTGATTGCTTGCTGCACTCTCCTGTCTACTTTCAGTTTAGATTGCTCTGCCAAAGAGTCAGCATCATAATGATAGACTGAATGGTCTCCTCCTTTGCTGTAAATGTCTCTGGTTGACAGGTTTTATCCTGTGTGTGTAAACATTTTATCTGAAGCAGGAATGGCTAGCATGGAATTTGTACAGAATGAGGCTGTTCATTCCATTTTCCCTCTACTACCTCTTTCAAGAGCTAACCAATTCACCCTGTACCTATGCCAGTGCCCAGCAATTTTCTACCGTTCCAATATTTATCTAATGCCCCTTTGAAGGTTACTGCTAGCTCCACTCATGTGAATCACCACTGTCTGTGTCAAAAGATATCTTTATCTGCTCTTTAGTCAATTAAAAGTTAAGTTTTTAAACAATATTTACTCGAGGTTAAAAGCATGAGGGGGAAATGTTGTGATGTATCTTGCTTCCAATGGTATCTAATGCAACAGTGACTTTCAAAACAATTTTTCTAGCTTAACTGAAGTTCCTATTATAGGAGCAGCACGAATAGACATTGTTCACCATGATTCAGAAAATGCTAGGTTAGGAAGATTATTCTGATCCAACCAACTCTTACAGATGCACCATAGAAAGTATTCAATCGGGACGCATCACAGCTTGGTACAGCAACTATTCTGCCTAGCACCATAAGAAACTACAGAGTTGTGAACACAGCCCAGACCGTCACGCAAGCCAATCTTCCATCCGTTGAGTCCACCTATATTTCTTGTTGCCGACATCATCAAAGACCCCTCCTCCCCCGGTTTTAACCTCTTCCAAACTCTTCTATCAGACAGAAGGTACAAAAGCTTAAACACATGGACCAAAAGGTTCAAGAACAGCTTCTGCCCTGCTGTCATTAAACTTCTGAACGGATCTCTCAAATTCCATATCTAATATGGATCTTGCTTTTTGTACATGTCCTTTGCAGCTGTACCGTTGTGTTCCTTGTTCTGTTCTATCACCCTATAATCTTTGTGTCTTTGTATGTTATGATTCGCTGTACTGCATGCAAAACAAAACTTTTCACTGTACCTAGGTACATGTGACAACAATAAAATCAAATCAAATCACAGTGTATGACTCTTGTATGTAGCATGAGGGAAACTAAAGTGTTTTACTGTTATGGATGTACAGGCCATTTCAAATGTTCTGTGATTTTCACATGGGACTCATTTCTACTGTACATTTCAGTGTGTGCTCAGGGCGACAGCTACAAAAATCTCCTCTTGATGCACAACTGAACACTTAGCACTGACTTCGGATGGACATCATGCATTGAGTAAAGCACGTCATATGGTTTGTGAGCCTTGGTGTCTTGATTGATAGTCTGGATGCCATCAAACTTGTGTAAAGCTTGGGTGATAAAGGAGAACTTGAGGCCAATGCATTTGTTAAAATGCAGGTTTAACCTCCTAGTTTGATGGATTTGTGACTTTAGTGACTGCATTGAAGAATGGGCCGAATGGAGGCCGCAAAGTGGGGAGGTGGCATTATTTAAACATCTGATTAAATCCCAGACAAAACTGAATATGCTTCAGAAACAAATAAAAATTCAATTCAACAAATCATGGAACTTCAGTTATCCCATTTGATGTTACAAAACAAAATATGATGTTTTTAACTTTGGATCATTTCACCTTTGGAAATCGAATAAACTCTGCTGTTGTGTTTTTGTTCAAAGCAAGGACTAGCTGTGATTTCCTGCGGCTAGCAAAACCTGATTGAAACAGATCCATGCACTCGATAAAACGGTGAATATCTTTAACATTTATTCACACAGTGAAATCATGGATGGAGAACTAAAGAAAGGTTTGATGTGAAGTTGCCGTGCGGAAATGTAAAAGCTGAGGTATGAAGAGTGCAGACTTCCGGGGAGTTTGAAATGTGAGATTGGAGATGATCGAAGAAAATGACCATCTTGATAAAAGTGGAGTGGAGGCATTAGCAACTCTACAAGAAACAACTAGTTTGATTATTTGCATCAAGAAAGGAAGGCAAACTAACTGGCAATTAGGTATGTACAGAGAATGGATGGGATGTTGAAAGAGATGATAGGACGGACAGATAAAAATCAAGAGGAAGAAAAAGAAAGGAATGAATCCAGAGCAGCAACAGAATGGGAGATTGCCAGGACCATTGAAGAAAGAAGCCCAAGGGGGAGAGAACTTCTTTCTCTATAGGTACTTGCCTTACCAACTGCATAATTCTGAAATGTATTTTCTGTTTCTGTATCTTATTACAGCATCCATAGGGTTTTGCTCTTGTGAGAAGAACCTGTGTAAAGTCTGCAGTAGTGATGAAACCTTGATAATTCACAAAACAAATCATTACACAGTCTTTTCTGTTCTTGTCTCCTCAAAGGTTATCCCTTCTGTTGTCTGATTTGGGAATTGGAAAGCCAGCCTATTTCCCCCTCCAATATAAAGGAAAATTGAACCCATTTATTTTAATAAGAGCGTAGTAAAAATTGGACAACAATAGATTGATTGACTTAATTTATTGTCCCGTGTACCTCAGTACAGTGAAAAGCTATGTTTGTGAGCAGTAGAAGCAGATCATGAGGTGAGAAAAACTTGGACAGAGTAAGGCGTACATGTTATACCGTACAGGATGTGTGCTAAAGAAGATCTTGGTTACAGGTGTCCTCCTGGGTCCCAAGGGAAACCAATAGGTTTGCACAGGATCTGCAAATCCAGTGCTGATAGTACTTAAGCCTGGATGACTGTAGAATCCTCGGACACATAAGTAGATTCAAAAGAACATTATTAGTAATTTCTATAGATTTAGAATTTAAGTTTAGAAGTGTATAACGGTCATCAGAAATATATGAAGAGTTAGATCTGCTGTAGGGAGTCACCCAGTATTGGCACCATCTTGAATCCAAGTTCCATTACAAAAAAATCCAGGAGTCCATTTTAACAGCTCTGTGCAAATCCCATTTCTTTTTGGAAAACTACTTATGAATATGATAATAAGGGAATTTCTGTTTGAAGGGGACCTCATGATTATTTTAGGAGGCAAGATGTGACTAAATCCTATAGCTCTGACTCTTGATGATAAAGTCCTCATGGTCTTTTCATGTGGCGTCACAATTTGCTAATTAAAGTCAATGTTGCAGCTGTTTCATATGTATCCTGTGCAAGTCCGAGGATGATGAGGTATTGCTTCTAGTCTCAACAGCTGGGAGTGAATGTTGGAGAGCTCTGTGTAGAGCATGAGGTTCCAAATAATAAGCAAGTAAAAAGTGCCCCTGAATTGGGCAAGTTAATTACTATGTGAATGAGATGCCACACTGGGAAAGAGTGTCTCACAAATTTAAGCAAGCTACACCAACAATTTACTGACAATCCTGAGATACTAAGAACTGCAGATGCTGGAGTGTGAGGTAAAACAGTGTGGAGCTGGAGGAACACAACAGGGCAGGCAGCATCAGAGGAGCAGGAAAGTTGATGTTTCGCCTTGGGTTCTGACCCAAAACGTCAATTTTCCTGCTCCTCTGAGGCTGCCTGGCCTGGTGTGTTCCTCCAGCTCCACAATGAGTTATTACTGACAGCCCTGTTGCTTTTAGGTGTTGGGAGAGCATTGCAATCTGTGAACATAACACACATTTGTGCATGATCTTTGGCTCCAATTTTCCATTGGCAAATATTAAGCCTCAATTGTTCATTTATCTAATAATCCCAGATTCAGTAAATATCACAATCCTTAGACCTGCTATTGTAAGGGTAATGCATCAGTGTCAGAAGTTAGCTTTCTGTATGACATCTGACATAAACCTCTCCTTAGCTTGTTTACTCTAGATAGATAATTAAATGTACTTAAAAATGGAAGGAAGTAATTTTATTTTACATTCTGATTTAACTATACTGTTGATCTGACTCCAAAATAGTCCTCCTGAACTTGGTTGTGTTACATTGAGTTGCTGTTTATCTTATTTAGAGTAATGCAGAGATGATTCTAATTTCAAGCAGTTTTTTACATTACTCAAAACATCTTATGCATTTACAGACTTTTGATATCCAGGTTGCAATAGCAAGAAGCAGCCTGCCTGGTGTCTCACTATAATTTTGAGTCTTTCTTGTGGATTCCTTGCTTGATTGCTTTAGCCTGTATGCAAAGCTATGTACAAGGATCTTGTGATCAGACAAGCCTAATAAAATGCCATATACAAATTGCGCAGTTATTTATTGGAAGTGCTCTTTTGAGCTGGTGACATTGACAGGGTTGTCAAGAATGGAGCTATCATACCCAAAACAAATCTTTTCGATAAATGCTTATATGTATATGCATGCAAACAGGAAGGGTCATTAATGCAGAGGTAGGTTGACTATTTTGTTAGACTAGGGGCAGCATGGTGGCTCAGTGGTTAGCACTGCAGCCTCACAGCACCAGGGACCCGGGTTCAATTCCAGCCTCGGGCGACTGTTTGTATGGAGTTTGCACATTCTCCCCGTGTCTGCATGGGTTTCCTCCAGGTGCTCCGGCTTCCTCCCACAGTCCAAAGATGTGCAGCATAGGTGGATTGGCCATGCTAAATTGCCCATAGTGTTCAGGGGTGAGTGGGTTATAGGGGGATGGGTCTGGGTGGGATTTTTCAAGGGGCGGTGTGGACTTGTTGGGCTGAAGGGCCTGTTTCCACACAGTAGGAAATCTAGAATCCTAAATTTCAGTGAGTGAGCCATGGTTTGTGAATCCATGGCACTGATGGTACAGAATGCTGCAGTAGTAAATAGATTGCCACTGCAGTGTCGTACGCACAATGCTTGATCAAAAAGCTGATGCTACATGATGCTGCTGTGTGATGGCTATGCTCGCACTCAGAGATACTGCTGTTTCTTTGAGCTGTCAAAACAGGAAATGAATAGTATGTTAGGCATGAATTCTGTGACACATGTCTTGTGCATTATTCCAGAGAATGATGTTATGCTTATTTTGGAGCCAGTAGAGAACATTCTGGGATCTGTGTTCTACTTTTCTGTCCAAAGAGTTTTTGCATGGGGATGAATTGTCCGTGAATGTGCCATCACTGATTTAAATCAAAGTTGATTTGCGTCACGTTGCTTCCATTATTCAAGATAGGCTGTTATTCTCTTTAGTTTTAGATTGATTCATACTGCAATGATAGACTTCAGCAATAGAAACTCTAGAGAGAGTCAGGTCTCACTGTTGTCCATGCCCATATGCCATTACAGAAGGGAATGGATGACCACAGTAAGGAGCCGGAGATGTAAAGTCCACATCTAGACTACAGTATACGGCTTTAGTCTCCTTACCTAAGGAAAGGTGCTTAAGAGAGGATACAATGACCATTCACTAGATTGATTCCTGGACCATGGAGAGATTAGGTAGAATGGGGCTATACTCACTGGAGTTTAAAAGTATGAGAGAGAATCTCATTGACATGTATAAAATTCTTAACGCTTGACATGGCAGATATAGGGGAGGCTCTTCTCCATGACTAGACATTCTGGAATCACAGGGACATAGGATCAGCATCAGGACCAGCCATTTTTAACTGAGGGAAAGAGAAATGCCTTAACTCAGAAGGTTATGAAACTTTGGAACATGGATGCTTGGTCGTTGAGTATTCAAGACTGAAGTTAATAATAGTTTCTTGAATGCTGAGCAAATTGAGAATACGAAGACAGTCCAGGAGTTTAGGTTAAAGATCAGTCATGGCCTTATTGAATGGAAGAAGGGAATATGATGGCCTACTGGTATTATCACTAAACTATTAATTTAGAGACCCAGATAATGTTCTGGGAATTTGGGTTCAAATCCCACCGTGGCACTTGGTGGAATTTGAATTCAATAAAAATCTGGAGTTAAGAATGTAATGATGACTGTGAAACCAGTGTCAATTGAAGGAAAAACTCATCTGGTTCACTAGTGTCATTTTAAGGAAGTAAATTTGTCATCCATAACTAGCCTATGTATGACTCCAGACCCACAGCTCAACTGCCCTCTGGGTAAAATTAGCAATGGGCAATAAATAATAACCTGAACAGTGATGTCCATATCCTGTGAATGCATTTTTAAAAAAAAACAGTGGCTCCTGTATCTTATAGAAATTCCTACTCCTGTTCCTTATGTTCTGACGGAGAGGGAAAAGAAAAATAAAATGATGACGATTATTATTATCTAGAACAGATTATTGTTGGCAAACTCAATCAATTGATAGCTCCCACCTGGGCATACCTGTTTCTGCTTCAAAAAGGGGTTACAAGGTGACCCTGTTCAGCAATAAGACTTATCTGAAGACTCTGCCTTTGTGCCCAGCACCCCGTCTCAACTCCCAGTAACATTACCGTGCTGTGAAAGAAGGAAAGACTTCCATTTAAATAGTGCTTTTCATGTGAGTTTGCTCGCTGAGCTGGAAGGTTTGTTTTCAGACATTTCGTCACTTTTTTTTATTTGAAAAAATATACTTTATTCATAAGATGTACAAAAAAATAAAACATTTATACACCTACACAGTCATGCAAGCCGCTCCGGATTAGCTAGGGGGTACGTACACCAGCTAAAGGAAAGGAAAAAAAAGAAAATACCGCGGCAGTCGTCACCCTGCACAGTCCCAGTTGGCCCCCTGACCAGTTGGGGAAGGCGCCAGCTGGGCCCAGTTACCAGATAGGGCCCTTTTTTCTATTCTGGACAAGGGGTTTCATAGAGTGGTCTTTCCCCACCGCGCCTTGGTGGCGGCTGCCCCAAGCTTTAGCGCATCCCTCAGCACGTAATCCTGGACCTTGGAGTGCACCAGTCTGCAACATTCAGTCGGGGTCAGTTCTTTCAGCGGGCAGACCAAAGAGCGTCTTTCACCGCATTGATGGTCCTCCAGGCGCAGTTGATGTTGGTCTTAGTGTGCGTCCCGGGAAACAGCCCATAGAGCACGGAGTCCCGCGTCACGGAGCTGCTCAGGACGAACCTCGACAAATACCACTACATCCCCCTCCAGACCTCCTGCGCATAGGCACACTCCAGAAGGAGGTGATCGACAGTCTCGTCCCCCCAGCAGCTGCCTCGAGGGCAGCGTGCGGTGGCGCAGAGATTCTGGGCATTCATAAAGGATCTCACTGGCAGAGCCCCTCTCACCACCAGCCAAGCAATGTCCTTGTGCTTGTTTGAAAGTTCTGGCGCTGAGGCATTCGGCCAAACGACTTTGGCAGTCTGCGTGGGGAACCACATGACAGGATCCACCCTCTCGTTTTCCAAAAGGGTCCTGAGGATACTACGTGCTGACCACTGCCTGACGGCCTTGTGGTCAAAGGTGTTTCCTTTCAAAAATTTCTCCACGAAGGACAGGTGGTACGGGACTCGGAGCGTTCCACGGCAACGAGGCCAGGCCCATCCTTCGCAACACTGGGGACAGGTAGAACCTCAGTCAGTAGTGACACTTGGTGTTTGCGTACTGAGGATCTATGCACAGCTTGATGCAGCTGCACACAAAGGTAGCCGTCAGGGCGAGGGTGGCGTTCAGTACGCCCTTTCCCCCATTTTCCAGGTCTTTGTCCCTGCTGACCCGGTCCATCCTCGACCCCCAAATGAAGTGGAAGATGGCCCGGGTGACCGCAGCGGCGCAGGTCCAGGGAATAGGCCAGGCCTGCGCCACATACAACAGTACCGAAAGCCCCTTGCACCTGATAACCAGGTTCTTACCCGCGATGGAGAGGGACCGGAGTGTCCACCTGCCTAGCTTCTGCTTCAATTTGGTGATACGCTCCTCCCAAGTCTTAGTGCACGCCCCAGCTCCACCAAAGCAAACACCCAGCACCTTCAGGTAGTCTGTCCTGATGGTGAAGGGGATGAAGGAGCGGTCGTCCCAGTTCCCGAAGAACATGACCTCGCTCTCACCCCTATTGACTTTGGCACCCGAGGCCAGTTCAAACTGGCCGCAGATGTCCAATAGTCTACTCACCGACTGACGATCGGTGCAGAAGACGGCGACATCGTCCCTGTGCAGGGAGGTCTTGACCTGAAGGCCTCCGCTGCCTGGGATAGTCACGCCCTTCAGGCTCACGTCCTTCCTGATGGATGCGGCGAAGAGCTCCACACAGCACACGAACAAGGCAGGAGAGAGTGGGCAGCCTGCCTGACTCCAGATCTAACAGGAAAACTGTCCGATTCCCACCCGTTGATAGAGACTGCGCTAACGGTGTTGGCGTAGAGCAGCCAGATCCAATTGCGGATGCCCTCCCCGAACCCCAATTTGGAGAGGACGTCCCTCATGTAAGCATGACAGAACCTGTCGAAGGCCTTCTCCTGGTCCAGGCTGACGAGGCAGGTGTCCACCCGCCTGTCCTGTACGTAGGCGATCGTATCCCTGATGAGCGCGAGGCTCTCAGCGATCTTCCTGCCCGGCACAGCACAGGTTTGGTCAGGGTGAATCACTGACTCCAGGACAGACCTGACCCGGTTGGCAATGACCTTGGCCAGGATTTTGTAGTCCACGTTCAATAGTGAAATGGGACGCCAATTCTTAATTTCTTCCCTCTTCCCCCTTTCTCTTGTAAATGAGGGTGATGATGCCCTTCCTCAAGGACTTGCACATTTCCCCTGCCCGAAGCGCACTATCGTACACCTCCAGCAGGTCCTGGCCGACCAGGTCCCACAGAGCGGAATACAGCTCGACCGGTAAGCTGTCGCTCCCCGGAGTCCTATTCCTCTCCAAGGACTTGAGGGCTCTGGTCAGCTCGTCCAGGGATATCGGCCGGTCCAGCCACTCCCTCATGCCGTCGTCTAAGACCTCCATGATAGACGACAGGAACGACTCGGAGGCCATGCTGTCCGTGGGCTTTGTGTCGTACAGTCCGGCATAGAAGGATCTGCTGATCCTCAAAATGTCAGGCCAAGACGACATCACCGAGCCGTCGTCCTCCTTCAGCCGGCTAAGCACAGAGCTCTCTTTGTGCACCTTCTGAAGGAGAAACGCGAGCACGTCTCATCCTGCTCCACGGAGCGGACCCTGGACCGGAAGATTATCCTGGAGGCCTCCGCGGCGAAGAGCGAGGCTTGCTGGCCCCTCACCTCGGAGGTCCTCCGTGACATCGACCCCCATCAACTGCAGAAGGAGCAAGTTCTGCACCCTTTTCTGGAGCCGCGACAGCTTTCCCTGCCTCTCTCTCGCCTTCCGAACACCCTTGAGGACAAAGAACCTCTTGATGTTCTCCTTCACCATCTCCCACCAGTCACCCGGAGACTCAGAGGGGTTTCATGGTTCTCCAACAGGCGTACTCCCTCTTAAGCTCCTGGATGTTCTCTGGGGTCAACAGAGTCGTGTTGAGCTTCCATGTCCCCTTGCCGGCCGGCTGGTCGTCCTGTAAGTGACTGTCGGCCAGCAGGAGGCAGTGGTCAGAGAAGAACACCGGCTCGACGCCGGTGGACCTGACCGAGAATGCCCGTGACACAAACAGGAAGTCTATCCTTGAGTGAATAGACCCGTCTGGCTGCTACCAGGTGTATCTCCGCTGCGCTCCGTCTGCAGGTGTGCTGAAGACGTCGAGCAGCTTGGCGTCCTTCACCGTGCCCATCAGAAATTTGGACGTGACATCCAGTTGACTCCCCCCACCCGCTGTCCCCACGCCGGATCTTCCATCTGCATCGATGATGCAGTTGAATTCTCCACCTAGGATGACCGGCCTGGACGTAGCCAGCAGGGGTGGAAGCCGCTGCAGGACGGCCAACCGCTCATTCCGTACCACTGGGGCGTACACGTTGATCACCCTCAGGGGAGCGTTCCTGTAGGTGACATCAGCCACTAGGAGGCGCGCCCCCCCCAACCACCTCCTGAACTTGAGAGATGGTGAAGTCGCACCCCCGCAGCAGAATAGCCAGGCCCGAGGAGCGACAGTTGTTACCCCCCCGACCAGATCGAAGGACCACAGGTCCAGGCGCCGGCCCATTTCCCGTACCTGCCGAGGTGCGGTATCACGCACTCCTGCAGAAACAGGAGGTCCGCCTTGATGGTGGTCAGGTAGGCCAACGTGGACACACCTCTCGCGGTTGACTTGACGCTGCGCACATTAATGCTCGCAACTCGTACCCCCATTGTGGGCAGTGGCCGCAGTACCCTCCCCAAGTCCAAGGTCCAGCCCCTCCATCTGTCCCTTCATGCCCATTGCCCGGGCTAACTGCTGGACGCTCTCCGGGCTCAGGAAACTGTCCGTGCTGTCTTCCGGGTGGCATCCCCCCGTCGGGGGTGCGGAGGCAGGAGGGTCCGGCTCTGGGTCAGGCTGGGGACGTGCTGTTTCCTCCTTCCCGCCTGGAAGTTCCGTGGGGCCCTCCAGTGCCCCAGCGGCACTTAACTAGGTGTCAGAGGGAGCCTCAGGACGCCTCCCGTCACCTGGAAGCGTGGTGCTGCTTTCCTTCCCCCTAGAGATCTTTAACTTCTGCTTCGGGTGGGCCCTCTCCGAATCCCCCTCGTCAGAGGAGCTCTTATAGCCCCCCTGTAGCTGCCTCTTCCCACCTGATGGTTGCGGTTCCTGGACCCGTCGACACACCTTCCTCCTCACTTTCCGGACCATCGTCCGCTCCCCTGGGTCGCCTGTCGCCGCCTCCATCGACTCCGGGTTGTCGGGGTGGGGGGGGGGGGGGAGGGGGGGTGGAGTGGAGCCTGCAGGGTTGCTTTGCTGGCCTCAGGCCCATCCTGCGGGGCTGGGCCCTCCTGCACATTAGTGGGGTCCTTGCTGGGCCCTGGTGCCTTCCTCACCTCTGGGGGGGCTGGCCCCGCATTTCCCCTGCCGGCGACCTGGGCATAGGTGGTACCCCACCGCGGGCATGCCCTATAGAAGTGCCCCGCTTCCCCGCAAAGGTTGCAGCTTCTCTCTCGTGGGCAATCCTTTGCAAGGTGTCCCTCCTCCCTGCAGACGGTGGCTTTGCAGTTGGCTGCCACGTGACCTGACCTACCACAGGCATGGCAGACTTTAGGTTGCCCTGCATAGGTCAGGTAGCCCCTGGTCCCGCCAATCGCGAAGCTGGACGGTGGGTGTACGACATTCCCGTCCACGCCCGTCCTCAGCGTCACCTTGACCTGCCTCTTACTCGTCCAGATGCCAAAGGGGTCCATGATGTCACTTAGGTTCCCTTCCACCTTCACATACCTTCCGAGGAAGGTCAGGACATCAACTGCTGGCACATGTGGGTTGTACATGTGTACAGTCACCATACGGCTCCTCTGTGCTGGCATCACAAACAGCGGGACAGCGGTCAATACAGAGAGGGGGCCCTCACCTCCTTTCTCCTTGAAAACCTCCAGGAAGTGCTCGCAAAGCTTGGCACTCCTGAAGGTCACGTCGTAAAAACCTCCCCCAGGGAAATCCTGCAGGCAGTAAATGTCCGCAGCAGCAAACCCACAACAGTCCAACAGGACCCTCTTCACGAAGAAGGTGCGGTCCACAGGTGCACCTTCATCCACCTTCTTCACAGAAACATGGATGGTGTCCCAGACCCCCTGACCTGGGGCACGAGCACTTGCCGCAGCCATCATTGCAGGTTGGCTGCTCCCCTGAACCAGCGTTAGGCCAAAGCCAGCATTAAGATCCACTGGTCACAAGGGTGCACAGCCAAACCAACGTCCTCCTTTCACCTCCAAGACAGCACTCTCCTCCTCTCGGTCCACAAGAGAGCGGGTCTTTATTGTGTTCCAGATGTAAGCTAGTTCACAGAGCTTGAAGGTTTGTTCCCAGATGTTTTGTCATCATTCTAGGTAACATCATCAGTGAGCCTCCGACAAAGCACTGGTGTTATGTCCTGCTTTCTATTTATCTGCTTAGATTTCCTTGGGTTGGTGATGTCATTTCCTGCATTGGTGATGTCATTTCCTGTTCTTTTTCTCAGAGGGTGGTAGATTGATTCGGAGCCAATCTACCACCCCCTGAGAAAAAGAACAGGAAATGACATCACCCACGCAGGAAATGACATCACCAACCCAAGGAAATCTAAGCAGATAAATTTAAAGCGAGACATAACACCAGTGCTTTGTCGGTGGCTCACTGATGATGTTACCTAGAATGGTGACAAACCGTCTGAAAAATGAACCTTCCAGCTCAGTGAGCAAACTCACATCCAGAACTTCAACCTGAGCTACAAATCTTCTCAAAACTTGCTAGTGCCTTTCATGACCTCAGGACTCCGCCAAGTGCTTCGCAGTCCATGGAGTGCTGTGGGAGTTTGGTGGCACCGTCACCGCTACAAGTGTGGATGCTCGGAAACGCAACCCAATGGAATGGAATGGGATTTTCTCTTTACGGGGTAAACTAGCTTAACACAAGAACATGATATATCATGAGATCTGGTAAAACCTGGTTCATGAAGTACCAGAGAGGTGGCATCATGCAATGAGAGATATAAACATAACCTTGTGGAAACACGGCCATACAAGGTGTAATCAGGCCTGGCATGACACAGCAAGAGCCCACTAAGCTCACATTGCTGACAGGTTGCAAGCCTCAGATGTTTCTTGCGACACATTGCTTTCCATTCAGTTCAGTTAGCAGAAAGAGCGTTGTTGCATTTACCTTGAAGCAGCCATGCAGAGGAGGGAATGAGGGCCATAATAGTGTGGTACTCCTGTTCTGCCAAACTGTATTTCATTCACTTATCATTGGCAGTCATCACATTCTGCAATAGCCCACAGATCTCAGATGCTGGGAGTTAATTCAGAATAATCTAGTTGGTTTCAAGCTACGCACACGTGACCCTATCTTGCAAAAAAAAAATCACTTCCCATGCTTGCAGCATATGTGTTTCATCGTGTGAGGCAAGTTTGACTGTAACCCCAGTGAAATTCTAGTCAAGACTTGAGCCAGAGCTGATTGAAATCATGGAATTAATGCTGTGCTTACTGATACGAGATGGTTCTTCTATCTGCCAAACATAATAAGCAAAAACTTTACTGAAGGCACATTGATCAAAAGGCTCTGAAGCAGATTTTAACCCTTTATTTAATGACTTTTCTACCCCACTTAGTTTCCCTGTTGGTGAAAGTATTAAAATAGCTTGCTGTGCTTTGTGAGATTTTAGACCAAGGCTGTAGATATGCTTTGCTATACATTTAAGATTCCATGGCACCAGTACAAAACTCTTGCAGTCCACACTGCAACATTTCTCCCAGAACTTACATCAACTGAAATAGAATAACTAGTGATTCATCCCTTTGCTGTATGTGGGACATGAAGTGGTCCAGAACTGATAGTGACTCAAACACCAGCTTCATGTGTGTTCTTTAAAGAAGCTGCAGTCTCTAACTAGTCTGTCTAAAAGGAAGAAGCAATCGTGTTTTCTTAAAAATAACTTCACTTTGTGGTATTTTCAGAACTCATTTCGGAACTGATCAAGGCAAATCCCATCAACATCCATCAAATAATATGTTTCAACTAAGGGAAACCAGAATTCAGCAATGTTTTGAGGAATAATCTGTCATGTATTTACAGGGGAAATATGGTTTTTTTTGGCTTAAAATTCTATAGATTGCATTTTAAATTGTGATTTAATTAGTTCAGGTCATTTTCTTAGAATGGGGGAAGGGGAGAAAGAATATTGTTCTTTATCAGTCAAAGGAGAACAGGACAAGCATTCATGCTGTGCTGCCTCCAGACCTAAACACAAGGAAAAGTAGACTCCAATAATTCGTTCCATACTCGTGGGAATTTTTGTTTTTTCTGTGTCCCTTCTGCCTTTACATGCTGTTTCAAAGTTCATGAACTTGGCACTTGGTATCACACTAATACTGCTCTACAGAGATGAGTAAGATCACAAGGGGCACGGATAGAGTGGAAAGGGAGAAGCTGTCCCATCCAGGGGAGCGGGTGGAAATCAAGAAGCAGAGGACCCAGATTTTAAGGGGGACCGGCTAAAGCAGCAACAGCTACAGGAGGCAAAGCTTTCTGGCCTGCTGAATGAGTGTGGAATGTGCCACTGAGAGTGGTGGAGGCAGGTTCGATCAAGGGACGATTGAGAAGTTTGTGGGATGGGGTAAGCTGAGTGGTTCCTACAGAGAACTGGCACAGACATGACGGAGCGAATGGCCTCCTGCACGGTACTATACTGAGTTGATCAGTAATTATTTGGCTGTAGGACAGCAATCAGAATAGTCTCACCTGTCCTGAGGCAGAGCTATATACCCCCAGCTGCCTTGTCTTGTTGAGGAACATGAGTAATGAGCCTGTCGGCTTCTCCTTTTCTTCACGGGTATCAGATCTTCCCTTTTAATGTTATCTCTTGAATTTTACAAACTACCCATGCTTGCATTTTTTTGATGATTACATTGGGTGAACGTTGTCACTACGCAGATATCATTATAGCAACATCAGACTAAATTATTTTTCCTTAATGAGATAGCAATTTTTGCAGGTGAACCCCTGATGTGGAAAGTTAGTTTTGGTGCTTGAATGGAGGTGAGGGGGGTGGTGCAGGGGCAGGTGTAGCGTTTCCTGCAGTCGCAGGGAAAGGCGCCGGGGTGGTGGGGTTAGTGAGGAATGTGGAGTGGATGAGGGAGTTGCAGAGAGAGCAGTACCTTTGAAAGGCATTTGGGGTGGGGAGGGAAATATATCCTCAGTTGTAGGGTTGGATTGTGGGTGAGGGAAGTGGCGGAGAATGATACGTTGAATACAGAGGTTAGTGGGGTGATATGTGAGGGCAAAGGTGCAGGAAACACAAAAGATGAGGTCGCGAGCATTGAGGGGGGAAAGTTGCAGTCCTTGAAAAATGAGGACATCTGAGATGTTCAGGAGTGGAATGCCCCATCTTGAGAGCAGATATGGCAATTCTTCCTTGGGAGCTTACAGCCCAATGGCCTAAACATGGACTTCACCAGCTTTAGAATCTCCCCACCTCTGGCCCCATTCCATGACCAACCTTCACTCTCCTCCCCACCTCTTTGACCTGAGAAAACCTTGAACTCTGGACACCATCTACCATAGGGTGAACAGATAAGGGGATGTCATCGTGATCACATTGAAGTCGTGTGCTTAAGATCCCATTATCACTAGTCCAGAAATTCATCTCGTTAAACATCAGAACCACATCCCCCACTCCCCTCTTTCCCCTGCACCCCTCCCCCCCCTCACCTCTAAACTCAAACGCTCTGACAATGGACACAACCCCATCTCCCCAAAGCTCCAATTATACCAGTGTTTAGCAGGTGATTTTCTCTAGACTGAGCAGCTGTCTGTCTGATCTGGCTGCTCATTTTGTGCTGATTATATTTCTGGTCAGATGTGGCAATGTAACAGGAGATGTCCTCTAATGCTTGTGGCTGCTATTACCACCTGGCTTGAGCCTGCAAGAGATTTGCCTGATAATCAAGGATACAAGTTAGCTCTGAGTCCCCAGCTGAGAAAAATCTATTAGACTCGGGGTGGGGGGATGGGGATGGGGATGGGGAAGATGGCAAGGAACACTAACTAAGCTGTAAGTTCAATCTATTTTAAACTTAGTTGGTTCCATTTCCATTTAGTGAAGTATCAGATTGCTGTATGGAAGTCTGAAGTCAAGAACAAGGCAACAAACTAATAGCATATCGAATTTACAGCAAAGGAGCTGCCATTCAGCCCTGGTCAGTGTTAACGCTTGATACGAGCCTCCTCCTGCACTGCTCACCTCACCTCACCGCATTGACATATCCATCTATTCCTTTCCTACTCATGTTCTTGACTTGCTTTCCCTTTTGACCCAGACCAGAATCCAGTTTGCAGCAGAGGTTTAAGTGAATTAGATCTGGTGTGGAACTGGATTGATTAAGAAGTCTGTTTGGGTGAGGCAGTATTAAGCAGCCGAGCAGAACCTGGTCTGTTCAGCACAATATGGTCCTGTGTAATGTTTGGAGCTGCATCACAAGATTCTTCAATCAGCATTGTTACATACATTTTACTGATGATTGTGTATTGGGCCATTGACAGGGGACTTTGAAGCTGGACTGGCAGGGTAGCTATTATTCCCTAGATAGGGACTCCTGTGCAGCTAGGCATTATGCTTTAATCTTCACTGATAACATAATACTTTCACGTATGTGACCAATTCAGGTAGCAAATAAAACACGATATAGTCTGTCCTCACTCTGAGGGACTTACAATTCAGAGTGTTCTCAATTTCACTATTCTATTCGTTTAAAAAAAACAATGTGGAGGTGCATTTCCCTGCACTGGACTGCAAGTTCAACCAATCAGCCTGCTCCCTGTTCATCTGTTTAGGACTGTCTTCTATCTCACAATTTACTACATCTTCAAAATTGGGATCATTAGCAAATTTCAACATCAGTCTTCTTGCACCTCTCTACAAATTCTTTGTGATAATGGGAGGGGGAGAGAGAGAGATAGGGTGGGGTCGCGTGGGTCTTTTGCAATTATCCCAGGGATTATGTTTCAGGATCCAAACAGCACTCTTGTTATCTATCGACTCTTGTGACTTTTTCAAAGAAATTAATCAAGTTAGCTAAGTCCAGCTTGTCTTTTACATAGCTATGTTGCCTGCTGTTAATCAGTGCACACACCTCATAAATGTTCACTGATTTACTTTTTTATTACAAACTCCAGAAATGTACCCACATTTGTGACAAGACTAATTGGCGTGTGATTTATTGGCTTATCTGTTTTCCCCTTTCTTGACTGGGAGTGTGACATTTGTGATATTTTCATTCTTTGACCTAATTCCTGCTAGGCAAAATTTTTTTAAAATGTTCAGAACTCTGGTATCTTCTTTCCTACACATGACAACGTGAACTTTCCTGCATATTGTGAGGTCCATGCTGCATAGATCATAGAATCTCTACAGTGTGGAAACAGGCCCTTCGGCCCAACAAGTCCACACCAACCCTCTAAAAAGCATCCTACCCAAGCCCATCCCCACCACGCCTTTTCCCTCTAACCCACCTAATCTACACATCCGTGGACACTATGGGCAATTTAGCATGGCCAATCCACCTAACTTGCACATCTTTGGACTGTGGGAGGAAACCGGAGACACAAGGGGAATGTGCAAACTGCACAGAGACTGTGCACCCAAGGTGGAATTGAACCTAGGTCCCTGGCGCTGTGAGGCGGCAGAGCTAACCGCTGAGGCATTCTGCTGCTCGTTGACCATTCCACTTTAGTTCTATTAGCTCTTTGAATCAATAAGTGTTTCCTTTTCAGTACTTCTCTTACATCAAAGAAATTCATTTTGGACTATCAAGTAAGAGATGGAAGAATACCCCATATTCAGTTAATGTCAAAGTTCTTCAGGAACCAGCGAGATGTGATGAACACACCACATGTTGGTTTCTTTCCATTTTAGTGGATAAATGTAGTTGACGGGCCCTTCTCCTTTGTAGTCAGCTTGTTAATTACCAGAAACACTATTCTAAAATAGAATGCCAAATCTTGATCTGTTTTCATGTTATAAACTTGCAAAAACAATTTTAAAACATTTACAAATATGCCGACAAAAGATATAAAGAAGGCAACTGTTCTTTGTCTTGGGAACCCATTTGGCAAATGTTCCAGGAACACGGTGGAGGGGAAAGGCAGCATTCAGCTCCTGAGTGCAGGGTTCGGCCGTTCATGGGGTCATGGGGGCAGGTCTGGCCGCATCCACTTAGCGCCATTGTTGACTTTCCAGCTCGATACCTCGGTCGCTGGTTTTGGTTTTGGTTTTGGTTTTGGTTGCTGGGATGTGGGTTTGACTGGCTGGACCAGCAATTATTGCCTATTCCCAATGGATCTTCAGAAGATAATGGTGAGCAGTCGTCTCAATCTGCAGCAGTCCATATGGTGGATGCACAGCCATAGTCCTCTATTATTGGAGGAGTTCCACATGTTTGACCTAGTAACTGTTATGAAACAGCAATATAGTCCCAAGTCACGATGTGTAGGTGCTTGTAGGAGACCTTGGAGGTGTATCTATTGCTCTTGTCCCTCTGAGTGGTAGAGGTCGCAGGTTTGGAAAGTGCTGCTAAAAATGTCTTGGCAAGGTGCCGCAGTGAATCTTGTGGATGGTTTGTGGACGGAAATAGTCCACCTTTAATTGTCCTTGTGGTAAGTTGAGTTTGTTCTAATTTCTGCAGGCACTGCATGGACCCCCTGAGGTCCCTGATAGGCAGTGTCTGGAGAAACTGGAGTGAATGTGTCAGTATGGTGATTGGAGTTTGCAGCCAAGCAGCTCGGTGGTGAGCTGATGAAAGTTACATCACCTTTGATGTAGCAAGAATAATGGGCATGTCTTGTAACAATTGTTTTTCTAGAAATCTTGATATCATCTCTAGATGAATTATAAACAAGAATTGGGTGCCACAGTGGTTAGCACTGATGCCTTCATAGTGCCAGGTACATGGGTTCAATTCCAGCCTTAGGCAACTGTCTATGTGAAGTTTGCATGTTTTCCCCATTACTGTGTGGGTTTCTGCTGGGAGGTCTGATTTCTTTCCACAGTCCAAAGATGTGCAGGTTATGTGATTTGGCCATGCTAAATTGTCCCATAGTGTCCAGGGATGTGTAGGCTAGGTGGATTAGATATGTTTGATGTGGGGTTATTGCGATAGGGTTGGGGGAGAGGTGTGGAAAAATGTGCTTTAAGTCTGAGTCGGTTACTCTTCAGATGGGCTGAATGGTCCTTATCTGCACTGTAGGGATCCTATGATTTTTATCATTCTATGAATAAACAACTTTAATAGTGCTCCTCATTTAATTTCAATGTAGAGGATGGAGGGGACATGGAAACATTCAGCACATCATACAGGTGAATTATTATGTTTCCCCAGGGCCAGAAGTAGAGTTTATCAGTTTGTTTTGATGTATATTGGTTAATATATTTCTGTTTTCCAATTGACTCTGGGATGAGTACAAAAACTACTTCCATGAGAATACAGAATCAAACCGATGAAAACCAACATGATGTTTGGGTAGTCAGCCAGGGTGGAAATCTTTGATAGTCAAGGGCCATAACCTTAAGTACTGTGCCTAACTGAGGAAGTAAGACAAATAATTACTTCAGTTTTTATCCAGCATATCGTTAGACACGTTCCAGAGTTTCTCAACATTTATAAATGACGTGGCATCTGAATGTTGGTACTACCTGCTCAAGGTAATTTTTGACCAGGTTAGTGATTAATTGCCGTGATCTGTCAACATGTAAACACAAGCAGCTACTTTGCCCGATGAAAGAATTAATAAAACACCGGAATCTGTTGGTAGCAAACCTGTAGCTACTACACAACCATGGCAAGTTCTCAATAGGTCTGTTGAGGACATGTTAGGAAGGTCACTTGTATAATTGGAGAAAATTGCCTTTCTCCGACATCATGTGGTGAGAATGTGGCGCTCGATACCACACTGCGGTTGAGGTAAATGGCATATCTATGTTAATGGAGAACCGAGATAGGTAAGAAGGTTTAGAGCTGGAATGAACACAGCAGGCCAAGCAGCATCAGAGGAGTAGGAAGGCTGACGTTTTGGGCCTTCACCCAGCTCTGCACCTTGTTATCTCAGAATCTCCAGCATCTACAGTTCCTACTCTTACTGAGATAGATATATAAGGTAGAATTGAACATTTGGTATGTTAGAATGCGATGCTGATTGATGGGAGCTGGGTGGTATGAACCACTGATGTCTATTCACATTCTCTCCTCTGCATTGTTGGATTACATTGCCTTCTTCACTAGGCCAGATTTCCCATGCTTACCTTTCCCTCTGCTACTCTAACTAAATCTACATCCTCCTGGAATTATTTGTCTTTTGTCTTTTTAGTTATCTCATTTGATCTTGATTACGCCATCCCTGTGTAAATATCTCCTGCTCCACTTGACAGAACTGCTTTATCACTCTTGCCCTCCACAGAACCTCTGTAACCACCACCCCCATCCCAAACATCTCCAGCATTTTTGCCCAGACTCTGTTCTTCCTTTGAAACTCTTCAATTCCTAACACCACCTAACGCGAATGAAAGGCCAATGGCTTGAAATGATCACTGCTCACACCACACACTAAGGCACCTCACTTTTCTGGAGTTTATTCTTGGCTTGCCTGCCTTCTGCACTGTTTTTTGCTTTTTGTTACCATAGCCAGCAGACAGGTGGGGCTGAATGGCCAATTTGTGCGCTGTACTTCTTTGGGGTAATCCTTTTGCTGCAGTGAAAGAGTTTGAAAAGAGTGGACTCACCAGTGAAATTCCAGAGTGCTGGAGTTCCTGTCTTATTGTTGCTTTGGTGTCAAGCTGAAAGGCCACAGGAGCCATAAATCCACAGCAGGAAGTGAATTGTCTTTACGTATAAATAAAAGAAAAACAGACTGCTTTGCTGTTACATGCAACAACAGGGAGTTGGAAGTTCAATATGTGCTGGAATGAAATTGAAAGTTGAAATGATATTGAATGTGATTTTGAAATGATTCGATTGCACAGTAGACAATCTGATGGAGAAGCAAGTTGGAATTGATCACCATTGATTTCAAGCAGTGGAAGTATCAATTCTCAATAAAATAACTTCAATATGAGTCACACAGCTCATTCACACTCAAACTGCTCCATTTGGGATTTATAACATGACTTTGAGTTTCAGTAAGCAGAAATGAGGGGCTGAAGTGTCACCAGTTGAGGTGAGCAGGAGCTGGAAATAGTCTAGACAGCTGGTATAACAGCCCCACAACTCCAACTGGCCCTCTAGGGCAGTTTTGCAAAGGTGTCCACACATCGTTTGGTAGGGAAACCGGCCCCACTAGCTAGGCCAATTATAAAAAGTAGGAGGACTGGGTTCTTCTACAAACTGGATCTCCAGACTCTTGCATTTGCCAAAGGGGAGACAGTGAACTGCCCAGAAGCAGAGATCTGGCTGGGAGGATAGAAGATGGAGAAGACAACATTTTAGGGAAGCCTGCAGGATTGTATCCCATACACAATACAGTCAGCCCTGGGGAGAGGTCCTCCCCAGCCTGCAATGATCGCCTGGCTGGAAGATCCATTTTCATTTTTAGGAAAAAAAATGGAAAGAGAGGCCACTTCTAAGAGCGAACAACACTGAGAATTAATGCACAGATACAGAAATGAGTACAAAATATTGAACCATTTAATGTAACCCCAGGAGACTGTAGAATTCTGGCTGGATGAATTAAGATGGGCTGAATGGGTTCTCCTCATTTGTAGTTATCTCAGGATATTTATTTAAGCTCTTATGTTGGAACCCACCCCCCCGGCCCTACAGTTCCCTCCATTCTCCCCACACTCTGAAACAATGCAGAGTTTTGGAACTCTTCCAATTATTTGAACGGCACACACTATCCATGTCAGAATATCCAAATATTCTCAAAACAAATACCACAAGATCAGTTCATTTGATTAGATGTACTGTTGAAGTCAGTACAGTCATGAGACTATTTGTTTTTATACAAAATGAAACAGTGCGTGGAAAGCGATGATTCGAGAAAGTGGTCCCTTCAGGAACTGCAACGAAATGGTTGGTTATTTGAGCTAAGTGACATTTTAAAAACTGAACAATTTCACAAAGGCTGTGAACACGAGTGTGCTTGAGCTTGGCTGCAATCCTTAGGGTCAGTTCCAGTTCTTCGGTCACTAAGCTAATCTTTTTGGATGGCTGCCGGTCATTATAATTGTACAAATTGCTGAGTTCAGTTCTGAAGTCTGAGGAAAGTTAACTGCTTAAGAAGGGGAACGGGAGTAAAACCATGACAAAATGTTTCTTATCTACAAAAAAACCTTCTTTCTCTTGTACACAATGCAAATAGATGGAAGATTCTACAATGATGTGCTGGGGGATGGTTAAGTGATTCTATTTTTGAAATATGTAATGACTGTACTCCTCAGAATTTCAGATAGACACTGTTTGGACAGTACAAGCCCTAATTTGAGTATCTCATTGTTTAAATGCTTTGCAGTTGCTTTGAATAGAATTGTAGGCCTATTACTTCTCCTCTCACGTCAAACCCCAAACTGTTTTTTGTTCATGACCACATTGAGATGGCAGCATGGATTTAAGATGGCTTTGTTGCATTTTTATCAAAGAAACCAGGCGTTTAATTTTTTTTGTTAAGACTGTAGTAATGCATACACCTTACCTATAAAATCAAAATTACTGAGAGCTCTGTAGCATGAACTCTTAACTACTTGAGTTAAATTTGTGAACATAACAGTTGTCGTTTGCAGAAATTAACCTTATGTTAAACTTCATGTGGCATTATTCAGTGGGCGGCCAGTGAAGACTGTAAATGGGCTTCATAGCTTGAGATATTAGAACAGCATCATACAAATCTCACCAGCGTTCATCCAGCCTCACATTTTATTATCTTGGATTCTCCAGCATCTGCAGTTCCCATTATCACCAGTGTCTGGTGTTTTTTGAACTGTTTGCCTTACAATGTGTTATCCTGTCTCACAGGCCATCCAAAGGAATTGAATCAGCAGGCCTTTCTTCTTAGTAAATAATATGTAAAATAATTTGTTTTCCACTACGGAGTTCTCAGCTCGGACCATGTTTTGGATTTAGAACAGCCACGTTAAAATGAGATAGGCTCCATCTATATCATGGAGTAAATCCCGATAGGAAAAGAGATCATGTGCTGCCACATTCCAAATGAAATGTTGTCCTTCACTTTGTCATTGCAGATGAGAATAAACATAACATACTGAGGGCTGATTAAAATACACCAGGAAATTCCCAAACAATTGTCTAGGCCTGCTGACTTCAAATGTACCAAATAAATTATTTTGGGGCTCGTGAGTCACACTCTCATTCTAAGGGGGGAGTTTTTGTCACAGAAGTTAAATTCCAACATTACAGCATGAATGGATGCTGCTGGGCCTGCTGTGTTCATCCAGCTCCACACTTTGTTATCTTGGATTCTCCAGCATCTGCAGTTCCCATTATCAATGTGACATTTCTGTTCTCTGTGTCATCTCCTTGCCTTTGACCTTTAACTATGGGGACTGCAAATTTTACTAAAAGGTTAACCTGCAAACTAAGTAAAAATGTGTCAGGCCTCTTTTCCTGAATGCGCGCTGCTCCCCACCCTGAATGCCTTTAAAACAAAGTTTACAGCAAAGGAAAAGAATAATTTAGTTGGTGCTTATCAGTTAACTTGTTTGGAGTTCCTGTTCTTTTTCTGGCATGAGGGTTAGAGGTGCAACAGGACACAAACATCTTTCGAGTTTCTTTCTCTTGGCAGTTCATCATTCAGTGTAACACCACTCTGAGGGACAGTCGTTCCTTTCGTTGCATTTACTGTTCGATTCAAATAGGTGGCTTGGAGGGTCTTGATTCTTTTGCATAGCAATGTCCTGACACTGGACTGTTCTCTCTCTGGGAGAGGGGGGGTGGGCGGACGAACCCATGCACACTTTGGCGATTAATGAGGAAGGAAGCATCATAGAGCGAGTCACTGGTAGGTCACTCCCGCCTGCTGTGGTCGGGAATGAGAAGGATGCAAATCTGGAAGCAGCTGCTCCTGCTGGAAAACACTCTGGGCTGTAAGCGAACAGGAAAATCTATCGCTTGGAAACCACCAGATTCTGTTTCCAACAGCCCAATGACGATTTCAAACATTGATTAAAATTTAACTTTTGCTGCAGTTGAATGCATGTGAGGGACATTTCTGCTCGTGTTGTTACAGTCAATGTCCAGATAATGTTGTGAGCAAGTGCTACACAATTAAAAACAGGGATTACTTAGTGTTTTCCTGAAGTCCCTGAAATTTCTACATGACGGAATAATGGGATCAAGGAGTCGTTCAAGCCATTCAGGCTATCCAGTTGATGCTGATTCAATGGAGAGGAATCCAATCAGACCCATTATGCGCTCCTGTTCCTAGCAAGTGTATTTCTGTTTAGTGACCATGTAATTTCATGTAGAAATTGTCAATGATATTCACACCAACAGCACCCCCTCCCCCCCCAGCACACATGCACTCACATACTTACAGTTACACACACACTGTCACACAATTACACGCACACAGTTACACGCGCGCACTTAGATGGGCACACTTACATATGTACACACACACACACTCACCCTTACACACACACACACACTCACACACTCACACACACACACACACTCACTCACACACTCACTCACACACTCACTCTCTCTTACTCATACACTTTAACAATAAGCAACAAGCTCTGGGTCTGGAAAGGAAATGTTTTTGTCACCTACCCAAATCCTGGATGGTGGCAGACGAGATGGTTTGGCCTTCAATCGAGTACCCTGTACAAAAATAAGGCAGTTGTGCCAAACCTGTACAGATCACTGGTGATGCCCAAGCTGGAGTGTGATACCCATTGCGTTCCCAGAGGAATGTGATGTGGGTGGTGCTATGGGGTGGGCACAGATTATTTCTGGTGGCTGCACTTGAAGGAAGATAGGAATGTGAATTACGTGCTGATGAATATCAATGAAATAAGAAAAATAGTCAATCAAAAACATTGAATGTTTTCAAGGAGGAGTTAGCTGCAAATCTTGGGGCTAAAGGGATCATATATGGGGAAGAAGTGGGAACAGGAGACTGAGTTGGGTGATCAGCTATGATCATGTTGAATGGTGAAACAGACAGAAAGGGCTGAGTGGCCTACTCCTATTTCTATTTTCTATCAGACTCTGCCCTGCGCTGTAATTTCCTGCAATCGTACAGGGTGCTCTGTGAGGACCTGTGTATTGGAGCCACTCCCTCTGATGATCCTTGAGCTCTAGTTTACAGACTCTCTGTCCGCGCAGCTAGGGTGATCGCCTTGGCATTTTGCATTTTGGCTTTACCATTCCAGAAATTACTGCAGGGTGATTTTAGCATTTTTGTTGTTTACCATTGGAGGCATGTGCCTTGGCAGGTTGTCTTGTTTTATGTAATATCTAATTCAGAAGCTGAGAAGGAGCAACAATCACATGCCCCCATTGACAGCTATTGAGGAAAGTGACCTCGGCCCCTCAGGGCCACTAACAACTCATTTACAAGTCTTCCCTGTGTTTGCATGGGTTTCTTCTGGGTGCTCAGGTTTCTTCCCACAGTCCAAAAATGTGCAGTTTAGGTGGATTGGCCATGCTAAGGTGCCCCGTAGAGTCCAGGGATGTGCAGGCTGGGTGGATTAGCCATAGGAAATGCAGGGTTACAGGGACAGAGCGCTGGGTCTGAGGTAGGGTGCTCTTCAGAGGGTCGATGTGGACTTGGTGGGCTGAATGGCCTGCTTTCACACTGTAGGGATTCTATTGAAGACACTGAGAATGTAGATGTCCAAGTTCTTTAAGGACCGCAACTTTCCCCCCACGGTGATTGAGAACGCCCTTGACCGCGTCTCCCGCATTTCCCGCGACACATCCCTCACACCCCGCCCCCGCCACAACCGCCCCAAGAGGATCCCCCTCGTTCTCACACACCACCCCACCAACCTCCGGATACAACGCATTATCCTCCGACACTTCCGCCATTTACAATCCGACCCCACCACCCAAGACATTTATCCATCCCCTCCCCTGTCTGCATTCCGGAAAGACCACTCTCTCCGTGACTCCCTTGTTCGCTCCACACTGCCCTCCAACCCCACCACACCCGGCACCTTCCCCTGCAACCGCAGGAAATGCTACACTTGTCCCCACACCTCCTCCCTCACCCCCATCCCAGGCCCCAAGATGACATTCCACATTAAGCAGAGGTTCACCTGCACATCTGCCAATGTGGTATACTGCATCCACTGTACCCGGTGCGGCTTCCTCTACATTGGGGAAACCAAGCGGAGGCTTGGGGACCGCTTTGCAGAACACCTCCGCTCAGTTCGCAACAAACAACTGCACCTCCCAGTCGCAAACCATTTCCACTCCCCCTCCCATTCTCTTGATGACATGTCCATCATGGGCCTCCTGCACTGCCACAATGATGCCACCCGAAGGTTGCAGGAACAGCAACTCATATTCCGCCTGGGAACCCTGCAGCCATATGGTATCAATGTGGACTTCACCAGTTTCAACATCTCCCCTTCCCCTACTGTATCCCTAAACCAGCCCAGTTCATCCCCTCCCCCCACTGCACCACACAACCAGCCCAGCTCTTCCCCCCCACCCACTGCATCCCAAAACCAGTCCAACCTGTCTCTGCCTCCCTAACCGGTTCTTCCTCTCACCCATCCCTTCCTCCCACCCCAAGCCGCACCCCCCGCTACCTACTAACCTCATCCCACCTCCTTGACCTGTCCGTCTTCCCAGGACTGACCTATCCCCTCCCTACCTCCCCACCTACACCCTCTCCACCTATCTTCTTTACTCTCCATCTTCGGTCCGCCTCCCCCTCTCTCCCTATTTATTCCAGTTCCCTCCCCCCATCCCCCTCTCTGATGAAGGGTCTAGGCCCGAAACGTCAGCTTTTGTGCTCCTGAGATGCTGCTTGGCCTGCTGTGTTCATCCAGCCTCACATTTTATTATCTTGGAATCTCCAGCATCTGCAGTTCCCATTATCTCTGAGAATGTGGGGGTTAGTTTCAGCATTACTGAGCTCCTGAAGGAATCAACAATGACTGGCACTTATTGAGTGACTTTGAGGTATAACTGGACAAAGAATGGACCTGATAACAGGTGCCCAAAAAGTTTTCAAAGCATTGAATTTTAAAGAATCTCTTAATGGTGAGGAGGAGGTATTCCAGAACTTTGGATCGATGCAGCTAAAAGCATAGTCACAAGGAATACAAAGGATTCCCTCCGATCATGTTGCATTGGTCTCCAGTTGTCTGGTTGGAAATGTGTATCTGCTGGATAAAAACGAGGTAATGAAACAAAGAACAGTGAATGCTGAAGATCTGAAACAAAAATAGGAATTGCTGGAGAAACTCAGCAGGCCTGCAACGTTCATAGAGAGAAAGCAGACTTATTTTTACCTCAAACAAAAAATGAAAAATGCTGGAGAAGCTCAATAGGTCTGCCGGCATCTGTGGACAGAAAGCAGAGTTAACATTTCGAGTCTGGTGACCCTTATTCAGAATCTGGACATGAAACATGAACTCTGCTTTCTCTCCACAGATTCCGGCAGACCTACTGAGCTTTTCCAGCGTTTTGCATTTTTGTTTCAGATAAAAATGGAACTTGTGGCTGTCTCCTGCGCTGTGTCTCTAGTACTTAACAACATAACCCAGTCTCTGCTTTGACTGGCATCTAAGCAATGGGCACCTCTGTCAAAGAGGGATATGGCCAATTTCTGTGGAATGCTTAACATCAATCCATAAATTCAACATTGAGGAACAGGGAGATAAAAGTGGACATAATAAAGGTTGCCCATTGATTCTAACACAAAAAGAACACATTGTAGGAATTCTGACAAAATATTGCCACCTAATAACCAATGAGGCTGTCATTAGCTGGAGGTCAGGCGAAGGTAGTGCGCAAAAATGGCTGGTTTCTACCGTCCCTTTCATACGTGTTTACTTCCAGTGTGAGAAAGCACATTCAATGCTCCAAAATGAACATCTGTGGAGAGAAAGTGGTTTTACAGCCAAAGTTACTTGGGATATGAATCAAGAAAGTGCAGTAACCTTTAACCGAGCAAGAACCAAGCAGATTTACATGCAGTTGACGTGGACGTTCTAAGGAATGAAGAACACACAGAGAAATGGCCTCATAATCAAAACTAAGAGTTTAAGTCAATATTATTTCTGCAGGAGTATACTTCACTAAATCTTTGATTTGTAGAAACTTGCAAGTCACCTCATCAAGCTTTTTTTTCAAGAAGAAAGAATCGTATAATATAACCGGGGTCACGTCCCTTAACCTTTGACACACCCTGAAATTTTAGTGAGGATTAATCTGTGTGGGGCTGTGAACTAATATGCCGTGTGCCACATAACAACACTGTCTTTTATTTTGTGTGTGGGCAGCAATTAATCGGAGAAAGCTGTGCCCAGCAGCCTCTGATAGAAGCACAGATGCAGCTTTGTAGGTTAAAATGGCTGTTACTGGCCTCCAAGTGTATTGCTTCTTACAAAATGGATTTCTTCAACTGGACAATTGCCTGTGTTTTAAGCTCCAAGCTCCTGAGTCCTGGGTGAGCACTGTAGGACAGAGTGAACTCCTATCTCCTTTTGCTCAGCTTCCAGCCATATAGAATCACATTGTTTCTCCCTACTCTTGCTAAACATGGAAGGGTTAAGTCCAGATTCCTGCCTTTTTTTGACATCTCAGTGCTTACTGCTGAAGGCATTTACAGCTCTGTTAAATATGACCTCTCACACAGAGCAGTTATTAAGGATAGTAAGGTAATGTAATCTGTCCCTTTGCCTTGCTCTGTCTGTATAGGCCTGCAGGTTTATGTCTCTCAAGTTTCCGTATAATTTCATTTGAAAATCATCAACTCCACCACCATGCTCCCATGGGCTGAATTTAAGTAATTCAGGACATTAAAACCAAAAGTTAAGATTATCCCTTTCTTGTATACATTGCATTTTGAAATGCACATCAGTATTTTTTTTTGAGGCAGATGCAGTTTGGACCCAATTTTGACTTGCATTTCTCACAACAAACATGATATAGATGTGCTAAAGAGTTGCAACTCCTCTTCCCAAGAATTCCTGCATGTAAACAGGGGCCTCCATTATAAGTCAGAAATGACTGGGGAGAGAGAGAGAGAGAGAGGTCACATAGGCTTGTTGCTTGGAAAGTGTGTCTGTGGATGTTGCTGAGATTCTGTACATTGATATTGGATTACATTTAGGACTATCACCCCCTACCACCCTCCTTTCAGTGGGGAACCTTTCAGGGGGGCACACAGCAGATGTTTGGGCAACTGCTGCTTGTGGTATTAATGATCAGAAAATCAGGTGTAACTCTTGCCTGAGTTTCTGGACCTGTTGCACAAACCAAAGTTGTGAAGTTGGAGACTGAGTCTTTCATTATGGAAGAGATTTAGATCTGAATCTGGAGTTAGAATTTCATGGTGGAAAATCACAGTCATGCAGTCGTGGAGATATTATATTATCCGATGCTTCAACTGCCCTGCAGCGTAATTAATTTTCACTCTGTGGGCATAAAACCAAAAGCAGTGGATCTCTTTTTTTTTAACTCTTAACATTTTTTGGTTTAAATTGGAAGACTGTCTGACCCAAGCTAGTCTCCAACAGGGAATGGGAAAGGAAAGGAGTGGGTGAGGAGACTATAAACTACAAATGTGACAGAAAAATACCGAAGGAAATCTGGGATACATTAATGCAACTGGACACAGTGCTTCAGTGATTACTGGACAAGTAACTCTAAGGTCATGAGCTCAAAATCATGAGTTGAAATCTCCCCATGGTAATTTGTGAAATTGAATTGAATAGATCTAGTCTCTGAGATGGCACCAAAATAACTAAAATGATTCCTTTGTTCATTAATTTCCCAACTGAATGCACCACACCCTTCCCACTTTGTTTGACATGCTCCTCCAATCACATGGTATGAAGTTACATATGAATAAGAGTGAGATAAGCCGTTCAGCCCATCCAGTCTACAATGTCATTCAATAAAAACATAGCGAATGTCATTGTATTCTCAGCTTTACTTTGCTGCCTGAACCCCTGATAACATTAGAGATAGTAGGAAGTGCAGATGCTAGAATCAGAGATAACACAGTGTGAAGCTGGAGGAACACAGCAGGCCAGGCAGCATCAGAGGAGCAGGAAGGCTGACATTTCGGGTTGGGACCCTTCTTCAGTATTTTCCCATTTGTCATCTTCATCTCTTGCAGTTCATGCATATCCATGTTTTCTGATTCATGTACCAGGACACTCAGATACATTTGTAGTTCAGAGTTCTGCAATCTCTCTACTTTTAAGTAGAAAGAATCTTTACTGCCTGTCAAATTATGCAAGTTTACACTTTCTCACACTCCATCCACCAAATTTCAGCCCACTCATTTAATCTATTATATCCCAATGCCTGCTGAAACAATTGAGGATAGAGTCCAAGACAATCAAGATGATCCTCCAGGACCTCATCACTTGCCTCCTCGATTGGGCACTTGGGTTCTGTTTAATTCTACCCAGACCTCCCTACCGCATGTAAAAGGGCCACTGGCCATTTAGTCTACCAAGTCAGGTAATTTCCCAGTGTGAGATACCCACCTCAATAGCAAAGAGTTCTGACCCAAGAGTCAATTCCAAACAGAGAATCAGCATAAACGAGTCACTTTTTGCACTGGCAAGATGTAATGAGTGGAGCACCACAGAGATTAGTGTTGGAGCCTGGGATGATCTATATCAATGACTTGGATAAGAGAGAATGAAAGTATAGTTACTACATTTTCCAATGATACAAAGATAGGCTGGAACGTAAATGTTCATGAGGATATTTGACAAATGAGCTCCTAAAGTAGATCCAATAGAAGTCTCAATTTCATGTTGGTTTCTGAACCGGTGACCTCCCTATTGATCTTGTTTATCAACATGTTTTCTTTTAGATCTTGCTTTAGCTCAGAGACATTGTCAGCTGTTTCGCATAACCTTACGCTTTTATTTCTGACAATTTTTCATCATGTTTTTGCTTAAACTAGGCAAGAAGTTTGCTTTCAATTTCTGTCCCTCCCACTTGCAAAATGATTCATGCGTTCTGCGCAGAGTTTGAAGGAAGTCATCATTGCCCTGACTAGCAGGAAAACAAATAATAAAGCTGATCACCTCACAGCCTTTTTTTTTGATTGTGGGTTGTGGTTGTTTTAAGTATTTACCGTCCATTCCTAAAATCTCTGGAGAAGGTGCTGTGTTGAGCTTTCGTCTTGAACTGCTGTTATCCATTCGAAGAAAGTATTCTTGCAGCAATGGTTAGGCAGTAACTTTGACTCAGCAATGATGAAGGCTTGGTGAAGGTGTGTGACCTAGAGACACACTGGAAGCTGGCGGGTTTCCTATGTCTCTGCTGCCTTTGTCCTTCTAGATGCAACTGAAGAAAGCTTGGCCAGTTACTAGTGGTGTACCGCAAGGGTCGGTGTTGGGTCCACTGCTGTTTGTCATTTTTATAAATGACCTGGATGAGGGCATAGAAGGATGGGTTAGTAAATTTGCAGATGACACTAAGGTCGGTGGAGTTGTGGAGAGTGACGAAGGATGCTGTAGGTTGCAGAGAGACATAGATAAGCTGCAGAGCTGGGCTGAGAGGTGGCAAATGGGGTTTAATGCAGACAAGTGTGAGGTGATGCACTTTGGTAGGAGTAACCGGAAGGCAAAGTACAGGGCTAATGGTAAGATTCTTAGCAGTGTAGATGAGCAGAGAGATCTCGGTGTCCATGTACACAGATCCTTGAAAGTTGCCACCCAGGTTGACAGGGCTGTTAAGAAGGCATACAGTGTTTTAGCTTTTATTAATAGAGGGATCGAGTTCCGGAACCAAGAGGTTATGGTGAAGCTGTACAAAACTCTGGTGCGGCCGCACTTGGAGTATTGTGTACAGTTCTGGTCACCGCATTATAAAAAGGATGTGGAAGCTTTGGAAAGGGTGCAGAGGAGATTTACTCGGATGTTGCCTGGTATGGAGGGAAGGTCTTACGAGGAAAGGCTGAGGGACTTGAGGCTGTTTTCATTACAGAGAAGAAGGTTGAGAGGTGACTTAATTGAAACATATAAAATAATCAGAGGGTTAAATAGGGTGGATAGGGAGAGCCTTTTTCCTAGGATGGTGACGGCGAGCATGAGGGGGCATAGCTTTAAATTGAGGGGTGAAAGATATAGGACAGATGTCAGAGGTAGTTTCTTTACTCAGAGAGTAGTAAGGGAATGGAACGCTTTGCCTGCAACGGTAGTAGATTCGCCAACTTTAGGTACATTTAAGTCGTCATTGGACAAGCATATGGACGTACATGGAATAGTGTAGGTTAGATGGGCTTGAGATCGGTATGACAGGTCGGCATAACATCGAGGGCCAAAGGGCCTGTACTGTGCTGTAATGTTCTATGTTTCTATGTAAGATACTGTAGGGCACTCTATGGGTAATACACACTGCAACCGCTAGGTGATTTTGAAGTTGTTGTAATTAAAGCTGATTTACCATCATTGCTCAGAGTATGTAAGGGAAATGGAATCTTTTGCAATCTCTAGTAAACACTTAAAAAATAGCCCATGCTTAACACTTGCCACAGGAAGGAAGCTGGAGCAAGTTAGGCCTTGATTCTGTCCTCTCCTTCTGGGCATGTGTGTTAATACATTACAACATTGAATTGACTCTTACCAATCTCATCACGGGACTCTGCTGTAAAGCGACAAAGGCAGGCTTTGAAGCTGCTGTTCTTCCTACATTTGATTCGCTCTGCATAAGTCACATTGCAACGTTTCCACTTTTCCTGCTTTCCCCTTTTAAGATGGCTTTCCGGGATTCAGGTGCACTGTTTTCATTTCTCCATCATCCATGCCTCCGCCTCAAAGGCAGGAAGATAAAAGCAAAACAAGGCATCAAAGCAACAGCGGCCTGAACGATAGGGTTCAACAGATTGCATGTCACTGCACTCTGAAAGAATGCTCCTGCAGCATGAGAGATTAAGGGACCAGGCACATCCTCGTGTCACTTGAAACATTGCCATTTGCGCAGGAATGATGATCTTACTCATAACATCTCTAAATGAAGACTGATGGTTTGGAACTCTAGCACTCGGGTTTCAAATTGCTTTTAAGATCCTCCTCATAACATGGTAGACTCCAGGGGAATCAACATCCATCAGTGAGAAATATATCTGACTTCCATACATAAACATTGTTGTGGAAACATCTAATGTTGCCCATTATACACCATCTTCAAGGGACAAGTGGAGGTGTAAGTGAAAACAGAAAGAAATCTGTCCTAACTTCTGGTTGGGCCTCAAGGAGGATTAAGGGGAGAGGCAAATGCAGAGGATCTGGATGTTATAAGCTTCAATCAGAAGCAGAATTGCTGTTGCCGTTTGATTTGTTAATATTCCCACGGAGGCTGTAACTTTGCATTTCTAAAACTGACTGGTGTCATTTTTGAATATTTATTGGAAACAGTGGTGTAATGATATTGTCACTGGACTAATAATCGAGAGACCCAGCCTAATGCTGTAGGGGGAGCGTCTTTCAAATCCCAGCTAGTGGAATTTAAATTCATACAAAAAAAAAGATTTTTAAAAATTCATGCACAGGATGTGGGCATCGCTGGCCAGGCAGCACTTTTTGCCCATCCCTGATTGCCCAGAACACAGTTAAGAGTCAGTTACATTTCTGTGGGTCTGGAGTCACATGTAGGCCCAGACCAGGGAAGGATGGCAGTTTCCTTCCCTAAATGACATTAGTGAACCAGATGGGCTTTCCCTGACAATCAACAATGGATTCAGTCATCATTAGACTCTTAACTCCAGATATTTTATTGAACTCAAATTCTATCATCTGCTGTGACAGAATCCGAACCCTGGTTCCCAGAACACTATCTGGATCTCTGGATTGACAGACCAGCAATAATACCATTAATAAGGCCATTGTCGTCCCCCCTCTCCCAAACAGCAAACGCCCACAAATAGCAATAAAGACAGGAAATTAGGTTATCTCAACTTAAGGATGGTGTTATCTCTCAATGCAGTGCAGCATCCATTCTCCACCTGAGATAATGACCATAACAATTGTTTATTGTTGTAAAGGCCCATCTGGTTCTCTAAGTTCTGTTTAGGGAAGATAATCTGCCATCCTTACGTGGTCTGGCCTACATGTGACACCAGACCCTGCCTTCTTCATGATGTCAGAAGTTGGTATGTTTGCTGATTGCACATTGGGATTCTTCAGATGTTTCAGCAGGCAATATCCAGGTTTAAGCTGACAAGTGGCAAGGAACATTCACACCACACAAGTGTCAGGCAATGACCGTTTCTGACAAGAGTGAATCTAACCATCATCCCTTGTCCTTTGATGGTGTTACAGTCCTGAATCCCCTGCGATCAAAATCCGGGGATTACCATTGATCAGAAACTGAACAGGACAAGCTATATAAATACTATGGTTTAAAGAGCAGGCCAGAGGCTAGGAATGTTGCAGTTAGTGTATCGCTCCCTGACTGTCCACCATCTACAAAGCAGAAGTCAAGAGTGAGATGGAATACTCCCCACTTGCCTGGATGAGTGCAGCTCCAACAACACTCAAGAAACTTGATACCATCCAGGACAAAGCAGCCCGCTTGATTGGCACCACATCTACGAACATTTGCCCATCCTGACACTCCTAATTAGCAGCAACAGCAGTGTGCATAATGTACACTGCACTGTGAAAATGTCACAAGACTCCTTACACAGCACCTTCCAAATCTGTGACCGTTACCACCTTGAAGGATAAGTCAGCAGACACATAGGAACACCACAATCTACATGTTTTGCTCCTCGCAATCCTGATTTGGAAATGCACTTCAGTGTTGCTGGGCCAAAGTCCTGGAATTGGTTCCTTTTAAAACATTGTTTTATTTGGTCTGTGAGTATTTATGTACAGGGGAAGGGATCCTTTGTTAGTTTTCTTCATTATGAACAATGATAGGGTGAGTGAATAAAGAAAGGGAGTTCATTCACCTTTCCTCCACCAGGAACTTGACAACTTGGAATATCATGTTTGGAACCACAGTAACTGAGGGAAACCTTTCCTGTGCTCTGGCCATATCACAACCCTACCACAGCTGCTGGGAGAACTCTAAGTTCAAATAATAATTCTGGAATGGAGTTGAAAGCTGATTTAATTTGGTGAAACCTCTGTTGAACGTTGGAAAATGCTGCATGGGTCACTGATGTTCTTTAAAGGAAAGACATCTGCCATCTTACCTGGTCTGGCCTACGTGTGACTTCAGACCCACAGCAATTGGGTTAACTCTCAAATGCTTCTGAAATGGCCCTATGCTGTCACTCGAACCTTATGCAGTTGGAGATGGGATACAACAATACTCGCACTCCATGAAAAAGATTAAAGTGATAAAAAAGCAACTCTTCCCATGCCTGTCCATTTGGCTTGTTTACCTGTGACATGTGTCCTTTCCTCAAACTCGCTTGGTAAACACTTACGCTGTTCCTTGCCAAGGTGTAGGTGGGATGGGCTATTTAGATGCAGGATTAACTTCACCTGCCCCTCCCTATCACTAACCTGCTCCATACCTTCAAAGGCTTAATGCACCACTTGTTGCACACCCTGCTGCTGCCCAGTTTTTGATGCCACGCCAGCAATTATGATTTCAGCTCCTTGCTGTCTCTCAAACTCTTCACCTCTTCTTCTTATCAGCTGCTGATTAGGACCTGCTTCCTCAGCTAAGCCTTTGGGTTCCAGTGGTGTGATCTCTTTGAGTCGAATTTAGCAAGTAACAGTCATGTAAAAGTAACACCTCTTGCTAAAGGTGCTACATAAATGCAGGTTTTTGTTGGTCTCACATCGGTGATGTTTGGTGGGTGTTTGTGCTGTTCAACAGGCTGCTCAAATGAGTTGCGACTTGGGGAGTGAACAGTGCAGCCTGGCAACTTGTAGCGATATAGAAGCACGTGGAAAAATTGGGGTGCCGTACTCCGGTTGTGATAACTGGGAAAACGGTTTGCTTTTTTTTCTTCCATTTCTCTGAAATTACCTGGTCAGGCATCACCTCTGCAGCAGTCTGAGCCACCACTGCTTTCGAAACAGAAGTTGCTGGGAAAGCTCAGCAGGTCTGGCAGCATCTCTGGTGAACATAAAAATCAGAGTTAACGCTTTGGGTCCAGTGACCCTTCCTTGGAGCCACCACGGGTTTAGTCTGGAGGCTGTTGAAACTTAATGGCAGTAATTGCCTGAAGCAATGTCTCTGGTTACAAAATTTCCATTGGTTGGCACATCCTTTTACAATTGTATTAGACGTTAGTCAGGCCACATTTGTAGTACTGTGTGCAGTTCTGGCTGCCCTACTGTAGAAAGGATAGTATTAAAAAGAAAGAGTACAGAAAGGGTTTACTAGGATGCTACCTGGACTGAAACGTTTGAGCTGTAAGAAGAGGTATGATAGGGTGGGTAGTAGGAGACTGAGAGGTTTATAAAATCATGAGAGGCATAGATAAAGTAGACAGCCAACAGTACTTGGATGGGATAGGTATGGGGGATATGGGGCTAGTTTAATTGTGAAAATTGGGTAGCATGGACAGGTTGGGCCAAAGGGCTTGTTTCCATGCGGTAAACCTTTAAGACTCTGTAACTGGTTCCTGTCCCAATGGAATGCTTTACCAGGGCCAAAGCTACTCAGATTGCCTACAACTGCAGCCAAAATCCCAAAACTCGCTTTCATCTTTAAATTGTTCCCAGCAACTATGGCATATTCCCATCACCCGACACCACCATCCCATCCCCCTAAGAGCCGAGATAATCATCCAACGCTGCACTGATCCATGTCACCTTAACCCAATCCTTAACTTTGGGCAAATTCATTGCAAAATTTCCACTGAGGCAAATGGCCAGGCATAAACTATGCCTGGTAGATGGTGATGTCTGTCCAGATTCCAGGTCTCCCAACTCAAATTTTTCAGGCTTGGCATATGTTTAAAAATGAAAGCATACAGCCAGGAGCCAATAGCCTAGTGCTATTCTTGGTAGACTATTAATTCAGAGACCCCGATAATGTTCCAGGAACTGGAGTTCAAATGGCAACTAGTAGAATTAGAATTCAATATAACCCGGAATTAAGAGGCTAACGATCATAAAACTGATGTCAACTGTCAGAAACTCATCTGGTTCACTACTGTCCTTCAAGGAAGTAAATCTGCCATCCTTATCTGGTCTAGTCTACTTGTGATTCTAGACCCTTTGGTCAATTAGGGATGGGCAATAAACGCTGACCTCGCCAGAGATGTGCACAGCTGTGAATGATTAAAAGAAAAGTCAGAGTTTAAGTTTTATTTTGAAAAAGGAGATCCTTTAATGGAAAGTTCCAGATTTTCCTTTCATCTTAAACTTTTCAGAGGAAGAGTTTTCACCAAGACTTCATGGTGATCTTTCTCAAAGACATACGTATTGTGCGTGTCAGGTAGTTTTTGCTTTAAGACACTGGCAGAAGAACGGTGATAGGTCGGGCAACTTTGTTTGACATCTTACTCTGCCTGATTCTAAAAAGCACACTAGCTCTTATGTTTTCCAACGAATCAAATCAGTTCCTGTTTTGGCAGCCTGGTCACTGATGTGGCTCACATCTGGAAGTCATCAAAGCAAACAATGGAGTTGTACCAGGAGATACAACCACTCTCCCTACGATCCCAACCAACCACCCGCCCCCACCAAAAAAAAAAGAAACACCACATTTCATCTCCCGAAAGACGTTCCCACGGCAACATGAGAGCAGTGAGGATACATATAGCATGTGGTCCCATTACATTTGACCTGTGGCTTTCCTTTTTTTTCCCCTTTCGACTATTTTATTTGGCAAGACGGTGCGTTTTCAGAATGAAAAGCTCCCCCACCGCTCATGCGTTCCTTCAATGAAAGAGTTATTTTGTTTAGCTTTGTAACGATGCCCCTGTCTTAAAGGCTGCCGAGATGGTACCGTCTGTTTGTGCGAATCTCCCTCTTGGCCTGCGCGAAAGGCCCTGTCAAGGGAACACGCAGGTTTTACTAAGCAGAAAGGTCACTGCATGTCAACCAGGCATTCTCATTTTCTTTTAGGGAAGAGAAAGAAACTCTGCGAGTCCTCGCTTCTGCGTATCCGCACTTGATGCTAGAACTTTCAGAGGGGTTTTTCCTGAGGCCCTTTCCTGCCTGAATGGTGTAATTGTTTCCATCTGTCTGACAAGTACCAGTATAGCAGAATAATGCTGACATTTGTTCTGGCTTTAGCCTTCGCAGAAAAGAGTCGTTCCTGACCCCCCACCCCGCCACCCCGACCGGTTTTGAAACTGACCGGACTTGCAGGCAAGGGGTGAGGCGACAAGGATCCTCCTCTCAGCTGAGAAAGGGGTCCCAGAGACACTGGGTCCTAACCAGATTCAAGGTGGGTTGGGTTTGGGGGTTGGTGGGGGGGGGAGGTGGATCTTGAATGAAAACACACGAGTCAGTGCCCATTGAAGTTTGTCTCTGCATGTCACACCTGTTTGTTTGTCAGTTCCTTCACAGCACATTATTCTTTCCAAGCACGTCAAAAGACAGCTGCAGCTCCCCAGACTGGGAAAAAAATAGATTGGTTTCGCTCAATGGGAGGAAGAAATTTGGCAACCCTACGATTCTAGAGCTTTCTTCGTACGGGGAGGGGGGGTGAACTAAAAGAAAAGTGCTTCCATATATCAATTCCCTGTTTCAGACTAAACACTTCTGACCTGGTAATCGTGAATGCATGAGTACAAAGTCAGCTTACATCACTTACAGTCAGCTCCATTTCGCTCTGTACTTGTTAAATCTGTGTGACTGGCTGAGCATTAACAAGTTCTTCCCCTCCACCCCCAGAAGGGCATTTTCTGCCATTAATTTGAAGCAAAAGCCTGCAACTTGGGTAGGAAGGACTTGCATTTATATAGTGCCTTTCGGGAAACCCCCAAAGCTGTGTGTCGCCAAGGAGCTGCAATTGAAGAGCAGTTACCCTGGACAGGAAATGCAGCCACCAGTTTGCATGCAGCAAGGCCCCCACAAGCAGTGGTGTGGTAGCCAGACAGAGATACATGCAAACAAGAACCAAATGTAGACTACTCAGCCCCTGAAGTCTGTTCTGCAGTTAGTAAAATCGTGGCTGATTTGCTTGTAATCTCAAATCCACATTCCTGCCGACCATTATAACCTTAGGCTTGTCTCAAACATGCCACCTCACCCACACACTGAGTATATCTATCTCCATCGTAAAAATGTTTAGAGACTGTGGGCTGAATCTTGTCTGCTTTTTGGCTAAAGTGTCAGGTTTGTTGAGTTTTGTTTTCTTGGCCTGAGGTCCAGTCAGCTTTCTCACCATAAATAACCAATCACTTCTCACCACCTATCTATAGCGCCTCGATAACACTCCTCTTATCTGATTCTTGTACCATCTCGCTACACGGCATTCCACCATTGCTGGGGTATCCCAGAATTCACTGGCATCCCCAGTGCCAACACCATGTTTTCAAAGGTCATTGTGCACCTGGATAAGGTCTGTCAGTCTGGAATTGCTCTGTACTGATGCTGACATTTCCCTCAATGTGGTAGACAAGGGAATTTGGCATCCTGCTTTGCAGGAGGTCCTGCTGGATGGGAAGATGTAGAAGTGGGATGTTATCTTCCTCCAGGACCAGCGACCCATGTAGCTGGACAACTGGCTTGTAACACAGAGATGCCAGCAGCTTGGGATCAATTCCCAACACCTCCCATCGGGGGAGGCAATGGCCTAATGGTATTATCACTGGACTGTTAATCCAGAGTCCCAGATAATGTTTTGGGACCCAGGTTCGAATCCTGCAATGGCAGACAGTGGAATTTGAATTCAATAAATATCTGGAATTACCGATCTAATGATGACCATGAATCCATTGTCGAATGTCGGAAAAACCCTTCTGGTTCACTAATGCCTTTTAGGGAAGGAAACTGCCATCCTTACCTCGTGTGACCTACATGTGACTCCAGGCCCACAGCAATGTGGTTGACTCTGAACTGCCCTCTGGACAATAAGTGCTGCCTGGCCAGTGATGCCCTCATCAAGTGAATGAATATCGAAGGAACAACCAGCTGATGTTGCTTTGAAGGATTCTCCTCAACCTGTCCCCTTACCTGAGTTTGTGGTGACCCTCAAGTTAAAATACCACCAGCCATCTCTCTGTAATGATAGACCAGCCTTATCATCTGATAGAAGTAAGACAATTTTACCTGCATTGTTTAGCAAAGGTCATGGTGCCAGACCATGCCAGCATGGCTGAAGCTTGTCACCTGGGACAGCGCACTGTCAGCAGTCTAGAAGAATGCACAGTACTGGAGAAAGAAGGTCAGTGACTTTCTGTGCTTCATCAAGGTAAGTACCACATCCATTTTCGGAGTCCTCCCACAACCTGAGTTCCGACGTGCCACAGCAGAAAACCGCAATCACCGCCTCAGAAGACAGACACAGGATATGACTGATAGAGTACCCTTTATCGTCCAGTACTACCCCAGAGTGGAGACACTACGCCACGTTCTTTGCAGCCTTCAACATGTCATTGATGACAAAATGCATCTCGCCAAGATCATCCCTATGCCTCCATTTCGTGCCTTCAAACAACCACCAAACCCGAAACAGACCATCGTTCACAGCAAACTATCCAGATTTCAGGACAACATTGACCACAACACCACACAACCCTGTCATGGCAACCTCTGCAAGACATTTCAAATCATCGACATGGACTCTATCATCACACGTGGGAACACCACCCACCATGTACACGGCAGATACTCATGTGACTCGGCCAATGTTGTCTATCTCATACACTACAGGCGAGGATGCTCTGGGGCATGGTATGTTGGTGAGACCATGCAGATGCTACGACAATGATGGATACTGCAATAATCGCCAGACAGGAATGTTCCTTCCCAGTCAGGGAGCACTGGTCAAGGACATTCAGCCTCCGATCTTTGGGTAAGTGTCCTCCGACCCGGCCTTCGAGGTACACCACAACACAGAATTGCTGAGCAGAAACTGATAACCGAGTTTTGTACTCTTGAAAACGGTTTTAACCATGATCTTGTGTTCATCTCACACTGCATGTGACTCCACCACACACTTCTGTATCTGTAAAATCTTCCTTAATCTCCTGTTTTGACACCATCACCTTGATAAATTGTTATGGTTTCTCTACCTTGATTAGCGTGCACAGTTTTGGATTACTTATTATTTTGGCTAGACCTTGGCATGTAACTCTTAAACATATCATGTTATTCCAGTTGTTTGATTTGTCTCCAGCATCACCTTATTATTAACTTTTTGTGATTACATTTCTGCCTCATTTAACAGGGTTATAAGTCATCCCTTCGCTTGTTATTCAGCTATTGACATTTTACTCACACTGTCTGACACTTTTGATCACCTGCGGGCACTTATTATTCGACACTCCACTCAAACTATTTGTATGATCTTTTGATCTTTCTGCCCTTGATCTCTCTGCCCACAAATTCTGTGTTCTGTGTGCTCCTCCCTCACTTCACCTAACAAAGGGGCTATGCTCTGAAAGCATATGATTTCAAGTAAACCTGTCGGACTATAACCTGGTGTCGTGCTGAGAGCCTAGTATTTCTGGCTAAGGGAGCAAACTCTCAAAGAATAAAAGGTAGAGGATGGTGACAACATGAGGTAGGCTCGAAGTGAGTGGGCGCTATGAGAACAATTCAAACGGCCTGGAACTGCAGTATGGTCCAGTCCATAAGCTGGGTGCACGTCCCTGAGCACATGCTGTCCTTGCTGCGGCATTACAATGAAAGTTGGAAGTGTAGTCCAAGATAAATTACAGACACATAGTAAATGGATCAGAGATAGCACCGTGTGAGCTGGAGGAACACAGCAGGCCAGGCAGCATCAGAGGAGCAGGAAATTTCAAGTTTTTTTCTGAGGAAGGGTCCTGACCCAAAACATTTTCTTTCCTGCTGTCTGATGTTGCCAGGCCTGCTGTGTTCCTCCAGCTCCACACTGTGTTATCTCAGACTCTAGCATCGGCAGTTCTTACAATCTCTGAATAAGTGGATCAGAGATGTGCCGTGAGGGCTCTTAGGGGCTGAGACATGTTGGATGCCAATGCCTATAGATGTAGGTGTGGGTGGATGGTGCCCAGAGAACAGATTCCAAGATGTTGGTGCCCAATTTTCAACGTTTGAGGTGCTTTAGCGCAAATGGAAGGCCGAAGTTGCGAAGTAAATGCTCAAGATTTCCCAGTGTCTTAGGAAAGGTGTACCATTAATAAGGTGGATAACTAGGAATAATCCTACTTAATAGGCTGCTACTGCACACCTGGTGGAGTAAATGTTTGAAATGTGCTGCCATTTAAGTGGGACTGCATTGTCCTGGATGTGGTCAGGTTCTTGAGTATTGGAGATGGGCTAATCCAGGCAGTTGGGGATATGTCATCACACTATTGACTTGTGCCTTGTCGATGGCAGACAGACTTTGGGCAGTTAGGAGGTTTGACTCACTACAGTATTCCTAGTCTCTTTGACCTACTGTTGTAGCCATTGTATTTATATAACTAGTCCAGATCAATTCTGATTGATGGTAAACCGCAAGATGTTGATGGTAGGGGATTCAGCAATGATAGTGCCTGTGAATGTCAAGTGGTCTCGATCTTCTGTTCAGAAGAGATGGTTTCTACTACTAAAAGCAAGGCTGATCCAAATTTGAAACTCCTTCCCATGGTGGGCCAGAAGAGTGCAACAGAATTCTTCATCGGAACATTATCAGACAGATCCTGCCATCAAGCCTCATAGGAAGATACCACGGAAGGTGAATTTTCAGAAGAAGGGTACCCACCTGAAACGTCAGCTTTCCTGATCCTCTGATGCTGCCTGGCCTGCTGCGTTCCTCCAGCTGTACGCTATGTTATCTCTGACTCCAGCATCTGCAGTTCTTACTATCTCTGAGGTGAATAGTGAGGTAGAGTTTTAAAGGGTGTTTTAAATGTGATGCATTTGGGGAAGGAATCCCAGAGTTCAAACACTGGGCAGCTTAAACCTGATCAGATGATGATCGATCAATAAAAATTGGGCATGTGTAACAGACGAGAATTGGAAGATCACAAATGACTCTGAGGAACGTGGAAAAGGAAGAGGTTCCAGAGATCGGATGGGTTCGAGGATCTGGAAACTAGTAAAAGAATTTTATAATCTTTTAAAACAATGGAATGGGAACTCTTTGACAAAGCCAAGAGTTACAAACATTTTTTTTAATGTTTAACCTCATGTCCTTCCACAATAAAAATGCATTTTGCTTTGTCTTTGTATTTTACTTTCTGCTCTCTAATAAAACTGAATGTCAGAGATTATTGATGGTCTGCCAGGATTTGTACCAACACTTGAATGAAACAGTCAGACTTGGTTTAAATGGATATAGACAGACAAAGCATCTGAAGCTGTGCAAATGGTAACCAATGCTGGTTAGTCAAGGCTACGGTAATTTAGTTAAGTGTTAAAAATAGCAACTAGGATAATGCTCTGAGAAACCTTGTCTAAAGGCAGAGCAGGAGTCTGGTGTTGGATTTCAGTTCAAATAGCCCTGGTTGAAAATCTCTTTAGAATGAAAATTAGCAAGGTTAAAAATAACATCGAGCTGCATCAAGTGCAATTCTGAAAAGGTGATATTAAATTACTGGAGCAGAGAACTCCCAGCTCTGAGGCTGTTCACACAACCAGTGGTAGCTTTCCTTTAGCATTGAGGTAAGAGGAATTGTTCAGCTGGTCATCAATTATAGCAAACTGTCTTGCAGTGTGGGGCTATTGCTGTAGAATTACACTGTACAGTTGATAGACCAATAATGTTAAAATTTTTAATGTTCCATTCTGTTTATGAGTAAAAAGATTGGTTCCACAGAGGACATCCTCAAACGTCGCATGACTCACATTTAAGAGCAGAGGGTTCCGATGTTAGAATGAAGATAAGAAAGTAATAAGATTTGGGGATGTACCTGCCTTTCTTGTTAGGAGATAGATGTGAAGAAACAGAAGGAACAATTCATGGATTTACCACTAGAGATGCACACATTGCAATTTTACATTTTACTGGGGTGAAGGGCAGGCAACAGTCCTGCCAGAAACAGGCAGCCAGTATCCAATATTCAAAGTTGCTATGTCTGGCTTCTGATAGTAGGTTGACAGAAGGAGGGATATGGCGAGGAAAGTTAGCTTGTGGGTCCCAGATCAATAGGAGTGATCCAGCTTGGTCCTTTGCCTGAGACCAGGGAAAACAGACAGGATTGTATGGTGACAAAGAGCAATGAGCAAAGAATTGGCCAAAAGAAAGGCCATAATGAACAACACAACGCCACTTACCCAAGGGCGACAATTCACGAGTAGGTTAAATGTTTGTAAAATAGGCTAAAATTGTAAGACTAGGTGCAAGTTTGTTCTTTTTGCAAGACTTATGCAATGTTAAAGTAGATTAAGCCCTGATTGCGTACTGCTTGTTCTCAACAACGCTCCCTCTGAAATTGCGAAAACTGTCTCTGGAGGATGAGATGTATAATTTCTAAAGACTGGTATTCAAACACAAGGTGTGCTCATCAGCACTCTCTAACGTCCAGTGCCAACTGGGTAGTTTCTTGAATTATGGCACATTGGCAACGTGATGGCTCCAGAATGGCTTTTACCATTATAACCCATTACTTATCCACAAATGCACCTTCAGATGAGGGATACACATAAGTTTGAACATGGAAATTGAGAAGTTGCTGTAGTAAATGCATCACTTTGCTGCCAAATTTGGGAAAAATAGCACCTTGCTACCTGACTCCCACTCAAATGTATTGAGGAGCTTGGAGCTCCTGTACTGGTGTGGTGGGTAAGCAACCAGTTCTCCACAGAAAATTCAAGCTTGCTCATTTCAGTCTAAGTATCGTGTAATGGCATGGTAAGCTTTAATTATTTTGATCAACCTCTCTGGCACTGAAAATTAATTATTGCGAATGTGGAGCTAAATTCCTCCAGGTTTTAATTGTTTTGGGAGATAAATAATCTTTTGGCTTGTTTTTTGTGCTTTATTTACCCCCTCTCTTTCCTTTCATTGAATGTTTCTTACCTTATCTTAATTTTTCTTCCAAACCTAATTTGCTAGTGAATTCATCCGATGTACATTTAGATGAAGGGGTGGGAAAGGATGGGTGCTGAATTTGCTGATGACTTCCAGGTAGGTAGGAAAGTAAGTTGTGAATTTACATAACGAGGCTACAAAAATATACACATGGGTAGAGATGTGGTAAATGGAGTATACTGTGGAATTGTCCATTTTCATAGTGATGAAAGTGGTGGGAGATTGTGGAACTCTGAGACACAGCGGGATCTGGGTGTCATTGTGCGTAAATCAGAGACAAAAGTTCATTTGCAAGTAATTAGGGAAGCTAATAGAATGCCATCATTTATAATGAGGACAGTTGAAAACAAAAGTAAAGACATTATTAGATAACAAGGTGTAGAGCTGGATGAACACAGCAGGCCAAGCAGCATCAGAGGAGCAAGAAGGCTGATGTTTCGGGCCTATACCCTTCTTCAGAAATAGGGGAGGGGAAGGGGGTTCTGAAATAAATAGGGAGAGGAGGGGAGACGATAGGGTTCTAGGTCCAAAATGTCAGCCTTCCTGCTCCTCTGGTACTGCTTGGCCTGCTGTGTTCATCCAGCTCTACACCTTGTTATCTCAGATTCTCCAGCATCTGCAGCTCCTCCTATCTCTGTAAAGACATTATTGTTCAGTTATATAGGGAACTGGTGAGACTACATTTGTTGTACTCTGTACTCTGCCCAGTGTTGATCACTTTATTTCAGAAAGGGTGTAAATATGTTGTAGGTAATTCAGATAGGGTTTAGCAGATGGATACCTGGAATGACAGGCCTGTCTTATGAGGAAAGGTTATACAGGTTGCACTTGTATCCACTGGAGTATAGAAGAGTACAGGACGACTTGATTCAAACAAAAAGTCCTGAGATGTCTTGGCAGCGTAGGTATGCAGGGGATCATTCCTCATATGTGAAAGTCTAGAACTAGGCGGTCACTGTTTATAAATCACTCACCCATTTAAAACAGAAATTAGGAAAACATTTTTCTCTGAGGTTTTGTGAATCTTTGAAACTATATTTGTTTTTGTTCTATCTATTGTTGTCTTGAAAAGCCACCTCCATTTCACAAAGTTGCTGGAAAAGCTCAGCAGATCTGGAGCATCTGTGAAGGAAGGGTCACTGGACCCGAAACGTTAACTCTGTTTTTTCCTTCTCAGATGCTGCCGGACCTGCTGAGCTTTTCCAACAACTTTGTTTTTGTTCCTGATTTCCAGCATCCACAGTTATTTTTTTTAAGAAATAGACAGATAGATAGATTTGTGTTAAGTGCAGTTTATCAGCAGCTGGTGGGGTTATGAATTTCAGGTTATAATCAGATCAGCCATCATATGTCTGAGGAGCAGGCTTTAGGAGCTGACTGTCCCCTATTCCTCCGAATTTGAATGTTTGCCTGTGCACTTCTTTGCTCGCTGTCCTGCAATCTGATAGTTTAAACAGATGCACGGTTGGTGCCCTGTTTTCTCAAGTATCCTGGCGAGGTCGCCGTGCAGTTTGCATCTTAAACTTGCAGCCTGCTGCTAGGCAAAATATTGTCAACAGTTTAAGAACCAAAGCAAGTCTGACTAACAGCTCCTGCTGTTTGATGGCGTGACAAAGCCATTGCTTTCTTCTAGAGAATTCAGAAGTGTGAATGACACTGGGCTGTTATCATCAGATGAAAATGTGCACAATTAACTAACAAAACTGTAATGTTGAATCTCATTTGTTTGGTGAGCTGTTTTTATTGAATAAAAGGGCACTGACATTGGTTGAGTTTTTCTAGATGCTGCCTAGAATGCAATGGTTTGGATTAAGCCTCATGAGGTATGGCTCAACCACTGAATACGTACAGGGAAGGACCAAATTACAGCATCCGAGAAGAAAGTTACCATCTAGTGGGAGAATAAAATAAGGTTCAGACTTAATTGAGGAGGTTGAAGCTTATGAATCAGAAGTTACTTGTTTGCTAATGAGAGGAATCTTCAAGAAATATGAGGGGCCCAAGATTGAGATGAATAATACATTCAAATCCAGAAATATTGTCTGGAAGGATAACCAGACTCTCGTACCACTGCGCCAATATTACGCGTATACTTTTAACCAATGCCAGCATCTCACTGTCATTGACCAGCTAGTCTTCAACAAGAGGTTAATAATACCAAAAACTTTCTTACCACCAGGATTTCTTGAAAACAGTTGGAAATTACATCTCATCATGGGAGAGATGGTCAGATACATGGAAAGATTGCTATTTTGTATGCTGTAAACAATAACAGACTATTATTTGAGGTGAATTGAAATCAACTGTCTGCACAGCATCATGGCAGTGACATAATAAAATCACTTGTGAACCTACTCAACACTTTGGATTCCAGACATTGTAGACAATGGTGCACCCTTTTCGAGTGAACAGTATGAGAGATTCATGCATGAATACTGTCAATCACCACTAATTAGTGCAATCTTTATGGCAACATCTCTATCAATTAGAGTCCAACCCCAGGATAATTTATATGCAATATAAATATTGGTTTTCCCTTTGAATTGGTATTCTTGCAAATTGTCCTGATGGATGCAGGATGAAAGGTTTCAATAAAATGTGTTTTTTTTTAGCAGTACCCAAGTGCTGTATTACCAGAGGACTATTTGAATATGAATATTTCATGTGACCAGTTCATCTCACTATCCGAAAACAAATGGAAAATCTGATCAAGGTGTGTAGACAAACAGAGAATTGCTGAAGAAAAATAATGATTTGAATCTTACATTATTACCAATCCTCACAATCACAGAATAGGTTATAACTGCCAGAATTACTAGTGAGCAGAAAATTGAGAAGACAATCAGATAGTAAAACCTCACATTCTGGTGAATTACAGCAATAGAGTGACACAAGCCCAAGAAGACCAAAGGCCTAGTGCATCAATAAGAGGTGCTGAACACAAGAGATATCTCAGCAACAGCCACAGAAGACTATGAGTAAATGATCAACAGAGAGAAGAAACAATCAGAGTGAAAACACTACACTGCGTATGATCGAAACAGCTGATGGGATTTCAAAGAGACATCATAATGTATCGATATCATTGAGGAATAAACCAGCAGAAATCTGGAATTATTTCTCATAAGAAAAAGAAATGAATCTTTGCAACTAGCCGGGTAAAGGTTACTCACACTCACAGAGGGAAGAATGCACTATGCATGAGAACTCGGGAGACCTGAATCTGACTGCAGACAATTAGTAAAAACACTACAGAAATGAACGTGGTGAAATCAAAGACACTGATGAGATGTTTAGAATGTAAATGTAATCGGAGTAAAGACTCGTGGAATGATGTAGAGTAACAGAATAAAAATCAGAAACATAATGTCACAATAAAGATGTGCTAATATAGTTATCGATTCATACAATTCAAAAATAGACCCTTTGGTCCATCACGTTTTGGGCCAACCAAGTTTGCTGACTAGTCCCACTTGCCTGCATTTGGCCCTTTTCCTTATAAACTGTTCCTATTCATGTATCTATCCAAATGTCTTTTAAATGTTGTAACTATACCTGCACCTACCGCTTCCTCTAACACATCATTCCACATACGAACCACTCTCTATATGAAAAAGTTACCCCTCGGGTCCCTTTTAAATCTTTCTCCTCTCACCTTAGAATGTGCTCTCTAGTTTTTTGAACTCCCCCCACCCTCAGGAAAGGAATTTTTCTATTCACCTTATCTCAGCCCCTCATGATTTTATAAACCTCTACAAGGTCATGCTTCAACCTCCTATGCTCCAGAGGAAATAAGCCCCAGCTTATCCAGCTTGTAATCATAACTCAAACCCTTCATTCCCAGCACATCCTGGTAAATCTGTTCTGAACCCTCTCCAGTTTAATAATATCCTTTCAGGGCAGGGCGACCCAAACAGTACCCAGTACTCCATAAAAGTGGCCAGACCAACGTCTTGTACAGCCACAACATGACATCCCAATGCCTATACTTGGTGGCCTGAGCAATGAAGGCAGAGCATGCTGAATGCCTTCTTAACCATCCTGTCCACCTGTGATGCAACTTTCAAAGAATAATGTACCTGAACCCTTAGGTGTCTCAGTTTGACAACACTACCTAGGCACCTATCATTAACTGTATAAATCCTCCTCCTGTTTGTTTTTACCAAAATGCAACACCACATATTTATCCAAATTAAACTCTATCTGGTACTCCTCAGCCCATTGGCTGAATTGATCAAGATCCCTATATGATCTTAGATAATCTTCTTCACTGTCGACTATACCATAAATTTTGGAGTCATCCAAAAACTTACTAACCATGTCTCCTAAATTCTCATCCAAATCGTCTGTATAAATGACAAACAAAAGTGGACCCAGCAGCGAACCCCACAGAACACAGCTGATCATAGGCCTCTAGTCCAAAAAACAACCCACCACCACCACCCTCCGTCTCTTAACATCAAGAAAATTTTGTATCCAATTGATAACTTGTCCCTGAATCCCATGTGATCTATTTTGACTAACTAGTCTATCTTGCAGAACCTTGTCAAAGGCTTTACTAAAGTTCGTATAGACCATGTCTACCGTTCTGCGCTTAATCTTTTTGGTTATATCCTCAAAAAACTCAATCAAGTTTGTGGAATTTGATTTTTCATGCACAAAGCCATGCTGACTAAGACACATCAGTCCTTGCCTCCCTAAATGCATGTAAATCCTATCTCTCAGAATTTCCTCCAGCGACTTAACCCCCCCCGCCCCGCCATGATGTTAGACTTCCTGGCCTGTTTACCAGGCTTCTCCTTATAGTCTTTCTTAAATAAAGGCACAGCATTAGCCACGCTCCAGTCTTCCAGCACCTCACCCATGGCTGTAGACGACACAAATATCTTTGCTAGGGGCTCCGCAGTTTCTTCCCTAACTTGATCAGATCCCAGAGATTTAACCACTTTTATGTTTTTTTAAGACCTTCAGCACCTGCTTCAGTAATGTGGACTGTTTTCAAGACATCAATATTTATTTCGCCCAGTTCCCTAGCCACCGTGTCTTTCTCCACAGTAGAAACTGATGGGATGTATTTGTCAAGTGTGTGTCCTATCTCCTGTGGTTCCACAGGTAGGTGACCTCCGTGATCTTTAAGGAGCACTGTTCTGTCCCTAGCTGCTCTTTTGCTTTTAATGTACATGTAAAATCTTTCTGGATGGTCCTTCACCTTATCTGCCAAAACTACCTCATATCCCCTAAATGCCCTCCCAAATTTCTTCTTAAGAATGGTCGTAAAAACCGATCTGGTTCATTAATGCCCTTTAGGGAAGGAAATCTGCCATCCTTACTCAGCCTGACCTACATGTGGCTCCAGATTCACAGCATTGTGATTGACTCCTAACTGCCCTGTGGGCCATTATGTATGGGCAATAAATGATAGCCTAGTCAGCCACACTTCTATGTCATGAATGAATAAAAGAACATTAAAATCTATAGATCATGGGGTGGCATGATGGTTCATTGGTCAGCCCTGCTGCCTCACTGCGCCAGGGACGCAGGTTCAAGTTCAACCTCGGGCAACTGTCTGTGTGAGTTCCCTCCGGGTGCTCTGGTTTCCTGTCACAGTCCAAAGATGTGCGAGTTTGGTGGATTGACCATGTTAAATTGCCCATAGTGCCCAGAGATGTTCAGGTTCAGTGGGTTAGCCATGGGAAAAGGCAGGTTCGAAGGGATGCTGTTTGGAGGGTCAATGTGGACTCAATGGACCAAATGCCTGCTTCTACACTTCAGGGTGGGTATCTATGATTCTTTGGGCACCAAGGGAAGTGAGGCACACTAACTAGAATAATGAAGTTGAAATAGAATTTCAGCTGCTATCTTGCTGAATAGATTTGATTGTCAATGTATTTTTACATACGCTTTGATCATATTTTCATGTTTAAGACTACCGAAGGGACACATGAAATCGTTCAAGATAGTTCAACCTTTGGGACCTCATTTAATTTCTGGACCAAAAACAAATATATCCTGCAAAACAGTTGAATAATTATCATCTTTTAATACACTAACAACAGCAATTAGAAAGATTAAATGAGGCACAGAGATTGGAGTAGTCTCCATTAACAGTACAAAGATGTGCATTAAATCGAGCTGATTCCTACAATAACCTAATGACATTTAGCCACTATGAACATCACTTCAGGTATCAATAATGGCACACATTTAACAAGGCTCTTGCATACAGAAAACAGAACTTTAGAAGTTTTTTTAATGTAAAGTTCAGATTTATTTTGCTTCTGAGAAAAAGAGGATTTCTCTAGGAAATAAAATGGGAAAATGTCTGAAAAAAAGTCAGCAGACCCAGCACTGCATATTAGGGGAGAGAAATAGTTAATGTATTGAATTGGCTACAACTCTTCTTCACAGCTATTTCTGAACAATAGATGATGTGGAGTTGCCAGTTTTGGACTGGGATGGACAAAGTCAGAAGTCACGTGACACTAGGTATCCCCACCGTGTCTGTGTGGATTTCCTCCCACAGTCTAGAGATGTGCAGGTTACGGTGGATTGGCTGTGCTAAATTGCCCATAGCGTCAAGGGATAAGCAGGTTAGGTGGGTTGGCCATGGGAAATGCAGGGTTACGGGGAGAGGTGGGATGCTTTTTGGAGGGAGTCAATAGGCCAAATGGCCTGCTTCCACACAGTAGGCATGGTTATACACATGCATATACATACAAAGCATAGTAGAGCGTATCACAACGCACGATTTTACACACAAATTGGAATCTCTTTTTCTTTTGCGCCAGTATGATGCTAAGATTGGTAGGGTAGTCTGAATGAAGAGCATTATATTATGTCTATCAACATGTATGTTTATATTTTTAAATCTTACAAATAGAACACATCTGCATTGTTCCAGATAGCAAGCTTTATCAGAGATGCCTTACTTCCTGTTGTCACTTTTCAGTCAACATTTTTCTATCACAAATCCTATGTTTGCTTTGGTCATGAGAGCTGCCTATGTAAGCTTGTCATATTAATTGCATCCTCCTACCGATGGTGGGACTGCAACACCACCCTGTCATATTTTCTAGCTTCTTTGTTTATGCCATAGTGAAAATCCTAGTTTGGGAGTTTGGCTTCTTGACTCCCAGAATTGCAATGAGCTTTTGCTATTTGCCTACTTAATACAGAAGTTTTGATTAAGACCATAGCCCTGAAATGGAAATGCAGTTACAAAATCTGTATTCAGTGGCATTGTAAATGAATGACACAACCTCTAGGGTAGCATTGAACTGTCTCTTTTTGAAACTTGGCTGCTTAACTGCACAAACATTGCATAATACCAATGTACAGTGAATTAGGCGGAGAGTTTATTTTTGATAAAAAGACCAATAACAAAATTAAGAAAGATATTCTTGTCCAGCGAGTCTTCAGGATGCCTCTTTGACAAGTGGAAAGTATCAGAGGAGAGAGAAGGATTGGTGTGGGTTCCATGTGAGTTTTTCTTAATGAAACAAACCAGGTGGTCAGGACAATTCTGTAGCCAGCAGCATGAATAGAACCACTACAGTGTGGATAGAAGCTATTTGGCCCATCCAATCTGCACCAACCTTCCGAAAAGCATCCCACCCTATTCCTGTAATTATCATGGCTAACCCACCCAGCCTGCACATCCCTGAACACTACGGGCAATTTAATATGGCCAATCCCCCTACCCTGCACATCTTTGGACTGTGGGAGGGAACTGGAGCACCTGGAGGAAACCCACGCAGATATGGAGAGAACATGCAAACTCCACACAGTCATCCAATGCTGGAATTGAACCCAAGACCCTGGTGCTGTGGGGCAGCAGTGCTAGCCACTGTGCCAACATGCCACCGTGCTGCCTATTTGGGCAGTACTTCACTCCTACCTCTGATGGTCTGACTGTGGCCCTGAGAAATTTTGCTTAATTTGAAACACTGACAAGGCTAGGTCTTCCCTGGGTTGTATCAAATGCATGTTCACCTGCTTCTGGTTTGGACATTCTGCTGCAAGCCAAGGGCTCTGCCCAGCTGCAGCTCGTGCCTCGGCTGCTGTGGTATTTGCCCAATTGAATGCTGACTCCATTAAGTGGGATATGAGCACACACCAGGCTTGATTGCTTTCCTATGGAGAGCACAGCTGGCGTGGGTCATTTGTTTTACGATTGCAATTGGAAGAATTACCAGCTCATATAAAGGTACAACCTGCCAAATGACATGTTACCACCGCAGTCTGCCATTCACAATGCTGATCAAAAGATGGTTGTTTCATCAGACCCATGCATCACCTTTGGCCACTCTTTAAAGAACTGGAGGCTCACATCCTGAATGAAATTGCGAGAGCAGGTGTCCGAAAGATTGACTACTAGCACTACCGATGAGTACATAGACCCTTTGTAACTGTTGGTTTAAGGAAACTGATCAGTTTATCACAGCATGAGTTACATTTGCCAAGACCTCTCAGGCTCCCATCAGAGTTAAACTTGGATGCAGATCTGTTTGGACTGCTTATAAAATGAAGTAAGCAATCTGTACGTCAGTTCATTCAATTTACAGATATATCTGAATTGAAACTACCTGTACCATAACTTACATCAGACCCCACACATCTATGATCTCTGGCATTGACTTCCACTGCTTCCTGGTCTGGCAAGGTCCCAGTTTTAAGATTCTCATCTTTTCAATCCTCGCCATAGTCTCTTCCCTCTTTCCCATCTCTGACTTGCTTGAGTCCTTCAAGCCCCTTTTGTTCCTCTGATTCTGGTCTCCTATGCATTGCACATGTTATTTGATCCACCAATTAGCTCAGTTTTCCATTGAGGCCTTATGCTTCATTAGCCTGCCAACTACACCCCAAAAACCTTCATGTCACTTTTACTTCACTCTCTCTTCCTTAAAATGCCTGTTAAGACCTTACACTCTCACTCACGTTTTGTCACCTGTAACTAATATCCTCTTGAGTGACTTGGTCTCAAATTCTGTCTAATAAGCTTCACCACCACAACACTCCAGCCATGCACATTTTTCTAGGTGCTTTGTGAAGTAAAACACCTTTAATGCAATGTGTAGAGAAATTGCGCTTTGCATATTGTGGGTCAGTCACTGCAATTGGGTAATCTCATTACTATTGCATTCCATAATATGGCAACTAGGGAGGGCTGGAAATTGAGAGCAAGTACTGTCAAAATTCTAGCACGTGACTGGGGACTGTGGCTAAACTCTAGCCAGAAACATTATTGTCTGAAGTGCGATGTAGCGAACAGTCAAAATAGACTCACTTCAGAGATTACATTGGACTTGCTTTCTATAACTTTCAGAATAATATTTACCTGACTATTTTGGTTTAGTATTGACAGAGGAAAATGAGCAGAATGAATTACATTGTTTAGGTAGTTTTACAATTGTTTAAAAAAAAGTTACATAAAATTCATGCAAGTTTTTGACCTGAAGAGTGTTCAGTTGGATGAAGTACTTTGGACTACCAGCCAATGTTTAACAGTATTCCACATGAGTTGGTGCTCGTGATCATAAGTGTTTCAAGAATCCAGCGGGATTTCTGTATTCTATTCCAGCGAGAGCTTGGGAATTTATATGTCTTGCTGAAATAGAATAAATGGAGAGAGAGGTTTAAACCACTTATATTAAAATCTGAATGCAAAAAGCAGAGTTTATTGTTCTCTAGAGATAATGGGAATTGTAGATGCTGGAGAATCCAAGATAACAAAGTATGAAGCTGGATGAACACAGCAGGCCAAGCAGCATCTTAGGAGCACAAAAGCTGACGTTTCGGGCCTAGACCCTTCATCAGAGAGCTCTGATGAAGGGTCTCGGCCCGAAACGTCAGCTTTTGTGCTCCTAAGATGCTGCTTGGCCTGCTGTGTTCATCCAGCCCCACACTTTGTTGTTCTCTATGTGGCTCATTAAAACATAACCACAAAGCATACAATGGTTTGAAATATAATTAGCACCTTCAAGGAATTGGTGAAAAATTAAATTAATTTTCAATAACCAACCACTGACAGACAATTTGGCATGTTTAAATAATCCCACAGCATTTTTTCGAGGCGGCACGGTAGCTCAGTGGTTAGCACTGCAGCCTCACAGCACCAGGGACCTGGGTTCGATTCCAGCCTCGGACGACTGTCTGTGTGGAGTTTGCACACTCTCCCTGCGTCTGCATGGGTTTCCTCAGGGTGCTTTGGTTTCCTTCTACAGTCCAAGATATGCAGGCTAGGCAGATCGGCCATGCGAAATTGCCCGTACTGTTCAGCGATGTGTAGATTAGATGGGTTATGGGGGATGGGTCTGGGTGGGATACTCTGAGGTTCGGTGTGGGCTAGGGGGCCTGTTTCCACACTGTAGGGATTCTATGATTCAATAATACGTTTTGATACAGTTCATGCAGGACTTATTTGCAGATTGCATCCCACTCCCATTGCAACTCATAACTGAATGATTATGTCGCTAGCTAATGAGCTATTGAGTAGCACATTGCACACGTCAAACCTTTCGGAAGGTCAGTGAGCTGTTGAACTGGCAAATTGAGCAAAAGGTTCTTGATTTGAAAACAGCTGTTATCTGCCAGCAGTTTTCTGAAAGAATGGTTTATTTAAAGAAAAATGCGAACAGAAGTCTGGTATTTGTTCAAAAATCAAGAGTCTGCAACAATGATAAGATGTTCACCCATTCATTAACTCTGCCTCTTGAAGATATTTTTTTATCAACCTGTTCAGAAATGTTATGACTACACCTCTGGAGCAGGTGGGACTTGAATGTGGTTTCCTCGCTTTGAGGTAGGGACATTACCACTGGAGCACAAGAGTCCTTACTCTGTCTCTTTTAAACTGCTTCTCTAAATTAGGTAATTTGAAGTATAGTTGTGTTCCATTGTAATTTCTTGTGAGTTTAACTCTCTTTTAAATTGTTGTTTTGCAGTTGTGACAAAGTTTTTCAGTTTGAATATGTGGGTCTTCAAATTTGCCTGAAGTGAGCTCAAAAACTATGTCATAAAAGACATGGACATGAGAGATGTAGCAGTAAATTGCAACTAATAACATGTTGGTTCAGTGGTTGTATTAGCATAGAAACATAATTGGGTAAAATTTGATATTGGGTCACATAAGGAGGTCAAAGATGTGTGTTTTTACAATTGCCTTAAAACGTAAAGTGGGTTTGGGGGGAGTTCCTGGTCTGAGCACATAAGTTGCTAAAGCCACTGCAGCTCATGGTGGAACAAACAAAATTGGTGTGAGCAAAAGACCAGAGTTGGAAGAGTAAAACGAGTCTCAAAGGGCAGTAGAGCTGGAGCAGGTTAATAGAGAGTAGGCAGAGAAAGGAGAAGTAAAATTCTTGAAAATACACTATCATCAGGGAGATAAATATTTCTAAGGAGTGTTAGTGAGTAATAGTATTCAACTACTTAGAGTCATTGAAACAGAAAATATATTTTAATATTCCTTAGTCATGAGAGGGTTGCAACTGAGGAATTCTCTTCTGATGTCGTCATTTCCAGTCCTGACAGTTTAACAACAACATTTACTGTAAGTATGAACTTGGGATTAGTTTGCTGACGTATCAGCAGTCAGTTTACTTCAACCTCTTTTATGGTGATCTGGTTGTAATATATATTTTGAGTAGTCTTTCCAATTCTGGTTACGGAGGCTCAAGACAGACATCTATTAGAGCTACGCCATGAGACTAATCACTAAAATCACAAAATGATTGCAGTGGAGAGAATGGTCATTTTTACTGAAGGTTTGTTAATTGTGTTATCATGGTTAAGTACACATGGCCTGCTGCTTAATCTGAAGTACAAAAGTACAAAGAACGAAAGTCCAAAATAAAAATGAAGAAAGACGAGCCCTCTTGTGCTGTGGTGGTATTGTCCATACAGTCTGGACTGGGAGACCCCAGTTCAAGTCCCATCTGCTCTTGAGGTGTGTAATAATATCACTGAGCAGGTAAATTAAAGAATAGGAATTTTAAAAAGTGGAGGATATCAGACTCTTTTGCGATGCAGTGGTAATGTCCCCCTGTCTCTGGACCTGGAGGCCTTGAAGTCCCACCTACACCAGAGGCGTGTTGTAGCATCTCTGAGCAGATAAAGAAAGAAAATATGAGCGATTTTTAAAAAATGTAATGATTGGGGTCTTTTGTGGTGAGGTGGTACTGTCGCTACCTCTGAGCCAGGAGACTCCAGAGGTGTGTTGTAACATTGCTGACCAATAAAGAAAGATAATACGGATGATTTGGTCTTGTTTTGTTTAAAACGAAATCAATAAAGACAGTGGCAGTAGGGAGTTAATGTGTAGTGATGATGTATCGAGCCACTAAAGAGACATTGGGTCAGATGACTAAAAGTTCAGTCAAAACACCAGGTTTTAAGAAATATCTGAAAGATGGAAAGGGACGTGGAGAGATCTGGGGAGGAAATTCCAAAGCTTGGAACCTAGATAACTGAAGTCAATTGTGGATCAGTTATAAAGGAGAATATATACGAGGCCAGGACTATACTAACACAGCAGTGTTTTGGCTGAAGATCACAGAGATAGGGCTGTTGAGGGACTTGAAAACAAGGATAAAAAATTTAAAATCTAGTTATAGCTTGACCTGGTGCCGATGTCAGTGAGCACAGATAGGGGAATACCGTTCCGATGTTTGCAATCATTGTGAGAATTTTCTTTTGTGCAAAGCACTTTGAGAATTTCAATGCACTAGAGCAGCGTATCAATGTAAAGTTGTTACATTATTTCCTTCTCAGAGAGATATGTAACTGACAGTGGAGAGTCTGCTATCTGTTCTTGCAAATGCTTGTGCACTTGGCCATGTCTGAACACTGCTCACTCACGTTGTTAATGTTGGAGTCATGGGGGCAGTCAACTGTTTCTGCTAGCATTGCAAAAAGATTAAAGCAAACTTTTGTAAAGCTCCTTCATCCAGGGCCTTAGTGTGCAATTTGCTTATAAGCAAACCTGAAGCTTCCTATTGCTATTAATTAGCATGTGCAACAAATGCTTTCTCAATAAAAGTGAAAGAAGAATCCTTCTTGAGAGTCTTCCAACATTTTATAATAATTCAGTCTATGTTACAGAGCTGTTTCAAAATGGAAGCATTTCTATTATATAACCTGATTCCAACTGTGTTGGATTAGCTCTTTTATACAGTGGCACGATAACAGAGTCTGGTTCTTGTTGCTTGCCTCTTAACATGTGAGACACATTGTTCGCCTATGCTGGCCTTTATAACCAGTTCTAATGGGAGGAAGCAAGGGAAGTAATGGAAAATAATAACACATCCCTGCAATCAGGAGATAGCAAGTCCAAAGCATATGATTGAAGAGTCTTACTGATGTCACAGGAGGCCTACCCAATATATCAAACATTCCTTTCTCTCTGATATCCTGGATAATGTTCATCCGACAACTAGCAGCACAAACATAGGTTATCTGGTCGTTAGCACATTGCTGTTTGTTGGAACTTGCTGTGTGCCAACTGGTTTTCCTATGTCACAACAGTGACTACACTTCAAAAATATTTGATGAACAAAAGCACTTTGGGAGGACCTGAGATCATGAAAAGTGCAATATAAAAGCACATCTTTCAGGGTTGTTAATCTACCACCAAAAAATTTGAGACTTTTCAATTCAGCAAGGATTAGGTTGTCATACCCAGTTTTATTTGAAACTGCAATCATGTACATTTAAGAACTTTGTGGATTTTTACAGACTTCTGTTTGATTCTAAGTGCATTTGAGTCCAGTTCAAGTCGAGCTTCATTTGTTTCCTTGGCAGCTTGAAACACAAAGTTGTAGTGTAACCGAGGGGCCAGTCTTCCTTCTGACGCCCACATAGGCTTGCATTTAAATTAAAATCTATTAAATATCATTAAGTGCTCCCAACATTTTCAAAACTCCTCCATAGTTCCCAGAAGTGTATTAGTAACTAGTAATAGGCCAGCTACATTGTCCTGGCAAATGCTCAAAAGTGTTCTGCGGTCCTTGGGATCATTATTATACAAAGAGGTTTCAATAAAAGAAGCATTGAACAATATCACTTATAACTGCATATGTTTACACTCAGGTTTACTTTTGACTTCCTCTAAGAATTCTGTTCTAAGATGTATCAATGTTAAAGTTCGAAAGGAACAGCCACAAGTAAGCACTATGCTGTGGGGAACTAGGCTTGCGATCAGCTATCGTAGTCTGGAGTACTGACCACTTGTTGCTGCGAGTCTGACGTACTGACCTCTACAGTGCAGAAGCTCAATGCCAGCTCTCAGATCCTTTCTCCTATCTTCTCCCGGACCATGACACAACACGCCTTTGTATCAACTATGATAACTGACCTCATTTCCTCTGGTGACCTGCCCCCACCCCCAATGCCTTCAATCTGACAGTCCCCTAGCCCCGCACAGCTCACTTCTACCTCCTTCCAAAAAGCCACAAACAGCACTGTCTGGACAGACCCATTGTTTCAGCCTGCTCCTGCCCCACAGAAATCATCTCTTCTTACCTTGACTCAGTCTTGTGCCCCCGGCCCACTCCCTGCCCACGTACATCCATGATTCATCTGATGTTTTACGCCAGTTTCGAAGCTTCCAGTTTGCCGGTTCCAGTCGCCACTTCTTTACCGTGGACATGCAATCCCTTTACATGTCCATTCCCCACCAGGAGGGTCTTGGGGCTCTCTGCTTCTTCTTGGAGCAAAGACCTGAAGAGTCCCCACCCAACACCACCCTCCTCCGCTTGACTGAGCTTGTCCTCACGCTGAACAACTTTTAACACCTCTCATTTTCTTCAGGTCAGAGGGATGGCCAGGGGTCCCAGTTATGCCTGTCTCTTTGTGGGGTACATGGAGCATTCCTTGTTCCAGTCCTATTTTGGTCCCCACCCACAACTCTTTCTCTGACATATTGATGATCTCATTGGTGCTGCTTCCCTCTCTCATCCAGAATTGGAAAAGTTCATCAGTTTCACTTCCAGTTTCCACCGTGCCCTCATTTTCACCTGGTCTATCTCTGGCTCCTCCCTTTCCTTCCTCAACATTTCTGTTTCCATTTCTGGGGATAGACTGGCCACTAATATCCACTATAAACCCACAGATTCCCACAGTTACCTGGACTGTATATCCACACACCCCACTTCCTATAAAGACTCCATTCCATTCTCTCAGTTCCTCCATCTCTGTCGCATATGTTCAGATGAGGCCAACTTCGACAAGGGAGCCTCTGAAATGTCCACCTTCTTCCTCAACCGAGGATTCCACAGCTCCATTATCAACAGGGTCCTCACTCGGGTCTGACCCATTTCCCACACTTTCGCCCTCACCCCTCCTCTTCCCTCCCGCAACAGCGATAGGGTTCCCCTTATCCTTACCTACCATCTGACCAACATCCACATCCAGAAGATTATCAGATGCCATTTCCACTCACACGTCACCCCCCCTCCCTTATCCACCTTCTGCAAGGACTATTCCCTCCGGGATAGCCTGGTCCGCTCTTTCTTTACCCTCAACACCTGCCCACAGCCCTACGGCACTTTCGCCTGCAACCAGCGAAGGTACAACACCTGCCCATTTGGCTCCTCCCTCCTCAGTATCCAAGGGCCCAAACATACCTTTCAGGTGAAGCAACTCTTCACCTGCATTTCCCAGAATCTAGTCCACTGCATTCCTTGCTCACAATATGGTCTCCTCTTCATTTGGGAAATGAAGTGTAGACAGCTTTGTAGAACATCTATGCTCTGCTTGCAAAAAAGACCCTGAACTTCCAATTACCTGCCATTTTAACACCCCACCCTGCTCCCTGTCCAACATCTATACCTCTGACTTGCTGCAGTGTTCCAGTGAAGCCCAGTGCAAGGTGGAAGAATAACAGCTTATTTTCCACTCGGGGACCCTGCAGCTCTCTGGACTCAATAATTTTAGGGCCTAAACTCCCCCCCTGTCCCTGCCCCCACCCCACACACAGTCTGCCACTACACATCCCCTGTTGTTAGTCACTAACAGTCCCCATTAACAAATATTCACCCTCCCAGCCTGATTGTTAGCAACTCCTTTGTTTGTCCAACTGCCTTCCTCTCTCTTTGGGCTCTATCCTATTGTTTACTCCCTACCCCACCCACCTCCCTATTTCCTGCATATAAACTGACGTTTTCCCAGCCACCATCAGTTCTGAGGAAGGGTCACCGGACCCGAAACATTAACTCTGTTTTCTCCTCCACAGATGCTGCCAGACCTGCTGAGCTTTTCCAGCAACTTTTGTTTTTGTTCCTGATTTACTTTGAATGCCTCAGTGCCTTGCTCTGGGTAGTTTCTCTTATTCCCTTATGGAACATGGGTGTCGCTGGCTGGACCAGTAATTATACCCCGTCCCAGGGTGTCCCTGAGAAGGTGGTAGTGACTTCTTGAACCACTCGAGTGCATTTGATGTAATGCCACTGGGGAGGAAATGCCAGGATGTTGACCCAGCGACAGGGAAAGATATATTCCCATTTCTCCATGGTTACAAGCTAATTGGCTTCTTGCTTTCCTTGGTGCATGATTCTGTGGGGATCAATACAATTGTTTCCAAGAGCTTCAAACTAACCAATTGTCATGACTCCTTATCAACCTCCACTGTCACAAGAGCTATGGCACAGGTTTAAATGATCTGTCTCATTACCAAGGAGGTTAATTTTCCTGATTTTAAATGCTACCTAGGATAAAAGAAACCTGCGATAATGGGAACTGCAGATGCTGGAGAATCCAAGATAATAAAATGTGAGGCTGGATGAACACAGCAGGCCAAGCAGCATCTCAGGAGCACAAAAGCTGACGTTTCGGGCCTAGACCCTTCTTCAGAGAGGGGGATGGGGTGAGGGTGCTGGAATAAATAGGGAGAGAGGGGGAGGCGGACCGAAGATGCGGAGAAAAGAAGATAGGTGGAGAGGAGAGTATAGATGGGGAGGTAGGGAGGGGATAGGTCAGTCCAGGGAAGACGGACAGGTCAAGGAGGTGGGATGAGGTTAGTAGGTAGGAGATGGAGGTGCGGCTTGGGGTGGGAGGAAGGGATGGGTGAGAGGAAGAACAGGTTAGGGAGGCAGAGACAGGTTGGACTGGTTTTGGGATGCAGTGGGTGGAGGGGAAGAGCTGGGCTTTTTGTGTGGTGCAGTGGGGGGAGGGGACGAACTGGGCTGGTTTTGGGATGTGGTGGGGGAAGGGCAGATTTTGAAGCTGGTGAAGTCCACATTGATACCATTGGGCTGCAGGGTTCCCAAGTGGAATATGAGCTGCTGTTCCTGCAGCCTTCGGGTGGCATCATTGTGGCACTGCAGGAGGCCCATGATGGACATGTCATCTAAAGAATGGGAGGGGGAGTGGAAATGGTTTGCGACTGGGAGGTGCAGTTGTTTATTGCGAACCGAGCGGAGGTGTTCTGCAAAGCGGTCCCCAAGCCTCCGCTTGGTTTCCCCAATATGGAATAAGGTGTCTTTCTCACAGTGCTTTTGGTTTTTCGTGGTAACGTTAGATTGTTGTCAACTCCTAGAGTGATAGGAAATCCTCAATTTGATAGCTAGACAGTTTGATCAAGGTCTTTGCTTGTGAGACATGCTTTTCCATGTCTTGGAGAATGTTTGTTTTTTTTCCCTCCACTCTCAAAGAGTGAGAAAAAGAGAGACCCATCTTTCCTCACATGCTTCCTGGAGATGTGAGTGTCCCAGGTCTGTGACAAACAGTAACTTAAAAGCCCCAAAAGTTGTTGCTGGAGATAACCCAGTGTGGAGCAGGAGGAACACAGCAGACCAGGCAGCATCAGAGGAGCAGCAAAATTGATGTTTCGGGTCAACAATGCTGCCTGGCCTGCTGTGTTCCTCCAGCTTCACACTGTTTATCTCTGACTCCAGCATCTGCAGTGCTTGATAACAAAGTGTGAAGCTGGATGAACACAGCAGGCCAAGCAGCATCTCAGGAGCACAAAAGCTGACGTTTTGGGCCTAGACCCTTCATCAGAGGTTACCGTCTCTGAAAATTTGTTGCTAGGCAGTTTTTCAAACTAACGACAGCTGGTGCCAGTTTGTCTCATAAGGGTATCAAATCCAGCGTCTCCAAAAGCTGTATAACCTCATGTAACCAATCAGTGAACACCACAATGTTTCACTTCTAACCTGCAAGTTCTGTGAAAAAGAAGCACATAATTTGTCTGCGACACAACAGTGTCCGGACTTCAGTTATTCCCAGTTAATATTTCAGAAAAAGAAGTCATGTTTATACAATCATCCATTCCCACTCAAAATTGAAAATTAGGTTCAGCCTTGCCAGTAACCACACAGTTAATAGTGAAGTTATTGTTTGTAATGCAGGCCTAACCAACAGCCATTTACTTTGGTGAGTGAGCTGGGGAACCATATGAGGTCCAAATTACAACCAGCTTCCCCAGAAAACAGCCAGATAAATTGAAAACCAGAGAAGATCCTTCAGGCTCATTCATCTTCATGATGACATAGCCAGCTCTGCTTGTACTTAAACTGGCCTTTGGGTAATTATACCTCATTTACAATCTCTTGTATGCTCTGACTAAGTAAATAGATTTTGCAACCTTTGAGAGTTCGCGGAATACTTTTAAAACAATTTAGCTCTAAATCTCCAAAACAAAACCATCTCTCTGGAATGCAGCTCATGCAAATTTGCAGTTGACACATCTCAAAGTTCTTTAACTCGGTAAGCCCACCTTCTGCATTTTAGCTCTTAATTTCTAGCGGTTGACCTCGTACATTAACATCGTCGCAACTTTTAAGTGCATTAGTCTCAAGTTTTGTTTTAATAGCATTTATTCCATTTTCTACAATCAAACTTAAAACCTTAAATTAGAAGTGATGTGCTAGATATGTGAACAATGAATTAATCCTCAACAATGGTTATGCAAAAATCAGATAGGTATAGTTTGTGACAGGTCAGTTCTGCCTTGTGAAATATTATTGACTGCAAGAACTTTGTTTTGCAAGTCCTGGTTACCTTTGAAACTAACTGAGCCAGGACCATCACTTTAAACCAATTTTAAAACTCAGAAATAATCCCACGTATCTCTGTTGACTCTGTGAATTGATGGCTTTTGAGCTGGTGGCTTAATCTAATCTGAACTGGGTGTGGGTGGGGGTGGTGGGCAGTAAATAACCCACCATGCTGTCAACTGTTAATCTAAAATTGGTTGTCAACAACAACTTGCATTTACATGGCTCCTTTTCAACATAGTAGGTGTTTGGGGCCGTAGCCAGATCAAATTTACATCAAGTCAGAGGAAAAGACTGAGATAGGTTTAAGGAGCATCTCATATTGAGAGTGAAGATGTTTGAGGGAAGAATTCCAAGACAGATTGGCATAACAGGATAACAATCACAGGTGGCAACTCTGGCTGAAGTGCCTTCTTAAAATTGAGAGAGGAAACGCTGGTTGTAACATCCCAGCTGCTAATAGTGCCAGGATAAGATCCTGCCCAATCTGTAAATTCTGATTCTGTTCTGAGGTGCCCATTTTATCCACCTACTAATGGTTTGCTGCTTTTTCATTCACCTTTGTTGATCGTGTTTTACTGTTCACTCGAAGAGTCTTGAGTTGCGGTGTTAACATTGTACTTTTATGTGTATGTTGTAGCCTGGAGCTATGGACAGTGATGGTAAAGTTCCCAATTTTGCTGTCATCACCTGGCTAACCAGGAATCTCTCCTGTTCTTGCTGCCTGCCTTTGGCATGCACAGGCAAGATTTTTGGGTTTATGCTAAATCTTCCTTGACCGATAATCCTGGCGTGAGACTTGTGCCTAGAGTATTCCTCTCAGAGGCAGAGACACTTCCCTGTAACAGCTACTATTTACCTATAAATTGAACTGAATTTAGTTTGACCAAGAGAATTGCTTAATAGTTGGGACCAAAATAGGAAGAAGTTAGCTGACAGGTCCTAAAAAACCTGGAGATGCTTTCCAAATTTGTCTCTGGAATGCAGTTGCGCCCAAATTCACAATTATTCCTAAGAGAGGTTATCTTGACTTTTTTTACTTGAATTAAAACAATCGGAGTTTAAAAGGAGATGAAATTAATTCTGCATATCCAGACTGAGCAAGCACTCCTCCTCTGTCCTTTCTGATGGGCGGCTGTACACATGGGAGAGGAGGGGGAATGGTGGTTGTCTTTAAATGAACTGCAGGGTGTCTGGGTTAGTAGAGGAGGATTACTGTTGCGTACTGCAGCTACAAGCTGCAGTAAATATGCGCTAGGTTGGATTTACTAGCCAGGCAGCAAAAGCAGCTCCACGAGCTTGGGTAGGAGCAGATGAAGATTCATTGAGATTAAATGGCAGAGCAGACTTGTTGGGCTGAGCAGCCTACATTTGCTCCTACATCTTGTGGAAAGCTCTCACTGGTGCAGTGCCATTCCTCATTCTCGCTGTACCTGCCTTAAGACACTCAGGATTGTTTGGAAAGCAGAACGTTTCTTCGAGAAATCTAGTATTCCCTTTAAAATGGTTGAGAATAGTTTGTACCCCTCCTGGTGAGACATGTTGGAGAAATGCCAAGTATTTTGGGGGCTGGGGCACTTAACCATTCAGGAGGATGCTGCATATCCTGGGATAAAGTAAAGGAAGAGAGAAAATCACAGTCACTGATATTATTCTTAGGAGATGGTGAGGAATGGAACTGAGCTTCTCTGACGAAAACAGGATGGAAAAACCCACAGATAAGTAAAATATGAGATAATGTGGAGTCCTTTATACATACACTTGGACGTTATTGACTTGAGAAAGGCCAGCAGTTAACTTTATTACTCTGGGAACAGTGGACAGTATCACTGCTGGTAACACAGCAGCAATGATTAGAGACCATTTCCTCGGCAGCGATAGTTCTGATCAGCACAGTGAAGCTTTATTCAGCTGATTTCAGTCCTGCCTACTATCCTGCCGAAGCTAACAATGTAACTTTTGTGAGGTGTTGGATCCTTCAACACACGTTTATTCTGAAGTGATTTTCCCATCTAGTGCTCCCTGCCACCTTAACAAATCCCCACATGCTGCCCAGACATACACACACAGACACACACCAATAGACAATCAGAGAGAGAGAGAGCCAGACACTGACAGAGAGACAGACACACAGAGAAAGACACTCATTCACCAGCAGATCTAGATGGACAAAGAAATGCATACATAGTTTCACACAGACAGACAGACGGACACGTACACGTGCGCGCGCGCACACGCACACCACCTTAAGGAATTATTTGGAAGCTGCCAATTTAAAACGGAAGTGTCACTGCAGCTATACTCAATGTTTCAGCATTTTGGTTTCAATGGTGGCGAGTTCAATTCCATTCCATGGAATTTAATCTCTGTGTAGATTGGGGCTGCAGTGTTCTTTAGAGTTATTTATTCATGCGATGGGGTCTTTGCTGGCTGGACCAGCATTTATTACCCATTCTTAATTGCCCCAGGGATGGTGATGGCGAGCTGCCTCGTTGAGCCAGTGAAATTCATAGCAGCTGGACACACCCACAATGCCATTAGGGAGGGAATTCCAGGATTTTGACCCGGCGACAGTGAACGAGTAATGATATATTTCCAAGTCAGGATGGTGAGTGGCTTGGAGGGAACTTGCAGGTGATGGTGTTTCCAAATATCTGCTGCCCTAATCCTGCTGGGTGGTAATGGTCATGGGTTTGGAGGTGCTGTCTGAGAGCACTGGTGAGTTGATACACTGCATCTTGTAGAAGATACGCACAGCTGTAACTGTGATGGAAGGAGTGAATGGTGGAGGCGGCCAATCAAGCGAGCACTTTTGTCCCAGACTGGTCAAGCTTCTTGAATGTGGTTTAAGCTACATTCATCCAGGCAAGTGGGGAGTAATCCATCACGCTCCTGGTGTACAGAATTAGGAAGGTCAGGAGTTGCATTATTGCAGAATTTCCAATTTCTGACCTGCTCTTGTAGCCACAATATTTATATGGCTTGGTCCAGCTCAGTTTCTGGTCAATAATAACCAATTTTTGATAGTGGATGTTGATGCCATCATACTGCAAAGAATTTACAGCACAACAACAGGCCGTTTGGCCCCTCTGTTCAATTCTGGCACTTTTGAGCCAAAGAAACATTCTCCTATCTTACTAGGACCTAACTAAGCCTTCTGTTTCTGCATCTTCACAGCTTTACTTCATTGTCTCTAAATGCGCCTATTCTATTGACCCCTATTGCTTCTTGGTCCAGGAAGTTCCACATTCCCACTGTTTTTGAGGCAAAGAGCTTTCTTCTGAATTCTTTCTTGGATTTCATAGAATCCCTACAGTGCAGTTAGAGGCCATTCACCTCATCAAGTCTGCACCAGCCCTCCAAGAGCATCCCACTATGCTACATAATGCCCCTTCTCAATAGTAATGGTCTGATATTGGTATTTTTTATCAATATGTAGAAATATCAGGGACTGGTCAGTGAGTTGTATTTTTATACTGGCTGATCACTAAAAAATGAATTTGCGGAGATTATAAAGATGTGCATACACTCGGAATCCAGATGGCACAGATAGATAATATAAAATCAGTTTTAAAGTAAAAGATTTGCATTCATTGTTTGCCTACTTACAATGCTGCACCCTCTGGCAGGTTGATGTTATTTTAACAGGGAAACTTAGTGCTTTTTTGAAATAGTCAAGTGAGATAATTTTAGAAAAGGAATGATGATTTGAACCAGAATCTGCCTGAAGAATCCCCAAGGAATTTTTTCTTTACAGGAATTTCATTTGGCTGCTTTGCTCCCTAAAGTCTCCAGGGTTCAACTTTGGAATTAGGGCTATTAATGTGAGCCGACAGTCAGTGTGACACTGGAGTCATTTCTCCATTTGTGAAGGTACTGAGGTTACGAATTCCAGAGTCCCATGGTTAGATTACCTACAATGTGGAAATAGGCCCTTTGGCCCAACAAGTCCACACCGCCTCTTGAAGCATCCGACCCAGACCCAGACCCATCCCCTATAACCCACACACCCCTGAACGCTATGGGCAATTTAGCACGGCCGATCCACCTAGCTTGCACATCTTTGGACTGTGGGAGGAAACTGGAGCGCCTGGAGGAAACCCACGCAGACACGGGGAGAATGTGCAAACTCCACACAGTCACCTGAGGCTGGAATCGAACCCGGTCCCTGGCGCTGTGAGGCTGCAGTGCCAACCACTGAGCCACCGTGCCACCCAACCGGTTAGTAAGACATTGGGTGGAGGAGGCGAATAGGGGAGGTGATGGCCTAGTGGTATTATTGCAAGACTGTTAATCCAGAGACTCAGCTAATGTTCAGGGGACCTGGGCTTGAATCCTGCCACAGCCATTCATTTGGAATTCAATTAAACAAAATCTGGAATTAAGAGTCTTAATGACGACCAGTGTTGATATTTGGGGGGTAAAAAAATTCTGGTTCACTAATATCTTTGAGGGAAGGAAACTGCCGTCCTTACCTACATGTGACTCCGGACCTACAACAATGTAGTTGACTCTTTACTGCCCTCTGGGCAATGAGGGATGGACAATAAATGCTAGCCTAGCCAGCGATACCAACACTGAATGAATGCGAAAAGGGTTAAATTTGCGACTGTCATCTCTATTAATGCCCTGATTATTGTGCTGGTTACGGTAATCTAGAAGATTTTAATAGTTTGTTCTTAAGAGCCTAATTGTCTTTGCAATTGTATATTACTTTAAATCTCTCCCCCAAGCCACTAATAATCGATTTTGATCATTTCTTTTATAAGAGTGAGGGGTTGCTTTGGGAACTTTTATCTCCTTGTCTTCTCTTATGTAATGGACATTCAAGTAAGTCACTGTCAGCTTGGCAACTGATAGTAATTCTGTCTGTAACTATAGGAGGTCATGATGTCAGCCCACCTCTTCCACCATTGGAGCTTCAGTACTAACTTTGTGTGCAGGTTTGGAGAGACCCAAACAGTGCTGTACAATACTGAGGAATGATTCCCAATGAGACTGAATGATGAACTAATCACCTTAAACTCAGCAAACGAGGAAGCTATTGCTTTACTCTGGGGTTTAATAATTCTGAGATTCTGTGAATCCAAGGGCGCAGGTGGAGCTCCATGCATTCTTCCTCATTAGATAATTCTCTAATGAATGTCTCAATTGGACCTGCCTCCATCATACTCTGATACAGCACATGTCAGCTTTCGCTGCGTGAGAAAAAAGTTTTCTTGTATTGCCAATGCCTTGTTTTCTGCTTACCTTAACATCTGTGACTGCTCATTTCCAAGCCTTTCACAACTGGCAAGAGTTCCTCTCTATCCGGACACTTTATCATTTCAAACACCTTTACCAAGTCTCCTCTCAACCTTCCAGGGACAACCATCCCGGCTTCCCTGATCTATCTTTGTGTCTGTATCTCTTGACCCATTTTCCTGATTTTTTTTCTGCCAATGACCTCTTCAGATAAATAAATAACTTTGAGCCCATTGCTGAAATTTGAGTCTATAATACAGACTGATGCATCAATCCTTTACCAAGGGAGTGCTACACTGCCAGAAGTGCTCTGTTTCAGGTGGTGTTAAATGATTCAGCTAGTGAGAATTTAAAACCTCCCGCTGGATGTTGCAGATGGAAAGATAGCGGCAGAATTGTAGTAAGAGAAAAGCCTGAGAGTTTTGAGAAAGCTTCAGCTCCCTTAGCAGCATGGTGCTGTTACCAAATTGCTGGGGAAGTGGTAGGATATTTCCTCCCACCTCTCCTCCCTCAAACCACTGGATCTCCACCTTTTCCCCCTTCAATTGGAATGGGGCCTGTGTCATTTACAAATTGTTCCAGGCACAGGTGACTGAAGTCTTGTGGATATGCTTCTGCAGGTTAACATTTTACCACCAACCTCACTTTACTCCATTGGCCATTATTTCTCAGCACTGGGGCCAGAGGTAGGTGGAGGAATTGCTAACAGTAGAATGCCAAATCAGGCAAGAATCTAAGATGCCAAACGAGCTATGGTACAGTCCTGATGAAGGGTGTAAACCCGAAACATCGATTTTTCTGCTCCTCTGATGTTGCCTGACGTGTTTTCCACCAGATCCACATGGTATACAGAGATAATGGGAACTGCAGATGCTGGAGAATCCAAGATAACAAAGCGTGGAGCTGGATGAACACAGCAGGCCAAGCAGCATCTCAGGAGCACAAAAGCTGACGTTTCGGGCCTAGACCCTTCATCTGATGTGCTCCTGTGATGCTGCTTGGCCCGCTGTGTTCATCCAGCTCTACACTTTGTTCACATGGTATACTGTCAGGCTCAGCTCTGTTTTTAACTCTTCCCTATGGTAGCTTGTGTTAAACAAATACTCTGAGAGCAGTCCTCGCATCATTTCACCCTTGAACCATTAATTCTTCCAAACTTTGCACTGTTTGGCAAATAGTTTGTTCAGAATTGATGCTGATTATTTCAAAGAGGGTCCAGAAGAGTTCAGTGAAGTTTCATTATTGATATAAAATGCAAATGCAGGAGAGAGATCAAAATTGCATTATTCTCCTCCCGTTCTCCCCCCACCTCAAGAATTGTTAGCAGCTAGTATCACTAGAAATAAAGCTAAGAATCTCTAATGTTCCTTCAGCAGCATTTACTGCTGATTTAAGTGCCTGTACATGCTAATTGAAACATTCTTAAAGGTGATTGTTTCGGATGTAATGCTAGTTTCCATTTTGCTCTGCGGATAATTGTCTGCAGACCAGTTTTGGCTTAATTCCAGGCAATTTTCATTTTACGTTATAGAGGATAACCATCAGGTTTCACTGCTCAAAGTAAGTTCTGTGTCTGTACAGTTTGGAGACGAACACACAGTTCATTCCTCAGTCATCAAATATTAACTATGTGGATGGTAGTGTGTGAGCACTGACCAATCTTTTTGCACTGAAGTGGGGTTCAAAAACCGCTCACTGTTTCGAGGAACCAGGCTGACTGATTTTTACAAGATATAGAGCTGGATGAATGCAGCAGGCCAAGCAGCATCAGAGGAGCAGGACAGCTGACGGTCTGAAGAAGGGTCTAGGCCTGAAACGTTAGCCTTCCTGCTCCTCTGATGCTGCTTGGCCTGCTGTGTTCATCCAGCTCCACACCTTGTTGTCTCACGTTCTCCAGCATCTGCAGTTCCTATTGGCTGATTTTTACACCCTGTTTGGAGATAGCAGGGTCAGAATAAAATGGAGAGAGATCCCCTCTTCCAAGCAAGTCTGTTCTCTAGAAGGATTAAAGAAAACAATGAGCTATGGGTACAACTTTTCAGGATCGGCAAGGCTCCAGGCTGCAGTGGTGAAAACTGATAGTTAGTCTCCGTAATGCAAAATGAAAATTGCCTGAGACTTAAATCAAAACTGGTCTGCAGGTAATATTTGCAGATTAACATGGAAACTGACATCAGTTCCGAACAATCCACACAGTCATAAGAAACCACCTCAGAATCAGTAACGAGATAGTAGGAACTGCTGATGGTGGAGTCTGAGATGACAGAGTGTGGAGCTGGATGAACACAGCAGCATCAGAGGAGCAGAAAAGCTGACGTTTCGGGTCTGGACCCTTCTTCAGAAAAAAAATCAACTAAAAACTCCTAGAGATAATAGGAATTTCAGATGCTAGAGAATCCGATATAACAAGGTGTGGAGCTGGACGAATGCAGCAGGCCAAGCAGCAGCTTAGGAGCAGGAAACCTGACGTTTCGGGCCTAGAAATGGGGGAGGGGAAGGGGGTTCTGAAATAAATAGGGAGAGAGAGGGAGGCGGATTGAAGATGGATAGAGGAGAAAATAGGCGGAGAGGAGACAGACAGGCCAAAGTGGCAGGGATGGAGCCAGTAAAGGTGAGTGTAGGTGGGGAGGTAGGGCGGAGATAGATCAGTCCAGGGAGGACGGACAGGTCAAGGGGCGGGATGAGGTTAGTAGGTGGGAAATTGGGGTGTGGCTTGAGGTGGGAGGAAGGGATAGGTGAGAGGAGGAATAGGTTAGGGAGGCGGGGATGAGCTGGGCTGGTTTTAGGATGAGGTAGAGGGAGGAGAGATTTTTGAAGCTTGTGAAATTCACATTGATGCCATTGGGCTGCAAGGTTCCCAAGCTGAATGTGAGTTGCTGTTTCTGCAACCTTCGGGTGGAAAGTCTTCTTGGGGCCTCCGGATCCGATGCATCATCCTCCAACATTTCCGCCATTGGCAATCCGACCCCACCACCAAGGACATTTTTCCCTCCCCACCCTTGTCTACTTTCCAGAGGGACCACTCTCTCCGTGACTTCCTTGTCCGCTCCACACTCCTCTCCAGTCCCACCACACCCGGCAGTTTTCCCTGCAACCGCAGGAAGTGTTACACTTGCCCCCACACCTCCTCCCTCATTCCCATCCCAGGCCCCAAGAAGACTTTCCATATCAAGCAGAGGTTCACCTGCACATCTGCCAATGTGGTATACTGCATCCACTGTACCCGGTGTGGCTTCTTCTACATTGGGGAAACCAAGCGGAGGCTTGGGGACTGCTTTGCAGAGCACCTACGCTCGGTTCGCAATAAACAACTGCACCTCCCAGTCACAAACAATTTCAACTCCCCCTCCCATTCCTCAGACGACATGTCCATCATGGGCCTCCTGCAGTGCCACAACAATGCCACCCGAAGGTTGCAGGAGCAGCAACTCATATTCCGCTTGGGAACCCTGCAGCCCAATGGTATCAATGTGGATTTCACAAGCTTCAAAATCTCCCCTCCCCCTACCGCATCCCAAAACCAGCCCAGCTCGTTCCTGCCTCCCTAACCTGTTCTTCCTCTCACCTATCCCCTCCTCTCACCTCAAGCCGCACCTCCATTTCCCACCTACTAACCTCATCCCGCCTCCTTAACCTGTCTGTCCTCCCTGGACTGACCTATCCCCTCCCTACCTACACTCTCCTCTTCACCTATCTTCTCCTCTATCCATCTTCGATCCGCCTCCCCCCCTCCCTATTTATTTCAGAACCCTCTCCCCATCCCCCTTTTCTGATGAAGGGTCTAGGCCTGAAACGTCAGCCTTTGTGCTCCTGAGATGCTGCTTGGCCTGCTGTGTTCGTCCAGCACCAAAACTTGTTATCTCAATAAAAACTCCTATCATTTTAAAATCCTCACTGTTGACTTAGAACACTTCCATGCCTTCATTCCCTGTCCTTATCTGTTACCTGCAACTCTAAAACTTGCTGTGATCTCTGAGCTTGGCCATTTGCCTACTGTCTGTTTTCCTGTCACCCCCAGTGGAGGCTGTGATTTCTGTGCCCAAACCCTTAAGCTCCAGAATTCCAACCACTCTCTCCTTTGTCAAGACACCAGTTAAAACCCACCTCTAGGGCCAAGATTTTGCAGCTCCTGTCCCTGTATCTCCTTAAGTGACTATTTGTCACATATTGTCTGATAATGCTCCCATGAAGTGCTTTTGAATGGCTTCTCACCCTCAAGGCACCACATAAATGAAAGCTATTGTTAGTGAGTAATTATTCCCTAATGGATTGCAAGGCTGTATTTGGCACATTATGATTCAGTCCCTGTGCAACAGGGCAATTGCAGTAATTGTTACAATGATTTCAAATGACAGCTCGACAGTGTCAAACATTTAAATAAACAGCTGGGTGGGAAACCTAATGAGCTGGGGGATAAAAAACAAGTGACTTTTGAACTTTAAATGTGAGCTCGAGAGCCACAGCTAATCAAGCATTTTATTATTGAGAGGGAAACTGAGGCTGTATAAGCTGACCACATTGACGGTCTTGAGGATGAACCTGCAGATTCCTTCACAGGGGCTTTGTGAACTGACAAGTCACTGCCACAGTGTCCTGGGTCATGTGCAAATCTTCAGAGGTAGGATCTTCTATTCCTGTGTTCGTAGTTAGATGAGGAGCTGACCCGAGACAAAATGATGAAGGGTCTAGGCCTGAAACGTCAGCTTTTGTGCTCCTGAGATGCTGCTGGGTCTGCTGTGTTCATCCAGCTCCACAGTTTATTATCTTGGATTCTCCAGCATCTGCATTTCCCATTATCACTGAGACAAAATGTACTGCTTTGGTCCCGGCCTCATTTGAACTTACCCTCGTGATAGTTGGGAAGCATTTGCCCGCTGACATCCTGAGTTACAGAGGCAAAATAAGGTTTAAAAACTTGCCACTTCAACATACCACCATGATCCAGTGAAGCTCAGCACAAGCTGAAAGAAAGGACAGCACCACGCTTTCTGCTTGGGAACTCAACATCGAGTTCAACAATTTTAGGTCTCGAAGTACCTTCTCCCAAGTCCTTACCTCAACCCCACACTCTCAGCCTTGTTATCACATGGTCTACTATTGCACACAACTCAATGTTAGCTACCGATAGACCCCATTAGTAGCTATTCTTTCTCCTAGGCTGATCATTATCCACTCCTTTGTCTGTACAACTGTCCTGTCACTTTGGGCTCCATCTCTACCTATCATTTGTTCCTTACCCCCTGCCCTCACTCTATCTTTTGCACAAAAGCCAACTTTTCTCTAGCTGCTGTCAACTGAGAGGATTGGTCACTCAACCCGAGACGTTAACTCTGATTTCTCTCGACAGATGCTGTCAGACCTGCTGAGCATTTCCAGCAATTTCTGTTTTTGTTCCTGAGTTCCAGCACCCACAGTTCTTTCAAGTTTTTATTGAGGTAAAATAAGGTGTTGGCCAACGTTGGCATTTCTTGATTGCTACCAATGATAAAGGTTGGACAAAACAAGGGAGATCCATTTAATACAAGGCACTGCTAATGCTCACTGTGAAAGCCCACCCAGGAAGAGGCTCAGGGGGGCTTCTTGTGCTCCAGCAGTGAGGCAGGGAACCTACGTTCAGAACATATGCAAGTCTAAAGATTTCCTGAACATATGGGAAAAATGTTAAACGAAATTCATTCTGATCTGTCTTCAAACCAAGCACTCCTTTGAAGAAGGTAATATAATTATACGTTACAGCCTTAAAGGCCCACACATTTCCACAACTGCAGGAGGAATAACGCAATGGAATAAACTTCAGTTCTTGTAAATGGTGCTTCTTTTGGCATGACGTAAGTAGAGAGAGACATTCAGCCCCTTGATTCTGTTCCAACGTGCTGATTAATTGTTGCTGATCTTCTACCTCAACTCTGCTTTCCTGCCTTATTCCCACAGTGATTAATTCAGATTCCAAAAATCGATTGATCAATTGTTCAATCTATCCTGGAATACATTCATTGATAGAGCATCCACAGATCCTTTGACTCAAAACTTCCAAAGATACACATGGAACAGTTTCTCAACTTTAAGCCTGAGAACACGATCCAGCTGGAGAAGGCAGCATGTTCTCTACTGAGACATGAAATAATTTATTATAGCTTAATCAGTTCAGCTCTCACTCTGCTGACTCCAATTAGATCAGTCCACTTTACTCAATCACATTTCACAGGACAGCTCTCTCATCTGACAGATTTCACTTAGTGAAGTCTTGTTGCTTCCTCTCCAAGGCAGCATGTCCTTCCTTGGGTATGGATATCAAATCCATTTACAATCCTCCAGTGGTAAGAGTTCAGTTGGCCGGACGGCTGGTTTCCATAGATCCTTACAGCGTGGAAACAGGCCATTTAGCCCAACAGGTCCATGCCGACCCTCTGAAGAGCATCCCAGCCAGACTGAGTCCCCTACCCTATCCCTGTAACCCTGCATTTCCCGTGTCTAATCCACCTAGCCTACACATTCCTGGACACTTTGGGCAATTCAGCATGGCCAATTCACCTAACTTGCTCAGCACTAGACATGGGAGGAAACCGGATCACCCAGAGGAAAGCCGTGCAGACTCAGGGAGAATGTGCAAACTCCACACTGACGGTTACGCGAGGCTGGAATTGAACCTGGGTCCCTGGTGCTGTGAGGCAGCAGTGCTAACCGCTGAGCCACCGTGCCACCTAGTTTGCTACGCGTCGTGACACCAATAGCATGGGTTCAAATCCGGCATCGGCTGAGGTTACCATGAAGGATGCTCCTTCTCAACCTCGTCCCTGATCTGTGACATTATAATACCCAAGTTAAACTCACCACCAAACATCTTTCTCATGAAAGAGAAGCCCTGCTGTCCTCTGGGACTATGACTTTATTCCAGAAGTGGTTGTATCCAATTCGTACGTGATTGGAACAAGAATCCCTTACTTTTACATTCCAGCGCCTGCAGTGTCCCCTAAAAATTGTTCCTTCCACCACCCAAACCTCCCATTGACTTAATTGTTTGATGCTCCATCTGTTAACATGAATTGATTTGTTTCCAGCAACACCCGAGCCACTCTGAAAGCTTTTATCCTAACCAGTTCTATGGTAATCTAGAAATGTGTAATGCTTTTACAAATTTTCTATCCACACAATTGTCTGTCCACAAAACTTTAGTTCATGTTGCATTTTTATCCTTCTTGGAAACAATCTTTTTGTTACAAATACCCGTCTCCACATTAACAATGGAAACTGCCTGTAAGTGCAGTACTCAGTGAGTGCTAAACTATCAGAGGTGCCACTTTGTAGCTTGAACACTAAAGGAAATCTCCAACAATTGGGTGTAAAAGATCCATCTGTTCGGAAAAAATATGAGGGCATATTCACCTGGCGTCTATAAAAGGCTTTCTGGTCATTTCCAACATTAATTGTTTGAGGGAGCTTGCTGTATGCAACTTAACTGCTGAGAGTCCAGCATTACAGCAGTGATAAATCTTCAAAAGTACTTAATAGGTTGTAAAATACTTTAGCACATGCTGAGGTTGTGAAAGGCACTATATAAACGCAAGTCCTTCTGAATAAATGCAAGTATGCTCTGTACTTTTACCTAACAGGGTTAGAATTCTTTTTTGGTTCTGGTAATAATTCCAACGAAATGACGTGCAGAGAGAAAATAATGTCAGTGTTGAAATGCTGCGTGTAAACAAACTCAAGTTCTCTGAAAATAATTGTTTAGAATTAGCTCTGATACGTCAGGCATTAGCTGTTATGAGTGTAATGGAATGCCATTAAGGGAAGGGTTCTGGGCTGTACTGTCCACAATAAACCTTGGAGCCATTAATAACTAGCCCGTTGGAGATGGCCTTTAGAGGAGTGTTGGATGGCCAGCACTATAAACGACAACAACAACATATTTTACTTCCTTTTGCTGTTACTGTTAATACTCACTTACCCTCCAAGGCCATAATATAAATGATGACTGTTATTATCATCCAGAACAAATAAAGAACTAATCAGCCGGTTTGTGTTGGTCTTTGTTGAGATGCAAATATTGGCTCAATTACTGGGAGGACAATCTGCTTTTCTTTGATTTGTGCTGATGGATTTTTTTTAAAACAAGTATCTGAACAGGTTAGGTCAGATTAGTTACCATTAGATCCAAGGCCAATAATGTAGCCCTCTGTCAAATTCTTGCCCTGTCACATTTGCCTAGGATATGTGTGCAAGCACTGGAGTAGTGCTCATTACTGTGAGGTATCACAATCATTGTGCCCCTTACATAGGTTTGAAATCCCACAATTCTTTTATATCTCATATCTATGTTATCTCTCCATCCACAAGCAGGGGCTGAATGCTAATAGCTACGATTTTGGTCTTTTCAACTTTACAGTGGCCTCCAGAATGGATTGAAAAATGGAAGGAATTCACTTCAAGGGTGTGACGCATGGTGATTGACAACAAAACAGTTAGTAGCACGAGGACATTCCCCACTACTGCTCCACATGAAATAGTACAAGTATTTGTGGGATGGAAATATTTGATTCGTGATTTGTACAATGTTTGTAACAACAGTGATGCTCAAATTCTTCTGCTTGTTATTTTAATGAATTTACTAAGTCATCTAAAAATATAGACATTAATCAATACCTGGAGTAGCACATGGAGGAATTCTGTGGTAAATGCAATGGCACATTTGCTCCACCCTCGGTTTCCATGGCTTCAGTTGGCTAGTCCCCATGATTTGAATTTCCTTAACCCTATGCCTGTCCATCTCTCTACCTCACTTTCCTCTTTAAAGGATTCCTTAAAATCCAGCCTTTTTGACCAAGCATCTGGCCTTGAGGTCTGATATCTCCCTAAATCGCTGGGTGTCATACTTTATTTTATAACCCTCTCGTTCAGCGTCTTGGAGCATTTCATTATATAATATTAAGGTTGCTATATGAATATAAGTTGTTGTTGACCAGTTGTGCTTAAAGAATGACTTGTATTTACAGAAGACCTTTCACATCTTGGGACATTCCAAAATGCTTTATAACCAATTAAGTTTTATTCTTGAAACGTAGCCACTGTTTGCATCTGTGGAAACTAGTTCAAACTATCTTTTTGGTACAAAGGGTTTCCTACTCTTAAAGTAATTGAAGGTACTACAATAATGTTACTGAGACTACACTTAAATGTAGATCTTAAGGTACAGACTGGATTTCAAAACACCTTCTATCCTTACACAGGATGCAGTCTGATATATCTGACCTATAAGAAAAATTGAAACACATTTTGCAACCCCTGCTTTTCATAACTTGCGTATTGCGATGTTTGCGTTGGTCAGCTGCACTCCCTAAATCCCATTGAAATGTCGGTCAGAGTGGCTGTTTTGTTTGAACTTGGTATCTTTTTTCATCCACTTTAAATGAAATCTTTGTAAAGCCAAAAGACTAACTTCAGAATGTATCTTGTATAGGCATTTCCTTAGATTTCGGCAGATGGACATCATGTGCCATGTATGTAGATTCTATTTGTTAAATAAAATTGTTATGAGCTTATCTTGCACACTGTGTTCACAGTAGATTGGAGGTTACACTGCTTTATAATAATATGTAACAGACTGCCTATTCTTCTGCTGTTGAGCAGAAGACTGGTAAGGGGCTAATCTTGTGCTGTCTTTTAAGAAAGGCTATATGGAAAAGCCAGGGATCTATAGGCCAGTGAGCCTAACACCAGGGGTTGGTAATAAAGTGTGAAGGTGGATGAACACAGCAGGCCAAGCAGCATCTCAGGAGCACAAAAGCTGACGTTTCGGGCCTAGGCCCTGTTTTTGGAGGCAGTTCTGGGAGACAGGATTTATATGTAACCTGAAAGGCAAGGACAGATTAGAGATAGTAGAATGTGGGATAATGTGTGTCTGAAACTAGATTGAGTTTTTTTGAAGAGGTGACCAAGAAGATTGATGACATTGTCCACACGCACTTCAGCAAGGTCTTTGACAAGGTTCCATACAGCAGATTGGTTAGTACGGTTAGACAACGTAGGATTGAGGGAGAGGTAGCCAAATGGATACAAAATTGGCTTTGCAGTAGGCAACAAGAAGGTGGTGATAGAGGATTGTTTGATCAGACTACAGGCCTGTGACCAGTGATGTGCTGCAAGAATTGCTGATGGGTCCACTGTTGTTTTGTCATTTGTATAAATGATTTGGATGAGAATATAGGAGGCATGCTTAGTCAGTTTACAGATGGCACCAAAATTGCTAGTATAGTGGACAGTGAAGAAGGTTGTCTAAGAGTATAATGAGATCTTGATCAGCTGGGCAAGGGGCTGAGGAGTGGCAAATAGATTTTAATTTAGATAAATGTGAGGTGTTGTGTTTTGGAAAGTCAAACCAGGGCAGGACTTACACAGTTAATGGCAGGGACTAGGGAATGTTCTCACACAGAGACACCTAAGGGTGTAGGTAAATAGTTCCTTGAAAATGGTGTCACAGATAATCAGGGTGATGAAGAAGACACTTGACACACTTGCCTTCATTGGTTAGAACATTGAGTACAGGCGTTGCGATGTCATGTTGCAGCTGTACAAGATGTTTGGACTACTCTGTATTGTTCTGCGCACCCTCTTATAGGAAGGATGTTATTAAACCAGAAAGGATACAGAGAAGATTTATAACAATGTTACTGGGACTAGAAGGTTGTAGGGATAGACGGGGACTTTTTTCCCTGGAGCGCAGAAGGCTGACAGGTGAACTTATAGAGGATTATAAAATCATGAGGACCATGGATAGGATGAACAGCCAAGGTCTTTTCCCCAAGGTGGGTGTGTCTGAAGCTAGAGGGCACGGGGTTAAGGTCAGACGAGAAAGATTTAAAAGGGACCTGAGAGGTAGCTTTTTTGCACAGATGGTGGTACATACTGCCAGAAGAAGTGATAGAAGCAAGTACAATTACAACATTTGAAAGGCATTTGGACAGGAATAGAAAAGGCTTAGAGGGAAATGGGCCAAGTGCAGGCAAATGGGACCAGTTCAGTTTAGGAAACATGGTCAATAAGAATGAGTTGAGCTGAAGCGTCTGTTTCCATGCTGTATGATTCTGTGACTCTGCACAATGGCCAGAGGCAATGCCTGCAGATACATAGATATCCCAGTTGCTGTTCTGATGTAAGTTGGGCTGTAGGTTATCAATAGCATATAAATCCTGTCTCCCAGTCCCTCTGCTCAAGGTCAGGTTACTAATGCCAGGAGTAATAAAAAAAAACCAAAGCATTTATTTCTTTTGAATGAAAATCCTACTGTTGGCTAACTATCTCTTTGGATGTGCATTGAGCTATTTCATGCAAACTTTGAAGAGATGAAACTTTCAAATCTGACCAGCATCTTGTTTATCAACAGCCAGATATTTTCCTCATGTGACAAGTTGCAATCAAATTGTTGTTTTAAAATGAAATCTCACCATGCATATTCCTAATAAAGTTCACCTGGTGATTTAAATGGACTATGGCAAAACTTGTTCACCACCTGAGTTGCAGATACCTTGGCTGGCAGGCCTTGCCATTTTAATGCATGTGCTTTGTGTCTGTTTCTTTGCCAGGCACGCCCCAAAGGAGAAGGCCTGACTCCATACCAGGGCAAGAAACGCTGCTTCGGTGAATACAAGTGCCCCAAGTGTAAGAGGAAATGGATGAGCGGAAACTCATGGGCAAACATGGGCCAGGAATGCATCAAGTGCCACATCAACGTTTACCCCCACAAGCAGGTATTTTCCCTAAAACTGAACCAATCGCACATCACCAAGCACAGCTCTTCGGTCATTAGACTGCATGAAACACTGGCAACCTTTGCTCCCCTCTTAAAGAGCCCTAACTTGAGTTGAACTACTGAAGGTCCTTACCTTACTTAAAGCTTGTCGAGGATCCAATTCACAGAAGGGTAGCTTTTAGAAAAATTACAGATGTGTACATTGTTGCACCCACCACGGGCAAAAGTGAAGGAAGAACTTGAAGTTCTTGAAGCAACCTTCACATTCTTGGGATGTCCCAAAAATATTTCACAGCCAATCAGACACTTGGAAGTCTAGCCATTGCTGCAATGTCAGATAATTGGCAACCAGTTTAAGCCTAACAATTTCCTAAAAGCAGCAAAGAGATATATTATCCTATAATCTTTTTTATTGATATTAATAGAGGGATAAAAATCAGCCAGGAATCTGGGAGAAATGCACTGCCCACTTTCAAATAAAACAAGCAACCTTTGTTTGCCTACCTGAGGGAGCAGATGCGACCTGAAATCTATGTCTCATTTGGAAGATGGCATTTCTGACAATGCAGCACTCCCTCAGACAGCGCTGGCTGTCAGTCTACATAACACACACAAGTCTGTACAACTGGCCTTAAACCCAAAACGTTAGGCCAAATGATACCTACAGCTGACGGTTACAGTGGAAGGGAGAGGATTGGTTAGTTCAGTTGGCTCGATGGCTGGTTTGCAATGCAAAGAGATGCCAGCAGCATGGGTTCAGTTCACACACTGTCCTTCTCGGACTCTTCCCATGCCTGAGGTGTGCTGACCGTCAGGTTAAACCACCTCCAGTTGTCTCTCCCTAATGAGAGAGCAGCACCATGGTCTGGCAAGACGATGACAACTTTACCTTTTTGATGTGGAAGAGTTCAGTTAGTGTGGAAAATCTTAAATGAGTCATACAGATAGATTTTTCTAGGAGTGGGAACTTGAAGGGTATTGCTGTTAGCACTGACAAGGTGAATGATTGGATCTTTGCTTGCGTCTGTTCCTGTATTATTGATCTCAATAATATGGGTAGGAGCGACAAGTCTCTCAAGTTAGCCTGGCCCATGTTCCAGAACACTTTGGCAGTGAGCGCGGGGCTAAGTGCCTGTCTAACACTGGTGTACATGGTGTAAGCGCAATTCGATGTCACGGAAGCAACTGTTTTTAGCAAAGACAAAGGAAGCCCTGTCAAACAGGGCAGCTGGGTTCACCCTCTGATCCTAATGCTCTATTAACATGAAAAGCAAAGAGGCGGGAAGTTCCCTGTCATTTCAGGACAAGCTTTTAATCTTCCAAAATCTTTTTGATGATATATTCAATAAGTGTGAGAGACACCTGGTGGTACAGAGAAATATGACAAACCTCGATTGAATTCTGCTCCACACACCACAGCCAAACATTATCTTCAATGAATTCCTTGTTGAGTGTCCTACAATGCATACCACATGGAAAGAAATTGTGATTTGGGGAAAATGCCTGGCAGATTTATGACAAAATTGCTGCTAAACTCACCCATGTAATGTCCTCCTGGATATAGAGCAGTCTTGACAGCAAAACAATCAACCTTTGAAAACAGTAACAGCAGGCAATTATAGTCGTTCATTCAGTCCCCCTTTTCTGACGTGTTATGGCTCAGATCCGGGGCAGGAGGGAATTGAACCTAGAACTTCTGGTCCCAAGATAGGGACACTGGCACTGCACCACAAGATCCTGCAGCAGGTAATTATATAGTGACTTTAGCAAAGGAAAAATTGCCACCAAGTTGCACAAAGAGATATCAAAGCAGGTGATCAATAACTTGATGATGTAGGTAGTTTTTAAGGAACACTGGGAGAAATGCCCTTCCCCCTTTCGATAGTGCCAAGCAATCTTTCTTTTTACCTCCCTGAGAGAGTAGATGGGATGTTGAGTTTGTGTCATTTGAAAGGTGGTACTTCCGAAAGTGCAGCACCCTGCTGGAACTGCAGTGCCAGTCTAGATGACTCAGCCCAGACTGTGCAATGGAGCTTGAACTCAGAATGTTAGGCTAAATGATACCTGTAGCTGACAGTTAAAGTGGAAGAGTTCAGATAGTGTGGAAAAAAGAGTGGATTGGATAGGTTTTTCAGGGACTGGAGAGAGGTTGGAGGGGTTTATGGATGGATGGCATGAGCTTACAACTCAAGCAGTAGCAAAATTTCACATAGTTTGTTCAGGCGAGTTGAGGAACTGGATGCCTCATCAGTATTGAATCTTCACTGTACCCTTTTCATTTAGAAAATAGGAGGATGGATTTCCCACCTCACAAGTTGTGATGTGATACATTATCCATCAGGAAATGCTCAATGTGCTGCCTATAATTGATTATTTATGGATATTAGTGAGAGGAAAACTGTGGGCAGTGTATCTCCAATCTTATTTTTCAGTCCTTGCAGTGGGTGAGATACCGTGCAGGGCAGAGGGTCTCAAAATATCTACTTGAACAATTCAAAGGTCCCCAATATTCGACTCAGCTTCAGAGAGGCAAACCAGATCAGCATTTATGGTCAACACATTAATTAAAAAAAAATTTTGTGTAAAGATTGAAATGACTTAGTCTAAACCACTAGACCAAAAATATCTGAACTTTTAAAGAATATGCACTTGTTCCTGAGATGTGACATAGTTGGCTAAATTAACATTAACTGTCCAACCTTAAATGCCCAGATGATAGTTAAGGGTCAACCACATTGCTGCAGGTCTGGAGTCACATGTAGGCTAGACCAGGTAAGATTTCCTTCTCTAAAGGGCATTAGTGAGCTGCTCATGTGAACTCAAAGTTCTATGATATGCAAAGTCAGAATCACACAGAGGTATTTCTTGAAGGTCAACATTGTAGGATATGGCCTTATTTTCTGGTCAATGTGCAGTTGTTTCTAGATGCCTGAAGATGTGTTAGATGTGGTGGGAATGGGGTGGAGTACTGCAGGAGAAAGTGCAGTATCAGCAGTCTTTCTCCCTCAGCACTCCACCCCCAATACCCACTATTGCATAAATGCTGCCCACTCCACACTTTGCATCAGCTCTGATGAAAAGTCACCTCGAATTGAAACATTAGCCTGCTCTCTCTCCATGGATGCTGCCAGATCCACTGTGGCTTCCAGTGTTTTTTTTTATTGTTTCCAGCACAGATTCCAGCATCTGCAGTAATTTGCTTCTAATATTTCATTGCTGTTTGTGGGAACTTGCTGTCAGCTGTCACATTTCCTTCCATGCAACAATGACTGCATTTCAGGAATACGTCATTGATTGTAAAATGCTTTGTAATGTCTGCCTGGCATTAATAGTGTATAAAAGCAAGCCTTCTTTTAAAATCTAAACTTTTAAGATACATGTTGTGAAGTGCAAACAATGCATAAGACTTAAAAAAATTAATTTCATCCCCCTCATTTGCTTTTGCTTTAATGACTATACTACAATAATTAGGTAGAAACAACATGTGTTTATATAGTGCCTTTCATAGCCACAGTCAGTGAAAAGTACTTTTGAACGCTAGTCATTTCTGTAATGTGAGGGAACATAGCAGACAATCTATGTACAGCAATGAAATAAATTACCAGTTCCATCTATTCAATGCAAGTATGAAATTAAGCCTGACCGACACATCACGCAGGTATTTTCAAATATAACGGATAAGATGTGACAGACAGAAATAACCACTGGTTGGAAGGTGGATCAATTCAGCTGCACAGTTAAACTTTGTACCTTTTTATCTCTTCAATGTTGCTCCTTTGCAGTCACAGAATGGACACGGGCCGTCCTTGAGTTGTGATTGGGTTCTGTTCTGGAGCCAGTCTGCACGTCAGTTTATGTGCAAGTTAGAACACAGTGCAGGACAATGTAGAGCAGCCGTTTGTAACTACAGTACGTCAGGTCTTTAAAGTATCACATTCGTAAGTGTGAGCATTTATGTAAGCTCGTACATCAGGGATCTCCGTATCTCCAAATATGCTTCTTTGTAAAAGATGGATGAAACTTATTTAATGTAAATTATTATTTGATCATACCTCATTCATTTATTGGTATAGTCACAGCCTGAGTAATCTAGATACCTAATGCTCTTTAGGGAAGGAAATCTGTCATCCTTACCTGGTCTGGCCTACATGTGGCTCCAGACCCACAGCAATGTGGTTGGCACTGACTGCCCTCGAAAGAGGTTGAGGAAGTCACTAAGTTCTGGGGTAATTAAGGAGGGGCAACAAATGTTGGCATTCCCACACCCAGGAAAGAATAAAAAAAACTTAGTTTGGCAATGGGGGCAATTGGGGGAAAAAAGCTTGCATTTATAGAGCGCCTTTCATGTCTTCCATCCCAAAGTACTTCACAACTAGTGACGTAGTCAAGGTTGTAATATAGGAAGTGTCGGCAGGATCCAATTTGTGCACAGCAAGCTCCCACAAGCAACATTGTAATAATGATCAGATCATCTGTCCTAGTGATATTGACTGGGGGATCGATATTGGCAAGGAAACCAGGGAGAATTTTCCTAGTCTTCCTTGAAATACTATGATGGGATCTTCATATCCATTTGAGAGAGGGAATGTGGCCTCAGTCTGACATCTCACCAACAAGTAAATGAGGTTTGATCAAACAATAATTTACATTAAATAGGGTTCATCGACCTTTTGCAACGCCAGCATCTCCAACAATTTCAGCATTCTGTTGGTGCCTGACCAGATTGTCAGTCTCTGTTTTGATGCTCAAGTCCTAGAATGGGAGTTGAACCCACAACCTCTGACTCAGACCTGAAGGTACCGCCAACTAAACCACAGCCACTAATGATTAACATTTCTCAGTAAAGCAGCAAAATACCCAAAACACTTGCCCCTTTGTGGCATTGGCATGCTTTGTACCAGTGTGTCCTATGATCACAGAGTTATACAATCAATAAGGAGGCCATTTGGTCCATTGTTCCTCTGCTGGATTATGCCTGTCTCTGTACACAGGCCTCCTGTGTCAAGATGGTGAATGGTGGAGATGGGGGATGGTCGTGAAAGACAGAATTTGATGGAGGCTCCAAGGAAACAGACCCATGGGAAAAGCAGACTTGCAAGCCCTTTCAGTAGCACATTTCATAGGGGAGACAGAATATAATTTATAGTCTGTGCATGTTCCTATTTCTAGCTATATTTGTGCAGTTGTAGAGTTCTGACGTGGTCGTGCTGTTGTGCTCCAGTGCATTGTGACATTTTTCAGCACAAAAAACATAGAATATGTGCCTGCCCAGATCTTTTTGACTTCAACTACCATTTGGGAGGAAGGAGAGGGGAAACCTGTAAAAGGAGGATTTCCTGTGTAACAAAGGGGAGTGTGAAGGGAGTTTGACATTGGACAAAACCAAAGCAAATCCTGTTGCAGACTGCCTTTCACTGGAGCATAGAGACAGCTCTTCTGTCCTTTCCATTTGACAGGACCATAGTGTGTTGCACATGATGAGGAGAAGTACCCATGAGACAAGTAAATACTCCTACCTAATGCACAGATCTGGGATCAATTAGTAACCATGAAAAGAATTTCAGGGAAAAGCAATTTGTTACAAATTAAAATCGCTGTTGCTTAGGTGGGAAAGGCCCAGATGAAAGAAACCGTGAATGTTAGAATGAGATTATTGTAATGTGAAAGAGATTCTTGTGTCAATTTGCTTATAAATAGTAGAAAAAGCACAACAACAATTTCAGCACTCTATAAGAGTAAAAATTCTTATAAGAAAATGCAGCTGTTCTAGAATGATAATTGAATATAATGGAAAAATATTTCAAACAAAGGTGCTTGATGGGTTAATGAGTCTATACAGCATAATTCTGCTAGCACAATTAGTTTTTAGAATAATTTGTCTTTGTATCCTGAACAACTCAAGTTATTCTGTATCTGGGCTTCCAGAAGAGTTTTGCCTGTGCCTTTTAGGCAAGACAGTGGTTTCCTAATGAAAGATTAAAACCAATGATGCAGCCAACTGCGGCTTGCATTTTTGTACAATCTCCTAACTATATGTAGCGCACACATATATTTATGTAGTACACTTAACATAGAAAAGTGTGCCAAGGCACATGAATGGAAGCTAGGGCAGGTGACCTAGGTAGATTTCAATGTGTATTGCAAAAGAGGAGAGGGACAGAGGTTTAGATATCACACGCTAAAAGAATCAATAGTAATGGTTTTGAAATATAGCTAGAGCTGTAGCAAGTGAGTAGAATGTTTGTCATGGCTTTACACATAGCAGGAAGTCTATATACACTTGGGCACATGAGTAGAGCAGGAGATGGATAAGAAAGATATCAGGGGAGGTAAATGATGAGATTGTCCAGGTTGGCTTGTAAGCTATGAAGTTATTCAAGACTGTGATAGGCAGATTTTTAATCAGGAAGGGAATCAAGGGACATGTGGAAAGGCAGAAGAGTGGTGCTGAGGATTATCAGATCATCTGTATAATGGTGGAGCAGACTGAACGGGCCAAATAACTTACTTATGCCCTTGGGTCATATGGTCAGTGAATAGAACATAGATCATAGAATAGTACAGGTGCTTTGGCCCACAATGTTGTGCCAAACTTTTACCCTAATCCTAAGGTCCATCTAACCTCCGCCCCTACCTTATACTATCATCCATATGCCTAACTAATAGCTGCTTAAATGCTCCTAATGAGGCCAACTCCACGACCCTCTCCGGCATTGCATTGCACGCCCCTACCACACTCTGATTGAAGAACCTACCTCTGACATCTCCCCCATATCTACCTCCACTCACTTTAAAACTATGCCCCCTCGTAATAGCTACCTCCACCCAAGGACACCCTCAGGCTGTCTACTCTATCTTTACCTCTGATCATTTTGAACACCTCTATCAAGCCACATCTCATCCTTTGTAGTTCTAAAGAGAAAAGCCCTAGCTCTCTCAACCTTTCCTCGTAAGACCTTCCCTCCATTCCGGGCAACATCCTGGTAAATCTCCTCTGCACCTTTTCCAATGCTTCTACATCTTTCCTGTAATGAGGCAACCAGAACTGGACACAATACTCCAGATGTGGCTGAACCAGGGTTTTGTATAGCTGGAGCATAACTTCCCGGCTCTTGAACTCAATCCCTCTATTAATGAAAGCTAACACTCCATAAGCCGCCTTAACAACTCTGTCCACCTGGGTGGTTGCTTTCAGGGAACTGTGGACATGAACCCCAAGACCCCTCTGCTCCTCCACACTGCCAAGAATCTTTCCATTAACCCTGTATTCTGCTTTCAAATTTTTCCTTCCAAAATGAATCACCTCACACTTTTCTTGGTTGAACTTAATCTGCCACTTCTCAGCCCAGCTCTGCATCCTATCAATTTCCCTTTGTAACCTAGGGCAGCCCTCTGCACTGTCCACAACGTGACCCACTTTCATATCATCCATGAACTTACTAACCCACCCTTCCACTCCTTCATCCAAATCATTCACTATAATGTATTTGAGTGAGGGTGGCGATACAGCGAGGCTGAGGATTTGTGAGGGGAATTTCAGAGTTTACGGGGGTGGAGATGCTAACAGATGGAAGATGCTGCAGAGATAAGGAAATGGGACTTGAAAATTTGAGGAGGAGTTTAAGAAGTCACATTTGGTGCAGTGGATGTGTATGTCTTCTATAGCGGAAGTAAACAAATGACAAAGCAAAAATGATGGCAACAAATTCAAGAAAGGTGACTGTCATGTTATGCTCCATAATGTCTCCCCAGTGGTCCAGACTAAATTATTGCAGTTTAGGTTGGCCGCGAGAGTGAGAAAACACGCAGAGTTTGATTGGAACACAAACAAGTGTAAGAGCGGCAAACACTATTTTTGAGTTTGGTCATGTCTAATGAGACTAGTTTCATAAATTAACTCAGTAAAAGCTCTGGTAGGAAGCAGTGAAATTTGTAAAATTTATCATTCAATTCGGGAGGGAGAAATGTGGGTTGGAAACAATTGTGCTGTACATAAATTAGAAAAGGATGAGGGACGAATTGGCTGGAGTGCATCAGGCAAGAAGCTTAGCAGAAAAGACAGTTGAGAAGCAATAATAGATGTTTAAGAACATAGTTCATGACTCAAAGCAAGGATATATCCCAGTGAGGAAAAAGGAGTCAGGCAGTTAAACCAATAAAGCCGCAGTAAGAAGTCTTGGGGAAAAGAACCTACTTTGACCATAATTCCAGGCCGTATTAGAACACAATGACCGTGAACTTGTTAGAGCTCAGAAGATCAGTGAGAAGAATCATATCTAGAGCCAGCTGGACTAGACAGGCAGGTCAATGACATTGTGAAGGTAGGAGTATGTTGTCTTAGTGATGAACTGGATGTAGAATTTGAAGCTTAATGGAAGATAAAGCAGACGCGATGGGCCATGGGCCATCACTTTCATCCTGAGTGTGGGGCCGTGCGGTCTCTGGCACAAACTCAACAAGACAGATTTGATCTTGCCAATGTTTTGCTCTGGATGAAGCTCTCAGTCTTTCACAAATTGGGACAGAGGGATAAGTGGGGCCACCATATCACTGGGCTTTATGACTGTGTAAAATGTGACAAAGACTCCATTGTAGGAGGCAGCCAGCAAACAATCAAATCTTTATCTTGGTTCGCCTGGTATGAATGCAACAGGTCTGTTGACAAGGCACCATAGTGTTCCATTTCGCGCTCAGTTGTTTGTAAGTGCTGGATAAACCTCTGTACATGAGAATGAAGCTATTAATAAGAGGTTGTGAAATAACAACTGCTTGCATTTTGGTAGTACTGTTAACATTGTAAAGACATCACTCAATACTTGATAGGACTTTTTTTTAAAAAATATTGACTCCAAGCTACATCAGGAGACATTAGGGTTGGTTCTCCACTTTGAAATATACTAAAATGACCAAAAACTTGCTGAAAGAGGTAGACTTAAGGTGTGTTTTAAAGGATGGAGGAGAGTAGAATGATTAAGTTATTCAGGGAGGTAATCCCAGAGTGTGGCCCTCTGTGCTGTTACCCTGATGCACTTGTATGGTATGATCTGCCTGTAAAGCACATCAGATAATGCTTTTCTCTGTGCCTTGGTACACATGACCATAATGAATCAAATCAAATCAAAAAGCAAGCCCCCTACCCAGTACCATATAAGTGCACGTAAATCCAGTCGTTCATTGTCCACCCAAACTGACAATGCTGCGTTTTGCAAAACCCCCACTCTCCCAAAAAGAAAGTCCATCTGGAATTGGAGATGATTTGTACTAACATAAAGTCAATGGCCTGTTTTCCCCGGAGAGTTGAAATGTTTCTTGAGACAATGCCTGGAGAATAATGGAATTGTTCCTGCCCCACAGCAGAAAAGCTGGCTCGAGGATGCAGCAATAGGTCAGCTGTTAAGCACTCAGTTTTGTTTACCCTGCTCAAACACAAACTGGCTGGGTAAGTTTAAATGTGCTGCTGTACTTTGAAAATCATCAATGCAACTCATCCACATTTGGCAGGCATTTCTGGTTTCACAATTCAAATGCATCAGCTCTCACAGGATGGAAATAACCCCTCATGACACCACTCACAAACTGCTCATAGGTTCAAACATAGAGGGCAGCTAAGAAAAAAGTAGAAAAACAGCTTAGTGACTGATGTGTTCTACAGTCTAACCTTTCATTTCAATTTAATTTAGATTAATTTGGAAAGTGGATCAATTGCAGCTTTCATGTAACCGTGATAAACCAGGGTCATGGGACTTCGATACCCATCTCCTGAGTTTTCATACAACAAATTGCTAATCTGATCTCAGCAGTTTTGTGAGGAGATGTTGAGGGTGGGATCAGTCGTTAAGGTGTTATTATCCCAAGGCACTTTTCACCCCAGCCCTTACCCAGAAGGTATTAAATAATAAAAATTGCAAATGACTCTAAAATAAAACAATGAATTGTGAATGCTGAAAACCTGAAGCAAAAACAGAAAATGCTGGAGAAACTCAGCAGGTCTGGTATACCTGTGGAGAGAGAAAGCAAACTCAATGTTTCAAGCCCAGTGACAGGTCTGATGAACAGTCATTGGACTTGAAATGTTGACTCTGCTTTCTATCTTCATAGATGTTGCCAGTCCTGCCGAGTTTCTCCAGCAAATTTGCAGATCTCACTTATCAGGTACACTTCAAAGTGAAGAACCAATTTATTCATTTCCAATTCCAACTGTATTTTTAAATGATTTTTTTACCTTTAGATGATGCCAGTTTAATTATATAGATAAAGGCCTGGGAGGAGGATACTCCCTTAGCCACTGTTTGTGTGTGGCATAAGGAGAATTGGTAAGTATAACAAAAGGCTTATGTTTTAAGGGAATGCCACCTGCATACATTCTTAAGTTTACCCATTGAGAAACGTGTTTAGAAAGTAGGCTGTGAACAAGCTGACTTCTGTGCTGAAAGGACAACTCCCTTCAGTGCTGCCAGGGAGCTCTGTAGGACTGTCGTCATGATATCCCAGCCATTTCTTGATCAGTGCCAACTAGGGCCAACTGAATACGGAATCCTCCTGAAGAACTGACTCCAATTGGGAGAAAGTGAAGAGTCAACATTGAGAGTTCCCAAATCAGGTGTACATCTGATACAGAAGAAAGGTTGATCTGCACAGTGAGCAATGTGGTCAATTTCACATCTTAGATGCACTCTCTCCAGCTATGACGACAATCCCTCCCTTCACTAGCTACCCAATCTTCAATGCCATCAGTGTGACACAGTGCCCATTGTTGTTCCTGTGAGTCCAGGTTGACTAGAAGCTGCCTGGTGCCTGTGCAAGCTGGATTCATAACTTAACGAATTCAGTAGAAGATAGGGAAAGAATTTTTTTTTACACCATTGGATCAAAAGCTGGGTCTGTTGGGGAAGGGTAACTGTGACACCTTGCAGTCCTTTGTGATCTGCACCTGCAAGTATGAGTACTCTGAAGCATTAATGAGATGCTATCCTAGTAAACAATAGATGTAGCTGGAAAAAAGGAAGCAAAAACCTATAATTGTGGTCACATAACAAGAGCCTCAGTGGACAAAATGTCTACTTTGGAAACTGAAACAATCTGAGTGACATCCATTGGTTGCTTAATGACATCTCTTTTCAGAAAATCTAATCCTTTCAGGTCTGCACAATGACGAAAAAGTGCTGTTGCAATTTTTAAGCTCCCCAGTAATTTTAGTTTTGGATAATGTGACTGAAAGACCACAAACGTTCACAGATTTTAATCCATGATTGAATGTCAGTCAAATTGTGGATTGTAGGGCTTACTGGTAGCTAAATGATCATTAAAATGGATTTGAAACAATTGCCAGTCTGCACTGTTAATGCTTTATTTCATTTTGGAAGGACTCCAGGCTTCACTGTATGACTTTTGCCAAGAGAGAATCCAACAGGATGCATAGCAGGCTGGCCTACATTAATTATTGAGCAATTGAAGTGTAGGACACCAATGCGATGTGCCATGAACTGATACGATGTAAGGATTTATTCCTCAAACTGTTCTATCAGCTGTGCCATCAGGAAAGCCTCTGTCTTTCACAGGGAGGAAAGATCAAAGATCAATACTTCAGGTTCAATCTCTCTCTGTGTGTCTAACAGAATAACAATAGCACAGCTTGTGTAATTACTATAGTCCTTTTTTGCGGAAACCTTGTTCCAACTGGGATACCTGTGTCGTAAGGAAAAGTCAGCATCATCCCAGAGTGCGGCTCTCTCAGAGAGAGATGACTGGTTTAATCTGAGGGCCACCATACCCCAGAGGAGAGGAGAGGTTGAGTATGACAGTCCTTTATGGTAACTTCAGCCAGTGTAGGAATTGAACCCACACTGTTGACCTCACTCTGCATCACAAACCTAACCATCCAGCCAATGGACCCCGATTGTTTAATGAGGAGTTGTTAATGCAATAATACTCGAAGCTATCATTCCTGGCTCTCCAGTCTATCTTCCCATCTCCTCATCCATCACACTGGTGCCAACTGGAAGATCGTCCCTTAAGCGTCACGATTCCCTGACTTGCAAAGCCCTCTTCAAACAAGCTTCTACCTTTTTATTGGAGCACTTCATTGTGGAATTGTTGAAAAGTACAACAAACACACATCAGTCTGTAAAGAATGAACAAGTTATCATTTCGACAAGGACCCACGTTCAGAGCTGAAAGTTGTGAAGGGAAAACAGCAATTGAAAGGAAGCAGCACAGATTAAGTGATGACCACATGCATATCATATCCCACACAAACACACCTGCCTTATACAATTGTCTGCCAAGGGGGTAGACTACAATGTTGGATGATATTACCACTGAGTGCTGGGTTTACTTCACCTGTCAACCTGATCCCATCCCCATTCTTGGAAAATCAGGCCCAGTTATCCCATAATGCCAGTACACCCTTGAAGAGAGAGAAATATGAGCTATAGTTGAGGTATGAAGGATGTTAAGGTGTTGGGGGAGTGCTGCCTAGTCCCTATGAGAAAGCCACATTCCTCTTCCTTCAGTTTCCATTCCGTTGCATTGTCGTAGAACCAAGCCATGGAGCTCAGAAGGGGAGTGGGGCAGAGAATCTTAAGTGGAGAGCTGCAGTTTTCAACTTGAACTTCTGCTGGGATCAAAAGTGTTCAGCAAATTGGTCACCAAAAGTAATTTGGCTTTCCCCAGTGTGAAGTACATCACACCATGAACAGAAAATACCATAAACCCAACCGAGCTGAAGGAACTGCAGGTCTTGGAAGAAGCAACTGGGAGCAGGGCAAGGGTTGGGGGCAGTTAGGGGTTGGGGGCTGAAGGTAGGGGAGGGGAAGGAGAGGTGTTGGGGGAATGTGGATGTGTTCGGGGATTGGAAGGAGTGTTCCAGATGTCTGGAGAGACTGAGCTCAGGTTCAGGTATGATGGATGATGCAAAAGCAAATAGGCACAGAAACAGAGGGGCAGATTAAGAGCTGAGCACCGTAAGAATTTGTTGGTTTGCAATTGCAAGTTGCTCTTTGCTCATATTGGATGACTTTCTTCTCAGCTGTGAATCTGTTTTTAACAGTGTGTGGGGTGTTTATCAGCATTCCGTAGGTACTGATTGGTCTAACGGCTGCCCAGATTGTGCTTTGGGACTGTTTAACATACCTATTGCCAAATAAAACAAACTCCCACTGCACTGAGAAGAATTTTGTTTTCCTGAATCTAAAATGCTTGTCCCCTCTTAGTAAAAACCTCGAATAATGTGAATTTGTCTTGGACTCCTTCCCAAGGAAAGATCATTGCCGTAGGTGAACATCCAGGAAACTGGCAAATCTTCTCCCCAGTCCCAAAGGTAATTGAGCAGAAATTCATGGAAGGCAACATCAACATCACAGTTTTCAATATTCAGCCGTGAGCAGATGTATTCCACAGAAGATATTTCTAGTTGTGCACCAGCCCTGTACCCTAAGGTGTAAATAATCCTCTGCATGGGGGAAGACTTCCTCTCAATTCTACAGGAAGCACCAGGGTAAATACACTCAAGAGAAATCTTCAACCCCTTCCAGAACTTTGTGCAAAAGAACCAAAGTTGATTTTTCACACAGTGTGTAGTTAGAGTATGGAATGCACTGCCTGGAAATGTGGTGGAGGCAGGTTCAGTTGAAGCATTCAGTAGGATGTTGTTTGGTAATTTGAATAGCAATAGTGGGCAAGGGTGTCTAAAAGTCATAGAGATGTGCAGCATAGAAAACAGACCTTTTGTCTGACTCATAATTTAGATATCCTAAATTAATCCAGTCTCATTTCCCAGCATTTGGCTCATATCTCTCTAAACCCTTCCTGTACATTTACCCATTCAGGCACCTGTTAAATGCAGTAATTTTTACCAGCCTCCACCACTTTCTCTGGCAGCTCATTCCAGACACACACCACCCTCTGTGTGGAAAAAGTTGCCCCTTTTAAATCTTTCCCGTCTCTCCTTAAACCTATGCTCTTTAGTTTTCACTTCCCCTAAACTGGGGAAAAGACCTTGACTATTCACCTTATCCAGGCCCCTCACACTTCTATAAACCTCTATAGGTGTGGAGGAGAAGCAGGAGATTGGCTTAGTATGATGCTCCTTTGAAGAAGCAGTGCAAGCATGATGGACCAAGTGGCCTCCTTCATTGGATTAGCAGTCGTGTGATTCCAGAAGAACTATTCGACATGACACTAACTGACTTTCACAGAAGCTCACCCTTTTCCCCAGCTTTCAACTGTGACAGTGTTGCTTCGTGCTGTTCAGACTGAGAAACAGCAGTGCTTAGATTGAAAGTCTGGTCAATGTTGAACATTCCTAGGTCAGGTATGCTGCAGCTGTCCTGATAATAGACTTTCAATGACAAAGTAAATGCTAACTGCTTATTTTCCACCATTTTCCCCAAAACATTGTCTGACATGCAAATGTAACTTTAAGGACTAGGCAAAACTAAATTGGATTTTAATCAAATTGAAACAAAATAGTATTTAACCCAGCCCTCAGGGATTAAAGAAGAAAGTGATGTCCTCCCTATTTCACATTTTATATCCTTCTCAATTTCCTTCCACTCCCCCTCCTTAGTGCCATGAACTATCTTCTTGAATTCTTTTACAATATTGTGTCAATTGTGGTCTGAAGTTTTTATCATGTAGAGTCATGCAGATTGGAAAGTAGATCCTTCCGTCCAACTAGTCCATATCAACTACTATCCCAAACTAAACAATTTGTTGTATTATCATTGCTATTTGAGGCACTACAGGGTTAATCTCATCTGGGAAGCTTTTAAGGATATTGCTGCTGCGAAGAGGAAGCAGAAGTGAGCGTAGGAGGCAGCTCTAGATGGCCCTATTGAATTAGTGCATTATAGAGTTAGATACCAGACAGACAGAACTTAAGGATTCAATCTGCACCACAGGAATTCAAAAAAATCATTCAGTCTTTGGATCATGTTATTTTATTAAGTTTTTCTTTATCCTTTTACATTGGCATTACTGGCAAAGCCAGCTTTTTTATCCCCCCTTTCCCTAATTGCCCTTGAATTGAGTGGGTTGCTAGGCCATTTCAGAGGGCATTTAAGAGTTGGCCACATTTCTGTGGGGCTGGAGTCACTTGCAAGGACCAGCAGACTTCCTCTGTCAAAGGGTGTTAGTGAACCAATTGAGCTTGTACGACAATCGATGATCGCTGTCATGGTTACCATTACTGAAACTAGTTTTATATTTCAGATTTCCTAACTGACTTCAAATTTCACCAGCTGCTGTGGTGGGATTTGAACCCCAGTCCCCAAAGCATTACCCAGGGCCTCTGGATTATTACACCAGCTGGAGCAGCTTAATAAGCTAAAGCACTAAGAAGCCAATACTGGGGTTTCAATGCAGTGAAAGGCTTTGTAACCGGCTTCATCTGACCTCAGACCAGACTGAATGATCACTGTATTGTGCAGCTATTACACAAGTCAGGAATTCTAATGATTGGAATCCAAGCAGCAAGCAGTTTAGATAGTCAGCCAGCCATCGGTAAACAGTCTGCTTCATCTTAAAACTACAGCCACAGATAAAATAATTCATACCAGGAGTTTTAGAAATTTGGAGAGGAACAAGATGAAGCATTAAAAAACAGATATTGTCATAAACATCTGATGGTACATTAAGTATGTTGAGTTGGCCCACTGTGCAACAAGACTATCATGTAATGTATGAATCGGGAGCAGCATAATGTCATTTGGCCCTTCAAGCCTGCTCCATCATTCACTAAGATCATGCTGGTCACCATTTTAATGAATAAGCTGCTTGTTTTGAATGTGTTAGTGACCTGCCTCCAAGCTTCCCGGATCTGACGGGCAGAAATTCTTCATGCCACTGTACAGATTTGAAGTAGAGCAACCTCAGTGTCTGGTTGAAAGCAGATAAGCAGAACCTAACTGAGCAGCATCTCACAGAAGCTCTGGGAGCTGAGTCAGTCTGGGAAATGGAACAATGCTGCAACAGGATGAATGCTGTCCTCGGGTTAAAAAAACAAATATTGTTTAGGAACAGGAGAAAGCTACTTCCTCTGAGCTTCACCCTTCATTCCGAACTTCTGGAAGTTTTAAAATCAGTGTCCCTTGATGTGTGGACCTTTCACTTTGGTGCATAGTTGTCTGAAGCAGCCTAGTCAAATCCAGTTTTATAATCTTGCAAAAACATCATTTGGAACATCCTAAAAGCCTTCTCTCTAACAGAACAAAAACCTGCTCTTAACCTTCCCCCATAACTTCAACTGGTCACACCTAAAGCTATCTCTTGTGCTCACTTCTACATCTTCTGGAGGACAGCAATATCCTTGAGTAATGCCCACTATTCCAGATTGGATTAATCATGCATTACCTCAGACAACAATAAACATACTCCTTTGATTATCCAGCCCTGTCATATACACACAGCAAAACCCAAATGTCATTAGTTCAATATCCAAATTCTAAACTAAATGATATTAAAATATGTAAAACTCTCAAACTTTATATCAACGTAACATGATGTGTATTTTACATCCCCTTATCCTCTTTAACCAATTTAAGAGTTTAATGCATCCAATATCTAGCAAATCCAGATTAATTTTCATTTCCACAATTCTGAAATCCTTCTCTCAAACACAACCATTCTACTTTGAGCAAACTGGTAATGGCCCACAAAACATGCTGTGAGAGTTGGATTTTCCTCATTCATTAGCTCCTACCTTTGGACCATGAGCGGAGAATGGTCAGTGGGACATCTGAGACCAAGGCTGTTAGTCCCATTATTTTCCATTTTGTTAACTAATGACATTTGAGAAAAGTGAAGCAAGTAGGGTAAATTTGATACAGCAAGATAAATAATATGAAGGAACGATTGTACAAAGAAAAACACAAGAGAAGAAACTTAAAAATTGTAAAACAAAAATTTAACTGCTATGGCATGTTCACTTCAAGAAGCCTGTGTTCCCTGGCCACAAGTTTTTTGGGCTTTTATTCTCTAATAAAGAGGAGCACATTTAACATGGCAGTATTTTGCAGCTATGGAGTTGGATCGGAGTCACTTTAACTGTACGCATTTACATCTGTAACACCATTTCAGAATGATCCGGTATAAGGACGCTAGAACTTGGTGATTGTTAGAAACCACGTAAACCCCTTCAGAGTATCCAGTTCTGTGTTGGTACATATCCTAGCTAAAGATCACAGCTCCCATTTGAACTTAGCCAGGTGATTGTCACTGTGCTTTTTGGTGGGTGACCGGGGGCCAATCACTTACGGTTCTAACTTGTATATATGGGGGTATTGGAATGCTTGATATACATCAAGTACTCCTGCGAGCATTGCATTCTGTGAGATCTTCAGACAATAATCTACTGGGTGCATTCAAAATGCTTTCCCTCAAGCACTCCCGCAACATAGCCGTTGAACTCTTGTGATGCAATAGTGATGTCTGTGCAACTGGAAAGATGTAGCATAACTGCCAAAGGCGCAGTAACTTGCAGTTTCCCCCATTGCTAGCACATGATGCAGGAGTGACACTTCATGCCGTGGGTCATGGGACATAATGTGGCATGAGGGTGGAAGTTTCCAGTTCCTGTTGTATTGCATTTGCAACATGGAGACCTACAGATGCAGCTTATTGTGAAATGTGAACAGACAGTCTAGGCACAAAGGGCTGAATGGCCTGTTTTTGCTCCTGCTTTCTTTTTTAACCACTCATGAAATTTGGACGTTACTGGCTGGGCCAGCATTTAATGCCCTTCCATAGTTGCCCTTAAGAAGCTGTTAGTGAGTTGCCTTCTTGAGCCACTGCAGACCACGTGCTGTGGATAGACCCATGATGCCATTAGGGAGGGAATTTCAGGATTTTGATCCAGTGACAGTGAAAGAACAGTGATATATTTCCAAGCCAGGATGGTGAGTGGCTTGGAGGGTAACTTGCAAGTGGTGGCGTTCCCATGTATCTGCTGCCCTTGTCCTTCTAGATGGAAGTGGTCATGGGTTTGGAAGGTGCTATCAAAGGATCTTTGGTGAGTTTCTACAATGCAACTTGTAAATGATACACACTACAGAGGAATGTCTTGTGTCTGAAAATATTTACTGTCCACTATATATGTCATCCCTGCCACCAATGTGCCCTCAGAAGAGCAACCTGTTTCTCTCCAGTCCATTATGTTTTGGTGTAGTCCTGACATCTACAAATGGGGTTGAGGGAGCCTGTCCTATTCTGGAGCCTTGGTCAGGGAACACTGGGGAGCATTTTGTTTAGGAGGCAAAATCCTGGAATTCCCTCCCTAGAGTATTGTGGGCTAACCTACAGCATATGAACTGCAGCAGTTCAAGAAGGCAGCTCACTACGACCTTCTCAAGGGTGACTAGGGATGGTCGATAAATACTGGCCCACACACGTCCTGTGAGAGAATTTGAAAAACTCGAGAAAAAAACTTAACCAAAAAATGACCAGATTCAGACCCATCATTCTATTTCTTTATCTATCACATTGAATACCCTTGGATTAACATTCATGACTCAACTAAGTTCTCTCAACCTTTTGAAATAAATTACTTTCTCCGTTTTTCCCCAAAAGTGGAAATCTCCTGCTGCCTTACAAAGCCGATAACACTTTTGGCTGACTTACAGCCTACGATCTCGAAACAATCTTCAGGAAATGTGAGACATCAGTCACATTTTGTTCAAGACTGGAATATCCCTGCATTGTAACTCTTCACCCCTGAACATACTTGTTGCAATAGTGTCTTGGTGCCAATAGTCTGAGACAGGAGTCGTCATTAAATTGTTTTCACAAGTGGTGTTTCTGTATAAGGGCTCACTGTCAACAGTTGTAAGCTTTGGCTTTGAGTTTTAGTTGTCCGTATGGATTTCTCAGGAGCCATTGCAAATTAAATTTGATCGGTTAGGCAATGTTTTCAAAGCTGGCACCTTAAACACAAACAGTCTCTTGTGTTCATAAGAGTCTCTCGAATATCAAATTAATTCAGTTTTGGCCCTATCTGATCCAGTTGGTTTATTCCCATGTGAATACCACAGCTATTTATCTCTTTCCCAGTGTTTAAAAACTGATCTAAGCTGACGATCAACCTTCTATTTCAGTTGTGTCACAGTAGTATCTGAATGACTCCCCAAGTTTTGATCCGCCCTGTCCTTTAGTGAGTCTGAGGCACAGCTTATAGAATGTAGAAGACTCCTGTGCTCAGGTTTACAAGTGAAAAACATTTAAGATTTTTCAGGCTACAACGTTGTTTCCCCTTGTGGGAGAGCCAAGAACCAGAGGGCATAATCTCTAAGTAAGGGATCGTTCATTTAAAACCTAGGTGAGGAGGAATTCCTACTTTAGGTAGGGGAGTGGGTAATAAGCCTGTGGAATTATTTGCTGTAGAGCCTGGGTCATTAAAGATACAAAATGCTGAGATTGTCAGCTTTCTAATCATTAAGGGAGCCAAGAGTTGTGGGGAAAAGGACAGGAATGGAGACTTGAGAATTGTCAAATCAGTCACAATATCATTGAATGGCAGAGCGGGTGGGAGGGGCTGACTGGCCTACTTCTGTCCTACATCTTTTGGTGGATCTAACAGATTGACGACGATGAAGGTGACGGAAGTGTGCTCATAGGGATCCAGCTGCTGGCCAGTGACGCACAGAAGAAGTGCTCACCCTCCTGTAATTGTCATTTTGGTCGTATCTGGGACTGGGGTTGTTGAAATCTGCTGCAGCCTGTCTATCAGTAAACATTACTTTTTCCTGAACGTTATCTTCTGACTATGTACAACACAGGACTTTGCTCAAGGCTTCTGGGTACATCCATCTCATAGTCATGTGATCTAACCTCACTGATAATGTAGACCTATTTACATATTAACTCTTTACATTACATTTATCCGTGTCTCAGATTTCATTCAGTACATTATTGACATTATCTGACAGAAACTATCTCACGATTCGCTTTTGCCTAATCAAAGGTGATCAGTACAAACAGTACTATTTAAGACAACAGGGTGAAGAGGGTTAGCACCACTTATAAATATCTTTCTCAGTATGAAGGCTGGAGCCAGAACTCAAATAGAAAGGTTGCCCACTGTTGCTGATCAGAAAGTTTGGAGGGTGACATTTGCAAACCTCATTTGGTATGGCACTTAGACATTGACAATAAATTTTCCGAATGGCACCGGTGACTGGACAGTTTAGGGGCCTCCTAACAGTCATGACATGACAAACTGATGCAAAAGCTTGCCTGTTCAGAGAGTAGTGTACACTTTTGAAGTGAAACATTTTATCTCGTGGTGTGTGGAAAGTCTAGAGTGCGTTGGATCCAGCACTCCCGTGTTGTATCAGGGATTTCAAAATGTCAGTCACCATCATGAACTACACAGACCTGGCAGTTAGAAAGAAGAAATGAGTCTTATTTCAACTTTCATGGTCTCAAGACGTTCCAACATTGTGAACCAATTAAGTGCTTTTGCAATGTGGTCACTGTTTTGTGCAGAGATAATGGGAACTGCAGATGCTGGAGAATCCAAGATAACAAAGTGTGGAGCTGGATGAACACAGCAGGCCAAGCAGCATCTCAGGAGCACAAAAGCTGACGTTTCGGGCCTAGATCCTTCATCAGAGAGAGGGATGGGGAGAGGGAACTGGAATAAATAGGGAGAGAGGGGGAGGCGGACCGAAGATGGAGAGAAAAGAAGATAGGTGGAGAGGAGAGTATAGGTGGGGAGGTAGGGAGGGGATAGTTCAGTCCAGGGAAGATGGACAGGTCAAGGAGGTGGGATGAGGTTAGTAGGTAGGAAATGGAGGTGCGGCTTGAGATGGGAGGAAGGGATGGGTGAGAGGAAGAACAGGTTAGGGAGCCAGAGATAGGCTGGGCTGGTTTTGGGATGCAGTGGGTGGGGGAGGGGATGAGCTGGGCGGGTTGTGTGATGCAGTGGGGGAAGGGGACGAACTGGGCTGGTTGTGGGATGTGGTGGGGGAAGGGGAGATTTTGAAGCTGGTGAAGTCCACATTGATACCATTGGGCTGCAGGGTTCCCAAGCGGAATATGAATTGCTGTTTCTGCAACCTTTGGGTGGCATCATTGTGGCACTGCAGGAGGCCCATGATGGACATGTCATCTGAAGAACGGGATGGGGAGTTAAAATGGTTCGCGACTGGGAAGTGCAGTTGTTTGTTGCGAACTGAGCGGAGGTGTTCTGCAAAGCAGTCCCCAAGCCTCCACTTGGTTTCCCCAATGTAGAGAAAGCCACACCGCGTACAATGGATACAGTATACCACATTGGCGGATGTGCAGGTGAATCTCTGCTTAATATGGAATGTCACCTTGGGGCCTGGGATGGGTGTGAGGGAGGAGGTGTGGGGACAAGTGGAGCACTTCCTGTGGTTGCAGGGGAAGGTGCCGGGTGTGGTGGGGTTGGAGGGCAGTGTGGAGCGAACGAGGGAGTCACGGAGAGAGTGGTCTCTCCGGAAGGCAGACAAGGGTGGGGATGGAAAAATGTCTTGGGTGGTGGGGTCGGATTGTAGATGGCGGAAGTGTCGGAGGATGATGCGTTGTATCCGGAGGTTGGTGGTGGTATGTGAGAACGAGGGGGATCCTCTTTGGGCGGTTGTGGCGGGGGCGGGGTGTGAGGGATGTGTTGCGGGAAATGCAGGAGATGCAGTCAAGGGCGTTCTCAACCACTGCGGGGAGAAAGTTGCGGTCCTTGAAGAACTTGGACATCTGGGATGTGCGGGAGTGGAATGCCTCATCCTGGGAGCAGATGCGATGGAGGCGGAGGAATTGGGAATAGGAGATGGAATTTTTGCAGGAGGGTGGGTGGGAGGAGGCGTATTCTAGGTAGCTGTGGGAGTCGGTGGGCTTGAAATGGACATCAGTAACTAGCTGGTTGCCTGAGATGGAGACTGAGAGGTCCAGGAAAGTGAGGGATGTGTTGGAGATGGCCCAGGTGAACTTGAGGTTGGGGTGGAAGGTGTTGGTGAAGTGGATGAACTGTTTGAGCTCCTCTGGGGAGCAAGAGGCGGCGCCGATACAGTCATCAATGTAACGGAGGAAGAGGTGGGGTTTGGGGCCTGTGTAGGCGCGGAAGAGGGGCTGTCTCTTCCTCACTCATCCTCACCCTCAACAACTTCTCTTTCGATTCCTCCCACTTCCTACAGACAAAGGGGGTAGCCATGGGCACCCGCATGGGCCCCAGCTATGCCTGCCTCTTTGTAGGTTACGTGGAACAGTCCCTCTTGGATTAGTTAAACCTTCTGGATCAGTTAGGATTATAGTCATTAAAGTTAAGACGAGTGAAGGGGAATCTCACAGAAACCAGGCTACAACAATGAATTTCTGAGGAAGGGTCTGGGCCCAAGGTGTCAGCCTTCCTGCTCCTCTGATGCTGCTTGGCCTGCTGTGTTCATCCAGCTCTACACCTTGTTATCTAAGATTCTCTAGCATCTGCAGTCCCTACTATCTCATAGAAAACTTACAGGATTGGACAGAGTAAATGCAGGAAGGATGTTCTTGAAAACTCGGCCGTTCAGAACCATCAGTGACAGTGGATGTAGGATGGGCCATTCAGATAAGAAATTCCTTCACCCAGAAAATAGTTGAGGCCAACACTTTGAATGTTTACAAGGAAGAGTTAATTATAGTTTTTTTTAGATTCCCTACAGTGTGGAAACAGGCCCTTCAGCCCAACAAGTCCACACCACCCCTTGAAGCACCCCACCCAGACCCATCCCCCTATAACCCACACACCCTGAACACTACGGGCATTTTAGCGTGGCCAATCCACCTAGCATGCACATCTTTGGACTGTGGGAGGATTTCTTAAGGATAAAGAGACGAAAAGTATTGGGAGAAAGTGGGAAGAGGGTACTGAGTTAGGTAATTTGCCATGATCATATGGAATGGGGGAACAGGCTTGTGGGCTGAATGGCCTCTTCCTGTTTGTTTTTTTTTCTATATTTCTATGATGTACAGGAATGTGGCAGGCAATTTGTGCACAGGAAGTTCCCAGAAACATCAGTGTGATCATTGTTGAGGGAGAATTATTGCCCAAGACAAGTATTTGCCAGCTGTTCTTCGAATTAATGCCACGGGATCTTTGTCAACTACCTGAAAGGGCTAGAGATGCCTTGGTGTTCCATCTCATCTGAAAGGCAGGACTGCTGACAATGAAGCACTCCCTCACTACTACACAAGATATAAACCTGGATTTTGAGGTCAATTTTATGAAGTGACAGGAGAGCATGCTACCAACCGAGCAATTCAGCTATTGCGGCATTATTCCATAGTGATTGGGCAATTTGTAAATAATGAGCTGGGGACAAGGTTAACGCAGCTAATTATATAACTTTAATTTTTTTTTCCCTCTAGAGGGTGACCTTCAGGTCCCATTTATGACCACCCTCCTTCACTGTTATTTTTGGAGTGGAAGTCTCTGTGGAATGAGAATTTTTGACTTGCACCATTCTAAATAATTGTTCAACTATTTTGTTCCCACTCCCAGCTTCCCCTTAATGCTGAGGTGCTACCTCATTTGGTTGCATGCTCACAGCCAGCTCTCTGGCCAGCTTCCTTGTGGACTGGGGCTAACTTTGAGAGAAGGGATTTTGCACAAGGTTTGACTAGGGAAAAAGTGGGGCTTTAGTATCTTGTCATCTCTCTGTAACTTGCTCTGAGCTGAATGGGCAAGAAAGTCAGCCCAAGATTTCTGTGAGTTTTCCTGAGAAGCAGCTAAATTTCCACAAGACCCAAGGTGAAGTTCTGCTACAAAGTGATTGGAAATGTCAGGAAATGGATGCGAATTCTATTAATCCCTGTCCAATTATCGCCTTGCCCTGATAAAGAGGCTGGGCAGTCCTATGTAAGGGTAGGAAGATGTTCCAATCACCCTATGATAGATAGTCTGAAATAATTTAGCTTGCATTGCAACAGAATGTGAGAATAGGGAGAGGAAGTCCTACTGCAGCTGTATAGCCCCTCGGTCGTACCACGCCTAGAGTATTGCGGACAGCTTTAGTCTTTTAGCCTAAGAAAAGATTTACTTTCCATAAAGGGAAGGCAGTAGAAATTCATCAAAATGATTCTGAGATTTTAGGTTTGTCATAAGTATAGCAACTGAGTCAACAGGGCCTGTATTTACTGGAGTTTAGAACAATGAGAGAGGATCACAGTGAAGCACAAAAAATTTGACAGCACTAAACAGATCTAATGCAGAAATGGTGACTTCCCCATCACCCAGCTCAGGTTTTGGTCTTAGGATATGTGGTAGACCATTTTAGATGGAGTTAGGGCACATTTCTTCACTCAGAGTGTGCTGAGCCTACAGAATTCTGTACCACAGAGGCAAAATCTCTGAATATATTTAAGAAAGAGATTTCTAAAGGCTACAGGTGTCAAGTGGTATGGGGAGAGAGCAGGAGTATGGTGTTGAAATAGAAGGTCATCAGCACTCATGTTGAAAGAGCTCAACGGCTGAATGGTCTTCTACTCCTACTTTCTATGCTTCTATGTAAGGAAGTGTGCAGGAATGATGTCCCACTGTTTGTTTGCTCCTATTGTCTTGAGTGACAGTAGGAAGGAGGCTTAAAAGCAAGACCTAGAGAGGGTCTCCAGCCCTGAATCTTGGCCTGCATTTCCCTCAGAAATTCATACCGGTAGCTTTCCCTTTAAATCAGCTCTCACAGTGCATATTTTCTATAATTCTTTCACTTTAAAAGCAGCATTGCTCTCATCAACTTTTCCCAGATACACCGATGGGGTTGGCTGCAAAATCTGACATTGGCTTGCCGAATGTTTTTAATGGGTAGCTTTGAAATGTCACACTCCTGGCAGGAGTAGTTCTCCATCAGATCGCACATCTTGGAAATGAAGTGTTCTGCCAACACGTGTGGAAAATGACACACAACCTGTACCTCAATTTCTAGCAAACATTCTAGTCTGATAACGGCAATCAGCTTTTTTGACTTGAGCTACAATCCACTGCCTAATAGAAAGTGTCAGCAGTAGAGAATGCTGGAGTACTGGAAAGTGATCAAGGCCTTTTTACAAAGTCATTTATCTTTAGGTATATGCAAGACATCTGTTCAAAATAAATTGCTACATAAAATTTGTTACTGTTTCTCAAAGCGTGTTTCAATATTTGTTTCATATTTGTTGGTGGACCCTAACAGGCCCCATTAGAAATATTGACAGTGTCAGTAACTCCTGCACATGTTATACTTTTTTCATGGGATGTGGGTAGAACTGGTTAGGCTACATAGTAACCCAATGCAGTGGCTTTCCCTTGCAAATATCAATACCATCCCAGAGATCCTCTGCCCTCCTGTCACATAGTTTCAGTTATAATGGAGGAAGAAGTACTTTTTTTTAACAAGAAATAATACAATGTAGTTTTAACCTACCCTTTGAAAAGAGCTGCATAGTAGGATGGTAGAAGCATGTTCAACAGCAGTTTTTTCAGAAAGGAATTGGGGGAATATTTAAAGGAGGAAAATATTGAAAAAATTGCAGGGAATTGAGGAAAGACGGAATGAGGGGAGAGAGAATAGCTGGACTGTCCTTCAGCACAGATGAACCAAATTGTATCTTTCAATGCTGTAGGGTTTTGTGTTTGACTATTTTCTACCTGTCCAGTTGATAATCTCATGGGGTGGACTAGAACACTGGTTTTACACCCCATCCAATATGTCAATAGATTTCAAGTCAGTGGAAGATATTGAAATCAAGACGACCGTATCTTCTTTTATGGGAAGAGTTTGGTGACTCCCTCAGCCTTCCTTCCAGTCTCACCACGCGCCTAGGTACTCCACACAATATATATGTGCTCAGACTTTGAACAGTCCCACGTATTTCTTGTTAACTTTAAATTGAGACATTAACAAACCAAAGAAAGTAATTGACCAGGCATGAGCGCATTATTTCTCTTAGCCAACTTCTGCAAGAATAAATGCTGTGGAAATTTAAAACCTTCATTGCACCTGATCTTACTAGTTTCCTGATGGGTAAATGAGATTAAAATTGGTCTCCAGCAGATATTAAAACAAATTTGATGCGGTCTTGTAACATAGTGGTAGAGCCCACCTCTGGACCAAACGGGGTTTAAGTCACACCTGTCCGGGGGTATGTATAAACAGTTGACTTTCTAATGAATAATAAATAAACAGGTGAAAAAAATGAAGAGTTTGGCAGATAGAAAATTGAGACCAATGTATCATTCCCTTGTTGCTCCCCTCAAGTTCTCAAAACCCATGTTGAAAACTGTATGGCAAACTCCATATGGTATAAATATTTTCTTTCATTCTTTTCTTTAAGGGTCCTCATCTCTTTGAGAAGGTAGTGAATGGGATATTTTTGATTGCTTCCTGCCCCCGCAGGATTGTTTAAATGCATTGTATTCTCATTAGCTTGTGTTCAGCTTTTCTCCCCATTCTGAGCTTTGCTGACATCTTTTCACAAATCTGCAACTCCTGCAACAGCTTTGAATAGACACCAGTGAGATAATGGAAAAAGTCTTGTGTTGTCACTGTTAATTAGTTCATGTTCTTGGCCAACATTGTGCTTACTGTCATTTTGCATATAATTTATCATCTGTTAATAATTCTGAACAGAAGAAATGTAGCTGCCCTAAACTCAGTCATTAGGCACTCACTCTACCAGAAGTCTGGACTGACTCTGGGGTTGTATGAGAATTCTCTACAGTGAAACATTAGCCAAAATGAAAGGTGGTGAAAATTCTGCTCGCATTCACGGGACCAGATCATGAGCCGTGATTAATAGCCTGTTTGTAGAAGCAGCTGATGAACAGAACGTAAAATTAAAAGCAGGCTGCTAAACATGTGCTACATTGAAGTGAATGTATTTTTCCTTAGGTTAAGAATTTTAATGAGAAAAGAACAATACTGTAGTTAGTACAATAATGGGAGATAATTGCACAGAATGCAAGACTGAAATTAAATGTACAGACAGTAAACTGGGAAGCTAAGTATACTAGACACCAACAGAACATGTATCTTCTGTAGCTACTTTGTTTAATATAAAGTCCTTGAGTCATACAGCATGGAATCAGACCCTTCGGTCCAACTCATCTGTGCCGACCAGACATCCCGTACTAACCTAATCCCATTTGCCAGCACTTGGCCCACATTCTTCTAAACCCTTCCTATACATATACTCATCCAGATGCCTTTTAAATGTTCTAACTGTACCCATCTTTACCACTTCCTCTAGCAGCTCATTCCATACACTCACCACCTTCCGTGTGCAGAAGTTATTCCTCAGATCCTTTTCAAATCTTTCCCCTCTCACGTTAAACCTATGCCCTATAGTTTTGGACTCCCCCCCCACCCAACCTTGGAAAAAGACCTAGGCTATTCACCCTATTCACGCCCCTCATGATTAGCAGAATCTACCAACATCAAGAAAGTTTAGAAAGTATTAATGAGACTGGGTTAAATGATGATCATGGGAATTGAGTGAGATAATGGGGTTGAATAATAGAAGGAAATAACACTGAAGGATCCCATTTGGCCCAATGTGTGTGTGCTGGCTGTTTCAAAGGACATTCCAACTAATTCCACTACCTAGCTCTTTATCTAGAAGATAGGAGTAGATCATTCAAACCCTTGCATGCGCTCTGCTGTTAAATATGAGCATGGCTGATCAGAGAACTCAATTCCACTGTCCCCCATATCCCTTGATCTCTTTAGTCATAAGAGCTATATCTACCTCCTTCTTGAAAACACACAATGTTTTGACCTCAACCACTTCCTGTGGTGGTGAATTCACAGGCTCATCACTCTGGCTGAAGAAATTTCTCCTCATCTCAGTACTAAAAATTTTGCCACTTACCCTTTAAGTATGACCCACAGACTTCTGGACTCCCCCAGCATTGGTAGCATCCTTCGTACATCTAACCCTCTACACACGGTCTCTCATTTCTTTTACTTTTCACTCATTGATGCACGTTCCTTTTGAACGTCTTTATTGAAACTGCTACGATCGTCCTTTGATGGTTCATTCCAGGTCACTGCAGCTTGCTATGTTGAAATATTTTTCTGCATGACATCTTTAATTCTTGTCTCAATTGTCTTAAAATCTGGGTCTAGCTACCAAATACAAAATCATATGACTGATTGGAAGGTCATTCATTCATTGAGATGGGTTTGACTAGCCTCTGCTTGCATAGCACCATCAAGAAGAACTTGCAAAGGAATAACCTGCACACTGATGTTGACTTCTACCAGGGCCACTCAGCTCCTGACCCTATTATAGCCCTGCCTCAAACACAAACAGAAGAGCTGAACCCTTGACATGAGGTGAGAGCAACTTCCCTTGACTTTAAGGCAGCATTTGACTGAACAAGGAGCGACAAGGAGCCCCAGGAACACTGAAGTCAATACCATTCCATATTTCATAAGAAGTGGGGATGCTCACTGATGAATGCACCATCCACATCAGCCCCATTCACGCTGCAGTCCGTGACCACTTGCAGCAGGACTCGGGCAATATCAAAGTTTGGACTACTAAGTGGCACAAAGAACACGGAACAGCACAGCGCACGAACAAGTACTTTGACCCACCAAGATTGCTCCGATATGTGATGCCTTTTTAAACTAAAAACCTTCTGCCTCTATGTGGTCCATATCCCTCTGTAACCTGCTTATTCATGTAATTGTCAAGATGCCTCTTAAATGGTACTATTACATCTGCCTCTACCTCCTCCTCTGGCAGCGCACTCCAGGGACTTATCACTCCCTGTGTAAAACAAAACCCTGCCACTTAGATCTCGTTTAAATTTACCCCTTTTTACTATAAACCTGCCTCCCCCAGTAATTGGCTTCCTGAGTGCCCACATCCAATAAAAGAGAATCAAACCATTGCTCCTTGATGTTAAATGGTGTTACCATTGCTGAATTCCACACTGTTAACTTGCTCTGCATTTCCATTGACCAGAAACTAAGCCTAGAACCTTAAACCAGAACCTGGACTAACCTTATCAGTATAGTGGCTACAAGAGCTGGTCAGAGGCTAGGAAGTCTGTAGCAAGTAACTTGCCACCTCACTCCCCAATGCCTGATTGTTACCTTACCATAGTCAGGTGAGTGATAAAATACTCCCCACTTGTCTGGATGAGTGCAGCTCCAACAATGCTCCAGAGACTTGTCATCGCCCAGGTAAAAATAATTCATTCATTGGCACCCCATCTAACCCCTTCAACATTCATTTCCACCTTAACTGGTGCAACCTGGTAGCAGTGTGTACTGTCTGAAAATGCATGGCAGTACCCTTCCTTCAAAAGTACTTCCCTGACCTGTGACCTCTACTAAAAGGACAAGGAAATCTGATGCATAGAAAAACCGTCAGCTGCAAGTTCCCCTCCAAGTTAGACACCATCCTGACTTGGAAGTAGATTGCTGTTCTTTTATTGTCGCTGGATCAAAATCCTGGAATTCGCTTTCCAATTTGTAGGTGTACTGCAGAGTTTAAGAAGACAGCTCATCACCACCTTCTCCAGAACAACTAGGAATGGGAAATAATTGTTGGCTCAGCCAGCAACATCCAAATCCTGTAAAGTGAATTTAAGAAAACAGTAAAATAAGATGCACAGTTGCTGTTTTATACTACACAAGGCAACCATACTCAACATAACACTATTATATGTAACATAAAACTCTGATGCTTCTAAAGAGAGGATATAGGGTGACAGCTGTTTGATCGAACATGTCAAGATCCGTTTTAGGTCGAATTTTGACCAATGCGACAAAATATTTGCACCCAACAGCAAACCATTCTGCTCAACACATCAATGTTGGTGTTTTGCTCCTTGTGAGCATCCTATTCAATATCCTGTGCATTTTCCTGTCTCTCCATATCCATCTAACTTTATTTCTTTCTTTGATACTTTCACTCAGCTTTCTTTTAATGCATCTATGGGATTCATTGTCAGCCACACCATGTGTCTCTCAATATCCTCTTCATATATGAAGTCCTCCTGTAATCCTCAGTGTGTTTATTCGTGATGTTTGATGGGCCTCCAGTTTTGGACAGGCCTACAAATGGAAATATCTCAAACACTGCCCTTTGCCTTATCATTTACCCAGTGTACCCTATCAACCCCCAGCACAATTATGAAAGCAAGATAACAAAGTGTGGAGCTGGATGAACACCTCAGGCCAAGCAGCATCTCAGGAGCACAAAAACTGATGTTTCGGGGCCTAGACCCTTAGTGTCGACCGGTTACTGACTTCTGGCTACTCCTTTCAGCGTGTCGAAATTTGTGAGGGAAATCAGTAACGTCCACCGGCTCAGAAAGCAGAGAAGGAGGGGAGAAAGAAATGTGGAAGGTCTCGGCGGGGGGTGGTGCGTCTGCCTCGTCGCTGCAGGCACGGCGCACGCTCGTCTCCAGCATGCTGTGGACCCTGGCCAGTGGGTGTCACGACCCACGCTCCACCCGCCGGCGTGCCGGCCGGGTCTAGGCCCGAAACGTCAGCTTTTGTGCTCCTGAGATTCTGCTTGACCTGCTGTGTTCATCCAGCTCCACACTTTGTTATCTTGGATTCTCCAGCATCTGCAGTTCCCATCATCTCTGATACAATTATGAAGGCTTTCATTTGGATCTTCTTCTATAGTATTCAGTTTTCCAGAGTAAAGAGTTCCAACCTTGTTGAATATTTATTTCATTTTAAATCTTAAAAAGAATTTCCACCATTACTGTTAATACTAAGGTCAGGTAACAGCTGTCAACATGAAAGATGACATTAATGAACACATAACTACTAAAATCAATACCTATTTCACATCAACTCAGAAGGTCTGGCAGCATCTGTGAAGAAAAAAATCAGAGTTAAAGTTTTGGGTCTGATGACCCTTCCTCAGGAACTGCTCTAAGGAACGGTCACCGGACCTGAAATGTTAACTCTTATCTTTTCTGTACAGATGCTGCCAGACTTGCTGAGCTTTTCCAGCAACTTCTGTTTTGGTTCCTGATTTATAGCATCTGCAGTTCTTTTGGTTTTTTCCTATTTCGTGTCTTTGAACGCACAACTAAACTTTCAGCCACAGGCTGATCCCAGCCTTATCTTCTCCATGTCTACTTGTGCCATTACATTCCCTCATCTTCTAACAAATGAACCCTTTGGTTTATAAAGACCAGATACACTAAATGCCACTGAAATCACAGAAGTGGCTAGAGAAACTCAACAGATCTGGCAGCATCTGTGAAAGCAGAGTCAACATTTCAAGCTCAGTGACTCTTCCTCAGAACTGCAGAACTGTTTAATGGTCCCCTTAGCCTGAGATCAAATTTCTTTTCTCCCAAAAAGATAGCTAAAAAGAAACCTATGATGTTTCTTCCAAAATTCTTAAGTTGAAGTAATATTACTGAGTTACTCAAATAAATTAAAAGTTGGCAAAATGATGTGGAAATAAAACTGTACAATCAATCCACTTCATTATGTTCACTTCGTGCTCTGACATTTGTCAGCTGAAGGGAATTTGCAATAAGACATTAAACATGAATAAGTTGGCAACATTGCTTGTGGAACAAAAAATTTTACCAGACTCAAATCTGTGTCTCTTTTGATATGCTAAGTGCTCCTGGCACCAGAGAGGTGTCTAATTTCACTGCGTCTGGTTAACACTGACTTTATAAACGCCATCCAATGTTCACCACTCCCAGCTTTCAGCCTCTGCCTGCATTTACCACGGTGACTATAATTCACAAGAGCTTCAGTAGCTGTGAAGTACATTAGGAAGTTCTGACAGAGCATGGACCAATGAAATGACCTGGTTGCTGCTTTCATGAGCCCCGAAGCTTTATCATCGACTCAACCAAATCCAATTGATCTTGTCAGAACAGTTTGGAAAAACCACAACCTAACCTTCTAAATACTCAGAAATATACTGAATATTCATCCAACCTCAACTAACTTATAGAAACAGCAATTGGGACATTTATAGGTCCCTATATGAATTCATTTCAACTACCTTTTTCTGCATTCTGGAAATGCTCACTCTCCTATGAACTCGAACATAATTTTTCATTTATCTAGAGGCATACAGCACAGAAATGGACCTTCAGCCGCCTTGCCTGTTGGAATTGAATACATCCACTCTGAATTGCCTTTATTGAATTTCACTTATTCAATTTTATGTAAAGAAAATCCTTTTGTTTTCAAGTTGCACCGGTTTCTTTGTTTACTGGTTCACCTTCATCTTAAAGGAGCAATATCTTGTGAAGTCATAGAGTTGTACAGCACAGAAACAGACCCTAAGGACCAACTTGTCCATGCTAATAGATACCCTAAATTAACCTAGCCCCATTAACCATCTTTTGGCCCAAATCCACCTAAACCTTTCCTATTCATGTACCCATCCAGATACCTTTTAAATGTTGTAATTGTACCAGAATCCACTTTCTCCTCTGGCAGCTCATTCCAGACATGCTCCACCCTCTGCATGAAAAAGTTGCCCCTGCATCCCTTTTACATTGTTCCTCAATCTCCTTAAACCCGCACTCTCTAATTTTGGAATTTCCATTCTTGGGGAAAAGACCTTGCCTATGCACCCCATTCATATGCTCTAACATCTGAAACTCCATACCATGGCTATTGACCACAAAGGATGTGATAGAACGTATCCTGACCAAGGGTCTCTTTTCTTTTCTCGGAGATGGGTTATGATGATGATCTCTTATTTAGTCTATTTCTATTCTTGTTTGATTATTCTGCCACTGAGGAAAGACCAGATGCACCACTTTAAAAACACACACATGCCTGTGCCAGACAACAGCAAGGTGTGATACCTAAATTTATCATTTTGAACATGGACTTTCAGTTTCCTGCAGGCAACTGATTACATCTTGTTCAGTACTGCATTAGCCAAAATAAGCTACCCGTTTCAATTTCAATGTAATCTATTGTAAAGAAGCTTATTTGAACAGTTAGATTGCTAAACCATCAAAATTAGCCATTCCCCTCATTTCACCCTATACTTTGTGTATTAATTTAGACTCACCATAAGCTGGAATTAATGTTATTAATAACTTAAAACGGTCAGGACTCAGATACGTACAGGACTGCTGCTGCAGTTTGATTTAATAATGTACTGTATCAATGCCAAGTATTATTTCCCAATATTTAAGCAAACTGCAGGCCTCAGCTTTCTCAGAAGAGGCAGGCTGGACCCTGATGCATTCCCATTTTTCAAATCAAATGGCTTTCTTTTCGTGAAACTTGGATCTGGTCCAGGGAGAGGCCACAACCCCCAGGGCCTAACTAAGGGAATTGGCCCTGCCAATTAAGGGAGATTTATTTCAATTGCAGTCCCTCTGGGTAATTGTTCAGCCAAGCAGCCAAAAAAGCCCTTTCTGTCTTTTTGGTTTGAATAAACAGCCTTCTGGGATTCAGAGGGCAAATTGAACCACCCCCCCCCCCCCCCCCCCCCCTCCACTGTGCCAGTTAAGTGAAAATGTGTGCAGGAGTTCTGGTTCAAACAAAGGAAGACAAGACTTTGTTTTAAAATCTTAAGTGCAGTTCACTGTTCAATATTCACAGTGCATAACATGCCCCTTGACTTTCAAAACAACCTTAAATTAGCAACAAAGAATCTTAGATTGGCTTCTCTACCTGCCATCTGTGATTCTATTCCTCCCATTCCCATAAATGAACAGAAAACTTTGTCTATGCAAACATTTCTCCACTGCATGGATTTGCAGCAATGAATTTATGCAGCTGTAGAAGAACAAATTATTAGGGCAACTGTTATTTCTGACCTACTTCCAGAAAATCTGACAGACCTTTCCAAAGCTCTTATGCACACATTCCGAAGAAACAAAAAAGCCACCCAAAGCCTTGAATCAAGTCGCTCTTTCTGTTTTGTGTTAGTTTTCGTGGTGGATGTACTGTACACATGTTCACAGGCCTGTTGTGCATTTTCTTGTGATGGATCACCTTTAACATTTAATGTTGTCTCTTGAGTTCTGCTTCTACATTCTGGCTTTGCATCTGGGAGAGGTTGGTGAACAATAAGAAATGCACCAGTATGTGGATCTCAATTCAGAGAGGTGCGTTTCCAACTTCGCATTCCTGGCAAGAAACCTGGACCTCCAGGAGCACTAATTAGAAATTCAGGCATGATGACTGTTTTCCAGAGTAATTATGATGCATTCCAAATGGAGCCTTTACGAGATCACACAGTCATAAAATTGCCACTCAGATCACCATGTTGTCACAGTCAACACATGACCTACTAGTGGTGGTCAGAAGCCAATTAACTTCCATTAAAGGTTTTAGTATTGCTGGCAGACCCCTGTGGGTTTAATCAATGGACACATGGAGTTTAGTTTTGAGTTGCTTCATTGTGGCTCTGCTCTGGAGCTTTTTATGGAAATTCAACCCTTTCTCCCACTGTTTTGCAATTATGTAGCACCTAACAGTCACACTCAGCTGCTCCAGTATTTTGTGTGGGGTGCACAATTCCTATCCACAAATCTTAGTCTTCATGATTATGGGTCACACCTTTATTCTAACATTTACTACCCACTGAAAATCATGCCATATTTCGCATTCTAAGTTACTACGTCAATGTCATAATGAATTGCAGGCTCTGAATACCTGGTGGGACTGTGGAAAACATTTCTAAAGTTCCTTTCCCAAACTTGTTGCCATCTTGTGGTCAGTCCAGTTTCCTTTACACATTAGCAAAGCATTAGTCTCACTGGTTGAGAAAATCAGATGGGAAAGTGGTGTTGAGGAAGTAGGATATTAGTCAACAGGCTTGAGATGTTGTATGTCCTGGCTTCAGAGGCTACTGCTTATGCAAGCCCCACTTGACCAAGTTTTTGTGATGAGTGGAATGCTCAGGTCAACTATTGTTAAAGTTTGTTAATGTTAACAGAGGCAATGCTGGGCATTAATTGTCCATGACCACATGTAAGTAGGAGATAGCAGGTATGTTGGACTAGAGCTGAGAGACTGAGTAAGTTAAGAAACAGGTTCCTCAAAGAAATGTTTGGTTTCTACCTCACCAGCTGCCTTGGAATCTACTGACAAGGAATCATAAGTTGCCAGCAAGCACTTCCAAGGATTTGATGTATTGCTATTTTCTTTCAAATGTTTGATATATTGGTTTCCCAGTGAACCTACAGACTTTGTTCAAGCAAAGGGCATGTTACCTCATCAGGTGACAACATCACAGTTTCTAAAAGAATGTACAGTCAGGGGCTCTGTCAACCACACTGAAGTAATTCCTCCATTGAGAAAGGATGAAATCTCAGAAATATTGTTATAGCCATTGCAACAACAGTTCAGACACAACAGAGACAGAGAGAATAAGGGGCAGTTTTGCCTGGACTTGGCAAAACTGATTAGATGAAATGTAATAAATCATCCAAGCAAGAGTACATTGTCTCTCATTCCTACACAGTTGAACTAAAGATGTCTGCAGCAATAGTCCACAAACGGAGATCCTTCCCAGGTGGCAGCAATCAGGAAATCAAGATGTTAAAGATACTTGAATGTCATCCTGATCACTTTCAACAAGGAGCGAGCCATCAGCCTGCTTGATGAAAAGTCATACCTTAGAGTTTAGGGGCCTTTTAACTCACCAAATATTAGGCAAAATATATTTGTACCAACAAACATCTTGGTCCTGATTGCTTGAGTGCCCAGGTTAGTAGTGTGCCTGAATTGGTAGGGTGTTCTGGGTGGTAGGGTGCCATGTGCTGCTCCCTTGCCTCATTTATTGAATGGATCATGCCAATAACTTACATGAGCGAAAAGCAAGCCTCTTGCCTGCCCTCTCTCAGGAAGCAACGTTGCTGAGTTCATAGTCTAACAGGGGATCAAACCACTGAGAGCGCACTGTCCACTGCCACTTATGAGAACTTGTTTGCCATTCAAGTTAATTGACTATTCGCTATGGAGCGAAGACATCGGCTGTATGTGCCTACAATATAATTCTTTGAGAAGTGATGGAGAAGGAGCAGGACAGGAGGATAACAAACTTTCCTGCCCCCTCCCCACCGTGTTATCTAGCTAAACCTCGTTCAAATATTGTTGGATAGTGTCCAAACCCCTCCAAAAGCTGGGAAGCGGATTCAACAAAATCGAGACTGCTGGAAAGAAATGTCTGTGCAACTCAACATGGCTCAGCAGCCAGTCACTATGGTTACAGCACCATGTTGTGGCTTAAACAAAAGCTGCAGTTTGAGAAGGGAGTGACGTTCTCTCTTTTTTTTAAATGATTTCAAATTTCAGCCTTTCACAGAGAAGCTCAGTTCTCAGTCAACTTTGCAAAACCATGTATTATGCTGTGAAGAGGTTCAGCTGGCAGTGACATTGTCTCAGCAAAAGGAGGGGCACATGGGGGATGAGGGGGAGCCACACAGGTTATTTTATCAAGTAGATTCTGGGTAATGTTCCAGCAACCTTTGCACAGAGACTTCCAGAATCTCATTACGATTTTTCATACTGAGGTTTCAGCATTTTATAAAATCTTGGTGCGGAGCCATGACATCTTATTTTATTTTACAAAAGCTGATAAAAGTTTTCCTTACACTCCGCAAGGGCTTCAGTTAATTGTCTATCAAGGTGGGCTGCTTTCTATCTGCGAGCCTGCACAGTGGGCGCTGGCAGGCTTTTCAACCACTGCGGCATCACAACCCCATGTGAACTCTATGTAGAGCAATTCCAGCAAAAGTCTCAGGTTCATGCCCACAGTAGGAACTGGAAGGCCTTTCCCCAAACTCAGTCACATCCCAAAAGTGGTTGGATAGATATTGAATTGTTGTTTTTGAAGCGCGGCCATTTCCAAAGCAGAGGCACCCAATTCTGCACCGCAAGCTCCCGCAAGCAGCAACATGATAAGACTGCATAATCTGTGTTGATTAGAGTGATGTTGGTGGAGGAGTCAGTAATGACCAAGACAGCAAGGAGAATGTGCCTGCTTTGCTTCGAGATAGTGCTTTACCAGCCTTCTGAGAGGGCCGGGAAGTCCTCGGCCAAATATCTCAGCTAAAGAGTGGCATTTCCAACAGTGCAGCACTGCCTCAGTATTGCACTGGAATGTCAGCCTAGACTTGCTGTTAAAGATCAGGAGTTAGACTTGAACCCATCATCACCTGAAACAACTGCCCACTGAGCCACCGTTGATGCTCCTTAGTGCTCAGTGATTGAACTTACAGACTCAGTTGTCTCTAGAACATAGCACATAGAACATAGAACATAGAAAAGTACAGCACAGTACAGGCCCTTCGGCCTACAATGTTGTGCCGTGGAATAATCCTAATCCAAAAATAAAATAACCTAACCTACATTCCCCTCAATTCACTGCTGCCCATGTGCATGTCCAGCAGTCGCTTAAATGTCACTAATGACTCCGCTTCCACGACTACCACTGGTAAACTATTCCATGCGCTCACAACTCTCTGGGTGAAGAACCTCCCTCTGACGTCTCCTCTATACCTTCCTCCTAACACCTTAAAACTATGACCCCTCGTGGCAGTCAATCCTGCCCTGGGGAAAAGTCTCTGGCTATCGACTCTATCCATGCCTCTCATTTCCTTGTACACCTCAATCAGGTCACCTCTCTTCCTCCTTCTCTCCAGAGAGAAAAGTCCAAGCTCAGTCAACCTCTCCTCGTAAAACAAGCCCTCCAGTCCAGGCAGCATCCTGGTAAACCTCCTTTGCACCCTCTCCAAAGTCTCTATGGCTGTCAGAGCCATACAGCATGGAAACAGATTCTTTAGCCCAACCAGTCCATGCTGACCATAATCCCAAACTGAACTAGTCCCACCCACCTGTGCTTGGCCCTACCCATCCAACCACTTCTTATTCCTGCACTTAACTAAATATCTTTTAAATGTTGTAGCTATACCTGCATCCACCACTTCTGCTGGAAGTTCACTCCACACACGAACTGTTCTCTGTGTAAAAAAAAAATTGCCCCTTGCATATTTCTAAATCTTTCTCCTTTCACCTTAAAAATATGGCCCCTAGTCTTGAAATCCCCCACCTTAGAGAAAAGATACCTGTCATTCACCTTATCTATACCTCTACGATTTAAAAAGCTTCTGTAAGGTCACCCCTCAACCTCCTACGCTCCAGAGAACAGAAAGTCCCAGCCTCCTGCTATAACTCAAATCTTCCATTCGCGGCAACATCCTAGTAAGTCTTTTCTGACCCCTCTCCAGTTGATCATATCCAAAGTATACACTGGTCCACGTTCTAAATCATGAAATTTCAGATGTTGTGGCACTCCCTTGAAACAAGTGACTGACTGGTCCATAGTCCATGGCAAAATATTTCTGATTTCTGCTACAGCAAACAAAATTTGATATTTACGCCACCAACTGATAGGAAGCTTATATTTGTCAGCGGTAATTACTCACCTCCAAACATGAGCTGCAAGTATACATGTTTCACTCAGGCTTAAAAAAAGCTCATTGAGAAGCTGCTGGATATCAGCAAGTGCGTAATAATGCTGAATAACACATGTATTGAAGATACAAAAAGAAAAGTTGCTGGAAATACTCAGCAGCATTTGTGAAAGTTAACGATTAAAGATAATGAAAGTTAATGTTTCAGGTTAATGGTCCTTCATCAGAAGAGGGTTCTAGTTCGGAAGAGGGTCTACAAGGGATAAATAAAGTTGTGATAGGAACAAATAATTTCAGTGGGACTGGGGCAAGCTGAAACAATAGGTTAACTAGAGCTGTCTTATTTATGGAGTTTTGGAAGGAGGTGGAAGTGGGCTGTTTGGGGTCGTGGGTCTTTGAGATCAGAGACTGTGGAGGGAAGATTATTATAGAATCGTAATGTGGAAGCAGGACATTTGGCCCATTGACTCCACATCAACCCTCTGAAAAGCATTGCACCTAGACCCAAGCCCTCTACCACTTATTGTATCTCCACAACTCTACATTACACCGTGGCTAATCCACTTAGGCTGCACATCCCTGAACACTATGGGCAATTTAGCATGGTCAATCCACCTGAACTGCACATGTTTGGACTGCGGGGCGAAACTTAAGCACCTGAAGGAAACCCACTGATTCTATGAAGATGTTCAGAGCGTATGAGTCAGTCACAGTCCAGAACACAAAAATATATGATGAAGTTTGATAGCCACAGACCAGGGAGAGGTAGGAGAAAGGGTTGGACAGTTGTTATTTGGCCTGAGCTAGAGTAAGGGGTCAGTACCCTAGGCAACGACAGCAACCCTCTCGTCAGCATCTTTGATGTTGGGCAGGAACTCAAAAGAACAGAATGTGGCGCATTCAGAGGTGACAGGTTAGTGTGAGAGAGAGGATCCAAGAAGCTGAGAGAGCTGATGTCACACCAGCAGTTCTGTGCATTAATTAAAGAGATTTTTTTGGGGGGTAAGACAGAATTCAATGAATTGAATGTGGAATGCAAGTGTGATACTGATGTTCCTAGTTTTCTCATATTTAGTATGTAGAGTCACATTAAATTCATTTGGAAATAGCAGTGGGATCATCTGTGATTATGATGTCTCAGTAATGTCAGACACTGCGTTAAGCTATTCGGGTGTTAATTATGTACAAGCCAGTGGATTATATTCAGCACCTGTGATTAAATAAAATGAACAAGGAACTGAGTAAGGAATCGCCAGTCAGATGAAAATAGCTCATTTCCTCTCATACATTTGACTCAGCGTCTAAGAGACAGCGTGCGTCTAAACGACACCAACAGACCTGGGATTACCCTTGACCCTGATGTTAGTCCAATTTGTTAAGGGGATATAGGTTTTAGGACACTGAGAAAGTAGATTCCTAGGTTTGAAATGGATCATGCAAGGTTGGATTGGCATTATGTTAAATTTGGTACAATCCAGTCTACTTTGGGACTTACATTCAAGGTACCGTTCCAGTTAAAATAGTCAGTGGTAAATAGGTTCCACTGATTCTCACTATAGTCAAGTTGCCTTGATTTATGTTACTTCTGAGAAGTTGAAAGTTTATCCCTTTTCTACACTCACATGACAGTAACTGGCAGTGTTGTGATGTGGTGGGAGTGTTTCATCTTTTCTTTGCTTCCTGACAGTTTTTCTCTCCAAGATAACAAAGTGTGAAGCTGGATGAACACAGCAGGCCAAGCAGCATCTCAGGAGCACAAAAGCTGACGTTTCGGGCCTAGACCCTTCATTGTCCTGAAGGAATTACCTTCTGTTTGGGCCAACACTCCAACTGTACAGTTTACCCTCTGGTAGCTCGCTGCTGTTGAGTTTATTTTTCAAGTGTGAGCTAAGTTCAATAGGGTGAGAATGCCCCCACCAAGATGGCCCTGTCTAACCTGCCTTGAGTGCCCCTACTTCTCCCTAACTAGCTCAGTACAGATGAGGCTATTGGATCAACGATCTTTCTGATGTATAGTTTCAGCTACTGCTTGTTGAGTTAGTGGAAATAATGAGCCTTGCTATTTTGTATGATGCAATTGACAATAACACTGACAAATACCAAATTTCCCAGTTGCAAACTTGCAACAAAGTGCTTCTTAATGAGAACCAGGCTCATAGATTATGAAATGTACAATGTATTATTGCCCTGATGAGGCTATTGTCTCTTTAAGGTAAAAATTCCTGTCAAGTAAACTCTGTGTGAGGTCAGTCAGAGCTTAATTGCTGTTTGGTAAGCATGGTTGATGGGCCAATTCTGATGGATCTAAGTACATTTCCACACAACAGCATCAAGATGAAATGTTCACCGCTATACTGTGTTAAAATTTGTTAACCTGCCTAATTAGCTCCCCCAGGAGCTACAATGGGTATTTGTCCACTTTTAGTTCCAAAAGTAAGAAAGTTCTTCGTTTTGGTGTCTAATTATTCCATAGAGGTTTCCATTACTTTTCCAAGAAATCCATTCCAAATAACAAAGTGTGGAGCTGGATGAACACAGCAGGGCTAGCAGTATCTTAGGAGCACAAAAGCTGATGTTACAGACTTAGACCCTTTCCATATGTTCACATTGTGTGTACAAAAACATACATAACACCCTGATATCAATTCCAGGTTTACCTTTGGTTCATTTGAATTTATGCTCCCTTTACCCTACTCTTATGATTTATCTTAAAGCAACAATACGTGTGTCATCATTATGTGATCCATGAGGACTATACCACTCACAAAACACAATGTTTCACTGTACTTAAGTACATGTGACCACAATAATTCAAATCAAATCAAATCGGATCACATTGTTACTGGGCACCCTGAATTTTTGATGGAGCTAAAAGGAAAAGGTGAAAAATGCGAGGAAATTAAATTTCTGAACTGGTGAAACCAACATTTTAAATTTCTTTGCAAGTTATTCATTTTGCCTTAACATTGTTAACAGGAATTGGGTTCTTGTGGTGTAATAGTAGTGTCACTACCTCTGAGCCAGGTGACCTGGATTCAAGACCCACCTGCTCCAGAGGTGTGTGATAACACAGGACAATTAATAACATCTTAACATTGTTTTGCATCTGGAACAAAATGAGATATTGGAATGTGGCATCTACAGCGTAACAGATAAGTGTTGGATGCAGTTTATAGTTGATTAAGATGTCTTGGGGGAGGCAATGGCCTAGAGGCATTATTGCTCCTCTGTTCAGATAATGTTCTGGGAAGCCGAGTTTTCATCCTGCCATGGTAGATGGTCGAATTTGAATTTAAAAAAAAATCTGTAATATCTGGAATCTGTCCTTGACTTCCCATGTAGGCGTGACGGTCAAGAAGGCTCAACAATGCCTGTTCTTCCTCAAGTGGCTCAGGAAATTTTACATGACCGCAAGGACCGTCACCAACGTTTACAAATACACCATATTCTATTCTATTCGTGTGCATAACAGACTGGTGTGGCAACTGCTCTGCCCAGAGCTGTAAGAAACTACAGAAAGTTACATGCACAGCCCAGACCATCACGGAATCCAATTTCCCAACTGTGGACTCGATAAGCACTTCTTGTTGATGTAGAAAGGCTGCCACCAACATCAAAGACCCCTCCCACCCCATCAATGCTCTCCTACAACCTCTTCCATCAGGCAGAAGATAAAGAAGCGTGAACACATGCACGAGCAGGTTCAAGAACAGTTCCTTCCCTGCCGTTATTAGACTGATGAATGGGCTCTCTGACTTCAAATAATGTTGATCTTGCTTCATGCACTTTCTGGACAGTCTAACCTATATGCCTCACTCTGTCTAAGCACCCCATGATCTTTACGTCCTTGCTCACTACCGATCTGCCTGTACTGCTTGCAAACAAAGCTTTTCACTGTACTTAAAGCACACATGGCTACAATAAAACAAATCAGAATTAAGAGTCTAATGATGTCCGTGAATCCATTGTCAATTGTCAGGAAAAACCCATCTGGTTCACTGATGTCCTTTGGGGAAGGAAACTGCCATCCTTACCTGGTCTGGCCTACATGTGACTCCAGACCCACAGCAATGTGGTAGACTCTTGACAATTAGGGATGGGCAATAAATGCTTCCCTGGCCAGCAATGCCCCCATTCCGTGAATGAATAAAACAAGAAAAGAGCGAGATGCAGTTACATAACATTATGCTGCATAACTTATTTCAACAGCCCATATAACATCCTGCATGTTGCTTAGCCAGGGCACCATTCTGTTTACGCCATTTGAGTGCAACACGAAATAAAAATCAACACTAGGCAGATGCAAGTATCCACAAACTTGAAGAGAAAATCATCTGTTGTTCTGGAAAACACTAAAACATCTGTTCTTCTGCACAAAACGAAATCTTATTCTGGGAATACTGTTGCACTGAACAGCAACAGATGATTCATCTCAGGCCTTTACCACACATCTGTTGTAGTTGGAAGTTTGAGTTGTTCCATGAAAGTTGTGGTTGAATTTCTTACTACCATCGTGGAGAGAAAAACTAGTTGTGTTTTTAAACAGTTGCTGTCCCAATGTAGATAAGTTTCCAAAAACTATATATTTTTCCTGCTGGAGCTAGTTTTAAAGGAGATCATGGACCATAAGATGTAGATGAAGAAGGCTATTTGACACACTGAGCCTGGTTCAGTGAGATTGTGGTTGATCTGACAATCCTGAATTACACTTTCCTGCCTTTCCCCCATCCCCTTGCTTACCTTATTGACTAAAAATATCTCAGCGTTAAATTTCTTTTTTTAAAATTCACTCATGGGACGTGGGTGTTGCAGGCTGCCCTAGCATTAATTGACCATCCCTAGTTGCCCTTGAGAAGTTGGTGGTGAGGCATCTTCTTGAACAATTGCAACCCACATGCTAATAGACTGATGGTGCTGAGGTTAGTTGGCTCGCTGAGCTGGTTTCTTGTTTTGCAGATGTTTCGTTACCATGCTCAGTGGAGCCTCCAATGAAGTGTCAGTGTGTTTTCCCATCTGGATTTTAAACTCTGGAGTCTGTTGAGCTGGATTGCCTCACTTCCGGTTTTCCTTTATAGTGGAGTGTATATGGATTCGAGTTGTATGTGTTTATTAATAGCATGCTTCATGGAGTGCCAGGCTTCCACACATCAGGACATTGCTGCATGCCCCAACGTACTCATCACACTACCCTACATCAGGAACACATCGAAATTCACCACAAGATTCCTATGACCGATGGGCATCAGAGTGGCACAGAAGCCCGTGTCACCTCTATGACAACCACTCACCCGAACTAAAGAACCACTCCCCACCATGGACAGGACCAATGTCAAGTATAAGATCCCCTGCAGAGACTGTGAGAAACACTACATTGGAGAAACAGGAAGGAAACTAACAACAGGAGTACATGAACACCAACTGGCTACAAAAAGGCACCACCAATACTCACTCATCTCAATCCACATGGACATTTTGACTGGGACAACACCAAAATCCTGGGACAAGCTGGGCAGAGACAGGCACGAGAATTCCTAGAAGCCTGGCACTCTATGAAGCATGCTATTAATAAACACATTGAACTCGACCCCGTATACATTTCACTACGAAGGAAACCCGGAAATGAGGTAATCCATCTCGATGGACTCCAGAGTTTAAAATCCAGGTGGGAAAACACACTGATTCTTCATTGGAGGCTGCACTGAGGATGTTACCCAGCACAGTAACGAATTGTCTGTGAAACAAAAAACCAGCTTGGTGAGCCAACTAACCTCAACACCCACAACCCAAGTTACAAATCTACTCCAAAACCTTAGAGACTGACATTGCCACTGGGGAAGACATTCCAGGATTTTGACCTAGGGGCAGGAAAGGAACAGTGATATATTTGGAAATATACATAATGACATAGCTGCTCCAGCTCTCTGGAGTAAAGAGTCCCACAAATTCACTAACTTCTAGGAACAGCAACCCTTCCTCACCATAAACTGAGCACCTCCTCACTCTGAGAATCTGCCCTCTGATTCTGGACTCTGCCCTGCCAGTCCCCTAAGAATCTTATAGGCTTCAATAAGGTCGCATTTCATTCTTCTAAACTCCAATGAATACAATATTGATCTTGATATATCTAGAATCATAGAATCCCTACAGTGTGGCAGCAGCTCATTTGGCCCATTGAGTCCACACAAACCATTCAGAGAGCATCCTTCCCAGACTAACCATCCTACGCTATCCCTGTACCAACCATCCTACCCTATCCCTATATCCCCACATTTCCTGTGGTTAACCCACCTAGCCTACACGTCCCTGGACACTATAGACAACTTAGCGTGGCCAATCCACCTAATCTTTGGACCGTGGGAGGAAACCTATGCAGACACAGGGAGAATGTGCAGACTCGACACAGACAGCCACCCCAGGCTAGATTCAAACCTGGGTCCCTGATTCTTTGAGACGGCAGTGCTAACCACTGAGCCATCATGCCACCCTGCTAAGAGAAGCTAAACAAACAGCAGCTTCATAACAAGATAAAACTTAATCTCTGCGCATGGAGCTCAACGGTAGGGAATGTTAAATTGACAGAATGGGCGTTTTGCTTGCTCTTCCTCATTTACATTGGTGTGAGCAATCTAGCTTGTGGTTGAGACTTAGTCTGTATTGAGAATATTGCCCCACGAAGCATTATTCAGCAGTAGTGTGGTTAATTACTAGACTTTCTTTAATGATATCACAGCTTACTGGGGTAGCCTGCCAGAAATCAAATCCACTATTGCCAGAGGTATCAGTAAAGTTACAGATTGTAACAAGGTATGCAAAGTTCCTGAAATCTTTTCTAAATCCAGGTTAATAGAAACTGTGAACCAGGTTACTGTACGTAACATTATTGCTCATAATCAGACTGTAATCACAGGTAAAGGGTTATAAACCATTAACATAGAACACCACCATTTGGTATCCTGTGGTGCAGTGCTAGGGCCAGTATCTCTGGGTTAGAAGGCCCAGTGCCACCTGCTCCAGGTGTGCTTCAGAATCTATTTGAGCAGGTTAATTAAACAAATATCTATGACACTTGGAATCTATGTTACTTGGAATTTTATTCATTTCATAAAGTTCCCTTTATACATGAGTACACACACACTCTCACTCTCATACGGTCACACACACACACACACACACACACACACACACACACACACACGTATTAACAGGAAATAAACAAAGGGAGGGAGAGAAATGGTTCACCAAGTCTCTTGTTTGCAAGATCTGTTGAGTTGGTTCTTGCTGATGAGGTTTCTTCCCAGGCTTCCTTGTTTGAATGCTTCCACTTTTAGAAGGTTTCTGATACATCAGTTGAAAGTCACAGTTTACAGCAATTGCTGTAATGTCACATCTCATTCTGTTAAACTAGTTTCTTCAGATCTGCATTGGTTTACCACAGAGAATGGAGAGAGAACTCCTGACTAGTTAGAGATCTAATGATTTCCCTCAGCATCTTGTTCTCAACCCCAAGCTGTTCAGTTACCTAGTTGTTGATGGGATAAAGGCCTTGGTCATTGATAACTGGTCACTAGTCCATAGACCAATCAACGTCTTGTTGCCAACCAAAGCTGCATTTGTACATTATCCCTCTGTTGCTTTTTGCCTGCAAACTAAACATCAGTTACAGCTTGTTCAATTAATTAATGCTTGCCATGAAGGACAAATGACTTGCATTTCAAAACATGCAGCAACCCTTGCAGGACAGTGGTTTAAAACAGTTCATTCCCATTTATATCCACAACTTTAACAAGTCAAACATTAAAAACCATAGTCTTCTCAATGGGAAACTGCAGCGATTGGAACCAGGTGGATCTTGATAACTTTTCTTGATCAGCAGTGTCCCAAGTTAACAATCAGGAAAGCTTTGGCCAACCAATATAACCAGATTAGAATGCCCTTGGTTGAGGGCTGATGCCGAGCTGGCTGGATACAGCTGGTGGTACTTTTTCTTTCACTTTTTGAAAACTGATTTCCAGGTTGGCCGAGTCGCAGCCAGTGTTACTGCTGGATTTTACAGCTAGTGTATTGTTATTTTTGGAATCACAACAAAGATGACTTGGTAGCAAGTCTTGCTACTTGCACCACAGCTTTAAGCATTTGTGCTTTTCTTTTGCGTGTGTTTTCACCTTTTTGTGTCTGGACTGAGCCTTAGCAAGTGGACTGTGTTTCTTTGAGTGGACCAGGCCTCCAATAGGTGGGCCATATCCTTGAGTGTAGGCCTGGCCTCTGGGAGCCTGCTGTGTTTCTGTAAGTGGACAAGGCCTCAAGCGTGGACGGAGTATCTGTATGCATGCCGCAAGGTATGTGCTTGCTGCTGTCAGGCGTAGATTCATTCTTTGTGTTTTTGGTTGTTTTGTATGTATTGTGTTGTGTACATCCCTGGGTCTAGCAGACCTTACTGAGAGCCAGAAAATGAGTAGGTTGCCCCAAAAACTGTTGTCCTGAAAAGGTATAGGGATGAGCTATTGTAGAAGTGGTCAGAAGGTGAGTAGGGATGGGCTAGGACCTGGAAAGTGTGGGAGTGGGCCGAGAATTGAAAGGTGCTGAGGGCAGTCTGGCTTAGAGGTAGTCGGAAGGCAAGCAAGGGTGGGCTGATTGCTGGTTTGCCAGGCGTGTCAGTGTTGTGTGAATTACTATTTTTTATTGTTTATCTTGTATGTGCTTCTGTCTAAAGTTTTCTTTTATGGTGAATTACAGTGGGATTTGGGGTTTGGTTACTGTTCCCATTTCCCTGTGAATTGTTGTTTGCTTTGTTGACTGTAGCCTTGATTTGTTTTGCATTTTTGTACAGTTTAATGAAAAAAGTATAACCAGGAAAGAAATGGCAGCCAGGAGATTAGAATCTCCTTGGTTGACGACTGACTCTGAGCTGGTTGGTACTGTGCTCTAGTGAATAAAAGGTGACTTGGTGATGGGGACACTGGTCACTGTGCCGTTATTTCTGAAACAAAATTTTAGAGTTAAGAAAAAACTGCTACTGGCACTAGAAGAAATCTAAATTTTAAATTTAAAAAAGTACTGTATCTTAAACGCTAATGTTCTTTATAGGAGGGCACAATAGAAATGTTTTCACACAAATAAAGAAAAAAGTGACTTGATGACACATTGTTGTAATTGCCACTTCTTTAGTTTTACCTAATTTCTTTATAATTTGTGTGTTAATCTTCCAATTCTCTTCCAGAGACCCTTGGAGAAGCCTGATGGCCTGGATGTGTCAGATCAGAGCAAAGAACATCCTCAACATCTGTGCGAGAAGTGCAAAGTTCTGGGCTATTATTGTCGTCGGGTGCAGTGAGTGGCTCACCAGACCTTGCAGCCACCAGCATTGTCACCCCCTCCATCCCCGAATCCTCCTCCTCCATCCCCCACAAACCTATCAGCTTCCCTCTCCCAACACTGCTCAGATCACACGTCCAGTCGAAAGATGAATTTATCAAAATCTTGCTCATGACAGAAAAGAATTAAGGGGCCTTAAATTGGTAGAATGTGACTCTTTCCTCTGTATGTGCATATTTTCGGGTTGTATTTATAGTATTAACTACCAGAAACAGTATTACCAACAGCAGTTTAATGTGGCACCTCACATGGGGTGTCTTACCTACTGTTTGTTTACAGAGTAAATCTTGTACCTTGTACCAAGAGCCAGTACAAGGGGGAGAACATAATGAGCTGAATAGCTGATATTTTAAACCAAGCCTCTTCTGTGCCATTACTAACCTATAAGCTGATATTACAAGTCCACTTGCTGTGAATTGTCACATGGATTGAGAGCTTTGATCCCCTAGCTCTTTGTGTCAAAAAAAAGCTGGCAAGCATCAGTATTAGAGTAGTAACAAAAATATGGTTGTTGGTAAGTGATTACAATGAAGACTGACAAATATGTGTCTGATATTGTAGAGATACAAGAGTAGGTTGAAAAGGGAAAGAGGCATGGTTAACTCTTGGGGTACTGAATAATATTTTTGAACAGTACACAGCACATTATCACAACTAGACATACCTCCCTAGACATCCACATCAAATAGCTGCAGTGACAAAATGTAATACTGTGATTTGCTGCAAGGACTTTTCAATCCTTAATCACTGAACACTAAGCGCCTTCAGAATTTAACTTATCTTTGGAGTTCAAAATTTTAAATGTTACTTGTCTGCCACTTCAAAATTAAACTTTTATTGTTTTTTACTTTTTGAGTGTGCCTCCTTCCCCCCATGAAGCAAATGCATATTTCAGCTAAGCTGGTATCTGGTTTTGCTCTTTTTCTTCGCCGTTCTGGGACTGCCTGCTAAATGGTTCAAGACTGCCTTACTGATTAAATATTCCACGTGTGGAAATGCTTAGTATTTATTCAAGTACCTCTCCCCAAACACCACTGAAATGCAGGGAAAAGGCAAGGGGAAGAAGAGAACACAGATCTCATGTTGTCCATTAACCTACTATGCACTGCCTCTTCTGTAGGGCTCTCTATCGTGATGACGGCAGAAGGGCAACTTTGCACCCTTAATCCTCATCCCCACCCTACCTCACACCCCACTACTCCTTTTGCAGAGTAGCAAGAGTGGTACTGCTGAAAAAGCATGTTTTCAAGAAAAAAAATTATTCAATGCAGACATCATAGGAGGGGCCAGCATTTAGTGCCCATCCCTAATTGCCCAGAGGGCAGTTAAGAGTTGACAATATTGTTGTTGGTCTGGTGTCACACGTAGGCCAGATCAGGTAAGGAGGGCAGTCTCCCTCGCGTAGCAATATTGTGGTAACATCTGACTGCAACTTCAGAGATTGAGACCCTCGGACCATCTTGAACCTTAACATTGATGTTGTGAAGAAATGTAAATCAACATTAAAGCCATCATTTCCTGCTGTCCCCCAATTTATTATGTATTTTCAGATCTGCAGTTCACATTTTCTATTCTTGTGTGTAGAATACTGCACCACATTCTTTTAAAAAGGAGCGATTTATTTTTGAGAAAAAGCCAATCGGTGTTAAGCAATCAGCAATGAATTTCACTGAAGAAAGCAGACAATTCCACTCTGTGTCAATGCCAAGATTTCGTTATAGCACTTTGCTTTCAGGACAGAACCGATTTTAAGTTGGGTTTTACGGTCAGTGGGTAAGCAAATAATGCTTGATTTGCATCACTCTTCCCCACAGATGTTTGGTAGAGTTTTCTATCTGAGTTTGCCAGATAAAAATCCAGATCAGCACAAAACCCTCTGCAGGGGATCAGGGACCTGGGAGAGCAGAGTGAGCAGCAGTGTATCTGCTTTAGCAATCAGGTAGAATATGAAGTCAGAACTTGAACCTTGCAATGGTCAGTGGAAAAGTAATTCAATATCTTATGTGTGGAAAGAGCAATAGAAAGGAAATAAAAGATGGAATGACAAAGGGGACAGAAACAACAAAAAAACATTTATTAGGTTATTAAATGTTTACAAACTCATGGACCATAGATTCTGTACTTCCATAACTAAAAAGCATTTCTTAGATTTTTAAAATTTTGCAGACCCCAGAAATGACTGAACACTAAAGGAATGACGGTCAATACTTGTCAACATTAATTTTCAGTGCTAGGGAGGTTTTTGAGAATAAATAAGACTTAGCAAGCATTTGAACAATTAATTACACTCGAACAGATAATCCTAACTTTATGCACCATATTTCATGCATATCTAACATGCTAGAGCAGCATTGTCATATTTGCTATATGTTTAATGGCAAATTTATCAGCTAGATACTAGTGTAGCATAGCTTCTAAAGGAGCAGGGCGGCTCAAACAAACCTTCAGGTAAAGCTGTCTCCCCCCGGAAACTGTTGTCCAATTCATTCTTTAATAATAGTGAACAATAATAGGTTCACCATTGCTGTTGCTGTGAAAGCCACGCTCTTTCTGTTTTACATCGATTAATGTTCCTGCATTTCCATTAAACTACTGTGAGCAGTTCACTATACTACGTGGTGTGTTCATGTTGAAAAGGTTTGCAGGGGAAATAGACTCCAATTTTATAAACGAATCAGACCTGACCTGCTTTTCCTCTTTTTAATTAAATGATTTTTAAAGTTTGAACTCCTCTGATAAGTTCGAATTGTCACTTGCCTTTCTAATGCAAAGTGCCATTTTTTTTCAGTGTGCCATGTACTGTGATCTCTTGACAAACTGATATGATGGCTTGCTGAGAGGAATAGTTGCCTTAAAACTTCTTGCAAGCCATCAAAATAGTAGAAGACAAAATGTGGAACTGCTGGTGACATAAAATAACACTAGGAATTCACTGTAGGTCAGCCAACATCTGTAAAGGGAAAAAACAAAGTTAAACATTTTAATCTCTTCATTGCCGATTTTCTGACTTCTTCTCACTTTTGTTAAAAAGCCTGGTATTTTTTAGACTTGTGAAGTGCAAAGCATCTTCACTGCAGCTCACTGGCCTAATGGGCATTTCAAGCATTTATTTTTTCCCTACATTATGCAATCTCTTCGATAAAACAAACGGACTTTATTGGCTGATGTTTGGGTTTCTCAGCTATAAGGAGTTACAAGTGTAAATTATTGTCATGTCACTGTGTGATACCCAGATAGTTTGGCATTTGTAAATTGGAATTGAGGGTTAAAACGGTTCTGATGTATGATACTTGGACATGTCTGCAAACAAAAAGACAGTGGTGATGTGGGTCCAAAGGACAGGATAGTGCTTTAGAAAAGTTAACACATTGTCGATTTGTATTTTTACTGTTGCTAATCAAACTAAAGATTAATTATTTTGATACACATGTACACACAGGCAAACATGCCCCACCCCCAAGTCATGAACTAACACTGTCCTCATGCAAAAGTCCAAAGACCACCGCCCCCCCCAACTTTGCCTCTCCCCCTACCTCCCTTAAATTGTGGGGAGGGGTCAGTCAGACTGAGTTATAGAATAATGTAGAGTACAAGTTCCAGCACAGTCCTGAGACCTAGTGCTTGGTCAGCCTTTATAATAAACTACTTCGCTATTTGTAGGGAAATTGCATTGACAGATGCTGGCACTGATCAGTGACCCACAGGAACAAATTGCTACCTGATTTTCAGGCACTTTATTTATAGTCGCAACTGCGAGACAGACTGCACATGTTGACGGGTGCTTGTGGCAGAGAGAGGGGAGGAATGAGGTTCGAGCATCCAGCTCCCTGCACCTGTGCTGGTGACAAAATATTAACTCAGTACCTAAAAGGTTAACTAATAAATACGTGCCAGAAACTGACGACAAAGGTATACGCTAAGTATGTGAGTATGAAAATGAGGTTTTTAAGGGACAATCAAGAAAAAGAACAGTGTGGAGTTTTTAGCTATATTGGATATATTTGCCCATATATGATGTATTCTGGATTCTGCTTGCAGATGTATTTATCTTAAGTATTACTGACAATATAGTCCTTTTGTTTGGATTTTTATACTGTGTGTGTATTTTGGAAACCTTCTAGATGTTAAAAATTTTAATGTTAACAAATATTTCTTATGAAGCCAAGTTCCAATCTATCCAAGTTCCTGTTTATCTTTGCAGTAACCTTTTTGTATATATTCAAGGGGCATGAATTTTAGCATCCTATTGTTTTGAGTTTTTTCTTGAAATAATGTGGACTTTTTTAAAAAAAAATTTTTCAAAAGACCTTTTCTACTAGATTACTAACACAACTGAGAGTTTTCTTGAATATTTTACAAACCAAGGTTATAGCCAGAAGAAAATATTATTTATCAGAGAAAATTCTCTTTTTCTACAAGTCATTGTCTGTATAAAATGTGCAACCGGAATAATCCAACTAGGAAGGTAAATAATAATGTTTAAAACAGATGAATATTGTATGAAAGTTGGTACATAATTCTTGGGGAAGAAAAAGTAAACCCTTTTCAATTCTTGAAGCCATATATAAAATTGGGATGAAAATATTATCAGTATTAATTAACCTGCATTTATTCCAATGTTTAAACTAATTCTAGTTTTATTCTATTAATGCATTACGGTTTATATATGTGTATTTTGGAAAATAACTGCCATCTAAGCTAGCAGTGTTAGATTATTCAAAATAACAAGTAACGATTGTACATCTGTTACCAGGAAGACAAGAATTACTGTTATGTAGAAGAATGTGCATATTGATGTTCAGAAAACATGACCATTTATTTGTTTGTTATTATATAGGCAGAGACAAATTGGTGTCTCGTCAGCAAAACACTTTGTGCTACCATAAGATATGAAACACTTTTTTTTGTTGTGAAAGGAAGACTCAAAAAAGAAGTAATTTTAAATATTTAATTGGTAGATGAAAATCCACCACTGAGCAACTATGAAACTGTGAGTTAGCCTTGTATGCCTGGTCGACTGATGTATGCAAGAACCCTGTGCCATCAAACTGACAAGAAGCAGACGGTTGAATGGTCTTTCTGTTCAATTGCTCAGCGCCAGCTTATTTGAAGGACCGACAGGCTCAAATGAGAGAAAGCACACAGACAGGCAATGATACCGTTTGAACACATGGTAGCCTAGACTATGCATGTACATTGCTAGGGCAGATATATGAGAGCATTTAAAGTCTTGTATTTTTATCATAGCCTTACTGCAAGAGTTTAGAAGTTTATGAATGCTGAAGGAGTTTGCAGAAAAAAAAAGTACTTGAACTTAACTTGCTGAAGGATTCCTTAGGAAAAAAACCTCTTCACTACACTTTCTTATAGTTGTATTACACTGACTAATACTGTATCAAGCATTTGTCTGCTGCTTAAAGTTGTAGTCTCAAATGAAGAATAAGGTATATATATTTTGAACTTTCTGTAGACTGTTTGTAACCGGCATGCCTTTCTCTGTTCTACTTGATGGGATTGTTTACTTATTATTTCTAGATAACAGTGTTAAGTCCTTTTTGTACAGCTGTAATGTGTGGGCAGACTCAGAGTAACTGGGTAATGGAATAAAAGTCCTGTATATGAAGTGTTATGAACAGCCAGTTCAATGCAGACAGATGTTACCCTTTCTTATTAATGTCCATTACAATGGCATTCCGTCACGTGCCTTATTTTATGCTGGTTAGTATATGCCTGCTTATAGAACTTTTAATAGTATTTTATTTGTGCATTAAAACAATGCAAAAATACAAGCTTTCTTGGAGGTTTGTGTTTGATTTTCCTGCACCTCATTCATGCCAGAATAACACTGGGCCTGTTCGAGTAAAGGTAAAATCTCCACATTCGACCAGACCATAGGGCTGTTCTCTCATTCGAGGCATCAATTCTGCTCTCCCTACTGTAGGAAATATCTTGTTAAAATTGAAGGGGTTCAAAAAAGATTTACAAGAATGCTGCCATTTTTGGAGCTTTTGAGCTACAGGGAGAGGCTGAATAGGCTATTTTCCCTGGAGTGTTGGTGGCTGAGAAGTGACCTTATATATAAAATCATGAGGTGTGTGGATAGTGTGAACAGCCAAGGTCTTTTTCCCAGGTTAGGTGAGTCCAAAACGAGAGGCTATAGATTTAAGGTGCGAGGAGAAAGATTTAAAAGGGAGCTAAGGGACAATTTTTTTACGCAGAGCGTAGTGCATGTGTGGAATGAGCAGCTAGAGGAGGTTGTGTAGAACGGTACAGTTTTAATATTTTAATGATATCTGGACAAATTTAGAGGGATATAGGCCAAATGCTGGCAAATGAGACTACATTAATTTAGGATATCTGGTTGGCATGGACATGTTGGACTGAAGGGTCTGTTTCCTTGCTGTACATTTCTATGACTCAATGAGATGACTGGTGCTGGTTTAACCTGAGGGTCACCAAGCCTCAGGCGAGAGGAAAGGTTGAGAACGAGAGTCCATCATGGTAACCTCAGCTAGTGTAGGAATTGAACCCACAGTGTTGGCATCACTCTGCATCGCAAACCCAGCCGTCCAGCCATTTGGGCTAACCGGCCGTCATTGGAATTTCTTTGGGTCTGTATTGTGATTATTCTAATCCTCAGTCAGTGCTGCTTGAGTGGCCCTCTCTTCCCACTGATAATGTCCAGGCCCAAATCTAAAGCCATTGTGTGAGAGGATCAAAAGTCCGCAATGGAATCAGGGAAAACCCCAGCTTTATAGTCACGTGAATTCCAATCGTTGAGATTCTGGTGCTGAGTCAGGAAACACTTTACACAGAGGCAAATGTGTCCTTCTTTCTAAAATAAAAGTGTTTATTTCCAAAGGAAATGAACCCTAATATTGATCATTCTTATATAATGCCATATGTAATAGATTAATCAAGATATTCTTTTTATAAAAAATAATTTGTGGGATGTGAGCATTGTATGGTGGACCAGTATATATTGCCCATCCCTAGTTGCCCTTCAGGTGGCAAACTGCTTTCTTGAACTACTGTGGTCCATTTGCTGTGAGAACCCCCACAGTGCTATTAGGGAGGGGGAAGAGTTCAGGATTTTGCCCCAAGGATACCGAAGAATCGGCAATACATTTCCAAATTAAATTTACCATCATGTGGTGACAGGGATTGCTTGAAAGGAAGAAAAAATGCCTGTATTTCTGTAGCACCTCGCAGGATGTCCCAAGGTGCTTTACAGGCAATGAAGCATTTTGGAAATGTAGTCACAGCTGTACTGTTGTAATTTGCACAAACAGCGGTGAGAGAACAATCAGATAAATCTGGGGGGATATGTATCAACCAGGACAATGGCAATCTTACAGTCATCTTCTTTGAAAAAGTGCCATGGTTCTTGTAAGTTCAATTCAGAGGCCATGTGTACTCTCGGCATTATATCTCACCTGAAAGATTACAGCTCGGGTAGTGCAGCACGTCCTCAGCCCTGTACCGGGCATGTCAGTCTTTATTTTTGAGCTGAACTCCTGGAGTGGAACTAGATCTCAAGGCCTTCTGTGCTAGGTCAGAATGCTACCCGTTGACCCATGGTTGACATGTTGAACCCCATGACCCGATGATCAGGCCCTGAGGCATCACACTGCTCAGAGGGGAGGGGTCCTTCATCTTCTCTCACTCAACCCTTCCTCCAGCCCTCTATTTCCATACATCAGCAGTGGATATCTCCTCCAGCCCATTAAAGCACTAATTCATACAGCAATGGAGACAGAAAGGACTGCAGATGCTGAAAAAGCAGAGCCTATAAGTGTGTAGGTAGGTATGAATATTGTATGGCTGTATGTATTTTTTTTCATGAAAGGGCCCACAAAACTGGTCGGGCATCAACCTGCATATAATTCCTGCAGATTGCCTCATCAAAAAATCTGAAAAATACTGGTACCTGATCAATCTTTAGCTGCACATTAGACTGTGTTCTAAAGAAACCAGTCTAAGTGGAAGTACCTCAGGAGACGAATGATGGGCCTGTGTGTGGAGTCACTTAATATGGGCAGTACACTGTGTTATAACCACCACACAGTTCTGGGTGGCCAGGAACAACTCAACTGCCTGCCCTAGGCCAATCGACCAGACCTACAGATCAATTGTTAACCTGTTTCTCCACATCATGGACACGTGTCCCTTGACCATCAGGTCCCATGCGGGGCCTTAAGCCTGGAGCTAGGGTCCTTATCACTTGGGCCATGATACTACCTTGAGGAACTCCTGCAGAGATGTGCTGGAGCTGAGATGACTGACCTTCCGACAACCACAGCCATCTTCCTTTGTGCCAGGGCTGATTCCAACCTGTGGAGGGCCTTCTCCCATTGATTCCCATTGACTCCCATTTTGCTCGGGCTCCTGAATGCCACACTGTGTCAAATGTGACCTGATGCCAAAGGCGATCGCTGTCACTTCCTGTCTGGAGTGTAAAACAAGGCTGTTATGAGTTTAGAAGCTAATTGGTGGAAGTCAAACCGAGCATAAGTGAGCAGATTATTGCTAAAGAAGTGCTACTTGATAGCTCTGTTGATGCTGCCCATCGCTCTCTGGATGATTGAAAGCAGACTGAGGGGCTGATAATTGGTCAGGTTGGATTTGTCCTGTTTGTTTTTTTGTGTACAGAAAAATTCTCCACTGTTTAGAATCATACCTGGCAGAAAGGAAGGTGGATGTAGTTGTTGGAAGTTGGTCATCTCAGCTCCAAGACATCTCAGCAGGAATTCCTCAATGTAGTATCCTAAGTCCTACCATTCACATGTGCATCTTCAATGAACTTCCCTCCATCGTAAGGTCAGAAGTGGGGATGTTGATTGTGCAATATTCAGCACCATTCATGACTCCTAAGGTACTGAAGCAGTCCGTGTACAAATGCAATAAGATCTCGACAGTATCCAGGCTGCCAAGAGGCAAGTAACATTCACACTACACAAGTGCCAGACAAGGACCGTCTCTAATAAGAGGCAATCTAACCACTGCCCTTTTACATTAAATTGCATTATCATTACTGCACTATCAACATCCTGGGGTTACCATTGATCATAAACTGAGTGCTTTATAAACTGAGCTTTATAGACACACTGGCTACAACAGCAGAACAGAGACCAGGAACTTTGCAACTGGTAACTCACCTCCTGACTCCCCAAAGCCCATCCACCATCCTCAATGCACAAGTCAGGAGTATGACGGAATACTCCTCACTTACCTGATGAGTGCAGCCCCAACAACAGTTGAGAAGCCGTCCAGGACAAATCGGCCCGCTTGATTGGCATTGCAACCTCAAACGTTCACTCCCTCCACCACCCAAATAACATAGCAGCATTGTGTCCCATTTGCACTGCAGAAATTCACTAAGACTCCTTAGACAACACCTCCTAAACCCACAACCACTTCCATCCAGAAGGACAAGGGCAGCAGATACAAGAAAACATTGCCTCCAGGAAATTCCCATGTAAGTCATTCACCATTCTGACTTGGAAATATATAGCTGTTCCTTCAGTGTTGCCAGTTCAAAAACCTGGAATTCTCTTATGCATTGATGGGGGAGCTACACCAAAATGACTGTTGTGGTTCCAGAAAGCAGTTCATCACCACCTAAAGGGCAATTGAAAGGATGGGCTCATCGAAGCCCATCCTGGCTCAACGAATGACATACACACTTCTGATGAGTGAATAAAACAGATATATATTTCAGGCATCGGGATTCTATTGTGTTCCCATCAATCCCATGAAATCCTGAAGAACAATATTCCAATTTGTTCTGCTTTGAAACACCATCTCAGCCTTTACTGTGAGCTGATTGAGTGACCCAGGACCCATGAGTTGATGGTCATCCGCAGGTTCAAAGTGGAGCCACTTTTCACGACTTTGAACTGCTCCAGGCCTTGATCATTTATACGTTGTGAGGATATCCAGGTTCCATAGCCTCACTGTGCATCACGAGGAGAGATGAAGTGCTTTCCTCACCAATACTGAACTCATCAGGTAAGTGATTGGAGCCTCTTGTGGAGAAATACGTACTAACGGTTGAAAAATTCTGAGGAAATGTGAAGCTTCCTAAAATGGGTTGAAAATGGCTAGATACTCACGTTAAAGATATAGGCTGTTTATTGTGTGTGATAGAAGTACACAAGGATAAGATTCTTCTGTGGTATCTATTGCAACTTACATGAATCTGATTTGAAAGGCATTCTGCCTTTAGTTTCTAAGGAGTACGGCATTTTAAACACAACAAGCACATCCAGGAATGTCATTCATTTATTTGAATGGGACTCAGTCTAGGTTAATTTTGTTTTGCAGTGCCTGTTGACTTCTCCTCCTTTTATTTCAGATATATTTATTAATAGAATTTTAGCTGATCATTGTTAAACATTTGGCACAGTTCAGTCAGCATCACTTGGCCTAAAATATGGTTTGTGTGCAAAACAGGGCTAAGGGTGCTCTAAGATAATAAAATGTGAGGCTGGATGAACACAGCAGGCCCAGCAGCATCTCAGGAGCACAATGGCTGACGTTTCGGGCCTAGACCCTTCATCAGAGAGGGGGATGGGGTGAGGGTTCTGGAATAAATAGGGAGAGAGGGAGAGGCGGACCGAAGATGGAGAGAAAAAAAGATAGGTGGAGAGGAGAGTATAGGTGGGGAGGTAGGGAGGGGATAGGTTAGTCCAGGGAAGACGGACAGTTCAAGGAGGTGGGATGAGGTTAGTAGGTAGGAGATGGAGGTGCGGCTTGGGGTGGGAGGAAGGGATGGGTGAGAGGAAGAACAGGTTAGGGAAGCAGAGACAGGTTGGACTGGTTTTGGAATGCAGTGGGTGGAGGGGAAGAGCTGGGCTGGTTGTGTGCTGCAGTGGGGGGAGGGGACGAACTGGGCTGGTTTTGGGATGTGGTGGGGGAAGGGGAGATTTTGAAGCTGGTGAAGTCCACATTGATGTCATTGCGCTGCAGGGTTCCCAAGCGGAATATGAGTTGCTGTTCCTGCAGCCTTCGGGTGGCATCATTGTGGCACTGCAGGAGGCCCATGATGGACATGTCATCTAAAGAATGGGAGGGGGAGTGGAAATGGTTTGCGACTGGGAGGTGCAGTTGTTTATTGCGAACCAAACGGAGGTGTTCTGCAAAGCGGTCCCCAAGCCTCCGCTTGGTTTCCCCAATGTAGAGGAAGCCACACCGGGTACAGTGGATGCAGTATACCACATTGGCAGATGTGCAGGTGAACCTCTGCTTAATGTGGAATGTCATCTTGGGGCCTGGGATGGGTTTGAGGGAGGAGGTGTTGGGGCAAGTGTAGAATTTCCTGCGGTTGCAGGGGACGGTGCCGGGTGTGGTGGGGTTGGAGGGCAGTGTGGAGCGAACAAGGGAGTCACGGAGAGAGTGGTCTCTCCGGAAAGCAGACAAGGGTGGGGATGGAAAAATGTCTTGGGTGGTGGGGTCGGATTGTAGATGGCGGAAGTGTCGGAGGATGATGTGTTGTATCCGGAGGTTGGTGGGGTGGTGTGTGAGAACGAGGGGAATCCTCTTTGGGCGGTTTTGGTGGGGGCGGGGTGTGAGGGATGTGTTGCGGGTGACGCGGTCAAGGACGTTCTCGACCACTGTGGGGGGAAAGTTGCGGTCCTTGAAGAACTTGGACATCTGGGATGTGCGGGAGTGGAATGCCTCATTGTGGGAGCAGGTGCGGCGGAGGCGGAGGAATTGGGAATAGGGGATGGAATTTTTGCAGGAGGGTGGGTGGGAGGAGGTGTATTCCAGGTAGCTGTGGGAGTCGGTGGGCTTGAAATGGACATCAGTTACAAGCTGGTTGCCTGAGATGGAGACTGAGAGATCCAGGAAGGTGAGGGATGTGCTGGAGATGGCCCAGGTGAACTGAAGGTTGGGGTGGAAGGTGTTGGTGAAGTGGATGAACTGTTCGAGCTCCTCTGGGGAGCAAGAGGCGGCGCCGATACAGTCATCAATGTACCGGAGGAAGAGGTGGGGTTTGGGGCCTGTGTAGGTGCGGAAGAGGGACTGTTCCACGTAACCTACAAAGAGGCAGGCATAGCTGGGGCCCATGTGGGTGCCCATGGCCACCCCCTTAGTCTGTAGGAAGTGGGAGGAATCGAAAGAGAATTTGTTGAGGGTAAGGACGAGTTCGGCTAGGCGGATGAGGGTGTCGGAGGAGGGGGACTGGTCGGGCCTGCGGGACAGGAAGAAGTGGAGGGCCTTGAGGCCATCTGCATGCGGAATGCAGGTGTATAGGGACTGGACGTCCATGGTGAAAATGAGGTGTTGGGGGCCAGGGAATTGGAAGTCCTGGAGGAGGTGGAGGGCATGGGTGGTGTCACAGATGTAGGTAGGGAGTTCCTGGACCAAAGGGGAGAAAATGGAGTCCAGATAGGTGGAGATGAGTTCGGTGGGGCAGGAGCAGGCTGAGACGATGGGTCGACCAGGGCAGGCAGGTTTGTGGATTTTGGGAAGGAGATAGAAACGGGCCGTGCGGGGTTGGGGAACAATGAGGTTGGAGGCTGTGGGTGTGAGGCCCCCTGAGGTGATGAGGCCATGAATGGTGTTGGAGATGATGGTTTGGTGCTCGGGTGTGGGGTCATGATCGAGGGGGCGGTAGGAGGTGGTGTCGGAGAGTTGGCGTCTGGCCTCGGCGACGTAGAGGTCAGTGCGCCATACTACCACTGCGCCACCCTTGTCTGCGGGGATGGTGAGGTTGGGGTTGGAGCGGAGGGAGTGGAGGGCTGCCCGTTCTGCGGGGGAGAGGTTGGAGTGGGTGAGAGGGGTGGAGAGGTTGAGGCGGTTAATGTCTCGACGGCAGTTGGAGATGAAGAGGTCGAGGGAGGGTAGGAGGCCTGGGGGTGGTGTCCAGGAGGAGGACTTGTGCTCTACCTCTCTTGTGGAGATCCCCAAACTGCAGGAAGGGATAGGCACTCAGCAGAGATTCCCAGTGAAATATACTCCAGACTAGATGACCAGATCTGAAGAATGGTCACCAGCCTGAAACATTAACTCTGTCTCTCATGCAACAGACACTGATTGGCCCCTCGAATGTTTTCCAGCATCGGTGTGGAATGTGCACATTCTCCCCATGTCTGTGTAGATTTCCTCCATGTGCTCCGGTTTCCTTCTACAGTCCAGGGATGCACAGGCTAAGGTGGATTAGCCACGAGAAATGCAGGGGTACAGGCATAAGGTATGGAGGAGGGTCAGTGTGAACTCGATGGGCCGAATGGCTTGCTTCCACAAAGGGATTCTATGATCTTGTTATATTCTGGACGGGATGATCTGGAATAGATCTCAAATAATCAAATTGGCTCAGATTGGCAATGGGGCAGGCTACACCAATCTTTCTAACATTAAGAATACTGCATTTACATAGCTCCCTTCACGCTATTCCAAAGCACATTGCAATTAATGAAGTACTTTCTGAATGTGGTCATACCGTTGTAATGTGGGATATACAGCAGTCAACTTGCACACAGCAAGCTCCCTCAAACAGGAATGTGAAAATGACTGGGTATTCTGTTTTTGTATTGTTGTTTGAAGGATAAATATTATCCAGATCACCAGAGATAGTTTCTTTGCTGTTCTTCGAAATAGTGCCATGGGATGTTAACTTGGAAGAGCAGCCAGGAGCTCAGTTTAAAGCCTCATCTAAAAGGCAGAACTCCCTAGTACTGGAAGAAAATGGAACGTTCTAGCACAGGAGTAGGCCATTTGGCCCATCACGTCCATGCTGACCATGATGCTATTCTAAACTAATTCCATCTGCCTGTTCATGTGACTTTCTAAATGCGTCTTAAACATTGCTACCATATCTGCTTCTACTAGTACCCCTGGTAGTGTGTTCCAGGCACCTACCACCCCTGGTGTGAAAATCTTGCCTTGCATATCTCCTTCAAACATTCCCCTCTCACCGAAAACCTATGCTCCCTAGTATTTAACATTTGGTAAAAGACTCCAACTAGCCACGTTATCCATGACTCTCATAATTTTATATCCTTCTATCAGGTCACCCCTCAGCCTTCAACATTCTAGCAAAAACAATCCAAGTTTGTCCAAACTCTCCTAATACAACCCAGTCAAGCAGCATCCTAGTAAACCTCTTTTGTAATCTGTCCAAATTCTCCACATCCTTACTGTAGTGTGGCGAACAGAACTGCACACGATACTGCAATGGGGTCGAAGTAAAGTTTTATGCAGCTGCAATATGACTTGCCAACTTTTATACTCCGTGACCCAACTGGTGTAGGCCAGCATGCTATTCACCTTCTTTACCACCCTATCCACCTGTGTTGCCACTTTCGGGCAGCTATGGACCTAACACCAAGATCCCTCTGTATATCGATGCTCCTAAAAGTCCTGCTATTTATGTTATACTTCCCTTTAGCATTTAACCTCACAAAATGCATCATATCATACTTATCGAGATTCAACTCCATCTGCCATATCTCCACCCAACTTTCCATCAGATCCATACTCTGCTGTATCCTTTGACAACATTTCTTGCTGTCCATACCTCCACTAAGTTTCATGTTGTCTGCAAATTTGCGAATAATACCATTTATGTTTCATCTAACAACAGAATAAGTTATGATTTTTGTACTCAAGTCTTGTAGCAGGACTCAATCTATTAGCGTTGTGAATCAGAGGAGAACGTGATGCTCACTGAGCTACTGACAATGAGTTGGAGTGAGATGATGGGGTGAATTCTAGCAGAGTTATGATAGAGGGATATAATACACCTTCCTGAGGTTTTAGGTGACTAACCTTATCACCTTGTCTCATTTGTAAAATTGAGTACTAGATGAAACCCCTGGCCATTCCCTCACTCGCTGACTCTGAAATATGTTCTCATTCATGATCACTGGTATGTTAAAGGGAACTAACTCAGAAAGAGTAGGGCCCATTAGGGAGCATAGATGTAATTTGCGGGTAGACATGAAAATGTGAGCACAGTCCGCAATCAATCATTTGTGCTGGCCTTCAAAATGGAAAAGGACAATGAGGGTATAGACTTCAGAATAGAGATAATAGAAAAAAAAGTAGACAGAGAGGAGATAGAAGCCTTTAAAAAGTATAAATCCACAAACCCGGATGATCCCTGGCTGTCAAGGAGGGATACAAGGAGATATCAGGGACGCTGGAAGTAATATTCAATTCCTCTCTTGCTAAAGTGAGATTCCAAACAACTGGGAGACTCTTAACATTGTCCCATTATTTAAAAAGAGAGGAAGGGATAGATCAGAAAGGATGTTGTTAAATTGGAGAGAGTGCAGGAAAGGTTTACAAGGATATTAACAGAACTTTGAGTTATAAAGAACAGCCAGATGGGCAGGAACATTTTCCTCCAGAGAGTAGCAAGTTAAGGATTGACTTTATCGGCAGTGAAATATAATCTTTTGCCTTGTTAGCCCTCCCCAAGCCTATGGCCTCACACTTTTCCAGTTGAATACCATGAGGGACGGAGATAGGATAAATAGCATCAACTGTTTCCCTAGGGTAGGGGAGTTCATAATTAGGGGGCATAATTTTAAGGTGAGCAGAGAAAGATTTAAAAGGGATCTAAGGGGCAACTTTTTCACACAGAGGGTTGTTCATGTGTGGAATGAAATGCCAGAGGAAGTGGCAGATACAGGTACAGTTACAACATTTGAAAGATATTTGTTAACAGGAACATGAATAGAAAGGGTTTAGAAGGATATGGGCCAAACAAACGGTAAATGGTTCTGATGAAGGGTCACCGGACCCAAAACGTTAACTCTGTTTTATCCTTCACAGATGCTACCAGACCTGCTGGGCTTTTCCAGCAACTTTGTTTTTGTTCCTGGTAAATGGGGCTAGTTTAGTTTGGGAAACCTGGTTGACATGAACGAGTTGGACCAGGGGGTCTGTTTCCATGCTGCCTGACTCTATATATTCTCTCCGTCAGGAAATTACAGGCCAGTAATGTAACTTCAGTAATAGGGAAGTTATTGGAATTCTGAAGGGCAGAATATATCTGCGCCTGGAGAAACATGAATCAATCAGGGATAGTTAGCATGCATTTGTTAAGGGATATGTCACGTTTGAAAAATTTGATCAAATTTTTCAAGAAGGTAGCCTCAGAGCGTTGATGAGGGTCATGCATTTGATGTGGTCTACATGGAGTTCCGTAAGGGTTTTGATAAGATTCCCTAATGCTCACTGGTCAGGAAAGTAAGAACACATGGAATCAAAGGCAAAGTGGTGTGTTGGAACCAATATTGGCTGAGAGGCAGGAAGCAGGAGGTGAAGATAGAGGGATATTTCTGTGATAGTTTGTTTTCAGTGAGGTTCTGTAGGGCTCGGTGCTGGGATCCTTGTTTGTGGTGTCTGTTGATGATTTGGACTTAACAGTGCAGGAAGGGTATGAGAAAGAAGTTTTTGATGAATCAAAACATTGGTAGGGCAGTAAGTAGTTAGAAGGATGGTTTTTAACTGCAGGAGGATATCAATAGACTAGTCAGCTGGACAAGAGTGGTGGGAAATGGAATTCAGCTGGAAAAATGTGAGGCAGTATCATTGGTGAGGGCTAACAAGACAAGAGATTATATTTTTTATGTTAGGACCCACGAAAATACTGAAGATCAGAGGGGCTTTGGTGTACATATCTACGGATCCATGAAAGCAACAGGGCAGTACCATAAGTGGTTAAAGACATATAGAACATAGAACTGTACAGCACAGTACAGGCCCTTCAGCCCATGATGTTGTGCCGAACTTTTACCCAAAACCTCAGGTCTCACTAACCTCCATCCCTACCTTATACTATCATCCATATGGCTATCTAATAGATGCTTAAATGCCCCTAATGAGGCCAACTCCACTACCCTCTCCAGAAATGCATTCCATGCCCTACCACTCTCTGAGTAAAGAACCTACCTCTGATGTCTCCCTTATATCTATCTCCACTCACTTTAAAACTATGCCCCCCCACCCTAGGAAAAAAGTCTCTGGCTGTCCACTCTATCTATACCTCTGATCATTTTGTACATCCCCATCAAGTCACGTCTATGGATGGGATATTAGCTTATATTAGCTAAAGCATAAAATACAAGGGCATGGACGTAATGCTGAAACTCTATCAAACACTGGTTAGGCCACAACTGGAGTACTGTGTGCAATTCTGGTCACCATTTTATTGGAAGAGTGTAATTTCATTGGACAGAGTGCAGAGGAAATTTACTGGCATGCTGACTGTGCTCCAGAGTCTTAGCTATGAGGAGAGGTTGGATAAGCTGACATTGTTTCCTTAGAGCAGTGAAGGGTGAGAAATGACTGGTAGATGTGAATGAGAATATGAGAGGTATAAATAAGGTGGATAGGAGAGCACATTTTCACTGAGAGAGAGGTCAACATCTAAGGGCCATAGATTTAACTAGAAGGCTAAGAGAGAGTTGAATAGAATCTTTTTCGAACAGAGCGTGGTGGAGTCAGGAGCTCATTGCCTTACTGCTTAAATTAGAAACTCTCATGACATTTAAACAGCCATTAGATATTCACCTGTGTTACAGAAATAACGAGAAACTTCTTCAGCCAGATAGTGGTAAATGTATGGAATTCACTGCCACAGGAGGCTGTGGAGATCGGGTCATTGAGTACATTTACGACTGAGATAGATAGGCTCTTGATTATCAAGGGGATCAATGGTCACAGGGAGAAAGCAGGAGAATGGGGTTGAGGAACTTATCAGCCATGATTGAATGACGGAGCAGACTTGATGGGCTGAATGGCCTAATTTCTGCTCCTACCTCTTTTAGTCTTATGGTGTTGCCATCACCTCCAGGACTATGGGCCAAGAGATGGGAAACGGGGTTTGTGTTGTTCAGATCTTTGCTGATTAGCACAGACACAACGGGCTAATGTCCTCTTCTATGCAGTAAACATGTATGAGTCTACGTAGAAAGTTTATATAGTCTATGCATCTATATGGAAAGAGTAAAGTGAAGGCCCTGTTGGATAGAATAAGGGTTCACAGTTCATTCATGTAAATGCTCTCAAAAATGTGTGGAAATGTGCATTGTGGTGAATTCTCAGGTTGACATTATATAAAATGTAGAATAATCACTTGGTCAGGACGAGGGATGTGCATCAGTTGGTTTTGTATGCAGATGTGAGCAATCTATTCCAAGTATTTATTCCAGACATGAGTTACTCATTTTAAATTCTCTGCAGATAAAAGGAAATCCCTTTTGTCCTGCTTCTTTCTGAAGCACCGGAGAAGGTGCAAGCATCATTCTGGTAATTTGGCCTGTTGTGGTATCTTCTCATCCTTTTGCCTTATGTCTACTTACTAGTAAATTGTGGGCAAACATTGCAGTGCCAAGCCCTATCACAATTTCATTGGCTACCTGAGCAAAGTCTCCAGATATACATGATTAACCAATGTGATATTCTCCACGCTCATTCAGACTGTAAAGTCTTGCCTCGTGCAATGCTAATCTCAGTGTCTCTAATCATCTAATTTTCAGAGACAAAGCAAATGTTTGCTACTGACAGGACCCTTAAATTGTAAAACACTTTTCCAGGCCATATTTGGGCTAAGAACTGAATGCGGCTTGTCAACTGTGCAAAGCTGACATTTAAAGTCTCACAGCAGTTAACACTGAGAATGCAATCTTTCTCCAAAGGTGTTATGCTGCCATCCATTGACAGAAGACTCACTCAGATCAGCAGTGGGGGAGGGGAAGCTTTCCTGAGAAACCTTTTGCAGTGGTTCTCTGTGATTCCTACAATTATCCTGACTGCCATCAGTGGCTGCTTTGGTGAGAGTTCTCAGGTTTTTTTTTGCACCTTTTCTTCTCTTTAACATCAGACCTATACATTCACAGTGATGCAGTTGATCTGCTTTTGTGCTCACACTTGTACATATCATTGCCAACTCTCTAGGATTGCTCTGGAACCCTCCAGAATGTAACATTAATCTCTAGGAGAATGCTGCGAGCAACTGAGGAGTCAAAGATCATCGCAGTGTGAGAAGAAACTTGTTTGTAACTTGTTTTTTTTTCCATTTTCTTTGACCATTTATTGGGTATAAAAGTATTAGAGATAGGTTGAACAGACTGACAGTCAAGAATGAACCAGCGACATAAGAAGAACCCCATTAGTTTTCATTTTAGTCACAACAGAGCAATATTAAATGTATAATGGTGCAAGATAGTAGGAGGGAGATGTGGTTGGGTCAAGAGCTTGTGAGGTGACTCACTTAACAGTGCCATTATAGCACAGAGGGAAGCAATTCGACCCCGCAAGTCCAAACTGGCTCTCAGTAGAGCCATCCAGCAAGTAGTTGGACTTTGGATTCTCATGGTGTTAATAAAGAGAATACACATTAACAGCACTATTCCCCTGTGTTTATTCTGGCCTTAGTCCAACACCAGGATTGTAAGCTCACTTTTTGAATGGCTCTACGTGCCATTGGTTCCTGCAGCTTAAAGTTGTTTATATTATGAGTATATTGAGTGAAGAGGGAGCCACATGTCTGCACTCCTATTGTATAAAATCACCTTTAGACTCCAAATCCCAGTAACAGTGACCTTTCAAACTTTTGTCTGCCATTCAATGAATCTGTAGAAAACACACAGACATACAGCCACACACACAGACACAGACACACACATACACACACACAGGCATATACAGACACACACACACAGACACACACATACACACGCACAGACACACAGACATGCGCACACACAGACACACACACACACACACACATACACACACAGACCCAAACATACACACACACATACCCCTCCAAACACACACATACACACAAAAACACACACACAAAAACACACACACACACACACACACACACACACACTCACTCACTCACTCACTCTCTCTCTCTTCCTCTCTTTGTGAGTCTGCTGTACTTTACTTGTTAGCAATGTTGCCCAAATATGAAGGTTATATTACACTTCAGAAGCTTGAGCAGGTATTCCATGCTAACGCCAAATTACAGTACTAAGGGAGGGCTGCACTGTCAGGGATGCTGTTTTTCATGGGAGATGTGAAACTGCCTTATCTGCCTTCTCAGGTGAATTGAAACAAAAAAAATCCATGTCACTATTTTGAAGATGAACAAGGGGGCGTTCTTCCTGGTGTCATGCATAACAATCTCCTATTAACCAACAACACAACAACATAGTCTGATCTTTGCTGTTTGTGGTATCTTGCTGTGTGTTACAATGGTGACTGCACTTCAAAAAGTAATTTCTTAATGGTAAACTAGGTTGGGGCATCTTGACGTTGATAGATAATGTTAATGCTGAAGTGAAGAACAGACACTAGACATGAAACATTAACTCTGCTTTCTCTCCACTGATCCTGCCAGACCTGTTGGACTTCTCCAGTGATTTTTAGTTTTGTTTCTGATTTCCAGCATCTGCAGTTCTTTGTTTATTTACAACAGTTGACAGTGGTCACATGGTCACTATTGGGCATGCTTTTCATTCTAGATTTTTTTAACAATTGAATTCAAATTTCACCATCTGCCACTGTGAGATTCAAACCCGTGCCCCTAGAACACTGGCCTGGGCTTCAGGATTACCGGTACAGGGACATTACCATTACAACAATATCCCCGCAATAATCAGCCCCTCGTCAAGGAGTGGACCAGCCCTTCACCACATACATAGGCCACCAAAATAATGATGACATACTCCAAGCTGCACTCTGGGAAGGAGAATGGGGAGACTATCAAATCCAGAGTTTCCATCCCCAAGGAGAGCACCACAGGTATGGAAGTTAAAATCCATGGCCCCAATCCATCATTTGGCGGTTTCCCCCAGCAATCCAAGGACTGGTCTTCTTCACCCTCTGAATTGTGATCTCGAGTCACTTTCCCAACAGTATCTCCATATTGAGGAACACTTTCATCTACTAACCTGGCTCTGTAGCATCCTCCACTCTGGGTGGAGGTCCAGAAATGCTATCTCTCCTCTATTTAATACTGACTTCCAGTAATGAGAGAAGAGGTGTCACTAGACCTGAAACACTGACTTTCCTTTCTCTCCACAGAGGGTACCAGACCTGCTGAATTTCTCCAGCAATTTAACATAGAACATAGAACATAGAACAACACAACGCAGAACAGGCCCTTCCGCCCTCGATGTTGTGCTGACCTGTGAACTAATCTAAGCCCCTCCCCCTACACTATCCCATCATTATCCATATGCTTATCCAAGGACTGTTTAAATGTCCCTAATGTGGCTGAGTTAACTACATTTGCAGACTGGGCGTTCCATTCCCTTACCACTCTCTGAGTAAAGAACCTGCCTCTGACATCTGTGTTAAATCGATCACCCCTCAATTTGTAACTATGCCCCCTTGTACAAGCTGAAGTCATCATCCTTGGAAAAAAACTCTCACTGTCCACCCTATCTAATCCTCTGATCATCTTGTATGTCTCTATTAAATCCCCTCTTAGCCTCCTTCTCTCCAATGAGAACAGACGCAAGTCCCTCAGCCTTTCTTCATAGGCCCTGCGCTCCAGACCAGGCAACATCCTGGTAAATCTCCTCTGCACCTTTTCCAATGCTTCCACATCCTTCATGTAATGGGACGACCAGAACTGTACGCAATATTCCAAGTGGGGCCACACTAGCGCTTTGTACAGAAAAACAATTTCTGGTTTTGTTTCCAATAATGAGAGAGCAGCCCTATGGTCCGGTAGGATTACGGTGACTTTATGTTTACTTTATTCAATGACTTAGCTTCCACAGTCCTCTGTGTTGAGAATTCCACAGGTTCACTATCCTCTGAGTGAAGTGATATTTCCTCATCGCAGTCCTAAATGGCCTGCTGCGTATCCTGAGACTGTGTTCTTTGGTTCTAGACTCCCCAGCCAGAGGGAACCATCGTCCCAGCATCTAGTCTGTCCAACCCTGTTAGAATTTTTTCCTTGGTTTTAGACTCCCCAGTCAGAGGGAACCATCCTCCCAGCATCTAGAACACTGTCCAGCCATGTTAAAATTTTATATGTTTCAGTTAGATCCCCTTTCATCAATCCAAACTTTAGTGGATACAGGTCCAGTCAAACCAATCTTTCCTCGCAGGACAGTCCTGTCCTTCCTGTATCAGCATAATGAATGTCCGCTGCGCTCTGTCCATGGCAAGTAAATGCTCTCTTACTTAGGGATACCAAAACTGCATACGAAGCTTCAGGTAAGAGCAAATTATTGCAATAGCTGGAATCTGTATTGAAAACAAGAAATGCTGGAAATCACAGCGGGTCAGGCAGCATCTATGGAGAGAGAGAAAGCCAACATTTCGAGTGTGGATGACTCTTCCTGTGGACTCTGATGAATAGTCATCTAAACTCGAAATGTTAGCTTTCTCTGCCTCCATGGATGCTGCCTGACCCTCTGTGATTTCCAGCATTTTTTTGTTTTCGCTGCAATACCCCGGGCATGGTCTCACCATAGCCCTGTATAGCTGTAGTAAGACATCCTGATGTAGCAAGTGAGACATTGTTGACCTGTTTTGCATTTGAGAGCATTAGTGTTAAGGAAGATTATATATTTTTATTGTGTTGTTGAAAATTGGCTGACCTTTGCAGTCCCAAAAGATCTTTCCAAAATCTGAGGTTGTTGCAGGGTATATAATTAGAGTATAAAATTAAAATTGAATTGTGGGCGGTGGCTATTTTGAAATGTCATCAGCATCCAATGCAAAGGCATGTCTTATGCGATTCTAAACACAGGCCCTATTGGTTGCTTGATCTCTTACGCCCAGTCACAAGGTATCAGTTGGTAAAATGTACTGCTATGGAGGGAAGGATTGAGATGAATTACTAATCCAAGTTATAGTTGAGAAGGAAGTCAATTTACTCACTGAATACATACATAAAGAGAAAGGTTGCCTGGACCCAAAATGTTACTGCTTTCTTGCAGACCTGCTGAGTTTGTCTAACAATTTATGTTTTAGTTCACAAAATGACACTTTGAATTAAATCCATTGGAGTTGGGTAAGAGGCCAAAGTTGAAAGCATCCTCAAGTTTCATCCAACTCACCCATCCCTCTGCCTCTTCTCTCCTGTCACTCCTCAGTAAGGTCTCTTCAGTGAGCTCCACTGATGACTTACCTTGTATCCATGTACAATTCCTTGTCTTCCATCTCCCCATGGCCTAGCTCCTTCACTTCATCCACCATCTGCAGTCCAGCATCTCAGTATGCAACCTCTATTCATCAGACTCTGACTCATTTTATGTCCCATCCCATACGCTGCCTGCATTATCAGAGCTGCTGATGAAGGGTCTAGGCCCGAAACGTCAGCTTTTGTGCTCCTGAGATGCTGCTTGGCCTGCTGTGTTCATCCAGCTTCACACTTTGTTATCTGAGCTGCTGTCAGCTTTCTTCCCGAAACCTCACCCTTTGAAATCTACTCTCACCTTTAAAAATCTCTTCTGTACCCTCACAGTGCCAAGGATCTGGATTCGATTTCAGCCTCAAGTAACTGTCTGTGTGAAGCTTGCACATTGTCCCCCTGTCCGCATGGGTTTCTTCCCACAGTCCAAAGATGTGCAGGTTAGGTGGATTGACCATGGAAAATGCAGGGATGTGGTAGGAGGGTGGGTTTGGGCGGGATGCTGTTTGGAGGGGCAGTGTGAACTCAGTGGGCCAAATGGCCTGCTTCCACACTGTAGAGGTCCTATGATTCCCTCACAACACTTCACTCCTCTGCACCCATTCCCCTATTTCTTGTACAGGTTCATTTTCTTTTAAGAGATTTCGACACAATTATAACACAAAAATTTAAAATAGATATTTTTATACGTGAGAACAATTATTTAATTTGCAATTTAATCAGGAGAAATGGACACGTAAGTGCTCATTTAGCAGTTAATAATAAATCTTACATCCTCAGCAACTAGATAAGGAGTTATTTAGTTTAATGGTAATCAAATACTGTACAGTGCATTCAGGCATTTGAACTGAAAACATTTGAAACTGCAAAGGAGTTGTGTCTTTAACTAACTCAATAGCACACTAAACTTTTAAAATGTGTTTGCTTCATTTTAATATCTACTTACATGCCAAACAGCATAAGCAGCAGGTGATAGGCAGGGCTAAGTGATCCCACAACCGACAGATCAGATCTACGCTCTGCAGTCTTGCCACATCCAGTCAATAACAGTGGTGGGCAACTAATCAATTCACTGGAGGACAAGGCCCCACAAATATCATCATCCTCAATGATAGAAGATCCCATCAGTGCAAAAGATAAGGCAATCTTCATCCAGAAGTGCCCACTTGATGATCCATCTCAGACTGCTCCAGTGGTCCCCAGCATTATGGTTACCAGTCTTCAGCCAATTCAATTCACTCCATGTGATAACAAGAAATGTTTGGTAGCATTGGATGCTGCGAAGGCTATGAGCACTGACAACATTCTGGCAATAGTACCAAAGACTTGTGTACTGGAACGTATTGCACACCTAGCCAATCTGTTCCAGTGCAGTTACAACACTGGTATCTATCCAACAATATGGAACATTTACCAGGTATGCTCTGTACACAAGAAGCAGATCCAATCCAACTCAGCCTGCTTAGTGTCATCCAGTTTGGATTCCGCCAGGACCATTCAGTTTGTGACTACCTTTCAACGTTAGTTCAAACAGTGGAGAAAACAACTGAATTCCAGAGGTGAATTGAGAGTGACAGCCCCTGACATCAGCACTGCATTTAACCGTGTGTGGCATCAAGGAGCCCTAGCAAAACGGAAATCAATGAGTACTGGGGACAAATTCTCTGCTGGTTAACGTCATACATGGCCCATTGGAAGTTGGCTATGGTTCTTGAAGGTCAGATACCTCTCAGCTCCAGACATCTCTGCAAGAGTTTCTCAGGATAGTGTCCAAGGCCGAACCATCTTTAGTTGCTTGATCAATGACCTTCCCTCCATCATAAGGTCAGGAGTGGGAATGTTCGTCAATGATTACACAATGTTCAGCACCATTCTCAACTCGTCAGATATGAAGCAGTCCAAGTTAAAATGCAACAGTATCTGGCCAATATCCAGATTTGTGGCAAGTAACATTCATGTCACTCAAATACCAAGCTACAATCATCTCCAATAAGAGACAATCTAACCACTGTCACTTGACATTCAATGGTGTCACCATCACTGAATCCTCCAATGCCAACACCCTCGGGCTACCTTTGATAGGTAAAGAGACTGGACCTGGCACATAAGCACAGTGACTACAATAGCAGGTCAGAGGGTAGGAATACTGTGGTGAGTAACTCACCTCCTCACTCCCCTCCTCACTCCCCAAAACCCATCCACCATCTACAAGGCACAAGTTAGGAGTGTGATGGGATACTCCCCACTTGCCTGGATGAGTGCAGCTCCAACAACACTCAAGCTTACCACCATCCAGGACAAAGCAACCACTTGATTGGTACCACATTCGCAAGCACTCACTCCCTCCACCACTGACACTCAACAGCAGCAGTGTGTACTATCCACAAGATGCACTGCAGAAATTCACCAAAGATTATTTGACAGCACTTTCCAAACCAACAACCACTTCCATCGAGAAGGACAGGAGCAGCAGACACATGGGAACATCACCACCTGCAAGTTCCCCTTCAAGCCGCTCACCATCCTGACTTGGAAATATGTCGCTGTTCCATCAGAATCACTGGGTCAAAATTCTGGCGTTCTCTGCCTAAGGGTATTGTGGATCTACCAACAGCACGTGGTATGCAGCAGTTCAAGAAGGTAGATCATTATCACCTCCTCAAGGGACAACTAGGGACGGGTAATAAATGTTGGCCCTGCCAGCAATGCCCACATCCCATGAGCGAATAAAAAAAGCCCTGTTCTAACTTTGTACCTCAGATTATTAAATGTCATATCTTTGTTACATTTCTCATGGTTAGTAAGTGATAAAATTGCTTTTCCTTTCACTCAAGAAAGCCTTCTAATTGGCTCCTTATTGTTTCTGGTGAGCTAATAACCTCATTTCTATTGGAGTAGTATACAGTCACTGCATTAAATCTTTGTTGCAGCCAATTCAGGAGGGGAAAAAGAGGGGAACAGATTCACTTCCTCTTCATTTGATTGTGATGATGCTGATATGTATCACAAAGGTTAGACATTGTATCTTTCGATGTAAGGATCTGCATTTAAGCATCAGTTGTAGTAATTACATTTCATTATTGTCTCCCACATCAAAAGTGAAATCACACGGTCTAATTTTAAAAAATGCTTGTATCTTCTTTGGAGATCATTGAGTAGTCACAGAATGGCTGCAACCATGGCTTGTTGCATCTTTACTTAAATAAAGGGATCAAATGTTGTATTTGTTATTAGGTAGTGCTTCATTTCTGCCAGTGAGATGTTTTCCAACATGTTTCTTTTTCTTTAATAGCTTGTCTCAACAAGATATTAATTTCCTGTACTCTGGTTGCTGAGGGATGTCATCTGTTGCTATGACATTTGGAGCCCCAGGCAGCAGCACCATTGCTGTGCAGCAGATCTCTGAAACAAAAGTGGGACCGAGCCTTTTGTCATATTTTCAGGAGAGGGAATAGCTCAGAGAGGGAGAATAATGTTTCCTGGCAGGTTCACAAAGAAGGAGAAGCAAACGAACAAGGTGAAAATGTCCATCTTGCTGATATCAACCACCACGCACACTCCCCTGCCCAATCAGGAAAGTTTTTAATCATCTACTGTACTCCTCGCACACTGAGAGCAAAATTCCACACCGACTCCATTGACAACTTTGCTGATGACACCATCATTGTGTCGGTCTCAAACAACGTTGAAACAGAACACAGGAGGGAGATGGAGTGCATAGTGGCATGATGTAAAGACAACAATTTCTCCATAAGCAGCAGCAAAATGAAAAATCTAGTCAATGACTTCAGTAAGTGGAATGGAGGGCACACCCCTGTCTGCATCAATGCTACTGCAGGGAAGATGGACGAAAGCATCAAGTTCCTGGGGGTAAGTATCACCAACAATCTGCCCTGGTCCACTCACATTGATACTACCGCCCAGAAAGCATAACAATGCCTCTACTTCCTCAAGAGGCTAAAGGAATTCGGTATGTCCATAAAGACTCTTACAAATATTTATAAAGACACCGTAGCAAACATCCGATCTCGATACATCACAGTGTGGTATGACAAGTGCTCTTCCTAAGATGACAAGAAACTACAGGGAGTTGTGAATACAGCCCATTCCATCATACAAACCAGCCTCCCATTCCTTGACTCCATTGGCTGGGGGTGGCATGATGGCACGGTGCTTAACAGCCGCAGGGACCTGGGATTGACCCCACCCTCGGGCGACTGTCTGGGTGGAGTCTGCACATTCTCTCCGTGTCAGTGTGGATTTCCTCCGGCTTCTCCGGTTTCCTCCCACAGTCCAAAGATGTGCAGGCTGGGTGGATTAGCCATGCTAAATTGCCTATAGTATTCTGGGATGGGCAGGCTATGTGGAGTAGCCATGGAAATGGCAGTGACACAGGTAGTGGCTGAGTGTAGGTGGGATGCTGTTCGAAGGGTTGGTGTGTATTTGCTGGGCCAAATGGCCTGTTTCCACACTGTGGGGATTCTATGATTTATACTTAGTGCTGCACCAGGAAATCAACCAACATAATCAAAGTCCTCACTCACCCTGCCATACTCAGTTCCACCCTTTCCTCTATCGGGCAGAAGATGCAGAAGTTTGAATACAAGTATGAGCAGATTCAAGAACAGCTTCTTCCCTGCTGTTATCATACTTTTGAACAGACCTCTCAAACGTTAATGTTGATCTCTCTCTGCACCTTCTCAGCAAGCGTAACATGGTGTCCTGCACACTGTTCTGTTACCCTGATGCCCATATATGGTACGATCTGCATATATAGAACATAGGATGCTTTTCACTGTACTTTAGCACACCTGAAAGTAATAGACCAAATCAAATTTTTGGCCAACAATGTTCTGAAATGCCAGTCTTCTGTTTCACAAAGACATTTAGTTGAAGTATATCTTTCAGCTCACCCAGTCTGGGGAGCAAATGAACATAAATCAGCCCAATTTTAGCTGCAAACAAAAATGCGCGGAGAATGCCATCACTTCAAAATTTCACACTTAAAAGCCTTCAGGCTGTTTTTGACCACGGCAAAGGCTATTTAGAACCCATCTTGAGAATTCTTCCCCAGCCATACTTTAGAACAGTGTACGAGGAATTGTTAATGATCAACACGCAGCTGAACTTGCATGTCAAAATCCTGAGGGCTTTGTCTTAGATTCCATCATCATTTAACCAAATCATTGACAATGTTAAATTCAATGAATACTAAATTTTAAAATAGATCACAAACTCCAACCATCAATAAAGAATATTAACCTTTAAGAGTACATTTTTGACCTTAATCGCCACAAATAACTAATTAATGAAGGGTAATAAGACTATAAGATGGAGTGTTCTGCCATTCAATGAGATTGTGGCTGACCTGATAATCTTCAACTCTACCTCTCTACCTTACTTCCATGACCTTTAATCCCTTATAATCAAACAAATGAATGGGGAATTTTGGAATATTACTATGTTTCCATTTTGTTAACTTTACACATTACGTTAGTTGTAGAAGGTAATCACATACTATTAAAATTGTTAACATCAGATATCCTGAAAAGCCAGGGCAACACAGTTTAAAAGCTAAAATCAATAAATTGAGCTAGTGACAAGATGTTACCATGAAGCATCCTAAAAGACCTTAGTAAGTGATACTCCATGGTACAAACTATGAGAAACAGTCTCACAGTGTACAACAGATCAACAAGGGGCTTGTGGTGCAGTTGTGGTGCCCTACCTGTGGGCCCGAAGGCCTGGTGCAAGTCTCACTGCTCTGGAGGTCTATCATATCATTTTTGAACAGATTGATGAAGGGGTAAAGGTAAAGTCATCATTGTCTTACCAAACCCACAGAGCTGTTCTCTCATTGGAGAGAGTCAGCTGGGAGAAGTTTAACCTGAGGGTCTCCATGCCTCAGGTAAGGGGTAAGGTTGAGAAGGAACCTCTGCTGATGCAGGAATCCATACCATTGACAACACTTTGCACTGCAAACCAGCAGCCCAGCCAAGTGAGATCAAGAGTATCAATTTTATGTAATTGTATAACACACTGCGGTGCCAATATTTAAGCTCATCGTGGTTTGCCAAGCTCTTCTACCTGATAGATAACAACTAGCCAATAAGGGCAGGACTACAAGCATACACAGATCTTTGTATAGTTACAGTTTAGAGATTCAAAGCAAACACATAGTGCTGAAACACACCACAAGTAATAGAATCAAATAAAGTTAATATGGAGGGTGTCCTCAAGGTTTATCAGTTACACTTTTGCAAGATCCAGTGCAAACAGTTGCAATCGGTAACTGCCAAAGTTAAGCAGGAGTTGCAAAAATAAACATGTCCAAGAATGTTCTGACAGTACTATGGAAGCTCCTGAGAATATTTATTCATTTTGACAATATAGCAATAAACTTGACATATCACAGCAAGTTAACAAAGTGTGGGGCTGGATGAACACAGCAGGCCAAGCAGCATCTTAGGAGCACAAAAGCTGATGTTTCATGTTGGATTCTCCAGCATCTGCAATTCCCATTATCTCTCATATCATAGCAAGTGACTTTCAAAATCAAACAAGTCCTAATACCCAAAGCATTACACCATGATACCATTATCATGATTATGCCAGAGACACAAGCATTGAAAGCACAAGAAGGCTAGCACATAAATCTCTGCACTGGCCTGTGATGAACCAGTGTGATTAAAAGCTCGTGAGGCATCCCAAACATATCCCAAGAGGAGAGAGAACCTCTACATTCATAAGGTGTTCTATCCAGTCCCTGGGCGAAAACAGCAACAGACCTATTCACAGTGCACAGGGAAGATTACATCGTTGTGATAGATTACTTCTCCAATCTTCCCACTGGTCAATGATTTAGCAATCCAAAATGTGAGACTATCATGGACACAAAGAGCACTATTTTCAGTTCATTTGGCATGTTGAGAAGGATAGTACCTGACAAAGGATTGCAGTTCATTGGCAAACTGTTTCCAGGGTACAGGAAATAAGAAAACCACCCCTGTGAGACAGCAGAGGTGATGGCCTTGTCATTCCTCTGCTGCCCCAGGGAATATTCTAGGTACTTGCATTCAAATCTGACCATGGTAAATGTTGGAATTTGAATTCATTAAAAATATGGAATTAAAAGTCGAATGATGACCATGGTAATAGTGGAGCAGGCTTGAGGGGCCGAATGGTTTACTCCATATCTTATGATTAAGCTGGTGTCGATTGTCAAAAGAACCCATCTGGTTCACCAATGTCCTTTAGGAAGGAAACTACCATCCTTAACTGGTCTGAATTATATGGGACTCCAGACCCTAGGCAATGTGGTTCACTCTTGGCTGTCCTCTGGTCAATTGGGGATGTGCAATAAACACTGGCCCAGCCAACAACATGCTGTGAATAAATTTTTAAAAATAACACGGATGGTAAGTGGGGAGTGATCCATATCATATTATCCTTGTTTTAAACTGTCTGGCAGAACATATGATATGTACAAACAACAATGATCAAGTGTCAAGTAACAAAACAAAATTTTTGCATTGCACAGCTATGTCTTCGCACAACACCAATGAACATTAACATCCCCAGCAGGGCCTATGCTCAGAAGGCAAGTACAAATGACCTTCCCCAGTCATCAATTGTCAAGCCACTTTGAGACACAGTGTATTCTTCTTCAAACACAGGGGAAAATGAAAGAGATATGTGACAAGTGAGCAAGTCGAGAACTACCACAACAGTGAGAGAGTAAATCAAAAATGTAAACACAAATACTTGGATATCAGCAAAGATTTCTAGAATATGCAACCAGACAAGGTTGTATGCAGTCATGATGGTGCTGCATTGCAAAGGGTCAGAAGCCAGAAGTTCAGACCAATGCCACGCATAAAGACAGTGAGGAAGAACACTGTGATGATGATGATGATGGCATGTTGATGCAAAGGGACAGCAGCCAGCAGCAAGACAATTGCATTGTTAGCCAAGAACAACCAAGAGTACCACATAGCTCCCCAGATGGATATATGATCACCAGTTTGTAGACTCCATCTTAACTGGGGGCCATTTGAGACATGACATGTACATGAGAGTGTGCTCCCATTTGTAGCTACATAGCTTAGTACTAGCCAGAAATGAAGTGCCTGTGGCTGCATCAGGAGCTATAATAAACATCTATTGAATTTTTTGGTACTACATTACCCGCATCTAACTCTTATGTTACGGGAGCTAATGTAAATATTACCTCTTGAGTATTAACCCCGCTGAAGGCAAAAATCCACACTACAGAGGCAGATCAACCTAATCATTGTCGCATTATTGATTGTGGGATCTTGCTACATGTTCAATGCCTTCCATTACTAATTACTTCAGTTTAAAATTACTTTGTTGACTTTGAAACATCCAGTGGCCATGAAGAGTGCTATAACAATTCAGGACATTTTTTTTCCAAAACCAGTTTCTGTTTCACTGACCTAAGCAATGACTTTCAGAATCCTTGACAACCGGTTCAAATTGGGTTCAAATTCATGCAATCTGACTCTGTTTTAGTCATCATTAGACTTGGAGAAGTCAGCAGCAAGCTGATGTAATCCACTGGAAACAATATTTACTTTATAAAGTCTTATAAAAATTGCTGTATTGTGGATGTTCATTGTCACCTTGACAATGTCTTACACAACATGTGTCTTCACCAGGTATCTATTGCATTGTCATTTATGTGGACATGATTGCTCGGTAAAAATTTCAAAGTAAGTCTCTTGCCTAGACATAAACGTTAGCATGTTCACCGAGGTTGGCAAGCTGAGGTTATCGTCAACATTGGACACTAGGGGATGCTGTAATCATTTCAGATAGTGCTTAAGGCACGAACCAAAAATGAAATAGTTAGTCATGCATTACACAGACCAAAATATCATTCTCACTTTTCAATTTAAAATCAGACTTAACCACGTAGAATGAGCATTAACATGTTATCTTTACACAGCAGCTATCAGTTCTTCTGCAACTGAAGATTGAAGTATTATTCAGCTCATTGAGTCTGCTTCACCATTCAATGAAATCGTGGCTGATCTGATAAGCCTCAACTCCACTTTCCTCACTTTACCCCACAACTCTTGATTCCCTTGCCAATTAAAAATCTGTCTAATTCAGCTTTAGATCGTAGAATCCCTACAGTATGGAAACAGACGCTTCGGCCCAACATGTCCACACTGACCCTCAGAGCATCCCAACTAGACCCATCCCCCTATACCCCACCTAATCTACACATCCCTGGACACTATGGGGCAATTTAGCATGACCAACCCACCCTGCCTGCACATCTTTGGACTGTAGGAGGAAACCAGAGCACCCAGAGGAAGCCCATGAATGTGCAAACTCCATACAGACAGATGCCTGAGGGTGGTATTGATCCCAGGTCTCTGGTGCTGTGAGGCAGCAGTGCTAACCGCTGAGCCACCATGTTTTGACCCAGCCTCAACAGCCCTCTGGAGTAAAGAATTACACATACTAATTACACTCTGAGAGAAGAAGTTCGTCCTCATCTCTGCCTTAAATGGGCAACTCCTTTAATCTGAGACAATGCCTTCTGGACCTCTGCTCTCCACAGCTGAAACAACCTCTCAGCATCTGCCCAGTCAAGTCCGCAAAGGATTTTATATAAGGTCAGCTCTTATTCCTCTAATCTCCAATGATTACAATTACAACCTACTCAGCCTCTCCTCAGAAGACTTTTCCTCCATATCTGAAAATCAGCCCAGTGAACCTGGTCTGGACTGCTTCCAATGTCAGGATAACTTACCTTAGATAAGAGGCTATAACTGTATACCATATTCCAGGTGTGATCTACTGAGTACCATAAATAATTTTAGCAAGACCTCTCTCTTTTCATACTCCGTACTCTTTGAAATTGAGTCAAAATTTCACTTGCCTTCCCTGTTACTATATTTGTGTCCGAGCTTTTTGTAATCTGTGCAAGGGGACACCACAATTCCTCGGTGATGTGGTTTTCCTAGCCTTTCTCCATTTAAATAATATTCAGCCCCTCTATTCTTCCTGCCAGAATGCACAACTTCACACTTTCCCACATTGTATTTGTGTTTTTTGCCCATTCACTTAACCCTGTCTGTATATTTATGCTGACTCTTTGTTTCATTCTTGCACTTGCCTTCCCACCTATTTTTGTGAACTTGGTGTCGGGACATTCACTTTCCTCACCCAAGTCATTGAAATATGTGGTAAATAGTTGCAGCCCCAGTGATCCCAGTTGACGCCTGAGTGCATTTCCAGCAGAATCTGAGACTACTGGACCTGGCTGCTCATAGCAACCTGGAGATTGTACGCCTGAAGGTCGCAGCAACTTTGCTGCAGTCCTGCAGCCTTTCTTGCCTGGTTGTCACCTAGCTAGGTAATAATATGGTTAAAAATCAGGGAGGCAATGGCCTAATGATATTGTCGCTGGACTGTTCCAGAGACCCTGTTAATGTTCTGGGCACCTGGGTTCGTATCCTGCCATGGCAGATGATGGAATTTAAATTCAATAAAAATATATGGAATTAAGAATCTAATGATGACTGTGAATCCATTGTCATTTGATGGAATTTAAATTCAATAAAAATATATGGAATTAAGAATCCAATGATGACTGTGAATCCATTGTCATTTGTTGGGGGGAAACCCCATCTGGATCACTAATCTCCTTTAGGGAAGAAAACTGCCATCTTTCCCTGGTCTGGCCTACATGTGACTCCAGACTCACAGCCAATCTGGTTGACTCTTAACTGCGCTCTGGCCAATTAGCGATGGACAATTAATGCTGCCTAGCCAGTGACGTCCTCGTCCTGTTAATGAATAAAGGAAAAATAAATGGTTTGGCTATACTGAAAGCAACATGTGTCAAGATAGAGCCTGGAGGTATGGGGTTGGTTAATAAAGATGAAACGAGGTGTGCAGACTCTAAGATGTTTAAACTTAATACTGAGTCCTGAAGGCTGTAAGTTTCCCAATTGGAGAATGAGGTATTGTTCTTCCAGCCTTAGCTGAACATCCCTAGAACACTGCTGCCTGAGAAAGAAATGTTAGTACAGGAACACAGTGGTGTTTTGAATTAACAGGCAACTAGAAGCTTGAGGTCATTTTTAACAGACAGAGCTTAGGTGTTCTCCAACACAGTTGACCAGTCTGCATTTTATCTCTCCAGTGCCGAGTTCAATGATAAGGTTTTTGGCAAGTTGCTGCAGTGGAAGTTGCCAACATGTTGAAGAGCAGTGGAGAGGAAATGAAGAATGCAGAGCTGTCAGTAGCTGGCAGGTCCACAGGAGTAGGTTTGGAGCTCGGGTTGTGGATGTTGTGGTTGGTTGCCTCGCTGAGCTGCTTCGTTGTTGTTCCACAGACGTTTCATTACCCTGCTGGGTAACATCATTAGCATAGCCTGGAGTTCCTGGAAGCCAGGTACCCCATGAAGAAGCCATCAACAAGCACATAGAACACAACCACATATGCACTCCACTATGATGAAAACCAGAAGTGAGGTAATCCAGCTCAACGGACTCCAGAGTTGAAAAACTAGATGGGAAAACACGACAGTGGACGCTGCTGGGATATTGTCACCCATCAGGGTAATGTAACGTCTGCGGAAAAACAACAAGCCAGCTCAGGAAGCCAACCGGCCACAACAGGTCCAGAGGTGCTGGATGCATTTGTTTCCAGGAGAAGATTGCTCACAATGGTTTGAAACAGGACAATACCTGATTAGAGAAAGCAGCTTATGGTTCGCCCAATAGGGGGATCAAGAAAGGAAATTGGCTGGTCAAAAATGTAATTGAAGTGAAAGCAAGATGTGAGATTTATGGGCAGCATGAACTTGGAGCGGGCATGGGGGATAAACCTCAGAAAGTTGAAAGTTCAGGGCACGAAGAATAAGGGAGACAAGTTGGTTTGGTGGGGAAGTACGAAGAAAGTGATAGAGTCACAACAGTGTATGGTCACGCGGTATCTTACCACTTCCTCTAAAGTGCTTCATATTTTGAGAGTTTGAGATCTTTGTCTTTCTAGTAGCAAAGACAAACATAGCATCGAATGTGCAAATAGAGGATCTTACAAGTAGTCAGGGATAGCCATGATGAACAGTTAAGTCATTGTATGTTTTGTGTGGGAGTGGTCGAGGGACAAATGTTTGTTGGGAGAAAGGTGGTTTGAGTCTGAAATAGAAACAAAAAGAAAGTGCTGGAAATACTCAATGAAGGGAGAAACCAGATTCATGTTTCAGGGTCAATTAGAATCTTTGCCTACTCAGTCAATCCTTTCACCTGTCTCCAGGGATTTCCCCCCTCCTGTATGCCACCCTCTGGCATCTTAACACCACCACCTCCTTCCCCACTCCCAGCCAACCGCCCTTACCTCATCACCCTTGTAACCTTTAGGTTTCCCATCGAGAACTGCCCCATTGACATGAGCAGTCTCAACTTCTCTGCTCCTCTCATGAACTAAACAGTCTCCCTCTGAATGTACTGCACCCCCTCCCCTCAGGTGCAACATCATTTGCAAACCTGCTGGTAAGTTGGGGAGTGATAATGGGAACTGCAGATGCTGGAGAATCCAAGATAATGAAATGTGAGGCTGGATGAACACAGCAGGCCCAGCAGCATCTCAGGAGCACAAAAGCTGACGTTTCGGGCCTAGACCCTTCTGTTGATGTCCTGTGTACCGATCTCTACCTCACAGAGTTGAACTCCAGCTCTCTGACTCTGGCTCCTAGCTCACCTCCCCGGACCACAATCCTTGCATCAAACATCAAGCCAATGCTTTCAGGGCTTTCACTGGGCTTTACTTCTACTGGAATCTCTCCCTCTGCACAATCTCTATCCTCAAATTCCCCAACCCTGAAACACCCACTCCAACTTTAAAAATATAAAATAAGTCTGCCTTATTGCACATTCGATCTGTTTTCTCTGAAAGGGGAGAATTTAACAGAGTAAGTTGTTATCGTTTGAATAGCACCGCCCTCAGGGTGGTTTCTGCAAACCTAACAGAAGCTTTCAGAAAGGAGCTGGGTAAATAATTGAAGGGGAGAATGTTAGCTGGAGAAAGAACAGGTAAGTGTGGCAAAGTGACACATAAAAGAACTCACATAAATTACCGCAGATGCTGGGATTTGTACTGAAAACAAAAAAATACTGGAGATCACAGCAGGTCACAGAGAGAAAGCAAGCTAATGTTTCCGGTCTATATGACTCTTCATCAGGGGTATGATGGGTTGTGAGATGTTAACATTCATAATACATTGGACACACTGATGTGAAATGAGGTAGGAAGAGACTACTGTCGAGAATAAATGCTGAATATTTGAGTGGGATGATCCAAAGGGACGGTGCGGACTTGTTGGGCTGTAGGGCCTGTTTACACACTGTAGGGAATCTAATCTAGTCTAATCAACCTCTGATGTGGGTGCTGGGGATGGTTTGTTCCGATGCTGTAAATTTTAAGTAAAAGCCTGATACTTACAAGGAAGTGTCTTTTTCTAAATGACAGTGCCAGAGGATTTTCTTTAAATGCAGTCTACTAATAATGAAACATTAATTGCAACAAGAATTCAGAAAGTGTAAGCAAATGGCAGAGGGAACTTTCTGTAACAGATGATAGCACAAATAAAACTGTTTCTATATCTGACAACTTCAAGCCACTCCTCAATACATTGCCCTGTTTATATCTCAAAGTCTCAGAGCCTGCATGCTACAATATCAGAAACGTCATCGAGAATTAACATTGTCACAAACCTTGGTCACTGTTTGGCTACTAGGAAGAGCAGATGTGAGGCAATAGTAAATCCAAGAACAGCCACGTTACATTTTTCACATCCATACAACATTTCTTTGGTTGGGCACTCAGACAGACAGGATGAACCCCTTAACCATAAACTCAATGGCATTATGAGGCACTTCTTTCTGTCTGCTCCCACCAACCCCTTCTCCCTCACACTGTCCCCATCCTACACTCCAGCCAACCATCTCCTTCCTTCTCACTTCCCCCCATCTCTCACCTCCTCCATCCTGCACTCACATCTCTTCAATCCAAATAAAAAGGGTTGAAAGGGATATGGGCCAAATGTTGGCAAATGGGACTAGATTAATACTGGATATCTGGTCGGCATGGATGCATCGGGCCAAAGGGCCTATTTCTGTGCTGTGTAACTCTTAATTTTCTCACCCATCACTTACCTCCCTTAACCTGATAGTTGTGCAAATTGCACTCTGCTGTGGCTTTCATTAAGGAAGCAGTGACAAAAAGTGTGAAAATCTGTAGTGCGTTGAATTAACAATTTGAGTTAGCTTAACTTCATTCCTTGACCCATCTTCCTTATGTCTCAAAACATGGCATTTCTAATCAATGTCTCCCAAGTACAATCACCATGGCTACATGAGCCATCATTGCCTGATCAATAAATAAGATGGCCATTTTGCCACTCAGACTGCCTCACAACCATCAGTCTGGGCGAATAAACAATTACATCTGGCATGCTGCGATTCAGAGATGGTAGGAACTGCAGATGCTGGAGAATCTGAGATAACAAGGTGTAGAGCTGGATGAACACAGCAGGCCAAGAAGCATCAGAACAGCAAGAAGGCTGACATTTCGGGCCTGGACCCTCCTACTCCTGTACATCTCAGGTGTCTTCATTTTTCAAGAACCGCAACTTCCCAACCTTCAGTGGTCGAGAACGCCCATGACTGCGTCTCCCCGCATTTCCTGTGACTCTTCCCTCACACTCCGTCCCCACAATAACAACAAAAACAGAATCCCCCTCATCCTCACATATTAGTACACCAATCTCCAAATCCAATGCATCAACCTCCGACACTTCCAGCCATCTGCCATCAACCCCATCACCAAAGACACTTTTCCCTCCCCACCCTTACCTGCTTTAAGGAGGGACCACTCTCTCTGGGACTCCCTTGTCTGCTCCACATTCCCCTCCAGCCTCACCACACCTGACACTTTTCCCTGTAACCACAGGAAGCGCCACACCTGCCCCCACAGCTCCCCCTTCACCCCCATCCCAGGCCCCAAGAAGACTTTCCACATCAAACAGATATTCACCTGCACATCAGCTAATGCGGTATACTGCATTCGCTGTTCTCATTGTGTCCTCCTCTACATTGGGGAAACTAATCAGAGGCTTGGGGATCGCTTTGCAGAGCACCTATGCTCGGTTCACAATAAACAACTATACCTCCCAGCCCTGAACCATTTCAACTCTCCCTCCCATTCCTCAGACGACATGTCCATCCTGGGCCTCCTGCAGTGCCACAACAATGCTACCCTAAGGTTGCAGGAACAGCAACTCATATTCCGCTTGGGAACCCTGTAGGCCAATGGTATTACTGTGGACTTCACAAGCTTCAAAATCTCCCCTCCCCCCACTGCCTCCCGAAACCAGCTCAGCTCGTCCCCACCTGCCTAACCTGTCCTTCCTCCCACCTATCCCCTCCTCCCACCTCAAGCCCCAACCCCATCTCCTACCTACTAACCTCATCCTGCCCCCTTGACCTGTCTGTCCCCCCTGGACTGACATATCTCCTCCCTACCTCCCCACATACTCTCACCTTTACTGGCTCCATTCCCACCTCTTTGACTTGTCTGTCTCCTCTCCACTTTTCTCCTCTATCAATCTTCTATCCTCCTCCCCCTCTCTCCCTATTTATTTCAGAACTCCCTTCCTCTCCCCTATTTCTGAAGAAGAGTCTAGACCCGAACCGTCAGCCTTCCTGCTCCTCTGATGCTGCTTGGCCTGCTGTGTTCATCCAGCTCGACACCTTGTTATCTCAGATTCTCCAGCATCTGCAGTTCCTACTATCTCTGACAATTCAGTCCAGGATTGATGGAGTGCTGCACTGTTGCCAAGACTATCTTTCAGATTAAATGTTGAACTGAGGCTTGAGCGGGTCTAAAAGATCCCATTGCCTCATTTCTTCAGCTGTGGCAAAAGAAAGTCTTTTGAAATGAGTCCCTTTGGAAAGGCTGCAGCAAGATGCTACACGTTGTGAAATATTGTTTAACTCAATGTATCCTTGAGGATTTTGAAATGAGTTAATTGGAAAGTGAGTCATACATTGTATAAACTGCAATTGGCAGCTCATACTCTGGGGTTGAAATGAAATACCAAACATTCTGAAGTCATTAAAAGCAGATGAAAATGAGATCTGGAGAATTATGATGATGCTTGGAGATATTTGGATTTGGCTAGGTGAAATAGCGACGCTGATTACCAGTTTGTACAAAGTCGTGGAGAGCAGTTTTCATACACAAAATGGCACACTTTGTGTGGAGCATTAAGAAGTTACAACTTTGATCTCCCCGAATTACTCAACAGTTAAGATTGTTTACTTTGAACAACCACAGATGTGGAAAATGAGTTGAGGTTTTAAAAATTACTGAACAATTGAATTTGGAACAGGTTTCTAAAATGAATTCTGGCAATTGGACAAGGTTGTGTATCTGTCGGGGATGTTCTGGACAAGACAATTTGGATGATAAATAGATAATTCTTTTCCTAGAAAGTTGATGCTTCTAGAACAGACTTTAGTAAATTTGATAAATTTCTTTTCAAAAAGGACCCTAAAATGTTCTGAAGAAATAGAGACATTGGTATTGAATTGGTTGGGATTTGTCTAAAAAGATAAGCCTGTAGGTAACTCAAAAGTAATCTTTAAAAGTGTTTAAAGGATTTTGATTTGGAGAGAATTAAATTAAATATTTCTACTTCAGAAGGTAAGAAGCTTGTTACTTCCCCAAAAAAATGAGTTAAAAAGACACATTCTTCCCTTAATAAAGTAGTACTGTCTATCTCTGATTAACCCATGCCTATTTAGTCAAGTCTATCACTAAACATTATTCTAGTAATTACCCTGATTTTCCCACCACGGAGGTCAAACTGACTAGTCTTTAATTATGTGGCCTATCCCTTGCACCCTTCTGAACAATGGCACTATTATAACATAGCTCCAATCCTCTATTACCTAACCTGTATCTGACAATTGGAAATGATCCTCAAAGCATCTGTTATTTCCTTCCTGGTTTCCTTTAACTGCCTTTAACAATTCATCCAACCCTAGTAATTTATCCACCTCAAGGAGGTTACTCCCTCCATTTCTTCTCTTTATATTTATTTTATCTAATATTTCACTCTCCTCCTCTTCAACGGGAATGTTTGCATCATCAACTCCTATGTGAAGGCAGAAACAAATTAAGATTCAATTAAGAAATTAAATTAAATTAAAACTCTATGTCTGGTAAAGTGCAATTGCCATCCCGGCCCCTATTTCAGCTAAGTGCCCATTATAGTAATGAAATCAAGACAACAAAGTATGAAGCTGGATGAACACAGCAGGCCAAGCAGCATCTCAGGTGCACAAAAGCTGATGTTTCGGGCCTAGACCCTTCATCAGGGAGCTCTAGACCCGAAACGTAAGCTTTTGTGCTCCTGAGATGCTGCTTGGCCTGCTGTGTTCATCCAGCTTCACACTTTGTTATCTTGGATTCTCCGGCATCTGCAGTTCCCATTATTTCTGATAGTAATGAAATCATGCTGCCATGTGTCTCTCTGTGCCTTCAGATCTTCAGATATTTGCTGTACTCCTTGACTTGGACATATGTTTAAACTTGGGTGAATGGAAAGCAGATAATATTAATGTCGCACAAATGTCAGACAGTGACCATCTTCAAAAAGTGAAGAAGTCTAAACACATCTCCTTAACAATTACTTACATTACTATTAACAAATGCCCCACCATCACCATTCTGAGGGGTGAGCGTAACTGCATCAACAGATAATTAAATTAAATTAATCAAGAACCCTTCCCATGTCTTTTGCATTACGTACAAATTATCATGTACATCTCTGATAGGCATAAACCTTTCCTTCATCATCCTCTTGATCTTAATGCACTGATACAATTCCTTTGTGTTTGCCTTAATTATACTAGAGAATATCTTTGTACAGCCTCTCTAAGTTTTCTTAACTTTCTTTTTCACTTTACCCCTGTATTTCCTACACTTTTCTAATCTCTCCAAAGAATTTTTGTTTTGAGATTATCATAAGCTCTATTTTTCTGCATTACCTTACCATGTGTACTCCTGGGTAACCAGGATAATCTAGATTTAGCAATATCATTGAATTTCTTTGTGGAACATGTCTACACAGTGCCAGTAGAATTTTACTTCTGAATGTCTCTCACTAGTTTGATACAAACTCTCCTTGTAGAAGCTGTAACCAGTCTACATTTGCCAGATTTTTGCTCAGCTTTGTAAAGTGCACTTTCCTGAAATTTAGGACATTTACACCTGTTCTGTCTTTGTGCCTTTTGATAACTGTACTAAATCTAACTGCAGTACGAACATTATCTCCAAAATTGCCATTCACTGCTACTTCATCCATCTGCCTAGCTTCATTTCAGGAGACTGAATATAGAATTATGACTCCACTCATTGGGCTTATCACATGCTGGCGAAAAAAAATTCACTTGAATGCAGTTGAAGAATTTCATATCCTTTGTATCTTACACAATCTTGTACCTCAGTTAAATTTCCCAATCTGAAATCTGCACACATATTGAATCCTCTTGCTCTCTGACACTATTTGGGGGCCTATAGTCAACACCTAGCAATGTGGCTACCCTATTTTTGTTTCAAAGCTTAATCTATTTAGCTTCAGATTCCCTACCACCATCATTCTGGGAGCTTACCATTGACTACATCTTAATTGGACTAGCCTGTTAGATACTGTAGCTAGAAGAGCAGGTTAGACACTAACAATTCTGTAGCAAATGGTTTGATTATTGAATTTACAATGCTATTCCACCAATGACAATACAAAAGTTAAGGGTATGATGAAATATTTTCAACTTGCGAGGATGAGTGCCGCTCTAACACTTTAAGCTGTGCTCCATCTTGGATCAAGCAGCCCAATAATTAGCACCTTGTCCAAAATATTGACCCTTTCCATCACTGAAATGACAGCAATGTCCCTGCAGAAACTCATCATGCCGTCTTCAACTACAATCCACAAGAACTATCCCTTACCAACAAATGGGAGCACCAACACATACAATTTCCCCTCCAAACCAATTGTTGACTATATTGTTGTTTCCTCACTGTCTCTGGGTCAAAATCCATTGAGTCTTGGAGTCCAGGGGAGCTTAGACCCAGGAAAGGAAGATGCTTGGGCTGAACAGGAGCAGTCATTGAGGCAATCCATGATGGAGCAGTTCTGGAAGATTTTCAAAGATAGATCAGCAAAATTGAAGTGTGAAACCTTGTGAAGTTTAACTAAATTTGATGAGTAACTGCATCATTAATATCTCAGAGGGAATTGCTCAGATATCAATAGCATTTGTCTTACCCATATTTGGTATTAAATGTCTGCTCTGGAAATGTTGAATCACAGTCTATTGCCCATATTTACCACGTCTTAATTCTGGGTGTTAGAAATTAATTATATATGTATTGCAGGTATTATTGATGTAATCTTGTATAATAAAGTTTATTGTTGTTTGTTCAAAACAATGGAATCGCGTGTCTTTATTCTTCTTATAATTTCCCTAAATCTCATATTTTGTCTATCTTAAAAATGTAAATTATTGGCCCCCCCATCAGAGTATAACATAAATTTGCCAGTCCAATCTGAAACTCCATTAAGTGATTGGATGAAGATGTAAATATTTCAATGTTGTAGTTGAATGCTACAGATGATTGTTTCCAGTTCTTTCATATTGACATTGATGCGGAAATTTAGTACGGATGGAAAATTGTAGAAATTTTATAAACTGAAGCCACATTGACTATAACAAAGATCACCCTTTCACCATTATATGCAACTGAATGGAATGTCTTGCCAGGCACAGCAGGTGGCTGATCCAGAAAATTCTACACTTTTGATTCCACTGTGTCCTCTGGGAAACTTCTGATCTCGAAGGAAAAACAAGTTTGTAAATTCACTGGATGACAAATGTGGAGTTAAGTCTGTACAAGAGGCAATAGCAAGCAATATTCCTGCAGCACATTGAAAAGCTGGTACAGCTAAAGCTTAAACCTCACAATTAGAAGTTTAAACGTCAATGATTAAAAAGTAATGAACATGGGGGTGACTGAAAAGCACTACATACAATGTATGTTCGTCTTGACGTAAGGACTATATACATTTACTTAAACCTTGGAATAGCATGAGTTTTCATCGCCAAGCTTCAGCACTGCCCAGATTATTTTTTTGATGCACAATTGTTTAATCAATTTAAATAAAGCCTCTGCAGACTGACAAATGAAATCTTATTTGGTTTGATTACATTATGCTTTAGGTGCTAAAAGAATACTGTATAGGACATTTACATCAGAACTTCTGAATTAGAATGAATATGTGCTTGCAAATATTTACTCATCATTTATTTCATTTATTCATAGCTAACAACCTTCAGGAGACTCAAAACCTGTAGTTGGGATTGGAAGGGAAGTAAATGGTAAGGGTGCTGATGAAGGAGGGAATATGTTTTCCTTCCTATTTTAATTTTCCTCGATTCAACTCATAACATTCACCCACTCAGATGGAAGAATGGTCATGGGCAATGTAAAAAATTCCAAATTGATTTTAAAGGAAGCTGCATTTAGCAATGCAGGAAAGGATTTCCTCGCCATTCTTCACTTCATGCTTCAAGGTGACCTGAATGCAACAATTGATACCCTAAGCTCTGGAGAATGTTGTTAGATATGCACTACATACACTTTGATTGAATTCTTCCAATCCCCAGGCAGGGCATTAGTCAGCAAGCCTCAACTGCCCTGATCCATTGTAATCTCACTTTCTCCAGCTCAGTGTCACTCTTGACGTTCTACCTTATCACACTTCACCAGATTTTCTTTAGTTAGTCTCAACTTCTTTTCAATCTTTTTGGTGCATATTCTATTGCCACTCTTCTGGGGCATACATAGGGGAGATGAAATACGTGTCCTGTTGATCTCAGTCATCTCTCTGTCATATTGTCTGACTGGTGCCTTTAAGAAGTCTGCTGTAGCATTTCCTCAATGATGAAGCTGTCACTCTAAGTGTTGTTTAGGATGTTACATAGCTAGTGACACCTTTGCTGTTCCTTTCCCTATCTCACTTGAATAGATTACACTCTGTCATGTTGGTTGGCAAATGGAGAAAGATTTGATAGTGTTTATTTTGGAGCATTTGTATGTGGCTCAATCACGTTGTCATCCTGTTAAGGATACACTATGAAGAAGTGAGGTCATTTTGATGTTTTGAAGAAAAATACTTAATTAGTGAAGGGCCTGGGCCATCTGATGGGGCCATATCCATTTGAGGTCCACAAATGGGAATAGAAGTGTCTTTTCTTTTCATTATGTGAAAGTCATGATGGGTTGAGAAAGATCCAGTCCCTTTAAATTTATCTTCCGGCAAGTTCTGAAAATTTCTGGACGCTGAGTCATAGTTGGTAATATTTCAGTTAATTTATTCATGAGATGTGAGTATTGATGGCATTTATTACTTATCCCTAATTGTCCAAAGGGCAATTAGAGCCAACTACAATTTGGTGGATCTGGAGTCACAAGTAGGCCAGATTGGGTCATGATGAGAGGTTTCCATCTGCAAAGGAGATTAATGAACCAGACTTTTATCCCAATTGAGGTTGGTTACATTGTCACCATTAGGCTTTGCCTTTTATTCTAGATCTTTGTCTAATTATCCATGATCATATCGAATGGCAAAGCGAGCTTGAACAACCAAAAGGCACACTCCTGCTCCTATTTTCTATGAATTCAAAAGTGCTGCCAATGTCCTCAGACCATTAGCCTGCACTTCTAGATGACTAGTCCAGTGGCCTTACCATTATACCACCATGTCTCTGTTGCCAGTATTCCTATCAAGGATTGGCATTCTCTGTGTATCAGATTAACATTTAATAATATGTACAATGACTGACTGTTCACTCAGGTGCCAATAGGCAATTAAATAGCTGGTCATTGAGCAAGATCTTTTGCATGATGGTGTTGTGTTCCTCTTTGACCCATGAGAAGAGCTTATAAAAATGAGAAGATGACACAAAGAGGCAGTGAAATCACAATACGTTAGGTGAGGTGGGAAGTCCTTTTCTTTGTTGCTGAAATAACGGCGCAGAGGCTGGTATCCTGTCACCTAGTCACCCTTTGTTTACACATGCACAGTACAAGGGCTCTGACCAGTCAGCTCACAGCCAATCCCTAAAATGTGGAGACTCTCTGAATCTGTCAGCCAGGGCTCCCTAATTGCCTCAGGTTAACAACCCCATTCAAGGATCTCATAGTCGATGGGATCCACCTGGCCCTTATTCCAATCACTACAGTTTCCATGTCCCCTCAGGTAAATAGACATGCAAACACACATTAGAATGAGGGGCCCAAACTGGGAATCGGCAACTGCAAGATAGCAATGGAATTTGCAGAATGGAGACTCAGATTTCACTATCCAGGGATTGGCTGTAATTTAGATTGTTAAATGCATGCAATTTGTTCTGCCTGAAGCCCAGTCTTTACACCAACAGAGCCTGCAAAAGTTCTTTTTATGCCTGAACATGTGCTATTTAAAACTTCAATTAGTCTTCTCCAGCATCTCTAATTTTCACACTAGTCACACCAAGAGTGAAGCCTTAAACCAGGGTTACAACCAAGAAAAGGTTGGGAAACATTGCTTTTGAGAATATTTCATTAGCTGTAAAGTATATTAGGACATCCTAAAGTCATGAAAGGTCCTAAATAATTGCATGTTCTTCCTTTAGATTTTTCTTCTGTTACCTTTGACTATTATCTTTTCATGTCTTACATCTGTGACATTTTGTTGTACTGGTCGATGTCAGATGTAGGAAGTCTGACTATCTTATAACATTATAAATGTTGTGACAGGTTATAATAATAGATTTCTCAGACATTACTACCACAGTAACATTGAAATAGTACTAAAAATAACACACCACAGTCAGAATGATGTATAACCATGGTTCTTATGAATGAAAGATCAACGGGGAGTATGAGGTGGAGTCACTAAATACATATGGAATGGCTATAAATTCCCAACACTCATTACAAAATATTTTCCATAAATAATATGAAGGGTGTGGCAGATTTGTCATTTCGAAAGAAATGTGAAAAATTTTAAAAGACCACCATCTTTATGTAATACAAAATGCTTGTGAGGGAGATTGAAGATCTCTGCTGATTCATTCTTTTCTAATAACACAGGAACTAGGAAATTCTTTAGTTCATTCAGTGCTGCTGCTCTCAGTAAAGATAGGTTCTTACAGCCAAATCTAGGAATTAAATAATCCTTAATTCCTGGTTTCTCCAGTCTTCTGTCTGACATTTTACAACCTCAAATATGTGTTCAGAAAGGGTATTGGGGATTCATAGAACTCACTAACACTTACAACATAAAAGGAGGCCATTCAACCCATTACATCAATGCTACCTGTTTGAAAGAACAATTGTGTTTAAGCATCTCACCCCTCTAACATTGTATGTTCTTCACTTTCATTAGTCTAACTAATTTCTAGAATTAGAATTATTTATAGAATCTGTTTCAGCTGTCTATTGTGATTGATCTTTCCAGATTCCAAGAATTTTCTTGGTGAAAACAATTCTTCTTATTTCCACTCTCGCTCATTTGAATGTGATTTTCTCTCTATGATGCCTGGTCATTGACCAACTCACAGGGGAAAATTGTTTTGTAGGCCTTCTCCAAGAAAGACTTTCATCTTATTACTGAGCTAATGTTTGTAAATGGAGTTAAGACACAGGAACCGTCATATGTGCTGAATGAGAAACAGGACTAATGAGCTGGCTGAACTATTTTTTCAGTTCTCTACATGAAGATAAGTCCTCAGTGATCAGCTGCTGAACTTCAGCAAAGTATTGTGATTTATTTTGGGGGATATATTGCGATAGGTAGGGTGAGGAATCAGACCACAGATCTACTGTGGCTAATTCAGGGATTAAGCCATGTGGTAATAGAGTCATTAAGTCATACAGCATGGAAACAGACCCTTCGGTCCCACTTGTCCACGCTGATCATGTTTCCAAACAAAACTAGTCCCAGTTGTCTGCATTTGGTCCATATCCCTCCAAAACATCCCTATTCATGTACCTAGAGTCACAGAGTCAAAGCGCTGTACAGCATGGAAACAGATCCTTTGGTCCAACTTGTCCATGCCGACCAGTTATCCTAAATTACTCTCATACCATTTACCAGCATTTGGACCATATCTGTCTAAATCCTTCCATTCATATACACATCCAGATTACCTTTAAATGTTGTAATTGTATCAGCTTCCATCACTCCCTTTGGCAACTCATTCCATACTTGCACCACTATCCGCATGAAAATGTTGCCCTTGAGGTCCCTTTCCTGAGGTTGATGGAGGAGGGTTGCTTTTCAGGCATGAGACCTGTGAATAGTAGTATGCCACAAGGATCGATGCTGGGTCCTCTGCTTTTCATCATTTATATAAATGATTTAGTTGTGAAAATAGGAAGTATGGTTAATAGATTTGCAGATGGCACAAAAATTGGAGGCGTAGTGGACAGCGAAGGTGGTTACCTCAGAGTACAATGGGGCCTTGGTCAGATGGGCCAATGGGCTGAGGAGTGGAGGCGGTGTTTAATTTAGATAAATGTGAGGTGCTGCATTTTGGAAAGGCAAATCAGGGCAGGACTTTTACACTTAATGGTAAAGTCCTGGGGAGTGTTGCTAAACAAAGGGACCTTGGAGTGCAAGTTCATAGTTCCTTGAAAGTGGAGTCACAGTTAGACAGGATAATGAGGAAGGTATTTGGTATGCTTGCCTTTGTTGGTCAGTGCATTGGGTATAGGAGTTGGGAGGTCATGCTGTGGCCGTACAGAACATTGGTTAGGCCACTTTTGGAATATTGCATGCACTTCTGGTCTCCCTCTTCTAGGAAAGATGTTGTAAGACTTGTAAGGGTTCAAAAAAGATTTTCATGCATGTTGCCAGGGTTGGAGGGTTTGAGCTATAGGATGAGGCTGAAAAGACTGGGGCTATTTTCCCTGGAGCCTCAGAGGCTGCGGGGTGACCTTATGAAGGTTTATAAAAACTTGAGGTGTGTGAATAGGGTAAATGGGCAAGGTCTTTTCCCTGGGGTAGCAGAGTCCAAAACTAGACAGCATAACTTTAATGTGAAAGGGGGAAGATTTCAAAGGGACCTAAGGGGCAACATTTTCACACAGAGAGAGTTGCATGTATTCAATAGGCTGCCTGAGGAAGTGGTGCAGGCTGGTACAGTAGTAACATTTAAAAGGATGGCTATATGAATATGAAAGGTTTATAGGGGTTTATACCAAATGCTGGAAAATGGGACTAGATTAATTTAGGATATCTGATCAGCATGGATGAGTTCGATCAAAAGGTCGGTTTCTGTGAATACAACTCTATCATTCTGAATCTTTCTCCTAAATCTGCAAATTTACTAACCATACATCCCATGTTCCCATCCATACAATTTGTATAAATGGCAGAAAGCATTATCCAAATGTCTTTTAAACATGGTAACTGAAGAGAAATAGCACAAAAAATTGTAGTTTAACACAATCACCTGCAAATGCCAATTGATTAAGAAAAATAAATTTCAAACTCTGTATTAGTATGTTGACATTATTTTGGTTCACGTGCCAGTCTCTTGTCTTCTGACCTAGCCAGTATCCCATTTGCCCTATTACTGTTTCTGTCGAATATTTTTCTGTGTACATGATCTTATCTATGTGAAACCTGACAACCAGATCCCACAAATCTTCAAATTATACCAGTTGTGGCTAACACACTTCTGTGAGAGACACCCTGGACATATTTTGTCACATGTCTTTGAGTCTAACCCAGTGATATTTTAATGGAGAGTGCATGGCAACATGGAGATCTCAACTCAACATGTTAGTTAAATAGTGCCGTAAGCAAATTGCATTCAGGAGAATGGAAGCTTCTATGTGGCTATAATATCATGTATAGTGTTACAATTAAAAAATCAAAATTAGGATGGGTGTGAAGCAAGTAGCACAGATGAGTTTAAAAGAGGATTTCAAAGACTCACTGTGCACTCTGAAAAATGTAAACAGACAACTGATGATAGGAAAAGTTTACAGGTAAATGATTAAACTAACAGAGGTTCTTTATTGACTTTTGGTAGGGCCTCATTTCTATTTGTCAGATAATATTTGAGAAGCAGCCCATAAATCAAACAATGATTGTTCTTTCAATTAAGAAGAGGCAGAGTAGGAATCAGGATCCGTGCGAATCATAGAAAATGGACTTATTTTTAGATGCAGTTGTAAGAGCTTAATGTATATCACTTGGATTTGTTGAACCTTGGAACTATTTATAGACAATATTTTTAGAATGAGTGCTGGAAACTGTTAAAGTTTATGTGCCTTTCAGTGGTACCACAAGTCAACCTTATACAAAGACTCTCATTCACAAGACCCATGAACACATCTTTCTTTGGTTGTGTCTACACTTCAGACATCAGACTGGGAAACTTGGCGATGTCTCGCTCCTAATTGAAATTATGAACCTATGCAGAGAGCATCTTGCTTAAAAATAAATTGAGCTCTGTTGTTAAGCCATACGGATTAGGAGAAAGCTATACTCTCAACATATTTCAAAGTCTAGGTCAGTTTGAAAATACCCAGAAGATCCACAGCAATATTTAAATACATTTGTAACCCAGGTTGATGCCACAAATGAGTGACAACGTGGTTCTCTCCCTCAGAGGTTTCACACCGCTCCATTCTGAAGTCAAATCTAGATCCAGTTCTGGAGTTATGCAGTCAATTTTGCATTGTAACAGTTAGGACAGTATCACAGTAACATTATATCTCCACCCTTTGTGTATCATATTGTCTTGTTGCTCCCACAGCAGAACAAATAATATGAACAACAAAAGACTTCTTCATGGAGAGATAAGATTCTTTAAAGAAGTGACATTACTTTCATTGTAACCAAACCACACACAGGAATTCTTTAAAGTTCTCTTAAGCAACCAGAACTCATTTGATGCAATTCCTAAAATAAATTATTTTATTCACAATGAGATCACATTTTTCAGGAACACAATAGCAAGGTTGCTTTTATATTATTCAATTTCTTGTAAAATTTACTCCTGTTCAGCCATTGATTGGATAAATATGTAGCGATTGTCCAGGAAGCAGCTTGGGTGGAAAAACAGAGTTAATATTTTAGGTTTGTGACATTTCTTCAGAGCTGGAAAATATAACAGGATTTAAGCAAATAGAAAGTCATAGAAAGGAGAGAGAGGACGATACAAAAGTGACGGTTTATAACAGGGTGACAGGTGTTATAAAAATAATAATTCTGAAACAGTTAATGTTGACATTGTATTCATCTCTACCCAATCTGATAGTGTCTTCACTGGAGAATCTGGCATTCTCGTTTGAGATCTTGATAGGGTTAGAAGACAAAGCTGGCTCTTGATAGACACAAGCAAATATGCCTGATCAGTCAATGTGGCTTGTATCTATTTCTGTTATGTAGGATAAGTGTCCCTGCATGTTAGAACTCACCAGGGGTCTATCTTCTGCTCTCTTCTGACTCATTGCTGCAACTGTCCAGCGATCATTTCCAGATGATAGATGTTTATGCATTTCCCAGATTAGATCATAACAGTTGGCTTCCTTTGAACAAAGGCTTTTTAATGTATGAAGTGCAAATTAGTAGAAACATGTTTATTCTCCATCCCTAGTTCAATTGAGATAATGGAAGTGAATTTCTGTTATGAACTGCTGAAGTCCTAATATTGTCAGTATTAAAATACTGTTAGGCAGGTAATTTTTGATCCAGGGATGAGGAAGTAGAGGCACATTTACAATTCATAGTTTGTGCCATTTAAACATAATAATGTTCCCATGATTTTGCTGCTGTTTTTCTCCATCTTGGTGATGACAACAAGGCTGGGCAATATTGTCAAAGCAAGCTTGGCAATTTGCAGTCTATTCTGTAGGTGGTGTGTACAGTTTACTCCTGTAACAACAGTGTGCCTCTGATGAGGTCTAGTGTGTTAAGGGGGACATATGAAGATACACTTCATTGGATTTTTTGTGAGAAAGAGCGAGAAATGTTTATTTGCCCTCTGAGACAAACACTAGTTTGATTATTTGTTCATCATGTTTGCTTGGTTTAAAGGGTCCCTGATATTGAATTTAATTGCCTAGACCTGACAGGAAGGACACTTATTTGCTTCCTGCTTTCTGTATTTGTTATATTTTGAATCAATGTACTAGCATTTAATGAGTCATGCATATAGGGACCTAAGCCCCTCCGTCCCCTTCATAATTTCTAGCCTCTTGCCATTCAGATAGTATTACAAGATCTTCGATCCTTTATAGCTGGTTACTGGGTTTTGCCAATGCACTCTAGGCCCAAAACGTCAGCCTTCTTGCTCCTCTGATGCTACTTTGCCTGCTGTGTTCATCCAGCTCTACACCTTGTTATCTCACTAAAATGATATGTCTTTTGTTACTTGTATATACTGCATTCTTGAAAGTGCTGCCTCTCAAATGGGGGCCAGACCCCTTTCACACTTTGTTCGAGTGAGGTATCAAAGATCCTGTGTCACTATTCCCAAGAACAGTAGCCCTGGCTGATATCGAGCTCTCAATCAACAACACCGCTTTCTGCTCATTATCACATTGCTGCCTTCTGTAAGACGTTGTTGTGCACGTTTACAAAGAGACAGCACCCCTGTTACAAAGGAATGTAAAAACAGTAATTATTAGAGAAACTCAGCAAGTCTGGCAGCATCTGCGGAAAGAGAAACAGAAGCAGAAGTGAAAAATGATCACTGGACTCGAAATGTTATCTGTCGCTCTGTTCATAGATGCTGCCAGACCTGTTGAGTTTCTCCAGCAGTTTCTAATTTTTAAAATTTGATTTTGACTGGCTTTGAATTATTATTGTCACATGTACCTAGGTACAGTGAAACGTTTGGTTTAGTGTGCAGTATGGGCAGATCATACCACACAAAGTGGAGAAGGGGCTCTAGGCCCGAAACGTTAGCTTTTGTGCTCCTGAGATGCTGCTGGGTCTGCTGTGTTCATCCAGCTTCACACTTTATTATCGAGGAATATAATGTTACAGCACAAAGAGCAAGATCAGCATCAAATTTGAAATTTGGGAGGTCCATTCAGAAGTCTAATAACAACAGGGAAGAAGCTGTTCTTAAACCTGTTGGGAGATGTGTTTATGCTTTTGTATCTTTTGCCAGAGGGAAGAGGTTGAAAGAGATTATAACGTGGGTGGGAGGGGTTTCTGTTGGCTGCCCTTCTGAGGCAGGGAGAAGTATAGATGAAGTCAATGGATGGAAGGCTGGATTAGACTGGAGTTTGTAACGTCCTGGTCAGAGCAGTCGCTGAAACACGCTGTGATGCATCTGTTTTTGTTTAAGGTCCCCAGCTTGTTTGTTTTGTTTCAGTGTTATACAAAGGGGCATAGTTTGAGTGAAATGCTACCGCAATTTTTCTACTCTAGAACACCAATTTGATAAAGAGCTTCATTGACTGTTAAGTGCTTTGGGACGTCCTCTGACTGCGCAGGTCCTTATCTCCTATTTTCTAGCAATTGTACGAATAATTTCTCTTCCGCAGCAGGATGAGATGTGAGGTTTCATCTGTAATGTAGCAACTTTTGTACGGAAGCTTGTTACAATTTTTTTTTAACAGAGGCGCGCTCAAGAGAACACGACTGACACTATGGACTGAGAATTTCCCCCCCAAATAATTACATAGCCCCTCTGAGATGACTCAGTCTTTCAAAATAAAGTCCCCGCACTTCCTTCTTCAACTTTACAATGCAGATAATATCAAGGCTACAACTGAACAAATTCCACGTCCTCTTTTTCCACCGTCTAATTTGTTGCTTTAGCTTCTGACGTTGTGATGGGCGGGTGGTATTGAGTAGGAAGGTCAGCTGAATAGATTTACGTCTATTTTAGTATACCGAAAAAAACAGGGCGGACGAGCTAAGAAGAGGAAGAAGTCTGCGGAACTTGCTGTACGGATCAAGCGCCTTGCAGGTAGGTGAAAATACCATCCCGATCAAAATCTGATTTGTTTTCTTTCCCGAAACAATGTATCAGTTCGTCCTCGATGTAATTGCTCTGCTCATTCTCTCTCTCCCCGGCAAAGCACATTCGCTAAACATCGCAGCTCCTGGTTTGAAACGGATTATGGTTGTGCTGGGGTGGGACAGGGGTGTGTTTGGTTGGGGTGCTGGTATGGGGATCGATGCTGGCGTGAATCTATATCCCAGTGATTAAAAGACGCTTGAAACTCACAAGGAGCAAGGAGATGGGCAACTTGCCAGCTCTCCTGTTCCCTTGCAGTTTCTTTTTATGATGACCATCGCCCGTTTGAAGCCTTTCCTTTTTTTAAGTATCTAGTGTGGCGACACTTTCTCTGAAAGCAATGCCTATCACTTAATTTCTGATTTCAGGAAAGCCAATTGATTACATCGTCTAGTGTCGACTGATCGACTTGAGAGTCCTGCAGTTCTCCTGAACAGTAAACCGCAAGCGTGTGTATCTGTGTAAAACTGTTGATTGTTTTCCCCTCATATTCTGGTCCAGTCTTGAGAATGCATTCTACTTGGCACAGAAATGATGAGCGTGTTTTAGAGAAAAAAAATCTATCAACCTATTTAGACGTCTGACAGTTCTGTAGCCATTGAATCTTAAAGTGATAATTGAAGCCTTGTGGTCTAGAAATAGGAGCACTAACAATTTGTTACAAGATGCTCAAGTCTTTTTTAATGACAATATTAGCTAATATTAATAATAATATTAGATAATATCAGAGGGGAATCTTGAACATGATCACATTTACCATCTTCTGGGTATTAAGGAGTGGGTCTGGTCTCCTGTTTTAATTTTTAGCAAAGTTATAGATTTTTTAAAAAAAACTCGCCTCTTTTGACATGTCATGACGCACCTCTGGAGCAGATGGGACTTGAACCTGGATGTTTTTTGGCTAGAAGCAGGAATGCTACCACTCTGCAACAAGAGCTTCAAGCACATGTTATAAGACAATATGAATCTTTTGAAGGGGATGTGACAAATTGCGCAGCTCAAACAGCCTGTGTAAGCATACCCAGCACCTTCAGGGTGTTAAGGTGTAGTTCTGCCCTACTGCTTTCATTTAAACAAGTTATTGAATGGAATTATCAGCTTCACCTCACATTGAATGGGATGAATCATTTATAAAATACTGGATTAGCCTCAATTTCCTTCAGTCCCAGTTAGCCCAGCATTTGTTGTGCGTCCCTAGTTGTCCTTTCAAAGGCTTGTTAAGAGTCATCTATGTTCCTATGGGCCTGGAGTCACATGTAGGCCAGACCCAGGTAAGGACAGTTGAGTTGTTGCCCAAAAGGACATTTTCCAGGGTTGGAGGGTTTGAGCCACAGGGAGACGCTGAACAGGCTGGGGCTATTTTCCCTGGAGCATCAGAGGCTGAGGGTGACCTTATAGAGTTTGTAAAATCATGAAGGGCGTGGATAGCTGAATAGCTAAAGTCTTTTCCCCAGGGTAGCGGAGTCCAAAACTGGAGGGCACAGGTTTCAGGTGAGGGGGCAAAGATTTATAAGGGACAACATTTTCATGCAGAGGGTGGTGCATGTGTGGAATGAGCTGCCAGTGGAAGTGGTGGAGGCTGGCACCATTACAATATTTAAAAGGCATCTAGATAGTTATATGAATAAGAAGAGTTTAGATGGATATGGGCCAACTGTTGGCAAATGGGACTAGATTAATCTGGAATATCTAGTCAGCATGGATGATTTGGACCGTAGGCTCTGTATCTGTGCTGTACATTTCTATGCCTCTACCAAACAATAGTGCTTCCAATTCTGGGCACCATATTTTAAGAAGAATATGAACCTTTTGGCGAGACTGTAGAAAAGATGTATAAGAGGATATTACAGGGATAGATTGGAGAAACTGGACCAGCTTCCTCTTGAGAAGGGAAGATCAAGAGGAGATTTGTTAGAAGTGTTCACAGTCATGATGGTGTCAAGATAATGGCCATTATTGGCAGAAGACTTAACAACCAATGAAAGGCAAAAGAATCAAAGCCAAATTGGGATGGTAAACCTTTTTATTCCACGAGGTTTGTTGTATCTGGATTGTGATCCCTGAAAAGGTGATGGAGACCAATGCAATCAGAGCTTTTGAAGGGGATTGAATAAGCAACGGGACAATAGATGTAGGCAGTTCTGTTTAGTGCCAACAACAGAAATTGTTGGAAAAAGCCAGTAGGTTCTAAAGAATGGTCACTGGATCCGAAACGTTAAACTCTGATTTCTCTCCACGGATGTGACTGCTCCCGTTGAGCTTTTCCGTCAATTTCTGTTTTGGTTTCTGATTTCCAGCATCCACAGTTCTTTAAATTTGTAGTTTTCCTTAGTGCCCTGGCCAATACCTATTCCTCTAGCAATATCACACAAATAGATTACCTGCTGTGCATATTACTGCTGCTTGTGAGAGCTCGCTGTGGACAGGAAACATTTGGATGGTTGAGTATAAGGGCTGGGAGTCAGATGAACCGAACTGTACTTGCAAAGTTCAAACATAACCTTGATGAGTTGAATAGCCTCTTTCAATGCTGTTACCATTCTGTTATTACCTTTGTTTATCCGTGGAATATTGCTGTATTTCAAGGATTACTTATAATTGGAAATAAAATACTTTCGTACTCCTAAGTCTGACCTTTTAAAGGTTAGAAGGTAGATAGTTTTGTTCAAAAGAACTGGTTAGGACCAGTGCAGCTTGTTCTTGCCTCTGCTCAGAGCTGGTATGAACAAGTTCAAAGCCAAGCTGCAAACATTAAGGCAATAAACCAAGAACCAATTGCCAGGTAGACGATTCATGTTGTAGAATATGTTTTGAAAAGCATCGCTTTCAGTGTTGGTCTGAAATGTTAGGCTCTGTTGAAAGAAGCACAGCTGAATGTTAACAGAAACTACGTCAGCCAAGACCTTCCTTCATAGAAGCTCTCATGGCCATTCAGCTCTGGTGTGAAGCTCTGCAGCTCATGTCTTGAGATTCCATTGCTTACAGTTTACTTTGTGCCTCCTTCTAGTGTATGTACATTAGACTGTGAGGGCTGTTCTCACAATGTGGCTGCAATTGGAAATTCTCTTCCCTCAGGCTCATATCACAGACTATCAATGTCTTCTGTATGGGACCAGATTTACCTTTTTTTAAGACATTTAATTTTTGTGTGTTTTTAAAGATCAAGAGAAACTATATGAGCTGGAAGAGTTCTGTTATTCTGCTGAATTGCTAAAGGAAAGCAGCAGCCACATTTGGTTTCAACAGATTTGCTAAGTTGCAAGGGTCTTTTATTTTAAGCAAAACTGAAAACAGGTGAATATTGCTGGTGTGGCTGAATGTCTCCTAACATCCCCTCAGACCCAAGCTTTCAGCTAAGCAGGGACCGAGTGAGCTCTTAGACTCTGGGATTTCTCACTACTCCTTGGGCACAACATCCTTGAGGGGGAAATAAAATCAGTCGGAATTCCTATTTTTATTTAATGTATATGTCGTCACCGTGCTGGGTTATTTGGATATTGGGATGAGGACAGAACCTGCCTCCTGTCTCTACAACTCATCAGCTTGTGCATGCTCACTGTGGAACGGTACGGAAATTGTGAAATGTCTCAAAGGGATTGTGGTGTATATGGAGCTATTTTCCCCATGGGATGATGTGTGTAGGAGGGAGGACAATTGGTACTTTGCCTGTTTATCTGACCCAACAGGAAGTATTTTTCCTGAAAATATATTTTTCATAATGTTTGTAAAAACACACCATATAACAGTTCATATTTGACATCACATAAAGTGCAAGACAGATTGTTTGTTCCAAACTAGTACTTCGAGTTGCCACATACCATTTCTTTATTCTTTCATGGGATGTGGACATAGCGGGCAAAGCTAGCACTTGTTACCAAACCCTTGACCTGGGGTTCTCTAGGCCATTTCAGAGGGCAATTAAGAATCAAGCATTTTGGGGTGGGAATCACGTGGGTCAGACTGGGTAAACATTGTTTTTTAAAGAAATTGTGTCGCGGGATGTGGGTGTCACTGGCAGACCCAGCATTTTATTGCATAACACTAATTGCCTGGAGGGCATTTAAGGGCCAGTCACCTTTGTGGGTCTGGAGTCATGTATAGGTCAGATCAGATAAGGATGGTATCAGATAAGGATGGTAGATTTCCTTTCCTAAAGCACATTAGTGAACCAAATGGGTTTTTTCCAAGAATCAGCAGTGGTTACATGAGTTCAAATTTAGCCAGCTGCCTCGGTGAGATTTGACCCCCCTGTACCCAGAACATTAGCCTAATGTTCTGCATTTCTAATCTAGTGACATTACCTCCTCCTCTCCGGTTTGCTTCCCTAAAGGGCATTAGTGAACCAGGGTAATTTTTATGACAAGTTATGCTAGTTTCATGGTCACCGTGACAGAGATTAGCTTCATGTTCAATATTTATAAACCTCTGTTCATGCAGTGGTGGGACTTTGACCTGTGTAGGCAAGACAGTAGCCTGGGCCCCTGCTCTGTCACTATTGCTGTCATGAGACCACTAATTTTACTGCTACTTTTTAAAATTTCTTTTAAAAAACTTGTTACTGGTCATATTTACAATGTATATGGATCTTTCATGCCAGATGTTTGCAGCTGCATATAGTCTGAAGGGTTTTACGGAGGTTCCAGCATCTTCAGTTGACTGTGGCAGGCAGGCCTTTAATGTGGCTGTTCCCTGTTGACACTTTGCAGCAGCTATTCTCCGCTTTAGTGCGGCCCTCTGCATGGAGAGGCTTCAGAAATGTGTGCATGAGAGAATCCCTTAATAAGTCGTGTCCTATCATGGTTATTAAATTGTGGTTGGCAAGAGCTTTCAGTTGTATGTTTTGTCGCTTTTGTGATATTCTGATTGCAATAATCTTTAAATAGTGGATGTAAATATTAATTTTAATGCAAATTATGGGTTCCACAGATGTCACTCCAAGTCATGTCTTCTGATTATAGTGTCTGCGTTATAAGGTATGAAAGTTACTGGTTTAGAAAGGAGGCCATGCATGTATGTGCCACTCTGTGCCACGCATCTTGCAGTGTGTATTCCCAACGCATTTTTGGTGTTTTTCTTTTTTCCTCTCTCCATTTTTGATATCTCTCCTGAAACTTACTGTTCAGGATGGATCCAGTATTTATTTAAGATTTGAAACTGGGGCCTGACTTACATCTATTAATTGCAATAATTTTTTGATTTGCTAATTAGACATTATTAGCATCCAGTGCGAAGATATTGTGATACCCAAGGATTACTGTCTCAAGGATAGCGCTCAAGCACTTGAAGATTGTTCTCCTCGCCGCCCACTATTATCGGGCATTAAAAAAGTAGTTTTTATTTCCATTGTCTTTGAATATTTATTAATTCTTTTAAAAAATTGGAATGGGAGGAAAAGAATGCTTAGTTGAGTGATTCCGATTAGATGGGTGGATGGGCTCCATCAAACGGGTTTCTTGAAAATGCAAAATTCTGTGACCCTGTTTGAGTTTAAAGTTTTGGAAAATGAGCCTCATCATGACGTCACAATTTGATTTGTAATACAGTACACTGAAATCTACCTGTGAAGTCACTCCCAATTCGAGGGAACTACTGTTAAAACTGCATCAGAATAAACAGTAATTTGTATTTGTATTCAAAAGATTATTAAAATTGAGTTGTTAAATAACAGCACATTTATATTGTGATTAGTAATTGAAATGGAAATGTTTTGAGTCTGTAGGAGTAACAAAATCTTCCTGTGCAGAAATTTGTTAATGATTGAAGACAGAATGTTTTTCTTTTCATAAAATTTTAGTAGTTTAAAAAATAGACCTATAAAATGAAAGATCAACACTGAAAGATAATTGACCCACAAAATGCAAATGTTGAGCAATATATGCAATGATTTCTGGCAGCCCAGTTCATAGACTAGTAATGAGACAACATGGGATAAAGATCATTGGAGCCCTAGAATGCAGAAAGAGGCCATTCAGATCATCAAGTCTGCACTGACTCACTGAAGAGCATCCCACCATACCCCATCCCTGTAACACTACCTGGTGGTTTTTATCATGGCTAACCCAACTCATCTGCACATCCCTTGTCACTGTGGACAATTTTTTTTAAGCATGGCCAATCCACCTAACTTGTACTTCTTTTGGACTGTGGGAGGAGATCGGGACACCCGGAGGAAACCCACGCAGACACTGAGAGAGTGTGCAAACTCCACACCGAGGGTTGACTGAGGTTGGAATTAAACCTGGGTGGCCCTGACACTGTGCACTGCCACTGCAAAAATACCGAACATATCCCTTACTCCCATTCTAAACACCGGCTCTAACAATGAGAATGGAAAAATACTTAAATCACCAAACGAAGAAAATAAAACAGCCATTACGATCCATCATTCTAACAATGTCAGAAAATATTCCAACTTCCGGAAGTGATGTATTTTTCCCTCTGTTGAAATTCTTTCCTTATGATCCTTTGATCTGCTGGGATGTGGGAGCGTCAGGTTCAGAAAGAAATAACTAAAATTAAACCTTTCCTTGTAATGACATAAACAGAAGCAGACTCCTTTAAAATGTTCTCATGGCAAAGTAGGGTTTTTCTTTGTTCTCTCTCTGGTGCCGACCAAGAAAAAGAAGCCCTTCTAATGTCAGAGATAATGGGAACTGCAGATGCTGGAGACTCCAAGATAATAAAATGTGAGGCTGGATGAACACAGCAGGCCAAGCAGCATCCCAGGAGCACAAAAGCTGACGTTTCGGGCCTAGACCCTTCATCAGAGAGGGGGATGGGGGGAGGGAACTGGAATAAATAGGGAGAGAGGGGGAGGCGGACCGAAGATGGAGAGCAAAGAAGATAGGTGGAGAGGGTGTAGGTGGGGAGGTAGGGAGGGGATAGGTCAGTCCAGGGAAGACGGACAGGTCAAGGAGGTGGGATGAGGTTAGTAGGTAGCTGGGGGTGCGGCTGGGGGTGGGAGGAAGGGATGGGTGAGAGGAAGAACCGGTTAGGGAGGCAGAGACAGGTTGGACTGGTTTTGGGATGCAGTGGGTGGGGGGGAAGAGCTGGGCTGGTTGTGTGGTGCAGTGGGGGGAGGGGATGAACTGGGCTGGTTTAGGGATGCAGTGGGGGAAGGGGAGATTTTGAAACTGGTGAAGTCCACATTGATACCATATGGCTGCAGGGTTCCCAGGCGGAATATGAGTTGCTGTAATGCTTGGGGACCGCTTTGCAGAACACCTCCGCTCAGTCCGCAACAAACAACTGCACCTCCCAGTCGCAAACCATTTCCACTCCCCCTCCCATTCTCTTGATGACATGTCCATCATGGGCCTCCTGCACTGCCACAATGATGCCACCCGAAGGTTGCAGGAACAGCAACTCATATTCCGCCTGGGAACCCTGCAGCCATATGGTATCAATGTGGACTTCACCAGTTTCAAAATCTCCCCTTCCCCCACTGCATCCCTAAACCAGCCCAGTTCATCCCCTCCCCCCACTGCACCACACAACCAGCCCAGCTCTTCCCCCCCACCCACTGCATCCCAAAACCAGTCCAACCTGTCTCTGCCTCCCTAACCGGTTCTTCCTCTCACCCATCCCTTCCTCCCACCCCCAGCCGCACCCCCAGCTACCTACTAACCTCATCCCACCTCCTTGACCTGTCCGTCTTCCCTGGACTGACCTATCCCCTCCCTACCTCCCCACCTACACCCTCTCCACCTATCTTCTTTGCTCTCCATCTTCGGTCCGCCTCCCCCTCTCTCCCTATTTATTCCAGTTCCCTCCCCCCATCCCCCTCTCTGATGAAGGGTCTAGGCCCGAAACGTCAGCTTTTGTGCTCCTGGGATGCTGCTTGGCCTGCTGTGTTCATCCAGCCTCACATTTTATTATCTTGGAGCCCTTCTAATGTCTTCAGTTGTGTCAGACAGCCCTGTAGTTTCTGGCAGAACTAGGAAAGCCAAGAATCAGAATTTAATGGAGAGAAAAATATCGCTGATCATTACATTGGCTAGAAAGCAATGGGAATAGTGGGAGCTCATCAGTTTATGTGAGGCCCTGCAAGGAACCACTGTGTTACTCCAACCAATCACGTCACCCTAATGGACATCTGTTTTTGTCCAGGACAAGGTGGTTCATTATCTAACTTTAGGAGCACAACAGGGGATATATACTATGTGAGTCATGGGTGGCTTGTAGAATCCCAAAATTGTGATCGCGTGGAAGGAGGCCATTCAGCCCATGAAAACTAAACCAGTTCTAATACCCAGTGCTAGTTTTCTGCCTTTTACTCCTATCCCTTCATGCCATCTGATTATCTGACGCCCTCTTGATGCTTTGATCGTGGATCAACTTTACCTTTGATATTCCAGAGGAGGTGGATTTCTGGCCTGGAATGGATGCTTGGGTATTTCAGTGAAGAAAATTGCCACCATCGCAAATACGTTTTGGTTCATCCAGTAAATCATGGAAGAATGTTGGAATCAGTCCCAAATCAATCCCCTCCGATTCTGTTTATTTCTCTTAAGCAAGTATCTCATTGAAATAATCTTTTAGCTTTAGTTTTGGTCTGTACGCAGTCAATGGACTGAGCAGTGTTTTTGTGAAACACAAAGATCAGGCAAGTTCCAGGTTTGACCTGGGCAGTACTGGCCTCAGCTGGGGATGCAATCGACTATTGTGTGTGACCTTGGTGTCTCTGCATGTGCATCGAGAAGCAGAGGGAAAAAAAAACCCAGCCAGGTCTCCTCTGTGAGCTTCCAATCAAAGTGAATCAAAACCTCACCCTGGCATTTTGCATGCATCATTCTTGTATGAAGAATGTTTCACAAGCTCTGTACCTGTGCCCTCTTGTTGATTCCTCGTTCTTTCAGCTCTCCTCTCCTCACAACGCTGCGAGCCTACACTCTGGCATAAAGACCGAAAGAACTGCGGATGCTGTAAATCAGGAGCAAAAACAAAGTTGTTGGAAGAGCTCAGCAGGTCTGGCAGCACCTGTGAAGGAAAAATCAGAGTTAACATTTTTGAGGAAGGGTCACCAGACCCGATGTGTTAACTTTGATTTTTCCTTCACAGATGCTGCCAGGCCTGCATCTATACTCTGGAATTACCTCATTCTTTCAGAGTCTATTTAGTGAAATATGATCAACCCTTCCAAATGCTTCATCTGTTTTTCAGGAGTGCATGACCTTTACAATGATACTTGGTGGCCAACAGATTTTGCTATAATGCAGCCCTGGTAATGATACCTTTTTAAGGTTTTGTTCAGGTAACATCAGGAAGCATCTCTGTCCTTGCAGAGTAGTGGGATCTGGGCCAACCTCTCCTGAAAAATTATAGAAGATAGATGGGGCAATCAAAAATGTCAAAATTTAGAAATTCTACCAAACAGAATTCGAAGGAAGTAAGGACATGAATGGAATTAAAATATGGATCAGTCAGGTAGGTTTGTGGGTCCAAATGACTTACATTTAGTCCTATATTTCTGTGTGAGACAAGAAATAAGCTTAACACATAAATACAGGAAGTGCATGCCATTGATGGGGAGAGTCGTTTTGCTTATTCGTCCATGGGCTGTGTGTGTCGCTGGCTGGGGCAGCATTTATTGCCTGTCACCAGTTGGCCTTGAAAAGGTGCCAATGAGCTGCCTTTTCAAACTGTTGCCATCCTTGTGCAGTTGGTAGACTCACAATACTATTGGGAAATTCCAGTGATTTTGAGCCAGTGATACTGAAGGAGAGGCAAGATGATTCCAAATTAGAAAGGTGGAGGGGGACTTGAAGGGGGTGGTGTTCCCCTATATCTGCTGCCCTTGCCCTCCTTGATGGAGATAGTCGTGGGTTTGGAAGATGCTGCCTGAGGATCTTTGGTGAATTTCTGTAGCTAATCCTGCTGCCAGTGAGCGTCAGTGGTAGAGGGAGTGGATGCTTGTGGAAAACGTATTGTCAATATATTCCGCCTTATCTTACGAAGGACTGTAATGTTTAACTTTTAACTTTGTTTCTTTTCTTTTTCTATTTCGCACCTTAAGGTTTTGTGTCCAGGTAGATTTGTATCTAATGTGGTGCCGGGAATTTTGACATTGTAACTTATCACTGTTTTCATGTATTTCTGTACTTGAGTCCACATGGCAACAAAATCTAATTCTAATTCATCACATGAATTCTGCTTGAAGCCAGGTCCTCAGTGCTTTGTCTGTTAACGTTTAATCCTGAACTGTTTCTCTTGGCAGTTTCTAATTTCTGGTGATTTGCCATTGCCTTCCACCCTCAAGGGCAGAGAAAGGAGGCAGGTCTTAAGCCTACCTTGGGTGGGATGGGAATTGAACCCTTGCTTTTGGAATTATTCCGAAGCATGTTCTAATCAACTGAATGTTTCTCTCTCCCACCATGTGTAGTGTTTTTGAAAAGACGAGGGATGCTTGTTTTAACTGAACATATACAGAATGCTTTGCATCATCTGGATTTTTTTGTGGATGATGTTGTGTTAGCATAGGGGAAGCTCTTGCTGACTGTTTTCTTAGTGAGACGGTCAATGTCGCAAGTTGGTCCGGGGATGAAAGAACAGACCAAAACTAAACCACAGGAGGCAAGTCAGTATTTTCCGACCCTCACCACAAGCTTGCAAGGGTGAGTGGAAATTTTGACAGATCGGGTCATTGAAGAGGCTGCATAAGTCAGACAATTGCACATTCATTCAACTCGCCATTAAGCACTGAAGTAATCCTTGTATGTTTACTTTTAATATAGCAAGTATGACTGCTGGCCAGTGTCCTGTCCCACATTTAAAAATGATTCTGCACTATAAACCCACTCTTTACATTTCCCCTAGGGCTGTGTTCATGCAGTCTCCCAATCAGCAAACAGGATTTACTCCCATTTTACCTAATGTTGTGGGAACAAACTTCTTTTTGAGTTCACGCCAGTTTTCTTTGTGGGTGACAAAAAGATTTGGGTATGAGATGATGCTTCAATACTTAATCTAAGCCAATGGTTTTCAATATTTTCTTTCCCAGAGATCACCTGAAAATACTGAGGCAACTCTCCCAGGAATACTGAACCGTCAATTGAAAGAGACCTGCAAATGCCCACATAATAAACCTTGCTAACATTGCAGAAAATGTCTATTAATACTCTACAGAAACAGGAAGAAGACACTCGTAGCCCAACAAAACCAGGGAAAAATATGTTGCAATTTTAGAAATTGAGAGTGTTCTTCTTTTGAGTGTGTTGGCCATGTCTGGTGATTCAAAAGTACATTACAGATCTCCTGGCACTCCTTAGCCGTTCTCCACTATCTTGGACAGAATTCCACCCTCAGCCAATACCACTGACAAACAGCTTGTCTTTATTTGAGGAGTGTATGTCTGCTGTGGCTCACTGTAAGGTTATCATTGTCTACCAGGCCGTAGGGCTGCTATCTCTCTCTCTCTCTATCTCATTTGAGAGACATGACTGTTGTTGCCTTAACCCAAGGGTCCCTGCTGTTCAAACAGTGGGTGAGGTTGAGAAAGTAAGTCTTTCAGACAGTGCAAGAATTGAATCCATGTTTTTGGTGCCAATCTGCATCACCAACTAGTCATCCAACCAATTGAGCTAGCTGACCCCACACATTTATAGGCAGTGTGAACAAAAGTATGAAGTGCTGCAAATACTCAAAAGTCAGGCAGCATCTGTGGGAGAGAACCAGGGTTAATATTTCAAGTTGTCTCTTTAATAGAAGATCCTGGTCTTGAGTAGAATGTTTGCCTTTAAGCCAGAAGGTCACAAGCACACCCTAGGGGCCAGAGTACAGCAACAAATCTCATTACATTTTCCAGTTTGGGGTGAAAACAGAAAACAACATAGATATAGCCATTAATGTGCTGGAAAAAAATATATGCTTAATGTTTGTGCAGGATGTGGGTGAGGTAAGTATTTGTTGCTGTTTCTTTATTGTGTGTGACTGGGTGTTAGTGAGCCACTTCCCTGAACCATTGTAATTGACATGATGTAGGTAACCGCTCCCCCCCCCCCCCCCCCCCCCCGCCATTGTGTTATTAGGAAGGGAACTGGTGTTTTGATCCCACAATATTCATGGAATAGCAAATCAGGATGGTGTGGAGTTTGAATGGGACCATGTTGGTGTTCCCATGCATCTGCTGCTCTGGTCCTTCCAGATGGTACAAGTCATAGGATGGGAAAGTGCTGGTGACAGAGCTTTGGTGAATTGCTGCAAGTGCATTTATAGGTGGTACACCCCTGCCATTATTATACTTGAGTGAGTGAACGTTGAAAGTGGTAAATAATGCACTAGGCAAGTAGTCTTGTTTTGTCCTGGATGTTCTCGAATATTCTTGCACTCAACCAGGTCAGAGGAGAATATTCCACCCCTCTCCTGACTTGTGCCTCGAGTTGGAGGATCTGACCTGAGTGGTGAAGCAAGAAAGTTTTCTCATTTCCCTTCTGAGAAAGCACTGGTAGCTCTGACCTATACAGCTTCCCACAAGAACACCAGGTAGAAGTGAGAAAGGTCAAAGGCGAGGTTGTTCCACGTGAGAATGAGTTTAGCCAGGTGGAGGATGACAGAGACTGGATGATGAAGGCAAACAATAGGAACCAAGTAAAGCAGGTGGAACGTGGAAGTGGTGTTCAGTTCCAATAGAAAGATGCTTCTTCACCAAACAAACAACTCCACCCTCGTCAACAGGTTTCATGACATAATTGTCAGTTTGGATCGATCTGACAGAATGGAATGCCCACTTTTTGACGTATGTTAAAGTGCCAGCAATTATATATGCTGCAAGTGATTTCAAGCCTTTGTTGGGAGGCGTTGACACTTCTACACATTGAGACATGATTAAAAGAATGCCCTTGTTATTTTAAGCCTTACTCTGGGGTTAAATTTTTTTGTTAAGCAAATATTAAGAGAAATGAGCCAGAAGTGGGTATATGTAGTCCAGCCACATGATCTTACTGAGTGGTGGAACATGCGAGATGGGCTGAAAGGTCTACTCCTGTTCCTGTTTCCAGAAGTGGAGAGTTTGGAGCCCAGGCTGGGTTGTGAAACAAAATCTTGGGGTTCTCGACTCTGGGCCAATATGCAGCCTCAAGTAAGTTTTATAACAGCTGTATTCCTCTGGACCCCTATCCATGCCGCACTTCTCCCCCCACCCCCCATACCAACTCTTTCATTTCACACTGAGGGCTCACAACAATGTTTAAACCTTAAAATTAGGTCACACGGAGAAAATGTTTGGGAAAACAGTGCCTTGTGAGATGCTGTGATCTTCATGTATGAACCCAGAACTCCTTTTGCCAGCAGAGCAGTGACAATATTTTGACAACTTCCTCCATTTGCTGGCTGCCTATTCTGCACTGCGTGGCTTCTCAGTGTAAGTAGGTGTCAGGTTACCTGGCAGAACCAAACCTTTTCCAAAGAAGCATTCTTGCATAAATTGGTCTCCAGGTGCTTGTATTGCTAGGCTGTAGATTATATCAACAAACCATCAACTCAACACAGCTGTGTCTATGTAAGTGGCAGTTGCTACATTTGCCACTAAATTTGCCATTATATTGTTTATCTCCACTTTTTCCTTCCTCAGAAAGTACTTTTGCTATTTTACACGCAGTGGCACTTGTTTGTCATCTTGCCCGTGATATTAATGCGGTGTGCATATCATTTTATGGTACTGCTTAACCTAGAATTTATAAAATTTCTTGTACACCTCCTTGCGGAATATACCTTTGAGGTCTGGAGCTGTTTCTGTGGCTCAGTGGTTAGCACTTCTGCCTCACAGCGTCAAGGACCTGGGTTTGATTCCACCCTCTGGCGACTGTCTGTGCAAACTCTACACATTCTTCCCTTGTCTGCGTGGGTTTCCTCCCACAGTCCAAAGACGTGCAGGTTGGGTGGATTGGCCATGCTAAATTGCCTGTAGCGGTCAAGGATGTGTAGATTAGGTGGGTGAAAGGGGGATGGGCCTGGGTGGAATGCTCTGAGGGTCAGTGTGGACTTGTCGGGTCGAAGGGCCTGTTTCCACACTGTAGGGATTCAGTGATTTATCCTGAGCAGCTATGTGACTCGGGGCTCTGTACTCCCATGGGTTGTCCACACTGAGACCAACTTTATCCGCTGATGAAGGATAACTTAAACTCAAAGAAAGACGATCTGTGTGAAACTTACCGGTCTTCCAGGAGAAAGATTTGTCCTTGACCGACTATTGCAGACTGGCACCTTCCAAGTTCCAGGACAGTCTCCTGAGGGATGCAGAAATGTTTGGGGGTGCAGAGACACATTGGAAAAGGATGCTGCCTAAAGTTTTTCAGCCTTTGAATTCCTAGGGATGGGAATCTTTCAGACCTCTTGGGCTGGAAGCCTAACATTGAACGTACATTACAACTGTCAACAGTATTGAAATTATGTTGAGCGACCCCAGAGTGGAAGATGGAGTGTGGCAAAAAGTATATTTCTATTGCACGTTTTTAATTTCCAATTTGAAATGGTTCGCCTTTGGGCTGTATGCCTGAAGTGGCATATATACAGTGAATAGTTTGTTTAGCTCAGTTGACTGGATGGCTGCTTTGCAATGCAGAGTAATGCCAACAGCATGGGTTCAATTCCCCCATTGGCTGAGGTTACCATGAGAGAGTCTCCTCCTCAACCTCTCCCCTCCCCTGAGACGTGGTGACCTTCAGGTTATACGACCACTAGTCGTCGCTCTCTCTGTCGCTCTCTCTGTCGCTCTCTCTGTCGCTCTCTCTGTCGCTCTCTCTGTCGCTCTCTCTGTCGCTCTCTCTGTCGCTCTCTCTGTCGCTCTCTCTGTCGCTCTCTCTGTCGCTCTCTCTGTCGGATTCTGGCAACTGTACTTTTACAGTCATATCCTGGCACCCGAAAGAGGAAATGCTGTATGGAGACAAGTTGAACATTATTTATTCAAGTTCTAAGGAAGGGTCACCGGACCTGAAATGTTAACTCTGATTTCTCTCCACAGATGCTGCCAGACCTGCTGTGCTTTTCCAGTCATTTCTATTTTTATTTCTGAACATTAATTAACATTTGTAAATTTTCAAGAGAAAATGTTTGGTAATGAACTCTCACAAATGTTACACATTTCTTGAGATTATGTTGGCAGGAGAAAACGTTTTTTTAAAAATAAAATGCACCTCACCTCAGGACAAGTGCTTTACTGCAAGTGATGTACTTTTGAAGTTTAGTCCCTCTGTTGTTTAGGAAATGCCGCAATTTCATGCAGCAAGTTCTCTCAAATGTGATATATTAATGGCATGTAATCAGATCTCTTTTTTTGCCTGTTTCTTGAGAAATAAACCTTCAGTGCTCTGGATCAGTTCAGAAATTTTTGCTTTGGTGGCTACAGCCAAACTCTCTTCCCTTTCCAAATTGCAGTGAGTTCTGTCAGTTTCCATGACATCATACATTGGTTCTATTTGGAGAGAAGTGTATGATTTCAAAATAGAGGCTTGTGTGAATCAATTAATCCTTGCACTTTACCTCCTTCCTATCCACCACACTCAACCTTTTGGCATTGTTATGCAGTGCCAACTTGCAATTATGAAAGCTGGTTGCTTCAAGCTGAAACACATCTCTCTATGCTGAGATAATGGGAACTGCAGATGCTGGAGAATTCCAAGATAATAAAATGTGAGGCTGGATGAACACAGCAGGCCAAGCAGCATCTCAGGAGCACAAAAGCTGACGTTTCGGGCCTAGACCCTTCATCAGAGAGGGGGATGGGGAGAGGGAACTGGAATAAATAGGGAGAGAGGGGGAGGCGGACCGAAGATGGAGAGAAAAGAAGATAGTTGGAGAGAGGGTAGGGAGGGGGGTAGGGAGATGCTACTATTTTTTTAAAAATCGCAAAATGCTGTGATCGTTGGAAATATGAAATAAAAACAGAAAATATTGGAGCAACCACAGCAGATCTGACAGCATCTATGGAGAGAGAAAGTGTTAATGTTTTAAGTCTAATCACAGCTCTGAAGAACAGAGTGTTGGAGAAATCCAGAGGATCTGGCAGCATCGAGAGAGAGAGAGAGAGAGAGAGAGAGATTCCATTCAACATGGCTGTTTTTCAGTACCACTACTGGACTCAAAACATCTTTCTATCTCTCTCCATAGATGCCTTCAGATTTGCTGAGTTTCTCCAGCATGTTCTGCTTTTACCTCTGTGCTACTAATTGGTGTCAAAGCTGACTCCCGGAAGCGATGCTTTGTTTTGACCTTGCATGGGGGTTTTTGGTGAGTGAGAAAGGGAGATAATGTCTTTTGTGGATTTCTTTCTGGTAGTATGACAGTGATCGAGACAACAGGACCCCTCAACTCTGACCTGTTAATCTTGCCTGACTCCTTCAATTCTGGCTAACAGCTGATTATTTTACCATTTGCAGAGAATGTTAACAATGGGCATTTATCTGAATTCTTGAAGCCTGTAGATTCATTGTGGAAAATAACAGGCCTGTTCCACAGATAACAAAGTGTGGAGCTGGATGAACACAGCAGGCCAAGCAACATCTCAGGAGCACAAAAGCTGACATTTCGGGCCTAGACCCTTCATCAGAGAGGGGGATGGGGTGAGGGAACTGGAATAAATAGGGAGAGAGGGGGAGGCAGACTGAAGATGGAGAGAAAAGAAGATAGGTGGAGAGGAGAGTATAGGTGGGGATGTAGGGAGGGGATAGGTCAGTCCAGGGAAGATGGACGGGTCAAGGAGGCGGGATGCAGTTAGTAGGTAGGAAATGGAGATGCAGCTAGAGGTGGGAGGAAGGGATAGGTGAGAGGAAGAACAGGTTAGGGAGGCGGGGACAGGCTGGGCTGGTTTTGGGATGCAGTGGGGGCAGGGGATGAGCTGGGCTGGTTTTGCGTTGCATTGGGGGAAGGGGAGACTTTGAAGCTTGTGAAGTCCACATTGATACCATTGGGCTGCAGGGTTCCCAAGTGGAATATGAGTTGCTGTTCCTGCAACCTTTGGGTGGCATCATTGTGGCACTGCAGGAGGCCCATGATGGACATGTCATCTAAAGAATGGGAGGGGGAGTTGAAATGGTTCGCAACTGGGAGTTGCAGTTGTTTATTGTGAACCGAGCGGAGGTGTTCTGCAAAGCGGTCCCCAAGCCTCTGCTTGGTTTGGTTTCCCCAATGTAGAGGAAGCCACAACGGGTACAGTGGATGCAGTATACCACATTGGCAGATGTGCAGGTGAACATCTGCTTAATATGGAAAGTCATCTTGGGGCCTGGGATAGGGGTGAGGGAGGAGGTGTGGGGGCAAGTGTAGCACTTCCTGCAGTCGCAGGGGAAGGTGCCGGGTGTGGTGGGGTTGGAGGGGAGTGTGGAGCGGACGAGGGAGTCGCGGAGAGAGTGGTCTCTCCGGAAGGCAGACAAGGGTGGGGATGGAAAAATGTCTTGGGTGGTGGGGTCGGATTGTAGATGGCAGAAGTGTCGGAGGATGATGCGTTGTATCTGGAGGTTGGTGGGGTGGTATGTAAGAACGAGGAGGAACCTCTTGGGGCGGTTGTGGCGGGGGCGGGGTGTGTGGGATGTGGTGCAGGAAATGCGGGTGATGCGGTCAAGGGCGTACTCGACCAATGTGGGGGGATAGTTTCGGCCCTTGAAGAACGTGGACATCTGGGATGTGCAGGAGTGGAATGCCTCATCCTGGGAGCAGATGCAGTGGAGGCAGAGGAATTGGGAATAGGGGATGGAATTTTTGCAGGAGGGTGGGTGGGAGGAGGTGTATTCTAGGTAGCTGTGGGAGTCGGTGGGCTTGAAATGGACATCAATTTCTAGCTGGTTACCTGAGATGGAGACTGAGAGGTCCAGGAAGGTGAGGGATGTGTTGGAGATGGCCCAGGTGAACTTGAGGTTGGGGTGGATGAAATAGGCCTGTTCCACAGTTGGGAAAAGAAAGGAAGGAGTAGGACGAAACTGATCGTACGTAATGTCATTCACCAACTGAGACCATCCCAAAACAGTGTTTATTCCCAGCGCAGGAGCTAAGAGGACCTGCATTACAAATGGCCACTTTACTCCATACATTTGTGCAGTATGTTCAACCTGTGATCACACACCATTAGCATTAGACAGGCTTCAGCCTGACATGTACAAACTGCAAATTCTTGATGCCCTTTCAAAAAGTTGATGCACTTTTAAACAGTTCAACCATAAGTTGCCTTCGCTGTATCTTAAGGTGATTATCTCTGAGAAGTTAAGACTTTAATGCCGATGATTTGCTGCTAAGTATAGTCTGACTGATTTCAGCATGATTTAAAAATAACCTTTTGCCAGAAAATTAAAAGGAAAGTGCTGAGATTGAGTTTATGCAGGGCTGAAAGGGCAGCCACTTAAGTGAGATCAGCGCTGACAGTGAAATAAATAAAGTCTGTGAAAACACAGGGAAAAGGATCAAGACCAAATCGAAACATGGTCACCACTTTTGAAAGCTACTCACTCAACGGCTCCTCGCGAGTTTCCTTTCATTGCATTGGCCCTTATTTACGTATTATTTCTAATATGCAACGTATCACTGCTGGACACAAATTTAAAAGCCACACTGCAATGTTGCACAAATGTATAAGGTGTGACCTTAGCAGGTGGCCTTGTCACAATTACAGCCTAACTTTTCGGCCTCATCAGTGGACTTGAAAGATTCTACACGTTACTTTGAACAGAGTCAGGGAATTATCCCTGGTGACTTCAACGTTTACCGCCCAACACATTACCTTAAATCAGATTGTCTGGGTATTATTTCTAGGTGTTTGTACGAGCTTGTTGTGCACAATTTAGCTAACATGCTCCCCATGTCCCAACGGGAACAATGCTTCACTTTATTGGCCCACATCCTGAAGTCATGAAGGACACTTCAGAACTTCAGGTCTGTCTTTTGCTGGTTGCGCAGATGTGGTACAGAGACAGTCTGAGAAATGATTAACAGCTAAGGAGAAGAAAACTGAAATGTTGCATTGTCTAGTTCTTTGCATGGATAGCTGTAGTCAGCGTGGAGTTTCCAATCATCCCTGTGCAACTTGGTTCACTTATTTTTAAAAAAAATTGAATATTTGGCCATTATTTTACTTTTGGCCATTAGTGAAGGTGGCAGAGCAAGAAACCTAGTGAGAGATGTGTGATTTTACAGAACTCTGGATCTCTCTGTTTCACTGTTTTGAGACAGAGCCAAGCACAACTGTTTCTTACAGCTGAGTCAGAATCACCTCTACGTCACCTCCCACCATGTTGGAGTGGATAGTTCAATTTGCTTATTTCCCCTTTCTATTCATTTAACCTACAGTGGTTTCTGGTCTACAATAGGTTTATTACATACATGTTCGAATTCCTCAATGGGCTCACCTTGCGCAAAGCCTGTAACTTCCTCTAGTCTTAGCAAACACTATGCTTCTCTCACTGGCTTGTACATGTTTCCCCTTCCTTCGCCCCATCGTTGGTGCCTATGCCTTTAGATATCCTGGCGCTGAACTCTGGAATTTCCTCCTTCAGCTTTTCTTTTTCACCATCTCCTTTTGGAGCCACGGCATCTTTGACTGAGCTTTGTCTTCTTTGTCTTCTTTTTAAAAAATGGTTTAATGCATTCCAACTATATTGCATGGCAAAGTGTCAACCTGAAAATTGTGTTCAATCAGATTATTTGTACATTCGCTCTGCTAGTTTCTTTTTTAAATCCAGTAAGCACAATTTTATTGCATATTTCTGAAGAAAGACAACTGTGAGGGTTAAATAGCCAGGGGTGGTTCTAGCTGAGATGCTGTTGTAGGGACTTAGTTAGAGACTTGATTAGCCAAATATGTTCCTTCTGTGCTGTCACCATTCTATGAAAGTTATTGGTCCTCTTAAGTAGTTTGTTAGAGGTTTATGCAGAGGTTTTGTGTTCTTTTGGCAGACGGATTTTGTGGTGGTAAAACTTGGATAATGCATGACCTCGCTGGCAAAAGTAAATGTCTGTAACATGAAGGGATCTCATTTTATGAATGGGTCTCCCGTGGAAGAGGTGGTAAAAGATTTGGGAGGAGTCGTTCATAGCAGGCTGAAAATATCATGCGAGAGAAAGACATTTGATTTACATGTTCAAACAAGGTGTGCAGATTAAAAGATTGGCCAATCCTGTCAACGCATTTTGTTACATTTTAAACCCACACCGAAAAAAGACGTGTGTGTCAGCATGCTTTCCAAAGAGAAGACCAGGAAGGAACTAAACTCTAAAGCATGGTGCAATCAGCAATAAAGAATGGTCAATTAAAGTAGTTTTTCTTAAAATACATAAGACTGAAATGAGAAAACTACTAAACCTGGACCAGAGGCTATGTGTATGATCTATGCAGACTTTAGATGATAAATGTTAAAGTGCCTTTTATTTCAGTCATTTAGTTAAGACTGAGATGGCAGTTGATCCACGCCCTCCCTTTTTTAGAAAGGAAGCTGGATTGATAGGATGTGAGGAATTCCAATGGATTTGTTAGTTGAATGGAATGCCCTGCAAGGGTTGTGTTTAGTTAAAGAGACTTCTTTTCATGGGTAGACCTGCCACATCCTGAGAGGTCATGCCTGGTCTGAGGTAGATTTTCCACCTTGGGACAAATTGAGAAAGTTCCACCTAAGTTTTGCCATATTGATTTTGATTTTAACTTTTTCAGTTAAAAATTATCTGTGTAACTACACATGTAAAATCTTCCGCAAGGCAAGGCAATTGGACAACTAGATAGAATTGGTTCCTTTTGCTTCCTTTGTGTTAACAAGTACACCCTGATGTCGTGGACGGGATTAATTGCTGTATATACGGGTGTGGATTTGGGGAAAAATAAACTGAGCTGTGAAAGGAGGTGTAAGGCTGGGCTGTCGGCAATCAAAAGCTGGTGGTTCCCCACTGCTTGGCAGCGCCATTGAGGGGAAGGTGGCAGCTACTGGTATTACACCCACCCAAGGCCCAGGATGTGTTGACCATTAAGACAGGTGTGAGTGACCAATGGCAGAACGTGGGTCTTGGGGGAGAGGTACTAGCTTCATGAGCAGTGAGGTGGCTCTCAGTGGGCTGTCCCCTTCCGGACACTGGGTCTCTGTCAAGCACTCCGTGCCTGCTCAAAAGACGTTCCATTTCCACGCTCCCTCCTCCACAACCTCATTAAATTTTCCATCAAACCTGCTTTGGGGTGAAGGCAGTAAATTCTCCCCCTTGGAACAGGACATGAATCTTGAGTATCTGAGGCAAAAGTGCTCCTGAACCATGATTGACACAAACCATGCAACTCAGTTTCTTTGTAAATTTAAGTTTTTTTTTGTACTGATGGGAATGAGGCCAGCCAGATGAACCTCCATAGAATGAGTTCTCAGATTGGGGCTGGTAATCTGGTCGAATTCGGGAGCTCCGGCTGACAGATATAAACAGGAGTGTTAGGGGCTCTGCTCACTCTCGGAGCTGGCTCTGAGCCTGCTGGGTCAGTGTCATGTGCTATGTCTGTATAAATGAAGGCTGACTCAGTAAAGGGATACCAGTTTTCGTGGAGTTATTTTACTTTTGTTAACGAAAAACGGTAGAGGTTGTAAAGAGGTTGGGATGATTATAGATAATAGACTGAAAACATTGCATGAGAGAGGCATTTGATGGCGTGGGTTCCAGTAGCGTGTTTAAAAAAAAGTACGGTTTGAAGAGCCTGCCTGATCGCAGTGCAGAAGATGGGCCTTGCATTGTTAACCTGAGGGCCTGGATTGTTTTGTGGGAGGCAGGGTTTTAGCTGAATTGAATAAGCAGGTTTGGTGAGCAACCCACGCTTGCTTTGAAACTGAATGTATGTGTTAATTTGTTGCCCCATTTTCTGGCTTTAATAAGCAACTGTCAGTTTTGTTCTTTTAAATATATTGTTGCACAATGCAGTCAGTAAAGTGAATTGGCACACTTCTCTCTGAACATTTCACCAATTTGTTGTTGCTGTTTTGTTGTCTCTGCTCTCCTTATGTTTAGAAGATGTTTTGCAAAGCTGTGTTGTTTGCTTATAACTCTCACTTCACTTTCAGAAGATTCTTAAATGCATCCTGTGCTCCCAGTCTGTTTCTACCCCACCATCACGACCTTCCCATGCCGCCGCCCACCCCCACCACGAGCTTTCATGTCCAATCCCTTAGGAAACTGATCCTCGATAAGGCAAGTTGTGTAACTGCCCACTGTCGCTGCAGTTTTCCCATAATCAAGCTGGCTCAGCTTCTGAGAGAACAAAGTGTGGGGCTGGATGAATACATCAGGCCAAGCAGCATCTTAGGAGCACAAAAGCTGACGTTTCAGGCCTAGACCCTTCATCAGAAACTGAGATTACACATCATAGAATCCCTCTAGTGTGGAAACAGGCCATTTGGCCCATACTTAGCTCTACGGCTATCCTGATGACAAATGCTATTTTCAACTCAACAGTGACAAAATAGCTGGAAGGTTAGTTTTCAGACATTTCGTCACCATTCTAGGTAACATGATCAGTGAGCCTTCGACAAAGCGCTGGTGTTATGTCCCGCTTTCTATTTATCTGGTTAGGTTTCCTTGGGTTGGTGATGTCATTTCCTGTTCTTTCTCAGGGGATGGTAAATTGGCTCCAAATCAAACTGCCATTCCTAGATGTCACAGTAGAGCGAACAGCCAATGGGGAACTTCAAACCAGCGTCTACAGGAAAACAACACATACGGACCAAATACTGAACTACAGGAGCAACCATCCCAACACCCACAAGCGAACCTGCATTAGAACATTATTCCAACGAGCCACTGCACACTGCAGCACAGAGGAACTACGCAGAGCAGAAGAAAATCACCTATACAGCGTATTCATAAAGAATGGGTACCCTATGAACACAGTCTGCCGATTCCTCAGCAAGAAACCCAAACAAACAGACAAAATGGGCTCAGAAACCATAACCACGCTCGCCTACATCAAAGACACTTCTGAAATGACTGCCAGACTACTCGGACCTCTTGGCATCAGGGTAGCCCACAAACCCACCAACACACTGAAACAGCAGCTAATGAACTTCAAAGACCCTATGCAGACAACAAACAAAACGAACATCATCTACAAAATACCTTGCAAGAACTGTGGCAAACACTACATTGGACAAACAGGCAGAAAGCTAGCCACCAGGATACATGAACATCAACTAGCCACAAAACGACAAGACCCACTATCACTCGAATCCTTACATACAGATGAGGAAGGACACCACTTTGATTGGGACAACACATCCATCCTAGGACAAGCCAAACAGAGACACGCACGAGAATTCCTAGAAGCATGGCATTCCAACCGGAACTCCATCAACAAACACATTGATATGGAGCCAATCTACCATCCCCTGAGAAAAAGAACAGGAAATGACATCACCAACCCAAGGAAAGCTAACCAGATAAATAGAAAGCAGGACATAACACCAGCGCTTCGTCGGAGGCTCACTGATGATGTTACCTAGAATGGTGACGAAACATCTGAAAACTAATCTTCCAGCTCAGCGAGCAAACTCACATCCAGAACCTCAACCTGAGCTAAAATCTTCTCAAAACTCACTAGTAACAAAATACTTAAGATTTACTAGGAACTGCAGATGCTGGAGAATCTGAGGTAACAAGGTGTGGAGATGGATGAACACAATAGGCCGAACGACATCGTAGGACCAGGAGAGCTGACCTTACGGGCCTAGACCGTCCTTCAGAAATGGGGGAGGGGAAGGCAGTTCTGAAATAAATAGGGAGGTGGGTAGAGGAGAAGACAGGTGGAGAGGAGACAGACCAATCAAAGAGGCAGGGATGGAGCCAGTAAAGGTGAGAGTAGGTGGGGAGGGGGTAGGTCAGTCCAGGGAGGACGGACAGGCCAAGGGGGCGGGATGAGGTTAGTAGGTAGGAAATGGAGGTTTGGCTTGAGGTGGGAGGATGGGATAGGTGTGAGGAAAAACAGGTAGGGAGGCGGGGATGAGCTGGGCTGATTTTGGGATGAAGTAGGGGAAGGGGAAATTTTGAAGCTTGTGAAGTCCACATTGACACCATTGGGCTGCAGGGTTCCCAAGCGGAATATGAGTTGCTGTTCCTGCAACCTTTGGGTGGCATCATTGTGGCACTGCAGGAGACCCATGATGGACATGTCGTCTGTGGAATGGGAGGGGGAGTTAAAATGGTTTGCGACTGGGAGGTCCAGTTGTTTATTGCGAACCGAGCATAGGTGTTCTGCAAAGCGGTCCCCAAGCTTCTGCTTGGCTTCCCCGATTGTAGAGGAGGCCACAACAGGTACAGCTGATGCAGTGTGCCACATTGGCAGATGTGCATCTGCTTGATGTGGAAAGTCGTCATGGTGCCTGGGATAGGGGTGAGGGGGGAGGTGTGGGGGCAGGTGTCGCACTTCCTGCAGTTGCAGGGAAAAGTGCCAGGTGTGGTGGGGCTGTAGGGGAGTGTGGAGCGGACAAGGGAGTCACAGAGAGTGGTCCCTCCAGAAGGCAGATAAGGGTGGGGAGGGAAAAATATCTTTGGTCGGGGGCTGTCAGATTGCAGATGGTGGAAGTGTTGGAGGATGATGTGTTGGATCCGGACATCACAAGCTTCAAAGTATCCCGTCCCCCTACCGCATCTCAAAACTAGCCCAGCTCATCCCCGCCTCCCTAACCTGTCCTTCCTCCCACCTCAAGCCCAACCTCCAGCTCCTACCTACTAACCTCATTCCGCCCCCTTGACCTGTCCATCCTCCCTGGACTGACCTATCTCCTCCCTACCTCCCCACCTACACTCACCTTTACTGGCTCCATCCCTGCCTCTTTGGCCTGTCTGTCTCCTCTCTGCCTATCTTCTCCTCTATCCTCCTTCTGTCCACATCCCACTGCCTCCCTATTTATTTCAGAACCCCCTTCCTCTCCCCCATTTCTGAAGAAGGGTCTAAGCCCAAAACATCAGCCTTCCTGCTCCTCTGTTGCTTGGTGTATACATCTGTCCTTCTCGCTCCTTTTCCCTCTCTCATGCACACAAACATTTATTTTCTCTTCATGCTCCCCACATCAACCTTTGAGCCTCCTGCCTAATTCCATAGAGATCTCCACCACCCACACGTCTCCCCAATTCTACATTCTCCCTCTCATTTCCTCAATCTCTAATCCACCGTTTGTGCTTTCACTCTTTCCTTGCCCAGCGTCCCACTCCTACTCACTTTGTCCCACTCCCCTTCACTCTCTCTCGATCTCCTCCCAATGCCTTCCCACTGACACACACACACTTCCACGTTCCAACTCCTCTGTCTCCCTCTCTCTCCTGTTCCGTTTCCATCCTCTACTGACTCTCTGTTCATTCATGCCTCTCTCCAATGTCTCAATGCTTTTGCATTGTTTCTCTGTGTCTGTCTGTATCCCTCTCTGCATCTGTCTGTATCTTTCTCACCACTTCATTCCCTTTCTTGTCTCAGACATGCACACAGCTCCTTGGAGGAATTAATTCATGCAGTTTATTTTGCTGTCCTCCAAATACTCCCTAGCTCGAGAAGGTTGCAGCATTACTCAATTTGCAGTGAGTTGTGTCAGAATTTAGTGAGTTTTTCTTTCTAAAGGCCCCAGTTTAGGACTTTTTACGATTTCACCACCACATAAGGAATTAACATGCTAAAAATAAGACCGAGAACTGAGAGTTCTGAAGAAGGGTCATCGGATTCAAACACTGACTGTTTCTGTCTCCACAGATACTGCCAGACCTGTTGAGTTTCTCCAGCTATTTGTGTTCTTTTGCAGCCTCATGGTGTGAATAATCAAAATTGAGAGAAATTTTCACTTAGATGATTGTACAGAGCAGAAAGAGACCATTCAGCCCATTGAGTCTACGACAGCTTTTTCAAAGAGTGGTGGAGTTCTTCCAACTCCCCAAACTTTGCTGTTTTTCACCCCCTTCAATCTACTTTTTAAATATGTTTCCATCATGCTATTGGCCAGTGTGTCCCAAAGCCTAACCAGTCGGTTAGATTGGTGACGAATCAGTAACCATTATTGGTCATTATTAGTGGGAACAGTGATTACATTATGATCTGATAAACATGGTGACAAAATTGTACTTGTCATATAATTCTGAGAGGCCCACTGTATTAACCTTTCTTGACCTTTCCGTGGTTTGCCATGGCAACAAGCTGCCTTTGGCACAGACGCTGTTATTAAGCAGCACATGTGGATTAACTCAAGTTTGATTCAAGTCAAGTCCAATTTGTTAAGTGCGGAAGCCTTGCACTCACTGCTGGCTGTTCAAGTGTTCTGCCTGAGGTGACTAAATGAAGCTAGATTGAAGTTTTATCAATAGGTAAGGAAGAAATACTTGAATTTATATAGCACCTTTTGCAGCTTCAGGATGTTGTAACACATTTTGCATGCACCTGTACATTTGAGGCCTGACCAGTATGATACCAACCTGCACGCAGCAAGATGTTGCATATAGCATTGTGATAATGATCTGGTAATCATTGCTGTTCATACAGGACTAAATCTTCTTGAGACAAAGTGGCATTAAGATAGTAATAGCTGTTTAAGGTGCATTGTTAGATAGATTAAACGTTGTTTCCAATAGAATAAACAGTGTATTTGATAAGGATTAGGGACTGAGCATCAGGAGATTCCTGGGTATTTGGAGGGGGTGCAGCTTTCTTGAACTACAGATTGGCATTTTGATGCCAATTTGTCTTAAGGGTCTAGTCCTGCACAAACACCTAAATTGTCAGTTTGTTATCTCATCGCAGTTTCTTACTGTGTGCGTCTTGGTCATGACACTTGCTGCATCACAAACAGTGACCACACTTCAGAAGTATAAGAGATACTAGAAACTACCAATGCTGGAGTCTGAGATAACAACGTCATGAACTGGATGAATAGTTCCATACCTTTAAAAGTGTAATCTGCCTATGAATCACCTTAGGACATCATGAAGTCATAAAAGGCACTGTATAAGAAAGGCTGAGGGACTTGAGGCTGTTTTCATTAGAGAGAAGAAGGTTGAGAGGTGATTTAATTGAAACATATAAAATAATCAGAGGGTTAGATAGGGTGGATAGGGAGAGCCTTTTTCCTAGGATGGTGACGGCGAGCACGAGGGGGCATAGCTTTAAATTGAGGGGTGAAAGATATAAGACAGATGTCAGAGGTAGTTTCTTTACTCAGAGAGTAGTAAGGGAATGGAACGCTTTGCCTGCAACGGTAGTAGATTCGCCAACTTTAGGTACATTTAAGTCATCATTGGACAAGCATATGGACATACATGGAATAGTGTAAGTTAGATGGGCTTGAGATCGGTATGACAGGTCGGCACAACATCGAGGACCAAAGGGCCTGTACTGTGCTGTAATGTTCTATGTTCTATAAATGTATGACTTTCTTCCACAACCGTAGAAGTGGGATTGAGTTTTGCTAAAGCCACTTCAAAGCAAGACTCTTGAAAGTCAACGGTTAGCAAGACTTTTTCCCATCCCTCTAGGCTAGACCCCAATCGTATCATTGAGTAAAATGGCTGTGTATGGATCCAGCGCCGAAGCTCATAAACTGAGGTGCAAGTTGAACTAATAGTAATCTACAATGGCCACTTCATGAGACAGCAGGTATGTGCAAGAAAGAGATGCGTTTCTAAACAACCTGCTTCTTCCTCGACAGCCTTATCCCCAAGTTTGTGGCTACGTTCCCACATACTAGTGAAGTCCAGCCAATACCGATGTTGTGTGTTTACACATCTCAGATCTGTCCTTTACACTCTTGCAAATGTGTTATTATCTTAATGTTTGTCACTCGTATTTGTTTAAGCTATTGCACAGTTGCACATTGAAGAAATCTTCCTTGCACAAACAAACAGTTGTCTCAGCATTTATGGTCTCATATTTAATCAATCTCCAATTCCTTCACCCACTTCTGCTTTGTGGGAAAATCTGGAGCTTTGGCTCATCACCAAGTTTCCACTTGTAAGGCTATTGGTTGATAAAGAATTCAGGCTGTGATCCAGGCATGTGGGGCGGTATGGTGGTTCAGTGGATAACGCTGCTGCCTCTCAGCATCAGGGATCCGGATTTGATTTCAGCCTTTTGGGGTCTGTGTAGAATTTGCACATTCTCCCTGTATCTGTGTGGATTATCTCCGGGTGCTCTAGTTTCCTCCCACAGTTCAAAGGTGTGCAGATTAGGGTGGATTGGCCCTGCTAAATTGCCTATAGCATCCAGGAATTTGCATGCTAGGTGGGTTAGCCATGGGGAATGCAGGGTTATAGGGAGAGGGAGGGGGGTGGTTCTGTGTGAAATCCTCTTCAGAGGGCCATTGTGGACTCAATGGGCTGAATGGCCTGCTTCCACACTAAGGATTCTATGATTCTATGTGACAAGGATTTCTATGGACCATAGATTGCCTTTTGTTCCAACGCACTCTTGTCCAACTTGATCAGCTCCGATCCCAGATCTGATCTGACCACGTTGCCTGGTGAAGTGAATTGAATCGATTGGCCATTCAGCTGGATAAAATGGGCAAAGATCTTGATTCTGAAGGACCAATTTTGGTTACAGCAATTTTTTTTATTCAGTGCGTGATATGTAGCTATCCAAAGATATTAATCAAGTTTCATTCTCTGCTACTTTAGCAGAGTGCCTTGTGATCAATTTGACAGCAACACTTGCATTTATATAATGTCATTAACATAGAAGAAATCTTCACCACAGCCCCACTCCCTCATAGAAGAAGCACCTGCAGGTGGTTTAATTTGAGGGTCACCATGCTACAGGTGAGGGGAGAGTTGAAGAAGGAAGAACATTCATGATGACGGTGTGGGAATTGAACCCACCCTATTGGCCCATTCAGCATTGCAACACAGCCATTCAGTTAACTGAGCTGCTAACATCTATAGAATAGTAACCCCCAAAACCTGGTTTATTTCCTACATCAAAACAGTAAATATCCTTCATTCTGAAGAAAGGTCACCGGCCCTGAAACGTTAACTCTGTTTTCTCCTTCACCAATGCTGCCAGACCTGCTGGGCTTTTCCAGCAACTTTGTTTTAGTTCCTGATTTACAGCATCCACAGTTCTTTTGGTTTTAATCTCATTCATTAGCTGTACTGCTGTGGGATGTCCAGACAGTTTAGGACAGATGCTGTATAAATCCAAGTTATTTCACCTTTTCCTTTTGAGACAGTTGTTGTTGCATTGCCAAGTTGACCTTTTTTTTTCAGATTTGAATTTGTTTTCCTTCTCGGGTTTAAAGGATGAGTTACCCAGGATATCCGCCAGCCCCAGGAGGGTACCCGCCAGCCCCAGGAGGGTACCCGCCAGCCCCAGGAGGATACCCACCAGCCCCAGGAGGATACCCACCAGCCCCAGGAGGATACCCACCTGCACCAGGTACCATAAAGTTTGCTTGACTCAAGTAACTTATGGTTCTCCAGGGGCTTTTGGAAGAAGAGAGTGTGTGTGTGTGTGTGTGTCTGTGTGTTGGGGGAGGAGTTGTGGTTAGAGGGGCCTGATGCTTAACTTCTGGACTGTGCCAATTTTCAACAAAGTACACATTAATCAAATCCGAAAGATCTTCACACACCCTCCCTGGCGACCATCCAGCTGAGAGTTATGATTCTTCATTCCTCAGTGAGGCCATCTCTCGTCCATTCAAACCTTTCACTTTTAATTCATTCACAGAGTGTGGCCAGGCCAGTATTTATTGCACATCCTTAATTGTCCAGAGGGCAGTTTGCAGTCAGCCAGATTGCTGTGGGTTTAGAGTCATCTGTAGCCAGACCAAGGACAGCAAATTTAATTCCCTGAAGAGCATTAATGAGCTAGGTGCGTTTTTACATCAATCCATTTTGGTTAAACAGTGTCATCCATATAGTCACCATTTGGCCAGCTTGGCTCTATTCTAGATTTTTTAATATTGAATTTAGTTTTGACATCTGCCATATTTGAACCATGTCCCTAGAACAGTATCTAAGAATGTGAATTACTAATGATGCCATCACTAGGTCACGGACAGGTTCAAATTTCCATAAAATAACTTTCTCATCAACATCTTGCTGATATAATTATAAATCTTAAGGAAAGCTGCTGGGCACTCTGCAGTCTGACGCTGCAGTCTTTATTTGGCCTGCCATTTTGCTTTCATGTTTCGAGAGCCTTTTCTGTTTTTGGCATCTTACTTGAGTTCTATCTTTCCGTTGGCTCCACTTGACTTCAGGAAAGTCGCTCAGTGCTGCTGATGCCCATAATTGGCAGAGACAATGCGCCAACCATAAGCACATTGATTGAAATGCCACACTCTCAAAGGGACTCACGGATTATGAGTGTTTTATTTCTGCCCAGTTCAGGTTATTGAGTTTAAATTTGTTTGCTGCCCATTCTGCAAGATGAAGGTTAAACTGTACCAGTGCAGCAAGGATTCTCTCCTGACTGAATTAAGATAACTGTGGTCAAAGTCACTCAGAACATTGCGAGAGACTACGGAGCATGCTATCACTCCTTTGTCAAGCTTGCCTACTTCATGGACTCTAATATAATTGACCTTTTCATTCACCTTTGCAGCTGGGATTGAATTCCATGACAGTAACTTTCCTGATGTCAGAGTCTTCTCCAGTCATATATTCCATTACAGGTCCTTTTGTGCCTAATCATCTTTTACATTATTCCCTGTCCCCCAGTGCTACACATTCTGCTGGAACCTTGCTTACCTGGGAGTTGATGTTTGAGTCTCCTTCACCTAAACTGCCTCAAATCTTATCTCTTTCGATGTGCCTTTCCCCAGCACCCACAGTCATGAGCACTGAAACAGCCCCTTTTGGTCCAAATCATCTGTGCCAACCAGGTTTCCCAAACTAGACTACTTCCATTTGCCTGCATTTCACCCATATCCCTCTGAATATTTCCTATCAATGTCCCTGTCCAAATGTCTTTTAAATGCTGCAATTATACTTGCCTCTACCACTTCCTCTGGCAGGTCGTCCCATATGCACACTACCCTATATGTGAAAAGGTTGCTCGTCAGTTTCCTTCTAAATCCTACCACCACTGCACCCCCCCACCACCCCCCCCCCCCCCCCCCCCCCAACGACTTAAACTTATGCCCTCTACTTTTAGACACTCCTGCCCTGGGGAAAAGACTATGGCTATTTACCAACATCTTAACAATGTCAGTGCCTCTTCAAAATGCTTTGAGATGATTTGGTAAGTTAAAGAGTGGCATGAATCCAGGTAGTTATTATGCAAAATGTTGGTTGGTCATACATGAGAATTTTTCACATGAATTGGAGTAGGTTGAATCTTAAGCCTCAGTCTTAAATAAAGGATGAAAACTGGCAACAGTGCCACTTGATATCAGTATTGTACATCAGTTCATATCAGTTGTGTACTCTAACAATGTAGCACTCATACAGTTTTGTGCTTGAACAATGTAGCACTTGTATTACTTTTGTGCTCCAACAATGCAACATACTATCAATGTAGCACCTAGGACTTTGTTCTACACCCGAGAGCTTGAAGCTACAGCTTTCTGAGTCTAAAGTGGGAATATCACACCATGAACTAAATCGGTTGTGCACGTACCTCCGGGGAAACTGTTAACCCTGCGCTTATGTCTGCTTAACTTTGAGCAGCGTTTCATTAAACCCTACATCAGCTTAGGTCATTACTCCTATACATAAGTGAAATAACTGCACAGAGGCCAGTATCCTGTTACCAAGTCACCCTTTACCTACAAGTGCACAGTATATGAGCTGTGGCTTGCCATCTCGGAGCCCATCCCTGAAGTGAGGTGATTCTGAATCCCCTGTTTATATCTGTCAGCCAGGGTTCCCTGATTGGCTCAGGTTTGCAACCCCAGTCAAGGATCTCATGGCCAATGAGATCCACCTGCTTCCAGCCACGAAGGTGAAGTAATGGTTCCCACTTACAAGCATATAAATTAGGAGCATGAGTAGCCCAGTTAGCTATTGTGAGCCTCCTCCACCATTCAGTAAGATCTTGGCTAATCTGTTTGTAGTCTCAATTTCACTTTCTTGCTAACACCTGATTACTGCTTGTTGTAACTCTGTTGTTACTCAAATCCATCTACCTCTGCCTTAAAAATGTTCAATGACCCTGCATCCACGCCTCTGTGGAGAAGAGAGTTTCACAGACTCTTCACACCAGACCTCCTTTGACTTTGGTGACAGCAACCCATTGCAATGAAACCTCTGTTTCCTTGCCTACATTTGTCAGGCTGTTAATGCGATGGTCCTGGTTTGGGTAGCCAGTAAGAAAACATGTATGCCTTAGTTGGTTTTAATTTTTCTTCTTTAGGCTTCAATGTGGCACAGCCTGAGGGAGCACGCACCTGCTGCTGTTGGTGATTTTTCTATCCCTATCCCCTGATTATTCTCAGCCCTTACAGTGTCTAATCCACAATGCTGTCATTTCTTTGAGTCGGTTTTGGCAAGTTGGCAGGAATGCTATGTGAACTCTTGGTGACGTTAGGGATCTGTGTTTGCTCTTTCTTGATGATTGTTGAAGTTTCTTGCTCAATTTCAGGTGGTAGTCCGTGGGGCCCCAATCCAACCATGCCCATTGGATTGGTGGATTCTTTTGGAAGCCTCACTACAGGTGCTGATTTCTCCAATATGGCAGGAAGGGTAAGTGAAACTAAACCTGTACGTGCAAGTGTCTTTAGTGGCTCTGGTATAAATCCCAGAACAGCAAAATATAACTATAAAGAAATACTGCAAACACTCAATAGGTCTGGCAGCGTTGGTGGAGCATAGGATTTTTTTAAACTTTTGTATTAAATTTCACCTGTTTCTGCCTTCAGCAATGTTGCTGTGTCATTCAACCCTGTCATGCTCCTAGAGCAGATGGTAGGAACTACCGATGCTGGAGAATCTGAGATAACAAGGTGTAGAGCCGGATGGACACAACAGGCCAAGCAGCCGCCGCTGCTGCCTCCTCCTGCTTCTTTGATGCTACTTGTCTGCTGCGTTCATCTAGCTCTACACCTTGTTAACCCAGATGCTGAAAATCTGAGCTATCTTGTTTTTATAAAACAAAACTGCACTGGACCAAGGTTTTTGATCTTCATATACAGTATGTTCAAGAAGTTTAATTCACATCTCTTTCCTGTTGTATTATGTGTTCATTTTGTCTGCATTTTGGGAATGCACTTTTCATTTGCTGGAAGCAGTGAATTCCCAGTTTTGGCTGAGTGGACTCCTGGCAGAGGGGTGTGGAAGAAAGCAGCCTTATGGCATAAAGCACCCCTTTGTACAGTCTGGGGCAGTTTGACCTAGCACAGGTTAGCATCCCATACAAGAGAATGCCACCTTACTGTCTCTACGTTTGCATGTGGCATGCTGAATTTTAAAGGAGCCTGTACGTAGGAGGTTAAGAGATGGGGTGGAGAAAGGTGGTTGGAAGCTTGAAAATGGTGAGGGGCAGCTGGGTCTGGCATGCTTGCTACCATCCTCTCACCTTGGCATTCGTCCAGTGGGTAGGGGGTGCTGTTTGGGGTGGTCCAAGTGGGAATATTGCTACAACCCCTGCTCCCAATTATTGCCTCCCACTTGTCAGAACACCATCCCACCTCTTGCTAGGGCTTGTCTGACTGGACCCAGTGTCTCCTAAACCCAACCTAAAAAGGAACAGTGCCCATCGCTGCTTCTCTCAACTAGGTGCAGTCCCTGCTGAGGCCACAGCCTCTGAGTGGCGCTGCTGGGGGCTAACGAGCTGCCAGGCCTTGCAGATTGACTGGCATCATAGGGAGGAGGGTCCCTGATAGGACTGGCTGAACATTGGGGCTGGGAATGCCCCGAATGGCCAAGGTGAAACTCGTACCAGCTTTCCAGCTAGTACTGAGACAAAAAGAAGGCCAATAAATTATTAAAAGAGGGAGAATAAGCTTCTTTTTTTCAATGAAAAATCATGACTCTTTGAGGTTATGTAGAGCAGTGAAACTGGATATTCAGATCCAAAAGATCTGTTGTTTATACTCTACACAAGTCTCTTCTTGTTTTGGCATCTCTGCGCAGCCTGCCTTTTGATTTTTCTGTTCTCTTTCAATTGTTGTAGTTTACTTTTGAAAGCACTTTCATTATTTATCTCAATCACTTCCTGAGGTCACAAGTTCCATATTCTGACCACTCTAGCTTCCTGATTGGGAATTAGCATTGACGGTGTTGTGCTTATGGTCCCGAGTTTTGAATTCTCCAACAGCGGAAACACTCTGTCTTTTGCCTGTCTGAACCATTTGTGATTTGAAAGATCTCTGACATGTGCTTTATTTTAACTTGAATTGCAGTTTGTGTAGGAGGATTCACCCTTTCTTGCCTGCTGATGTATAATATTTGGTTGCATTTCTCTCTGGGATGTGGGTGAACATCGGTGCCTGTTGGCATCTGAGCTGAATGGCCTTTCCCATCTGTACTGTGTTACTTCAAGGGCAGTGGAAGCTGAGGGAAATACTTTCTAGTCATGGTATTTGGTGGAAGTGTACAAGGGGACAAAGAGATGTGGTGTGCTCATTAATCATCTCAAAATAGCAAATAGAATATAGATAAGGAAAGCTAGTCAGCTTACTTTTGTAGTTCCATCTGGAAACACCAGCTTAACAGATTTACCTAACAGAAGCCTCATTAAATGACTTCAATTCCTATTCATAGCCTGTATAAACATTGATGGACATCCATGGAATGCCCAGTAGGAACAATGAACAGATCTAAAGCATGGCCAAAAACACACCTTACAGAATTTAATGATGTGATAACATTGTGGGGATTGGGTCTCATCTGCCAACTGGACACCTCCACTCTCCATATTTTGTTTTTGGGAAGGGTCGCTGACTTAAATGCCAACTGGGCAAGGCAAGTCTTCCCTGGGAATGAGGGCCACACAAGTGGAGACGCTGTCACGGATTGGCAACACCTCACTGCTCAGCAGTCCTACTGGGGAGACAGTTCCTGCTGTCAGTACTACATCTGCCCAAGGCCAAAGGATCATAGATGGACCCCAGAATGGGTGGGTGATGGGAGAGTGGGGCATTTGGAGGGGGGAGGTGTGGGTAGCGGTGACAGTTGGCTGACAACCAATTCCTTCACCCTTCCCAATGCTGGCATCCTTCACCGGGCACTGAGTGAAGGACCCTGCCCTACCTGGAAGTCAGCAAGGTTTGCTGTATATGTTCCACTCATGGCAGGTCACCTATTTGTCCCTTGATGAATGTCATGGCATCGGGGCAGAGGCCCGTTATTGGGCATTCCTAGATGGTCTTCCTTTTCTTACCAAACACGGGCCTCATCCCAAGCACTAACACAGTACAGGCTCATAGAAGTGCTCATGTATGTACTGCGGTCACCAACCACTACCCTCCTGACCGATTTACCATGTCCTTATTTTTCCCCAAATTTGCCATGGAGGAAGACATTCAATTCTTCCCACTAGCTCCACGCTGTGTATTTTGTGCTGGTCATCTCATCACTGCAAAATGACTTTCCTCAAGCAGGCAAAACCACCAAAGGAAACCAAAATAGAAAAAGAAAGAGAGAAATTATTTTTCGGAATGACCAATGTAGTGATTGGAGCAAGGTCAGCCAGGTGGATCTCATAGTGCATGTGTTCCCTGATTGTGGCTGTTAACCTGGTCCAATCAGGGAGCCCTGGCTGACACACATAAACAGAAGCTTCAGAGGTTCTGCTCACTCCAGGAGCTGGCTCTGAGCTAGCTGGATCAGTGTCATATGCTCTGTACGTATAAATAAAGGGTGATTTGGTGATGGGATACCAGCCTTCATGGAGTTGTTTCAACCACCATCATTGGAACAAGCTTACAATATGCAGATATGCTGTTCGTCTCCTTTGGTTTGGACGTGACTCCTCACTATTGTGTTTTGCACTTTTCTCCAAAACAACTGTACTGTCCTCGTTATTCCATGCCATTTTCTTTTAGAACATAGGACATTTTTTATCAAAGGCGAGACATATTGCAAAAGATATACTTGTGAGGCAGATTGCAGTCTGCCCTCAACTGATTTATGCTTTCAAAGCCCAAGTACTCATTGATCAATGCTGATTGTGCTAATAGAATCATAGAATTCCTACAGTGTAGAAACAGGCCATTCAGCCCAACAAGTCCAAACAGACCCTCTGAAGACCATCCCACCCTGACTCAATCTCCTACCCTGGCACTTCCCCATGTCTAATCTGCCTAATCTCAACATCCCTGGACACTACAGGCAATTTAGCAATGCCGATCCACCCACTCTGCACATCTTGGGACTGTGGGATGAAACCCACGCAGACATGGGGAGAAAGTGCAAACTCCACTCAGACAGTGACCCAAGGGTGGAATTGAACCCGGGTCCTGGCACTGAAAGGCAGCAGTGCTAACCACTGAGCCACCATGTCACCTTGTAATGGCTATGCTAACTTAGGATATTCATTTGTACTAAAATGGCACAGTTACACTTGTTGAAAGTGACACATGTTAAGACACAGGGACCCAATCTCTGCATTCAAAAGGAATATGTTCAAGGCCATACCTTACTTGAATTACCTCAGAGCTTGGAGAAAGCATTCAGTCAACTTGCCAAACAAATAGCACCTTTTTCTCTCATAGTTTAAACTGTTGTGATTGTTTGAAATTTGGCATTCTTGTATTTGTCCTGATGAGTGCAAGATGAAAACCTTTAGCAACATGTCTCTCTTTTCAGCAAGATTTGAGGTTTATATGACCAAATCACTACATATAGGAATTGCTGGACAGTTTGGAGAATAAAAAAGCACTAAAGCCCATCCAGTTTGCCATTACCCATGCTGCTAGTTGCATGATAACATATTATTAGAATAGCTGAGTAATGCTGATAATCTCCGTCAGTGAGTTTACAATACGCGAGACATGCGGGAAAATTGAGTAGGAGAGAACACTAGGAACGAAGGTCACAAGCCACTTATTCCTCCCAAGATCTCTCTACTTACTGTGTTTAATGTCGCAAATTATTTGTGTACCATATTCTAAAGATTATTGCCTGAAAGAGTTATAATTGTTTGTATTTCAATGAATACATACTATCTGCCTTCACCATATCCTTAGCTTGTCAGTAAATGCATTGAGTGGATTCATTTATGACCCCGGAGACATCTGGATGGGTATATGAATAGGAAGGGTTTAGAAGGATATAGGCCTGATGCTGGCTAATGGGACTAGATGAATTTAGGATATCTGTTTGGCATGGACAAGTTGGACCGAACATGCTGAACTGCTCAGTGATTCTGAGGCATAGTAGCGATAGTTTGAGTTATCGAATACATTCCAAAACAGAATAAATAATAAAACTGTCACCCACTGCTGTCCACTCCTCCTCACCACAAAACACACCTGTCTGTGGATCAAAAAAGAAATAAGAATTAAAATGACATAATGTAGAGATTGTTTTCATGCAGCAGGTGCCATCTGTGATTCTGGAGCCATTATAAAGAACTCTGGCACAAGGTCTTCAAGTCTCAATAAATGGAAGATAGACTATAATTCAAAGGCGAGCACCATGATTATGCCCACAACCTGTAAAAGATGGAAATGCCTTTCAACATCTATTAAACATCCAGCTTAGTCGCTGTATGTATTTTGGGTATCGATCAATGAGCTGTTTTAGCGCATAATCTTTGGACTTGCCGAAATGTTGACTTTTATGGGGATGATGAAATAGGTGTTTCTTACTCTTGCTCAAAAGTCTGTAGCGAATTCACACTCGCTGTATTTACTGGTAGTCTACTCCAGAGGTGGTGATCCCCTTTGAAAAGAAGCATCTAAACTAAATCCAGGCATTCATAGTTTCTAATAATGCCCCTTAGCCTGCCTTTATCTATCTAACTCAAATGACCTCTCGATTTGGGCCGAGTGTCATCGCTTCACTATTTAGTTTACTGATAATATTTGGGATGAGAACATCGTGTTGACTTTTATTTTTGCAGCTTGCTTAGAAACTAACACCAGATGATGGAATGCAAATTGGATCTCTTTGAATCATCATACTGTCAAGCAGTTTAGCCTGAAAGGTACTATCAAACCAATTTATTCGAAGTTAGAAGTAGATTGAAGGAAAGTTGAAGATTGAATTGCTTTGTACATCTTAGTCTGGTATCGTTCTTCCAACACCCAGTTCTATTCCCAATTCCCATAAGGAAAATGCAGCTCTGTTTTGACTTAACATCCTGTGAGATGCTATGAGAGGTTAACAAATCAAATGTGAAGTTTTTGGAATTTAGTTTTATTCAAGCAAAATTGAAATAAAGAGAGAATCAAATTTGTGGTTTAACAAAATGAATCTTAATGATGTTTTCTTCTGTTCTGTTTAGATTGAGAACTTATCAGCTGCAATAAGACCACAAGTTTCTGATGCTTTTGGAGGACCTCCCAACCAGCAACCATCTCAATTTGGAATGTATCCACAAGGCCAGGGTGGTCAGCCTGGTGCTCCCACCTACAATCCAGGATATCCTGGTTCCAACCCAGGATTTCCAGCCTCCGGCCCGACTCCAGGATATCCGTCCGGCCCGACTCCAGGATATCCGTCCGGCCCGGCTCCAGGGTATCCGTCCGGCCCGGCTCCAGGGTATCCGTCCGGCCCGTCTCCAGGGTATCCGTCCGGCCCGTCTCCAGGGTATCCGTCCGGCCCGTCTCCAGGGTATCCGTCCGGCCCGTCTCCGGGTTATGGAGCTAGTCCATCACAAGGGTACCCCTCAAACTCCTCTTCAGTTGCAGCACCAGTGAAGGTATGAGAGGCCAGATTAGTATACAAATTAGAGTAAACTCGCTTTATGTGCCAATGTTTAAAATCTGGTATATTCAGTGCTGCTTTATTTCTAGAATTTGTGTCTGAACAATGTAATGTAAATATCATTCATCAAATAGTCTGCAGCACTGACATCTGGAGTAGCCAATGTGGACTAGAGACTAAGGTAGCTATGGTCAGGAGAGGACTGGGGAGGGTTGGTGTGCAATAGGCAGGCATTGACTGAAGTGGGTTGACAAAATGGATGAGTCAGTGTATGTTCTAGGAACCTTGTACATTTGGTTGCCTCAAGAAATGGAAGCAGAGTCGGAACTGAAGGGTAAGGTCCTGGAGAAATTTTACAGATGTAGCCAGAGGAAGTATGTGACTATTTTCTGAATGGGCTGTTCCCTCGATTATTTTTCAGAATAAGTCAAATTTTTTGCCTTTGTCTCTTAGATGTCAGTCACTCATACATTCCGCTTCATTCAGAAGCCCCCATTGCGATCCCTTTTGCAATATTGTTAGGAAAGACACACAAACCCGCATGTTCATGAATCTCACGTGTGACCACCATTCTTACCATGAATGTGATGAGTCTTGTTAATGAAGAAAATGAAGCAACAGATTGCTGGTGGAAACTATCCTAATTTTCGATTTTTTGATGTTGTTTGGCATTTTATACATCAGGTTTTCTCAGAATTTGAGGTAAGCTTCACTAATGTGTGTTTTGGAATTGTTTCTACTGAGATAACTGCATGTCATCCTGCATTAGATCAATCATCTTCACAGTAAGCTACTCTCAGCAATCATAGATTCAAATCCAGAGATTTCTCCCTTTTATTAACAACTAACCCATAATCAAAATACCGTGTGATGCTGAAAATAATGAAATAAAAAGCTTTCAAAAAGGATGTCATAAGTGCCGTTAGGAGGTTAGATGAAAATAAAAGCTAACAGTAGAAAGTGCCTGAAGTATTCAAAAGTGTCTATGAAGATAGAAATTACATTAAAGTCTCAGACTGATGACCCATCATCTAAGAGAGAGTGTTTTGCTGCAGTTAATTCAAAGACATGTTAAATTGAGACATATGTGTGAAAAGGTATTCAGATTTATTTATCTTTTTGAAATTTTCAAGAGTTGTGTTGGGTATAAACTAGGAACTTACAAGCCAGTGAGTCTGCCACCTTTAGTAGATAAATCATTGGGAGAAGTTTTGAGGGACAGCATTAACCTTCACTCGGAGAGACAAGGATTAATAGCATTGTAAGGGGACAATTTGGTTGAATTTTTCAAGGAGATGACGAGGTGTATAGATGAGAGTAATAGAGTTGATGTGGTCGACATTGATGTCAGTAAGGAATTTGACAAAGTGTCACAAGGCTGACTGGATAAAATACTGAAGAGCCCATGTAGTCCAGCATAATTTGCAAATTGAATTGAAACTTGGCTTAGTGATGGGGTTGCAGAGGATGATGGTCAAAGGGTGTATCGCAGGGTTCAGTGTAGGTTCCCTTGTGGTTTGTGTACATTTTATGATCTAGATATGAATGCAGGAGGTGTGATCAATTGGATCGAAGATGTTTTGAAAATTGGCAGTGTGATAAATAACGAGAAGAAAAGCCTTCCTTTACAGGGTGGTATAGACAGGCTGGTCAGATGGGCTGAACAGTGGCAAATGGAATTTTATCCTGGAAAGTGAGAGGTAGTGCATTTGGAAGATCTAACCAGGCAAGGGAGTATGTGGTGAACAGAAGCACTGTAGGAAATACAGAAGATCAGAAGGACCATAGTATGTGTATCCACAGATCCTCGAAATACAGGTGGGCAATTCGATGTTCCCCAGATAGCCATGTAGATAATTTATTTGTTTTTGATTATCTTATTCAGATGTGTTCACTCCCTCTGGAGCAAGTGGGACTAGAATCAAGGCCTCTGGTCCAGAGGTACAGACACTACCCCATGCAACATAGGTTCTTCATTGAGTAGTTTGTAGAATCGTACGGTACAGAAGAGGCCCTTCAGCCCATCAAGTCTGGAGCAGTAAAAACTGCTCTAAATGTACATTGATTCCACTTTCTAGCACTTGACCCATAGCCTTGAGCATTAAGCATTTTATGACACTGAACTATATAGAGCAGAATGGTTCCTTAGTCAAGGTTAGGTTAAGATCTCGGTGAGGGTGACTGGAGGCAGGAGGTGAGGCATTCATCCCCATTGTCCATGGGGACAGAAGGCTAAAGAGTGAACCAGCTTCCCTTGCTGCTCATTCTTGAGTGAAGATCCCTGCTGTCAGTGCGTCCGTGCCAATGTCATATGGAAACAGAGGCTGTGATAACAATATTCTTAACAATGCCTGATGGTTGAGTTCCTAAGGGGTAGGCAGTGAATGGCACAAGTAGAACTGTATCTTGAAATGGATTAGATATGGATAAGGACAAAACTGTCAAAGGAAGAATTGGGGTGGACGAAGGAAAAGCTCCAAATTGGGAGTGCCATCAAGAAACCTGCCATCCTACTTGAAAACAAGAAGTGCTTACGTTTAAAGTTGTTTGATTGAAACAATTAATAATTTACAAGATTAGACAAAAAGCAGAGAGACCTGGCTGCATGATATCTTGATAGATGGTTGTTCTGGCTTATTGTGACACTTCTGTGTGCATGTTGCCTGTCAGTGGGATGTCGCTGTAAATCTTTGGACGCCAGCTGAAACGGTATATTCAACGTGTTCTTGAGTTGACAGGGATGGGATTGAATTTGTGTGGAGAACATAGTTCCATACGAATTTTCCCTCTTGCCTCTGTCCAGATCCTTTCATGTTTTGGAATTCTTACCACACATTTTGTAAAATTTTCCATCAGTTAACACAAACTAGTAGTCCCTTAACTTTTGCAAAAACTGAGGAATATGGGAGCAGGAAGAGCTCATTTAGCCCCTTGAGCCTGTTTTGAGACCCAACGCAACAATGGCCGATCTGCAACATAACTTCATGTACTTCCTTCGTCTGTGCCTCTTGATGTTCCAGCTAACACAAATCTGCCAGTCAGAGATTCAAAATTAAAAATGATTGAACATCAATTATTATTTATGGAAAATAATTCCATTTCCCCCTCCACCCTTTCTGTGAACAAGTATTGGCTAAATTCACATCTGAGAGATCTTGCTTTTGTTTTTAGATTATGATGCTAATCCTAGACTCCCTGACTAGATGAAAACATTTCCCCCAATCTACCCTTTTGTTCCTCTTAATGTCTTGAAGGCCTTAATCAAAACACCCCCTGACCTTCTAAATTCCAGGGAATAGAATCCTAGTTTGTGCAACCTTGTCTTGTTACTTAACCATTGGAATCCATTTAGTGATAAATTCATGCTACAGTAACTTCAAGGTTAACGTATTGTCCCAAAAGTGGTCAGTTCTGATCGCAACATAATACTCCAGGGATCGTACTGATTGCCATATTACAATCACAATAAAACTATATATGCTCCAGTACAGAACTGAATGAAGTAACATGTCCCTTAATAAATGGGGATTTTAATCTGCCTAAATTGCCTAATTTGGATTAGGACATACACATAGGCATGGTGGCTCAGTGGTTAGCACTGCAGCCTCACAGCGCCAGGGACCCAAGTTCAATTCCCGCCTCGGGCGACTGTCTGGGTGGAGTTTGCACATTCTCCCCGTGTCTGCGTGGGTTTCCTCCAGGTGCTCCGGTTTCCTCCCACAGTCCAAAGATGTGCAGGCTAGGTGGATCGGCCGTGCTAAATTGCCTGTAGTGTTCAGGGGTGTGTGGGTTATGGGGGATGGGTCTGGGTGGGATGCTTCAAGGGGCAGTGTGGACTTGTTGGGGTGAAGGGCCTGTTTCCACAATGTAGGGAATCTAATCTAATCCTGACTCTGACCATTCACTTATTAAGAGACATTGCAATGAGACTTAATGAAGCTGAGAAGTTTACCCCATGGTGGACTGGATGATGCTGAAGAGATGCAAAGAGGTTTTGGGCACATAGAAGCTTACAAAATATGAGCTGTTGTAGGCCATTCAGCCCTTTCGAGTCTGCTGTACCATTCAGTATGATCACGGCTGATTACCCAACTTGGTAGCCTGTTCCCACATTTTCCCCCATATCCTTTGATCCCTTTAGCCCCAAGTGTTATATCCAACTCCTCATCAATCATTCATTGTTTTGGCCAGACTGCTTTCTGTGCTGAAGGGCTAGACAGTACGTGCTGAAAGGATGTTTGTCCTCCTGGGAGAGTCTCCAACCAGAACAGTCTCAGAATTAAGGAGTGCCAACGTAAGACTGTGATGAGAAGCAATTTCTTCTGAGTATTGAGAGTCTTTGGAAATCATTGCCACAGAGAGCTATGGGGACAGAGTCCTTAAGTATATTTAAGGCTGAAGTAGATTCTTGATCAGTAGTGAAGTCAAGGCTAATGGGGAAAGGAAGTGGATGTGAGGAATGTTGGATCAGCCATGATCTTACTGAATGGTGGAGCAGGCTTAAAGGCCAAACAGCTTACTCCCTGTTCCTATTTTGTATGATAGTAAATTCCACGGGCTTATCCCTCTCTGGGTGAAGAAATGTCTTCTCATCTCAGTCCTAGTGTAGCCCGTATCCTTAGACTGCAACCTCAGGTTCTGGACTGGCCCACCATCAAGAAAAACCTTCCTGCATCTACCTTGTCTAGTCCTGTTTGGATTTTATAGGTTTCTATAAGCTTCCCTGTTCACTCATGGTCATTGGGACACCCACCCTTTTTTTTTGTTGGAAAAGCAACTGTCCGATGACTGACTGTATCCCAATGAAGAAATAATGCTGTGATTTTGAATTATTGAATTAACAGAAATCTCTTGTTATCTTCAGCCTGTGAACCGGGGAACTGTAAGAGAAGCTCCAGGGTTTGATGCCTTGAGGGATGCTGAAGTACTTAGGAAAGCAATGAAAGGTTTTGGTGAGTGAATCTGCAAAGTATGTTGCTGTTTCTTCCTCCTCCGGCCTGCATTCCTGGTAGAAACTGAGTGGATGGTTCTGGAATGGGAAGAGAAAATGTTCGATGTGGTGGTTCTTCCTCTTTGCCTTTTAATGACCCTTGCTGGAAAGTACACGTGCGTGTTTGTGGGATATTTGGTCAGTTGTGATGCCTTTCATGGGCAAAGAACTGCTTATGATTCCTGTTTAAGAATGATCTCGCATTCTTAATATGCTTAGCCAGCATTTATTGTGATTCACCTAAAAGTGCGTTCACTGTTACGCCAGACAGCATTAGAGAAGCAGGAAAGTTGACGTTTTGGGTCGAGACCCTTCTTCAAAAAATGATTTGAAACATCAACTTTCCCGCTCCTCTGCTGCCTGGCGTGTTGCATTCCTCCAGCTCCATACTGTGTTATCTCTGACTCTAGCATCTGCACTTTTTACTATCTCTGCATTCACTGTTATATGGCTCAACAACTAAGGCAGCTATTTTGTACATAACAACATCCCATGAACAACAAGAAAAGTGATAGGGCATTATTTTTGGGTGGCAGCATCTGAGGTATAAATGTTGACCAGGATACGGAGGAAAGCTCTCTGCTATTTGAGTTAGATGTGCGTTAATTCTATCATATGGCATGAAGTTAATGGGCCGTATAGCTTCCTTCTGTGACATAGTGACACGTTACCTCAGCACCATCGCCTCCCCAACAAGACCCTATTTCACCAGACTAGTAATCCAGGGCTGATTGGTTAGCTAGTTTGTTCTGCAGAACAGCGTAGGTTCACTTCCTGTACTGGCTGAAGTCACCTCAATGGTCCCACTGTCTTGACCTCTCCCCTTGTCTGAGGTGTGGTGACCCTTGGGTTCTACTTCCAGGAGTCTTGTCTCTAATGAGAGAGCCCTATGGGACAAGAGTGTCATTTTTTACTTTAATTGTGACATTTTGTTCGTCCAAGTATGTTTTTGGCTCCTTTTAACTGCTTAACTGATTTGGAATTCGCACTCTGATATCAAAGTGGGTCTAAAAAATGACTTTAATTAGACTTCAGCTGTTATTTTTACACTGGCAATATTCTAAATTCCCATTAGCAAGTGTTGTACAAAATAGTGGCAAAAACAAAGATTGACTGATAGCTCAGGAAGCTGCTCACAAAAGCAGCATTATCTTTCAGCTAAGGTAATAAAATCAATCTACATATTTACAGCTTATTTTGTGGTGATTTGAAGTTATGTTTAATAAAAAAATAAAGAAAATGTCCTGAACCTTGTTGGGGGGGGGTCAAAGAAGCTGCAATAGAGAACAATGTTGAAATCATTTTCATACGTGACTCAGCATACTCTAATTGCAGAGCATTTCTAGCGGGTGATTTACTTGGAATTTTTTTTGAATAAATTTCGAATGCAATGTTTGATCGGGATGTAACAGTGGGTACTACTCTTGATTATGAATTCCTCTGTTCCTAGGCACAAATGAACAGGCCATTATTGACGTAGTTGCTCATCGTTCGAATAAGCAGAGGCAACAGATAGTATTGTCCTTCAAAACAGCGTATGGAAAGGCAAGTATCTTTGGTTGCTGGGTGAGCGAGGCTCAGGATCTTTGTTTCACCTCCCCTCACTTTTGAAGAAAACCACATCCAAATAACTTAATGTTACTGCCATAGTGTGGGCTGAAGGCAAAAATTCCTTCAGTCCTCCATTAGATTTTCTTGAGAGGGGAATGATTCCATGTGCCAGTATCCCAAAGCAGGGCAATGGAATCCTTCCTGTTCCGGTCAATATTTATTCTTCAACTAAGCTCCCAGAAACAGTTTATCTGGTCATTGTCGTGCTACTGCTTGTGGGATAAATTGGCTTTCATGTTCCTTCCTATATTCCAAGACCTTGAGACAGAACAGAAGTAGGCCATTCAGCTCATCATGCTGACTCCACCATTCAGTCAGATAATGGCTGATCTGACAGCCCTCAATTCCACTTTCCTGCTTTATCCCCACAACCCTTGATGCCCTCTTGAATGCTTTAATCAGAAGTACCTCCACCCACACTTCCAGACAGTGCATTTCAGAATCCAATTCTGTGTTGTTTCCTCAATCCTATTTGTGTTCTAATATTATATTTCAATATTATAGTCCAATATTGAAAAGTTATGAAATGCTTTGGAATATCCTGAGGCAGTGAAAGATACTGTGTCAACAGGAAATTGTGGGAGCAACATTTATACATTGTGTATGAACCTTTAGAGAAAAAAATAGGTGACACAATGACAACACAAAATAGTTTTCTAACAAAATAAATACAATTTCGACAGTTGTAACTGGGAAAGTATTTGATGGAGGAAATGTGCCTAGCAGTAGGTTTGAATATCTCCTTATCGTCCTCAACTACTAACATTGTTCTAATCCTCAGTGGAATCCTCCAGCCCAGTTATTGATCTTTTGCACATCCTTGGATGTAGGAGCTCATTGGAGCACTGATCGAACCTTCTCATTTAGCAATATTGCCACCCTCTTGATAATTTTGAGGTGAGGGTAGCGGTGGTGGTTGTGAGGGATCCTGTCAGGAGCAATGTATTATATGTATGATGACATGACGTAGATGCAGTATTCTCTGGTCTAGGAGAAGCTCCAGACCACGTGTTGCCATGCCTTTGATATTTGACCTTTGTCTGTTGCAGGATTTGATAAAGGAGCTGAAGTCCGAGTTGTCGGGTAATTTTGAGAAGTCAGTCCTGGCATTGCTGAAGCCATCTGTGCTTTATGATGCAGCTGAACTGAAGGATGCCATCAAGGTCAGTGATGAGCTGCTGAAGCAGTACAGCAACAGACCTGTTTTTGCACAGAACTGCAGCATGGAGTTAGCAACACTGAAACAGGCTATACTTGTTTATGCTCTGTCTGAGTAACTTCGCACCTTACTCCACCAAACCCTGTTAACATAATTAGTTCTCGTGCACTTAGCTTCCCCTTAAATGTGTCTGTGTGAATCATCTTAGCCACTTGTTGTGGTAGGAAGTTTCACAAAGTAATTGCTTTTTAGGCAGAGACGTTTCTCATGAATTCTCTATTAGATTTACTGGGGCTATGTTACATTAGATGGTGCAGGATTTTGGTCTCCCTGACCCAGTGGAAGTACTTCCTCCACCTCTGCCCTGTTCAACCCCTTCATAATTTTAAAGGCCTCTACCAAATCACTGCTCTGGCCTTTATTTTCTAACAACTGGTGCAGATACAAAGTCCACCTTGTGGGTTTTTCTTTGATTCCTTCTTCCAGTCTAATGTGTTGCAAAGTGAGCAAATTGCACAGTTTTGAAACAGTTACATGTGGGCGTTAACTTTATCTATATCATACACAAAAAAATACATTGACAACTCAGTGCCTAATATTTTTGAGTTAGTTTCAACAATGCTAATAAGCATGGAACAGCATGACGCGAGAGATAATTAGCAGGATAAGAGTGCAGAGTGAAGTACCAAAGCAGATTAGCTACTTAATGCCTCTTGTCCAACAATTTTGATGCTTTCAACCACCTAATAAAAATTGAGTTCTATTTACTTTTGATTTGAATTAGTTTTAGTGTCACATATACTGAAAGGAGTTTACAAGTTGCCACTTAAGGCGCCATCTTGTATACGCATAAACAGATTCCTCGGTACAAGTTTTTAGGAAAATAATTAGAAAAATGAAGAAATAAAATGTCCAGCTTTACAGATCATAGGAACAAATTGGAAAAATAAATCAAACGTTCAGAATAATAGTCCTTCCAACCCAGTGGATGCTGGCACTTAGCTTCCAGACTGTGCCGGGCTTTACCTCAAAGCCAGGAGACTGCTCTGGAATCACCTCAAGGCTGCAAGTCCATGCTGAGGCCATGTTCCATGGGTCTGAAGAGTCTTATCTGCCCAGGAGGTGTTTAATAATATGTACAAAAAGGTTGCTTTCCCTTTTTAGAAAGAAAGGCATTCATCTCTCAGACACCTCTTGTGTTGTCTTGGTTCAAGTCAATGTATGGTTTAGAAGGGGTGGCTGCTAGGAAGTTGTTTCCATTAGGCAGGGAGACTAGGACCAGTGGGCACAGCCTTAAAATTAGAGGGGGTAAATTTAAAACTGAAATGAGATGACATTTCTTCAGCTAGAGAGTGGTGGGCTTGTGGATTCATTGCCACGGAGTGCAGTGGAGGCCGTGGACGTTGGATGCCTTCAGGGCAGAGATCGACAAATTCTTGATCTCAAAAGGAATCAAGGGCTACAGGGAGAGCAGGGAAGTGGTGTTGAAATGCCCATCAGCCATGATTTAAGTGGCGGAGTGGACTTGATGGGCCGAATGGCCTTACTTCCACTCCTATGTCTTAAGACCATAAGACCATAAGTCCCACCTGTCTCAGACGTACGTTGTAACATCTCTGAAAAGGGTGTTTTAAAAATAATTTTTCCTGTTTTCCCTAGAATTTAGAAGGTTATAGGGTGATCTGGTCAAAGTCGTGAAGATATTAACAGAAAAAAAACAGGGTAAATAAAGATAAACTATTTCCACTGGTTGTGGGGAATTCTAGAATAGGAGGCTTGAAAATTCGGGCCAGACTCTTCAGGAGGAATACGAGGAAACATGTTTACACATAGAGAGTGACAAAGGTTTGAACTCTGTTCCACAAATGGATGCGAGATCGGTTGATAATCTTATACTAGTGATAGATTCAATTTTTGTTGAGCAAATGTATTAAGGCAGGTATATTGAGTTAGACCACCATTAGCCATGACCCAATGAAGCAGAACAGGCTTGCGGGACTGAATGGCCTACTCCTGTTCCCTGCACGACGACAACAACAACAAAAACAGAAGTTTCTGCAAAAGTTCAGCAGGTCTGGCAGCATCTGCAAAGAAAAAAGTCAGTTAACGTTTTGGGACCGGTGACTGTTCCACAGAACTGGAACAAAAACGAAGTTGCTGGAAAAGCTCAGCAGGTTCGGCAGCATCTGTGAAGAAAAAAAAATCAGTTAATATTTCGGGTCCAGAGACCCTTCCTCAGAACTCATGTTCTGCTGAGCTTTTCCAGCAACTTTGTTTTTGCTCCAGCTCTTATGCCCCAACCCTGAACGTTTGATATGAGAAAGCAACTTGTCAAGCTAATTTGACTTGCAAATAACCAAATGATATTTTTAATGTTGAGAGAACAATTCAGTTCTATTTAAATACGTACATCGCAAACCCAAGTGTATTTACATGTATTTTCACTCCCAGCACTCTCATCCTTCTAGTTGGGTGGCACGGTGGCATGAACACTCCAACAGTGTTCAATGATGTTACAAGAACCATACAGTTCATGAACAGCCAATACGACAGAGTTTTTTGTATCGTTTGTAGAATTATAGAATAGTTACATCAAAGGAGGAGGCCATTCAGTCTTCCTGTCTGAGACTGCAAGAGAAACTCAATTATTACTATTCTCCCACCTTTTCCCTATGGCCTTCCAATTTTTTTTCTCTCCAGGTAATTATCCAATTCCCTTTGGAAAGCCACGATGGATTCTGTTCTGCCATACTTTCTGATAGTGCATTCCAGTTGGTCTTTAATCCTACCTTTTGACCAGATTGATTACTGTAAAAAAAGCTTATGATGGTCACATAGAAGTGTTACTGACTAACTTCACATTTTAGATACTGAAGTTACTTGCATTTGCACAACCAGCAGGAACCTAAAAGAAAGAACCTGAACCTACTTTAGTAACTGAATTTACATTCACCGACCCCCATTGTGGAATTTGAACCCATTCTCCAGTCCAGAATATTGGTCCAGGTCTCCAAATTACTGATTCATTCAAATTGTACCTATGCAACTCCTTCCTGATTTCAGAAAAACTCATTGATCAATGAATTCATTTCTGTCAGTACTCTCTACAATCCTGCCACTTCTTCCTGCTTTTGGAGAAAGTCATATAAGTTCATCTGTCAGTATTGCTTACAATCCAGGAATGATATAAAATAAGTAAATACGTTCCTGTATGAGCCCTGAGGACATCCGATTGCTGAAGTCTGATCCTGCTTTGAGCAGGGATACCCTCAGGATGGGTAGGGAAGAGACTGGCATCTGGATAAATTCTAACTCTTACCCCCAATTACAGTCCATGCCTGTTCTTGTGGATGTTTGATTTCATGGTCGTCAAAAGGAGAATTCTTGATTATTCTGCTTCTGAATGCAGGGGGCTGGTACAGATGAGGAATGTTTAATCGAGATCCTGACATCCCGTTCCAATACAGAAATCCACGCCATCAACAGTGCTTACAAAACAGGTGAGGTATGACGAGCAAGGTTTCGGATTTACAGACCTCTTGCCAGAGTTGTAGCTTGTCATGGATTGTTTGTTTGTTTGTTTGCTCATCTGTAGCAGTTACATTGGTGACTGGGGTGGAACTACATTCACTTTTGATTTAGGGGTCATTTCTCTGTGACATTCATTTCAAAGGAACAGCATTGTCATGCCATATATTCTAAGAATTGTGATGCTTGCATTAAACACTGTGTGAATTGATTAAACAAAAAGCATTGGCCATAACTGTGCTAGGGCAACTGACATCATATCTCCTTTGCTAAAAGAACTGTCCAGTGAGCTACTCGATAGTGCAGTTTGGGTTGATGTCAGTTCTAATGGAAGTAGGAACTGCTGCAGCTGTCCACAGTGCCTCCAAACTGGGTAATAGACACACATCTCCGATCCTTGCTGTGAATGCTTGTTCCTTGGCCCTTAAAATAAGTGCGAGCATCCAATAATTTTTGGGCTGTAGCACATGGGCTTGTACCTGAAGGAATCCCACCTACCTTCCCTAGTCCCACCCCTCCTCTACTTATTTCTGAGCTCCCTTCGCCCATCCCATTTCTGTAGAAGGGTCCCAACCCGAAACATCAACTTTCCTGCTCCTCTGATGCTGCCTGGCCTGCTGTGTTCCTCCAGCTCCACGCTGTGTTATCTCTGACTCCAGCATCTGCAGTTCTTACTATCTCCAAGGTGTCAGTAGACCCTTGTTCCCAATATGAGGGATGTAGTACCATTCTAGTAAGTGAAGCCACCCTGACAACTTACTCAGTCACAGGATGTGGGCACCTGTGGCCAGGCTAGCACTTACTACCCTGAGGGAAGTTAAGAGTTCACCACATTGTTGTGGCTCTAGAATTACAGGCCAAGTAAGGATGACAGATATCCTTTCTTAAAGGGCATTAGTGAACCAGATGGGCTTTTCTGAGGATTGACAATGGTTTCCATGGTATCATTAGACCCTTAACTCCAGATGCTATATTGAATTCCACTATCTGCAATGGCAGGATTTGAACCTGGATCCCCAGAACAATATCTGAACTAATAGTCTTGCAATGTACCATTAGACCATTGCCTCCCCTTAAAAGTCTATACAATGACCCACTCTTTCAAAAGATAAGACCAGCATCGATATCAGTGACCTGCAGAAACCCCAAAGCATGCAAGGAGCAGCTGAAGCACGGTTATTTTCATAAGATCCCTGAAATAATGCTTTCAATGAGCAGTTACTGTGCTTTTTGTTTTCAGAGGTTGCTGAAACAGAAACATTGGAGAATATCACACAACTTTCCACTCCAACTTTAAATATACCCAAACCACTGAAAAAGGTAGGAGGTCCCAGTGTGACCTCCCACAAAAGACAATGCCTGTCAGCAATGCAGCACTCCCTCAGCATAACACTAAGGTATTGACCTGGAATAAAAGCCCACTCTTGGTAGGAGAACCCAAACTTGATGCTTCAATGAAATTTCCGATTACTCAATTCTCTCCGAGTTGAACAAGTGCAGAAACAATCTCTCGAGTTAATGATTCAGTAAGATCACAAATCAGTCTAGTTACGCAGTGCCTTCTGTAGTTCTGGCGCTGGTAATGAAGGAAGTGGGTGACCGAGGCAGGGAGAGGATATTGGAGTTGCTATGGGAACAACCAGGACTGAACCAGACATTGTGTAAACATCAGAGATAATGGGAACTGCAGATGCTGGAGATTCCAAGATAATAAAATGTGAGGCTGGATGAACACAGCAGGCCAAGCAGCATCTCAGGAGCACAAAAGCTGACGTTTCGGGCCTAGACCCTTCATCAGAGGGTGATGAAGGGTCTAGGCCCGAAACGTCAGCTTTTGTGCTCCTGAGATGCTGCTTGGCCTGCTGTGTTCATCCAGCCTCACATTTTATTATTGTGTAAACATCGCTGAGAAGACAAAAGTCTGTTTGTTTGTAGGCATATGTAAGGGAGATAGCATGGCTGTTAAAGGTCAGCTGTGCAGATGCAACTTTTTTGATCTCAAACATCACAGAAACTGTTCACTTGGCAAACAGTACCAAACGTGAGCCACAGGGTCAAGGTTATTAATGAGGAAGTATTTTAGTATTAATCTTTCTCACCAGCAACAGACTTTCTAAACCGGGAATTCTTGCAATGTAGTCTTATTATTAACTCTCCTGGTTGATAAAGTCTGATGCTGGTGAGAAAGATCTTACTGTTAAGAGAATGCCCTTTCTAGAGAGCCTTACGAACTAGGTGAATGTACCACAAACAGAGCTGATCCAGCCCTCTCAAGCAGGATTAACCCAACAGTTCTTGCTAACCAAAGCTCTGTCAGGACTGGGAATCTGGGAGAAAGTGAGAGGGAAGTGCTATTTTTCAACTTGTTTCACTAAACAATTAATCAAGTGCCCAGGAACTCCAGTACGCTCTTCCCTCTCTCTGTTTTTTAAAGTTAGTTTGATATCATGGTTTACCGATGATTTAGCCCCGGTTAGTTGCCAACTGCACCCCACCAATCCCCATGCAGACACCAAAACAGATGCAGAGAGACACATGGGGACACGCGCCCGCGCACGTGCACGTGCACATGCACATATACTCACGTACACGTACTCTTGCACTCTCATGCATGGACAGACTGACATACGGACACACACACACACACACACACACACACACACACACACACACACACACACACACACACACACACACACACACACACACACACACACACACAGGGACACGGACACAGTCCATCTCAGACCCCATGTCAAGATAAGTCTTGGGAGCTAATTCCAGAATTGAACTGTTTCCACACACACAGACAGACACACAAGCGTCACACATATCTCAAGTCTTGTGAGCTCAGTGCCAAATTGGAGCCAAGACACAGAGACAGAAGTGCAGAACCACCAAACCAATCCTGTAACTTGAGACGTAAACACTTCTGTTAAAAAAGCAAATCAAATGTATGAAAATCATGAGCTGCTTTTGTTTTTTAAATTAATAACTGACAGTTGGATAATAAAGCTCAGTGGATTATGTAATCTCTGATAGAATGGAACTTTCTACAAAAAATATATTCATGTATCTGAAAATGTTTTACAAAAGTTTGTTTATTAAAATTCTATTTATTATCCTGCTTGTATCAAAGAAGGAGGATCATTCTCCCTCCATTGCAGAATGATACAGCATTGAAGGAGACCATTTGTTCCTCACTGCTGGATCTTTGGATGCATTTTCCAATTAGCCAAATTTTCCAACCGAATTTCATCAGTTCCACTTGGAGGATTGTTATTGTGTTAGCCCCCTTTGGCTTTTCAGGAAATGGGTTCCAAATTGCAATCATCATTTCTCAACGTGAATTAATAGACGTTTTCCTTCCTGTCTAATCAACCTGTTCAGAGATGTTATAACACACCTCTGGAGCAGGTGGGACTTGCACCTGGATCTCCTGGCCTATTGATAGGGACACGACCATGGCACCATAAAAAGCCTATTGACAGATGAATATGCTTAAGGAGGTAAATGATTAAAACAGGTCTGGTGAACGATTCTAGGCTTACAAGGAACCAAGGCTCTGGGAATCCTGGAACCATTGCCTCTGGATTGGATTAAAACCCAAGTTTCAACTCCAAATGATTAATGTCTACCCTATTGCACAAACCAACGCTGTTACATTTAGGCAAACTCTGCTGTCAGACTTCAGTTCCTAAAATTGCATCTAAAATAACATTCTGGAGTCAGTGGCTCTCGCTTATATCTTAAGTACAGGGAAATACCACTGTTTCCATTGAAGAATGTCATAAGGTAATTCAGTAATCACTTTGCAACTTGTCCCACCTCACTGGAGTGGTGTGATGGAAATCATTTAATCTCACTACTCCTTGAGTCAACACAAAAGTTTAAGTTTTTAAAACATTGTATGCAAAATCTCCAAACTACCTGATGTTCATACTGAGGTGAATAGAAAGCACCGACCAGGTTCCTGTACTTGAGAAGAATCACCATTTATTACAGGTCATTGGATTCCAGCTACAGGAAATTGATGATATTAAATTACATAAACTCAACAGATTAAAACTTTCAATGCTTTACAAACACAAATAAACACAAACAGGGGGCAATAAACACATGGGAGAAGGGAAAACTGGGGAAAAAGACACAGTTCTGCAGTCTTTGTTCACAGAGAGTTAGTTCTGAAGGTTTCTCCTCGACCTTCCTTTTTCCAAATGCTTCCACTCATTTGTGGGAGGCACAGGGTGGCTGACTCACTTATGAAAAGACTCTGATTGGCCTAACTCAAAGTCAACAACTTTTTTTTTAATCTTAGAATTAGCTTTATTGTCACATGTACTCAAATGAGCATAGTGAGAAGTTTACAAGTCACCACTTATGGCACCATTTTAGGGGAAAACATAGAAAAAAAAAGTCCAGTATTGCAGATCATAGGAATGAATTAAAAAAAACAAGTTAAGAATAACAATTGTTCCAACCCAGCCCATGCCAGCATCTAGCCTCGAGTCCATGCCAGACCTTCATTCTAGACTGCACAGGGTTTCATCTCAAGGCTATGGTAATAAAGTGTGGAGCTGGATGAACACAGCAGGCCAAGCAGCATCTCGGGAGCACAAAAGCTGATGTTTCAGGCCTAGACCCTTCATCAGAGAGACAGGCCTTCATCTCAAGGCTTCTGAGGCTGAAAGACTGCTCTGGAATCGTCTTGAGGTTGAAAACTCATGCTGAGGCGATGCCAAGGCGAGAGATCGCCAAGAGACTGCCATGCCATGTCTGTGCTAAGGCTGAGAGTCCGAGGCTACATTGAGGCCAGGAGTTCAGAACATCGCCAAGCAGAAAGGAGAAAGAAACAGAGTAGGGAAAAAAGGGAAGAGAAACAGAGGGGCTGAGGAGTCCAACTGTGCCCCCATCCTGGATCATCTTGTAGCATTGGCTGAAGGAAAGATAAGCTGGTGTTCCTTTTTCAAGTGGCTTACTGCAGACATCTGAGAGAGAATATTTTTTGGGCTGTTGCTGGTTCCACTTCTGGTCTGACAAAGTGAATATCTGCCTTATCCACAAACTAGTTTTTCAGCTCCCTGACAACCAATCGGATAGCGTTTGGCAAGCAGAGGATCATTGTCAGTGGCTTGCGAAAACCAGAGACCAGTTATTAATCTGTTTCGTTCGTACACAACCCCTTAGCTCCGTCTCGTCTGCACATTGCTGGATCTCTCAGATCCACAGGCAAGGGTCACAATAGGTGTCACATTCCTTCCTTTCAAAACATGCAGCCGTCCTAGCAAATCCTTGGGTTTCAAAACAGTTCTTTCTCATTTCAGTCGACAGTTTTAAAAAGCACTAAAACATAAAGACGTGGGAATAAATTTTTTAGAAAAAAAGTTCTTTACAAATTTTACAATTAAATTTTGAAGTGGGCAAAGAGCAGGGCTAACTTGGTAACTTTTTCAGAGAGTAAGCACCAACATCATCTTTTGCTACTGCTCTTCTTTTGGATACTAATAGCATTACTGAACAAGATACTGCTTTTCTTACATTCAGCCGTATGATTAACCTTGAAAATGGTTGATGCAGGACACATCAGTCATCACCTTGCTTTGTAATTGTTCACACTCTCGGCAATCACTTGGTTATTCCCTATTGCTTCTGGTCTCTGGTTGCTGCAGTCCCCCCAGAGCCAGGGTAATCTTCCCCTAATGCTGACCTCTGAGAGGTGCACAGTATTTTGTTCTCTTTGTGGATTTGTTGTGACTCCAAGAACAGAAGCTGTCCTGGTTCACCGACCCAGTCCCTCTCCCTAAAATAAAACTATATCATTGGGTCAAATAGAAAGAAACTCTTGGGAAACTGTGGTTTCCCGAGAAACTCTGGAGTGATTGGCTTAATTTACTGAGAAATTGTCTCTCCTCCCCCACCCCCCCACCCCAACCGATAATTTTGAGAGAGTTATGTCCACGGCATTGCAGGTAGAGTTTAACTGGGTAACATTGTGCTACTTAGCAGTACTGTGAAACTCCCACTCCTTCTGGGGTGGCACGGTGACTCAGTGGGTAGCACTGCTACCTCACAGCACAAAGAACACCAGTTCAGTTCCACCCTCGGGTGACCGTGTGTATGGAGTTCGCATATTCTCTGTGCCTGCGTGGGTTTCCTCCAGGTGCTCTTGTTTCCTCCTTTAGTCCAAAGACGTGCAGGTTAGGTGGATTGGCCGTGGCAAATTGTACATTGTGTCTGGAAGTGTGCAGACTGGATGGATTGGCCGTGGGAAATGCAGGGTAAGGAGGTAGGCCTGAGGGTCAGTGTGGACTTAATGGGCTGAATGGCCTGCTTCCTCATTATAGGGACTCTCTGATTCTCCGTCCTGGAAAACAGAATCTAGTGTAAAGTATTGACTTTCTCTCACTTGCTGGAACCAAATGAGAAGAGTTCAGGTTCACGTTCATGTCTGGTCCTGCAATTCCCATGAATAAATCAACCTGAGCAGTCAATATGACTGCTATGAGCATGACGTCAAAGAAATGTTTGTCATAATGCTAAGATACATAGGACATTATTAGTGCTGTAAATATTTAATTAAAGTCTATCGCCAGGTGTTCCTGGAGCACAAACATACAGTGTCCACTAGTCTCCCAAGTCTTCCACAGTTAGTGGGCACCAGAAGGGCTAGACCCCCACTCCCCCAAACCAAATTGTAATTTTAATGTTTTAAGTTTCTAAGATTTGACCTTGGTTACAGTTCTCCATTTAAGGGCCTGCACCCTGTTAAATTTGAACCAAATCAAATCAAACTAAATTAAAACCATTATTTTAATTGAGAGATAAGGACCGTTCCGAAACGTCAGGTTTTGTGCTCCTGAGATGCTGCTTGGCCTGCTGTGTTCATCCAGCTCTACACTTTGTTATCCATTATTTTAATTGGTTGCCTTTAGGATCCAGTAAAGGGAGCCCCATGGTTTGTTGTGTTGCAGTTGTATTGTCCCTATTTCTGAGCCAGGAGACTTGGCTTCAAGTCCTACATGTTCCTAAGGTGTGTAATGCGAAACTCTAAAGAGAGTCTCCTGGGGCACCAGGTTAGTGATTAGGAGGCAGGTCTGTCTAATGCTGCACTTTGTGAATAAATACACTGTCAAGGAAAGGATTTGCCTGGTTTCATACTTCACCTTGCCTGAGATTCTGACTGGTTTGAACATGTGATTATCAAATCTGCTGCAGAGGGTTGGCTTGTTTCCAAGCTCCTGTCTCAAGTATGTCAAATACTCGGCTGGCTCAGCATTCTGTGTGGAGGGAGGATGAAACGCGGTGGATATTGCAGACTGGTGACTGACCTTTCATTAGTGAATGATCATGGTCAATCTGCAAAAAAGGTCACCCACCTGAAATGTTAAACCCTCTCTAGTAAAAGGCCACAATCAGACACCCTGAGCATAACTGCATTTTCTTTTGCAGAGTTTAAAAAGACTCTGGAACAGGACATCAAGAGTGATACATCAGGCCACTTTGAAAGGCTGCTGGTCTCCCTTGTCCAGGTAATGTGGAAATAGTGCTGTTCCTGCTTTTGTTTCTCATCAAATCCATCATTAAAACTGATCACAGTCCTTTACAAGATCATCAGCTTGCATTTGTGCAGCAACAATGATGTGGTAGATCATCTCAAGGGGCTTCACAGGAGAGTTACCGGAGAAATTTGGACATTGAGCCAGACAGGGGGATAATCGGATAGAAGATAGAGGCAGGATTTTGGGCCATTCAGCCCTTCAAGGCTACACTGCCATTCAGCATGATCAAGGAGGTCAGTGTATTCAGTTCCTGCTTTCTCCTCATTCCCTTTGATTCCTTTAGCCTGAAGGACTATACCTAACTCCTTATTGATTATAGTGATCATAGAAAACTAAATCCTTTTTACCAGTAAATTAGCTGTGTGCTGTATCTGTCTCTGTTTTAATCAGAATGTCGTCTCCAATCCAGTTAAATCTCCCAGCAGGTGAAACTCTGTTGTAATTGTTACACTATCTGTAACACTGTACCCTGAACTTCCTTCCTGTTTGTCTACTCTCAACCCTCTGCCAGCTAATGGGTCTGGATGTTGATGGCGTGTGTGTCATTCACTTCCACAGTCATTCAAAATGTACCCTCCTGACAACTGGACTAGAATCAATAAATTATATATCAATATAGGAAAGCACGATGACCAAGATGCGACTAAAAGCACAGCTACATTTCATCTGCACACTTACACATTTACATTACTTTGATCAGATACAGAACAATAATGCAATGTGTTGTGCAGAGGGGAGAACATTAATGGTTAGGGGTTGGAGGGAGGTAGCAGGCCCAGCAGAGGAGTGAGCTGTCACTACAATTAAAGAAATTTATAGAGCAACTTTCATTGCCTTCTGACAGCCCAATGTACTTTCCAGCCAATTACCTACTTTTTAAATTGTGGTTAAGTGAATTCACCAAATTCACCAGACAGCACCTTCCAAATCCACGACTGTACAGATGCATGGGAACACCCCCTCCTTCAAGTTCCCCTCCAAGCCACTCACCATCCTTATTTGGAAATATATCACCATTCACGCGCTGTTACAAGTCAAAATCCTGGAATTCCCTCCCTAAAGGCAACGTGGGTCAACCTACAGCTGGTGGACTACAGTGGCTCAAGAAGGCAGCTCACCATCACCTTCTGAAGGGCAACTAGGGATGGGCAATAAATGCTGGCTCAGCCAGTGATGCCCACATCCCACAAATGAATAAAGAAAAGCCAATGTTGTAATGTGAGAATTGTAGCCGCAGCAAGTTTCCATAAATAACAACATAAAAATGAACAAACAGACGACTAGTCTTTTTCAGTGATGTTAATTTAAGGGATATATATTGGTCAGGACACTGGGAAGAACTCCCCTGCTGCTCTTGAAAATAGTGCCAGGGTGGCACAATGGCTCAGTGGTTAGCACTACTGACTCACAGTGCCAGGGACCCAGGTCCAATTCCAGCCCCGAGCAACTGACTGTCTGGAGTTTGCACATTCTCCCTGTGTCTGCATGGGTTTCCTCCGGGGTGCTCTGTTTTCCTCCCACAGACCAAAGATAGCTATGCTAAATTACCCTGTAAGTGTCCAGGGATGTGCAGGTTAGGTGGGTTAGCCATGGTAAGTGTGGGATTACAGGGATGGTTTGGGATACTCTTTGGAGGGTTGATGCAGACTCGATGGGCCAAATGGCCTCTTTCCACACCGTAGGGAATCTAAGATTCTGTCTATGGACCTTGACCTCAAGTGTGGGTTGGGCAGTTTGACTCTCATCTCAAAGAAGGCACCTCTGACAGTGTGGTGCTCTCTTACTTGGACTGTCGTGCAAGATTCCTGTGTTTGGCTAACCCACTGGAGTGGGACGTGAGCCCACAACCTTCTGCCTTGAGGCAAGAGCGAGGCAAAGTTGAGTTTTGAGGAACTTGCTTATGCAAAGCGGAGGTTAAGGGTGAAAACTTAGAAAGCAGGAAATGTGATACGGGAGGCTTTTTATAAATGAGGCAGTGGGATTAGGAAAACAAACCATGGAACTAGAGTTGCACAAAGTCCTGTTCTTTCAAAATTTCACGTGTCAAAATGCTTGCACACAACCCGTCAAGAATTGTGGTTTTAGAAAAAAAAATAATTTTGAATGCAAGGTCAACTGTCCCCTCCACCCCCCCCCCCCTCCCCCCCAACCCCTGGCCCATGCAGAGTTTACGTGAATTTTTTTTTAGATCCAGCAACCAGTTAATTACTGGATTTCTCGCTCCACCAGAAGTGTGTACAGAATCATAGAAGTGTTATGGGTCTGTGTACATTGTGCCTGTACCAGATAGTTAAATGAGCAGAGTTAATGAGATCTGTTTAGGAAGACAAATTTTGATTCCAGCTGACTGTGCCTGTATCATATGCATGAATCAAAGTGACCCTGAGTTGGTTTGGATGACCATTGAGCCTTCTTTCCTCCTGATCTCCAGGGTAACCGTGATGAAAGCCAAAATGTCGACATAACACTGGTTAAGAAGGATGCTCAGGTGAGTCAGACAGTACAGTACCATGCAACACTGTTGCCAAAATCCTAATTGGAATGAGCCATGGTGGAATTCTTGAAGCAGCCTGGAACCCATTGGATGATCTGCTGTCTTGGCAATGGTGACAGTGCAATGACCTAGCACCCCCCCCACCCCGAACATTTTAGAACACCGTCTTTTCTTCCAGTTTTGTACGTTATCTGTATGTAGGAATGTACTTGTTACTCCATTTCTGTTTTTCAAGTTTGTGTTCTCACATCTGCAAGGTGGCACAGAACTTTTTGGTAAATGTCATAGGGATTGTGTCATTGTCAAGTTTTATCAGTGGGAGAGTGAGGTGGGCAGGGAAGAGACAAGGTAAGAATTCATTGTGTTGAAATCTAAGGATTCTTGCATTCTGGAAGCTAGCTCACTGAGGAGCAAATAGACAACCTTCTGCAAAGTGGTGGCGTAATGGCTTAGTGTTTAGCACTGCTGCTCACAGCGCCAGGGCCCCAGGTTCGATTCCACCCTCGGGCAACTGTCTGTGTGGAGCTTGCACATTCTCCTGGTGTCTGCGTGGGTTTCCTCCCACAGTCCAAAGATGTGCAGGTTAGGTGGATAGTCCATGCTAAATTCCCCGTGGTGTTCAGGGATGTGTAGATTAGGTGGGTGAAAAGGGGATGGGTTTGGGTGGGATGCTGTGAGGGTCAGTGTGAACTTGTCAGGCCAAAGAATCTGTTTCCACACCGTAGGGATTCTATGGATTCTATTCTAAAGCTGTTGGTCCTGCCGATTTGAGAGTTCAAAATGTGTGGATTTTCTTATTTATATTGAGAGACAGTGAACTGCTCAAGAAGCATAGTGGTTTCAGTACAAATGATCAGCCAAACTTGCATGTCTTGGTGGTGAGTATTGGTATTGCTCACAATGGAGGACAATAGTGAGTGTGCAGAGCTTATTCTAAGTTTAATCGTCAATGACATGGTTCAGGTCATGAGAGAGGAGTTTTATGTAAGAAATAGGTTTAGGCTACATGGTCCCTGTAGCCTGCCTCATCTTTTAATAAGGTCAAGGCTGAATACCTGCAACAGTTGCACTTAGTTGCTGTGGCTTTGTTTCTCTTAATTGCCCCCAGGTGCTTAATAGTCTTACGCTCTGCAACAGCCAGCACTGTACTTGACATGGAAGCATTGGGCATTGACAATGAATGGTTTATTCCCAGTTCTCCCTCAACTTGCTGCAACAACTGAAGTGTATCTCGAAAAGACACTTACTTTTTTCCTTGAACTCTCGGGTACAGAGAAAGGGTTTGTAGCATTTTGTCATTGGAAGAACTCAATCTATACATGTTCAGGCTTCACTCTCTTCACTGAACAACATTTAGCTGTTGATGACTTTGGGGTCAATTTGTATCAACATAGCTATTCTGCCTTAAACTATTTTGACGACATCTTTACTTTAGCAGAATGCATTCAGTTCTGGATATTCTCATTATTTGCATATATTTGTAACATTGATGTCACTAGTGTTGAGGACATCAAGCTCACTTATGACACAATGGGGGAGCAGCAGGAGTCGATTACAGGTTAATTGCTGCTGTTGAAGGAGTTTGGGATTGGCTTAAATTAGCAAATTGACAAACATCCCTGTAAATTCCAAACTGGGCATTTGGCACTTAAATGTCAATTTCTGGCTCTGAGCATGAGCTAAGACAAATCCATGGCAACAACAGGAACTTATTGAAGTGTTACAAACGACAGAGTTTCCCTTCCCATGGAATGCCAGCTTGCAATAATTTCACCAACTTGGATTGTTCAAGTAACTGAGTTTGCTAAAAAGTCCAAACCATCATTAATCAGAAAGTCCTTTGCATTTTTGCCCATAGAAACCTTTTCAAAGCAATAAAGCAGATCAAATCTTAACTGACACACTGTCAAGTATATTGTTGTTATCACAGTGTATTCAATGTTAGTAATAAATACATCTTCAAGACCATTGTAAGTCTGCTTATGGAGAAAGTTGTCATTGGCTTTAGTGATTTCTGCCTGTAGCATTTAAAAACTTTCTGTAAGTTTTAAAGATTTTTGAGTGCTTTCTCATCAAAACCATTGGAGGCTGCAGCAAGCAGAATGAGAACAAACTGGGCAGCCTGCATTCTTAATACTAACTAACCTCCAGGGCCAAAACAAGTCTTGAAGCCGGAAGTGTGGCAGAGATTCAAGTCTGACACTCCCATTTTAAGAATGTTGCCAGTGCTTCAGATCAAAGTTTGGCTTCACAAATTTATGAGCTTATTCCACCCGCACTTTTAATTCTGGACTTGGGTGGAGGGAGACATTTTGTAGCCCTGGCTAAAATAAACTATTTTTTAAAAAACAAAACTTAACCGGAAGAGTTTAGTTTGAATAAGGTATTTTAGGCTCCAGACTCCCCAGAATTTATTATTTTAAAAAAAGTTGTATCAGTCCAAAGTTTTTCCACGAAACGTGAAATAAAATCACATCCCAGAGATCAGAGAAGATGTCAGTGATAGATTTTTGTTTTCCTCCCTAGATGTAAAATTGAGTGCTTTCATTAATGAGTTAATGATCCAAAAAATATTGCAAGTTGTACTTCTGCATTCTGACCACCAAGCCACATTTGTTCGTGATTTGGTATGAATAGAGAGAACGTGCAAACTCCACACAGACAGACAGACACCTGAGGGTGGAATCGAACCCGAGTCCCTGGCACTGTGAGGCAGCAGTGCTAACCACTGAGCCACCTTGCCGCCCACTGGCCACTTTTGGCCAGTTACACAGTTCCAAACATGATCCTCTCTGTGTGCTTTGTCCCCAGTGGAGCACTGCTTTACATTTACAATGCACTGATACCCTGTACGTTTCTATCACTGTTGATCTGGTGTTACTGTGATGTTGAGGAGGTGATTAGACTCCTGAAGAGAACTCATGGTGCCATTCTTGCTCTTTACTGCCCATCCCCATTGTTTTCATTTGGTGCAGCTTTGTAATAAGGGAACAGCACCTGTGTGGCACTTGAGGTGCATATGGGCCATAGTTATTTTTGTTTTTATTTGTTAATGGGCTGTACGTGACTCTGGCTGGGCCAGCTCAGCAAACCAGGTAACACAGTTGGCTGAATGGCTGGTTTATGATACAGAATGAAGCCAACAGTGTGGGCTCAATTCCTGCACTGGCTGGAAGGAGTCTCCTTCTAAACCTCTCCTCTTCACAGGTGGCTCAGTGGTTAGCACTGCTTCCACTCAGCACCAGAGACCAGGCTCCGCTCCACCCTCGGGCGACTGTCTGTGTTGAGTTTGCCACATTTTCCCCATGTGTGCGTGAGTTTCCTCCCGCAATCCAAAAAATGTGCAGGCTAGGGTGGATTAGCCATGCGAAATGTCGGGTTACAGGGATGAGGTGAATCTGAGTAAGATGCTCTTCAGAGGGTCAGTTACGGACTCAATGGGCGGAATGGCCTGCTTCCACACTGTAAAGATTCTATGATTCTCACCTGAGGCAAGGTGACCCTCAGATTAAACTCTCCGCCAGTCCTCGCTCTCGCGCTCGCTCGCCCTCGCCCCCTCTCTCGGCCCTCCCCCCTCGCGCCCTCGCCCCCTCGCGAGTCTTAGGGTCTCCTGAGACTATGTTACTTTACCTTGACCTTTTCGACCAGGTGATGACAGAAAACCTATTTTCTTGAAAAATATTAGTAAACTAGATGGGCTTTTACAACAATCAACAGTGATTACATAGTCACCATTCAACTGGTCTTTTATCATAGATTTAATTGTATTTAATTGTCATCACTGGCCATGGTGAGACTCAATCACCAGGACATGTTTGCAGAACATTAGCCTGGAGTTCTGGATTACAGTGACTGTATCAGAATGGCATCGCCTCCCGTAATGGAACAAGGAAGGAAACCTACTATCTACAAGAACAACCAGTTTAAATTAATTTGTATCTGATATAATATTTTCTCTGGTAAGTAGCATGCTTATTGACAAGATGTATTGACAAATGTGATTTATTGAAATGAATCAGTAACTTAGAAGGGAAGAATTGAAATGAATTTGCAGATTTTCACATTGAAGTGGGCCATTGCTTTGAAAATCTCATAGAATTTTCTCTTGCTATCTTCAGGATTTATATAATGCAGGCGAAGGACGTATGGGAACAGATGAGTCAAAGTTTAATGCCATCCTGTGTGCAAGGAACAGATCCCACCTGAAAGCTGGTAAATGCTTGTTTCTGACTGACTGACTGATCTTGAAAAAGAAATTACTGTAAAAATGAAAATCTAAAGAGTATTGTGAATTTCCGATAAATCTTCAGGCATCACCATTCATATTAGATTGTATTGGCTTCACAGAATTCCTACAGTGTGGAAGCAGGCCATTCAGCCCATTGAATGCACGTTGACCCTCCAAAAAGCATCTCACCCAGACCTACCTTATCCTAGTTACCATGCATATACGATGGCTAATCCAACTAGACTGCACTATGGGCAATGTAGCTTGGCCAGTTGACCCTCACCTACTCATCTTTGGACTAAGAGGGAACCGGAGCACCCGGAGGAAACCCATGCACGCTTAATGTGGCAAACTTAACACAGACATATAATTGAGCGTGGAATTGAACCAGTGTCCCTGGTGCTGTGAGGCAGCAGTGCTAACCACTGAGCCACTGTGCCACTCCACCATTTCTCCCCATTTTATGGTTGAATTGCTAACTTGAGCCACGTTGATTACTTAAGAACAGAATAGGAAGGCAAGTAGTCGATATCCTGACTTTGCTGTTCAATAAGATCTTGAGCGATCTTCTAACTCTGTATCACTTTATCACCCTTATCCCTTGCTGAGAGATCAAACTTCAGTCTATCTAACCCTGAAATATGCTCAGAGGTGGAGCACCCGCAAGTCTTTGGGATGGAGAATTCCAAAGATTCATAATCCCCTGATTGAAGAAATCTCTCCTCATCTCAGTCCTAAATGGTCAACACATCTGTGGTCAGGGCTGACAATCATCCAATGTCTACCCTGCAGTGAATCTTTGTAGATGCAGTGCACAGTGGCAGCGATGTGTACTATCTATACAAAATGCACTGCAGTAACTCAGCAAGGCTTCTGCAACAACACCTTCCAAGCCCACAAAGTCTATCACTTAGAATGGCAAGGGAAACAGATACATGGGAACACAACCAGCTACAAGTTCTCTTCCAAGCCACTCATCAACCTGACTTGGAAATATATCGCCTTTGCTTTGGTGTTGTTGGGTCAAAATCAAGGGATTCACTCCCTAAGGGCATTGTAGGACTGCAGCCCACCACTGCCTTGTCTAGGACAATTAGGGATGAGCAATAAATGCTGGCCTAGTCAACAATACCATGTCCCAGGAATGAATAAAACTCTTCCAGAGTCTTTTAGGGTTTAGGTTATGTATATTCTTAGTTATGAAAACCTATTTATTTGTGTTCCAGAAATAGAATACCAAAATCTTTTAAGGTTAAAAGCTCTGCGTTTTTAATTTCAGTGTTTGAGGAGTATCGGCAGGTTTGTAAATATGATATTGAGAAGACCATCAGCCGGGAGATGTCTGGGAACCTGGAGCGAGGCATGTTGGCAGTAGGTGAGTCAACCTCATAATATTGATATAAATACCTATATCTACATATACTGACACACTAATGTGGTACTGTATTCCCTTGATATACATTTACTGTTCAATAAGATTAGTTAAGTAAAGAAGGAAGATCTTCAACAACTGGATTATGTCAATATAGGTTTTAGCTGTGTTTTTCAGAGTTTAGAATTGTTGCCATTTTAATATGGGAGGACAAAAGTGCTTAATTGCAGAAGAAGGTTCTAGGCCCGAAACGTCAGCTTTTGTGCTCCTAAGATGCTGCTTGGCCTGCTGTGTTCATCCAGCTCACACTTTGTTAGCTTAATTGCAGAACGCTCTGTTTTGTCCAGCTATTTTTTCTAAAATCTATAGCAAAAGGAAATGATGCACCAATACGTGGAAACTATTACTGAAGGAAAGGGATGGAACTTTGCAGTTGATTCATCAGAGCTTCCTGGGTACAGCACTAATGGTGCGAGCACCTGAAAGAAATTGTAGTGCTTTCTGTGTCGGAAGGATGTCCCAGTGCCCTCTACACTGTCCCAGGAATTATTTATTAAATGTTGGTCATGTTGACAATTACAGCAGTTAGCTTGTACAGCAAGGTCACCCGATGAAGAATGATCACTGACTGAATGATCTGTTTCAGGTGGAGTTGACAAGGTATATATTGGCTGAGGTGTATGGGCTTGAGTCACAGGTCAGCCATGATCTCAAAGAATGACACTAGAGGCTTGAGGGGCTAAATGAAGTCTTGCTAATCCTAGGTCTCTGAGGTACATGCCCCACTGTCTTTCAAAAGCAACCTGGGAATCATTGTACATCATAGTCTGAAATGGAAAACACCTCTGACGAGGCAGCATTCCCTTAGTGTCATACTGAAGTTTGCCTGGGCAATAGGTTCATGTCCTTGGACCTCTGAGATTCCGAGGTGTGAACCTGTCACTGATTCAAGTTGCCACTTGTTGAAACGCAGTCAGAAATGTTTCATTTCGTTCGTGAGAGATCCTGGCAAGAGTGAGGTGGTAGTGGCTTGTATTTTTGAAAAGGGCAACAAAGATTCCGTGATCCGGGTTTTAGAATGGACGGTAAAGATTGGAGACTGCTGAATGAAGAAGGGGGAAGTTAGGGAGAGCAGAGAGAACAGCACGTCAGAATGTTATGTATTGACGCACAGGTAATTTTTTTTCCTTGTGTTTCATTCTTTGAAGCTTTCCGGATTCTCGGTGTATGGATTAGTACAATGAATGTTGGTGTTTGTCTTTGTGCATGTCTTCACTGTGTTTGTGTGCAACAGGTAGTGGAAATCCCAATGAAAAAGTATTTGCCAAATACAACATGTGGGCAGTACTTTATCAATGAAATGTAATATGTGTGCCCTGATTTGTACTGTCTTGGCAATGCAACATAATTGTAGAATTCCACCCCTCTGGCCTGGATTACCTTACTCACAGACATACAGTGACAATAAAGGCCACCCATCTGCCCCTTGCCCTGCTGAAAACCGATGCTTTTTCAGGAATTTCCCACTGTTTGTCTTCCCCTATTGCAATGGTTGTGTGGTGTTTTAATAATCCCGTTCTAGGCAGTTTTTCTCTCAATGGCTCTTGGCATATTCTGGAGCTGGTCTTCACCCTTCAAGCTGCTCGCGTTTTCATACTCTTGAGTCTCTGCTCTGTGACCGAGTCCTCATTCTTTGATGTCACTGGACAGTTTCCATCTGAGAGTTTGTAAACCAGGTTGTCTGAGTCAGCAGTCTCCTGAAAAAGCTAAAGACTGGTGGTGTTCGCATACGTGAATTAATCACACAATAGTGTCTGGCAATAGGTTAGCCCCTCTGTTCTCCAAGCAGTGGAAAAACTTTGAGATGATGCTACCACTGGTGCTCTGCGGTTTAAGTTTCTATTCTAATGTAAGGTTTGGAGTGTATAGTTGGAGCAGATGCTGGAGTCTGTGCTGGAAAACACAGCGGGTCAGACAGCATCCATGGAGAGAGAGAAAGCTAATGTTTCAAGTCTGGATGAGTCTTCATCAGAGCAGAAAAGTTTGAAGTGTACAGTTGTTTGTTGTAGGCAAATATTGCCATATCTTGTAATATGACGGGAGGCACATGACATTTGAGCTTTGCTATTGGAGTTTTGTCCAGTCTAAGTATCTTTTTGAGTTTTTCTCACTCCTGGCTTGCAAATGAGGCTATACCTCTCACAGACAGTGGAATCATCAGCCATGTGACATGGCTGAAGCAGGTAGCATTTACTTTAAAACAGCGACTGTCTGAAAGAGAAGGGACCAGAGGAATTTGGAAGCAGTGATTTGAGTGGGAACAGGCTTAGTCAATACTAGAAGGACCAGTTGGACCACAAGGCTTTTCTGATGAAGGGTCTAGGCCCGAAACGTCAGCTTTTGTGCTCCTGAGATGCTGCTTGGCCTGCTGTGTTCGTCCAGCTCCACACTTGTTGCTGGAAATCACAACGGGTCAGGCAGCTTTCATGGAGGGACAGCAAGCTGATGTTTCAAGTCTAGATGACTCTTTATCAGAGAATCATTGAGACTCGCAATGTTAGCTTGCTCTTTTCCATGCATGCTGCCTGACCTGTGATTACCAGCATTTTTTGTTTTCAGTACAGATTCAACAAGCATTTGCATTCATTTGCTTTTCCCTGATCAGGCAAGTTGCTCCATCGGGTGGTGTGCCCTAAGATTGCAAATATTTTGAACCAGTCAAAAGTTTCTGGTTGCCCTTCTGTGCAGAGACCCATTCAACTCTCCTCAAAATACAGCTGCTTTACTGTCTGTATTGAATTCTTTAGATACCCAAGATGTCTATTTTACATTATCCTTGACCTTTTCATTTTAAACTGCTCCTCTCCCTGACTTTGTCCGGCTGAGTTCACCCTCATTTCACAAAATAAAGGTTTGCATTTATTTAGCATCCTTCCCAACCTCAATGTCTCTAAGTGGTCTGCTGCCAATGGAGTATTTGTAAAATTGTGGTTACTGTTGAGCTGTAGGAGATTTGGCTTCCAGTTGGTGCACTGCATGTCCCACAAACATCAATGTAGTAATGAACAGTGGATTTGTTTTGTATCTGTGATCCCACACTGGTGTTTGCTTTAGATCGTGGCACCTGCTGGGAGTAGGGGAGTGTAACTATATAAACCCAGAGTCAGAATGTTGTGTTCCTGCACAAGACAGTTGCTGCATCTTGAGCTCTTGCATTTATCCTGGCAAAGTACCTCATGGAACTTCAGTAAACAGGAGTTTGGAGAAAGGTGAGGGTGGAGGGGCATGGAAGTGCAGCTAAAAAAGAGACTTTTGGAGTTGGGGAGACGCCTAATGAATCAAGAGGTCTTGAAAGGACATCAGGGTACAGAAGCAGGAAGGCTGAAGGCTTTTATCAATGCAAGGAACTGGGGATACCTGCAATCGACCTGAGTCACACTCACAAAAATGTATAGCTGGGGGATAATGACACCCTGAAGAAATCTGTCAATGGGAGCAAGGAGTCTGGTAAATCTTTTTGCAGGTGTAACTTTTATTTTGTTCCTCCCTGGGTGGTGGGCATTGCAGTGTTTTCTGCCCATCTGTATTTGCCCCAAAGGTGGTGGTGAACTGGTGTGGATAAATCCGTGTTTCTGATAGAAAACTAAAACCCCTCTCCTTACCCCAACCTTGATGAAGAGCTCTTTTGTCTGTTTGAGACTGGGAACAGAGTATATGCACCGAATCACGGAGTAGTACTCTAGGACTCTGAGTGAATACTGACTGCAGCACTCTGATATGCTATAGCTTCCAGTCCTCGAGCACCAATTGAATGCCCACATTCCCGACCAGTGGTTCAGTTATCTCTCAAAGTGCTAGTGGAGCTTGCCGTTAGATGTTGGATGTTTTCAGGAATTCTCCACGCCTCTTGTCAAAAGAACTACGTGACCTCTGTATTTTCCGAAGAAGGGTCCCGACCGGAAACGCAGCCTTCCTGCTCCTCTGCTGCTTGGTCTGCTGTGCTCATCGAGCTCTACACTGTGTGACCTCTGTATTTTTCAGTTTGTACCTCTTCAGAGCTGGGCTGAGACATTATATTGATTGAAGCATATAAGATTCTGTGGGGTCGTGGCAAGAAAGAAATGGAAAGTATTTTTGGGAGAATCTAGAACCACGGGGTCACTGCCTTTTTTTAAATAAAATTGGGATTGCCCATTTAAAACACGGATTAGATGATTTTTTTTTCCTGAGTGTGCTGTACCTTTAGAACACTCTTCCTGAAAAGGTGATGGAAGCAGAGTCGGTAAATACTTTCAAGACCGTGATAGATTCTTAAGCAAAGGGGTAAAAGTTAATCAGGTGAATGTACAGAATTGAGGTTACAACCCGATCAGCGATGATCCTATTGAATGGTGCAGGAGGCTCAAGGGGCTGAATGGCCTTCTCCTGTTCCTTGTATGTCTATCAATGCCTGACATTATCGACCAAGGTAATTCGCTTTTATTTGCTGCTAAGTGTCTTGGTTCTTTCACGTGTGTGTGTCTGTGTGTGTGTCTGTGTGTGTGCCTGTGTGTATTGTACCACCAGACTGAGATCTATGTATTTACAACAACTAATGTCCATTTCACAGTGAAATGTCTGAGAAATACCCCGGCCTTTTTTGCTGAAAGACTCTACAAATCAATGAAGGTAAAGCTTAATGTTGTAATGTAGATTGCTTGGCTGGATCAGCTACTATTTATACCACAACAATACTCCCTGCTTGCTCCCTCCTTGGCTGACACAATTGATTCTCTCCTCTAAAGCTTTTACTGTATTAGTGCAATGGATGATACTTTTGCTCTTTCTTAAAATAAAACGTTGACAGAGCTCCCTTTTAAGTCGTGCAATTTTCCTGGTTATTCTGTGACTGAATCCAGCTGGGGTTTGAAGTGGGGAGTTGTACAAGTTGGCCCCACTTGTTTTAATGGTGGTCCATGTTGCTGATTTTGAATTGTGTCCTCATGAAGCTGTAGCCCTGTATGTGAGTGTCTCCCTGAGTGTAATTGGCACTGAAGCTGTGTTAGACTACTGACATGTGGCAGGGTCGAAGTGGTCTGCCTTGCTGCACAAGGAGTAGTGGAGATAAAGAAGCTGCCAAGTTTTCTCAGCTTTTGCACCCTACTGGTCTCTCAACCAATCTCACTGTAGATGCAAAGAGGTCGAAAGAGCACTATGTTGGTGTACCGTTCCAACCAGAGAGAGGTGCTTGCAGCAAGGATTCTTCAAGTTAGGAAAAGATGCAGAAACTTAGGGGTAAACAAGTATCTTTCTAAAAACAAATACACATTTTTGAGAAGAGAACTGTCTGTTGAAGCTTCTTGTCTTGACCACATCAGGACAATTTATAAGAAACACTGATGTGACTGTCCAGTGTTCTGATGAGGGCAAGATTTGACAAAATGGATGTTTTTTTTCCAGTGATACTCAAGTTCTGTATCACCAAACAAAAATTTTTGTACAGTTTCTGAACTTAGATTTGAAATTCAGCCCTGCGGTCCTCCAGAAACCTCAAACTTCAGCCACTTATATTGTTCCCATCCCTTTTGAGTGATCAAAGGCTGCCAAGCTAACCAGGCTCCAAATTCTGGAATTTGCTCTTGAGTTAGTGACCGACCAGTGGAAAAAGCTTTACCCCAATTTACTTCAGAAACTGCAACGGGCAAAAAAGGAGTTAATATTTTGAATGCAAATTGTTCGTCAGAGCTGCCAGGGGATAACACAACACCGGTTTCCAGGGCGGAGGCAACAAGACGGAAGGGTGGGGAAAAACATGTTGAAATATTTAAGGTGGAGATACTTTTTTTTCCTATGCACCCTTTTTTTAAATTCCCCAGAGAACGAATATTACATTTTCCTCTCCCCTGTGTTTTGTGGCAGTGATTCTAGTGAAAGAGTTCATAATTGTAACTTTATGGAATTTTAAAAAGTAAGTAATGATAACACACCACAATATTAAAAAAAAACACAAAGGGTATTATTTTCATCTCCGCTTCTGTCTGTCTCCTTAGTATTGCTTAGGTAGCATATTACCATTACTCATTGTCAGTCTGTAGTTTTCTGACTGTTCTCGTTAGATTGGCCTTGTCTGATCAGTTTGTCACTGAGGCAAGAGTTCTTCAATTGTGGGATCATCTCTTCTGTAAGAAATTACATTCTGTGTTGAGCCAACCCCTTGAGCCAACCTCATCTCTGTTCATTGAAAACAGCTGGAAAAATTGCTCTTTGGCACTATCTGCCCATTAGTCATATGGCCCTCCGTACCTGTCATTGCACTGGCACTGAAATTTAAATTGACGTATTATGATCAGCGTTTTGAGTAAGATATTAAAAATCTTTGCCATTTGCTCTGGTTCAAAAAGTACCGTCAATTTGAGCAATTCACCCCAACCGTGACTATCATACCATTACAGTTAGGAAATGGAGGAACTTGGAATAACTGTGGTGGGAATGAAGGAGCCAAGTGTTTGGAATACAGACTGATGTAGACTTTTAAGAAGGCAGGATTAGGAAAGTAGGACTGTTTGTTGTACCTCACCTATTGTTATGTTGGTGTTCCCTCTTTCCCATTTAGGGTTTGGGGACAGATGACAAAACACTGATTCGCATCATGGTATCTCGCTGCGAGGTTGACATGTTAGACATCCGGGCTGAATTCAAGAAGATGTATGGACAGTCGCTGTACTCCTTTATTGCGGTAACTATGCCACTTCATTGGTAATATGTGCTCAATGTGCATGGTTTTGTCAGGTTCTGTTCATTGCGCTCCAAGCTCTTGTTTACACTTGACCCGTGGCACAGAAGCTAATTTGTATTGACCTAATGAGCTGATCACAGATTGGGTGTGAAAACCGAAGCCAGAAACAGGCTCATAATCTTCTCAGAAGATACACTGATGTTTATTCCAAATAGTGCAAGTGACCTAGACAGTTCTTGTATTTGCTCAGCGCAGGGTGGGAGGCTGCCCCAGTGCCATTTACCATTCCAAGAAGCAGCAGGCACCACATGAAGGATGGGCCTATCGAGGAAACACAGTAGTGTAGATGTGCCTCTGCAAACATAGCCCAGCAACAGCCAGCACTATTTGGGAGAGAAACAGAGACTGCTGATGGGCGACCTTGATACAGTTTTTTATTTAGATTAGACTTAGAGTGGATATTTCTATTTGTTTTTTTTCATTAATTCATGCGATGTGGGCTTTGCTGGCTAAGCTAGTATATATTGTCCACCTACAACTAAACTTTAGTAAGGTGTGGTAGTGACTTTGTTCCTTGACCCAGTGTGGTGCATGTGTTTTAGAGACAGTGACAATACTGTAAGGGAGGGGATTTCAGAGTTTTGTCCCAGCAACAGCGAAGGAATGGTGATATAGTTCCAAGCAAAGATGGTGTCGACTTCAGAAGGGGAGCTGTCCCCATCCATCTGGAACATTTTGCAAAGCAAAAGCAAATAAAAGACAGTTGGTTGCTAATAAATCAAAAAGGGGATTCAAAAATCTTCTTTACTCAGAGTGTGGGTTAAGAATGTGGAACATTCTACCGTTTGTAGTGGTTGAGGCAAATAATAAGAGGCCTAACCTGCTGAACATCTCCTGATGAAACCAGTCCCTCAGCCCAGAAATCAGCCTTGTGAACATTCTCCGAACTACTTCCAATGCAAATGCATCCCTCCTTGAGGTGACCAAAACTGGACATGGACCTCAGTGTGTGGTCTGATCAATGCCCTGTACACTTGGAGCAAGGCTTACCCACTTCTCTACTCCATCCTCCATGCAATAAAGACTGAGATTCTGTTTTCCTTCTGCACTGTTTACTGTACCTGCATGCTGACTTTTCATGAATTATATGCAAGGTATCCTTTGTACCACAGCATTCCAGAATCTCTGCTGTGTAGTAGATTTCTCTGGAACAAATATAGGAGCTTTGGCGAGTGCTGGGGGCTTGATCAGTGCAGTGGTAGATTTCGACCTGTCCTTGTGCACACTTCATATGTTGACCTCCACTGAACCACAGACAAGTGTGGGAGTGCCGGCCTACTCTTGACTCGGGATCCGATGCCAATTGCTCTCAATGGATTGGGTCATGGTCTCGCTGAATTAAGAGACTCAAGGAGCTCCTTGACTTGGTCCTTCATTCAACACTCCCTCTGCTAATTTTGCAGAGGCCGGGGGTCCAACCAGACACAATGGCCCAGTTCATCATCAGATTAACTCCAAGGTTTCTGCTCAAAGTAAACCAGCAATGATCAGATGGGACCGTCTCCTTGTCACACCTTTAAATACAAATACAGTAGGAGATGACATATCACGCTACGAAGAACTACTGGATTCAATGTTAACTCTGCTTTCTCTCCACAGAAGCTGCCAGACCTGCTGAGTTTCTCCAGCAATTTCTGTTTTTTGTTTCCGATCTCCAGCACCTACAGTTCTTAGTTTTACTTTATTGACGTGTCACATTTGATGTTCAGCATTAACACTTCTGTACATTCCTTCTCATCAGTGGCCTCTCTTGATTCTTTTTTATTGACAGGGTGACACCTCTGGAGATTACAGGAAGCTCCTGCTGCAACTGTGTGGATCAAATGATTAACAAGCGAATGGCTGAGGTGACAGGCAATTTGATGCAGGTCCTCCAAAGAAATAGCTTGCCCCGTCAATGTGTGAAAGCCTCTGTGTCTTCCTTCTATGGATTCATTTTGTTTTGTATTGGCTTGTAACTGTAATCTGTTTTTAATCAGCATTTTTAAGTATGTTCATTTAGCCAAAGTTTAATCGAGTACATTTTCAATTCCAAGAACACTTTAAGACCATCTGCACAGTTACTGATTCCCTTCGCCCTGAGTTTCTCAATAAGTGAAAATACTATAGCTGTCAAAAATCACAAGTATGCAGTTGTCTGGGGAAGAATGAACTGCACTCATTGCTTTAAGGGAGGTGAGCAATCTGCATTTTTAGAAATGGACTTTGTAAAGTTGCTTCACGCTGCTTTAGGATATTCTCCTTGTGCCTTCTTCTTAAGAATTCTAATCTGCCTGATGGCAGGAAGTTCTCTCTTCTCTGACAGTCTTCAATCAAAAGATAATCAACATGCATCAAGTGTGCGTGAACTTTTTTATTTCAAACGCTGCATTGTTTGCAGATTTGGAACACATGCCAAGAACGTTTTTTTTGTTTTGCTGAGCCAATGTTGACCCATTCTTTCAATCTAGGGCAAGTGGCAAGCTCTCTGTAATGTCATTCATCTTCCCTGAGCTGACAGTTTACAGCAATGATTTGCAGCCTCTATCCTGTCTGGAATTATCCAAGTGCCAAGAGAATTATTTGTTTCTGTTTGGCTTCCTAACCAAAGAATCCACCGATAACCCCTCGTCCTGCTGGTGTTTCTCAGATTGCAGCAGGAACACCCAAGATAGGAGATAAATGTGTTTTGCGTTATCAAGCCTGGCTCACTCTGCAGAGTTTGTCAGTGGTGAAGGAAGTTGTCTGAAAGTGAGGGCCCAAGACAGAAGGGAGACAATGTGCTAAAAACATAAATAATACGTAAATAAATACTATGCAACTAATTTAAAACTGTTTGATGAAATCAATTTCAATTCATTCCAAATTGGTTAATGTTAAATGTGTATTTCTTTTGACATGTAGGAAGTGGCACTTTATTTTGTCAGTCATCCTGAGGTCAGAGTCCGTTCCATGAATATATACCATGAAAATATAAATATATGAAATTCTTGCACTTGTGTAAACGTTTCACAATTACTAAATGTCTTGAAAACCATGTGTAGGAATCATAGGAACCCTACAATGTGAATGCAGGCCATTTAGCCCATACCGACCCTGTAAAAAGCATCCCACCCAGAACCACATCATCCCCGCATTTCCAGTGGCTAATCCACCTACCCTGCTCATTCCTGGACACGATGGGCAATTTAGCATAGCCAATCCACCTAATCTGAACATCTTTGGACTGAGAGCAAACCGAAGCACCCATAGGAAACTCGCACAGACACTGGGAGAAGTGCAGACTTCACACAGATAGTTGCCAAAGGATGGAATGAACCTGGGTCCCTGGTGCTGTGAGGCAGCAGTGTTAACATTGAGCCACCGTGCTGCCCCTTGTGGAAGCAAGATCGCCACAGGCAGCACTACAATAATGATTGATAATCTTTGTGATGTTGATTGAGGGTTAAATATTGAGCAGGGCACAGAGGTTAACTCCTGTGGTTGTCTTCCAAATTGTAACATGGACCTTTTACCTTCACTTGAGTGTGCAGATGGGGCCCTCAATTTAGTAGCACAGTTTCTTCCATCACAGAACGTGGCACTGTTACATAGAATTATTAACAATGTATATTTACATTTCATGTCAATCATTACTGGATGCAAACAGTCCAAGGCAATTTACGATAATTCAGGCAATTTAGTGTAATCTGGTAGGAGACCCCTGGATTATGCTGTTTTCCACTGAATGTTTGCAACTCTCGCTTGGCAACAGCTATTTGCATTGGGACAACTGATAAATTGTGAGCAACTACATTTACAGGGAGTGCCACAGGCAATTGCTTGGCTGAGAGGCTTCTACTATTGGGAATTTTTGTTTTTATTAGTTTGGGATGTGGGTGTTGCTGGCTGGGCCAGTATTTATTACCTGTCCCTAGCTGCCCTTGAGAAGGTGGTCATGAGCTGCCTTCTTGAACCACTGCTGTCCTCCTGCTGTAGTTTGAACCACAGCACCATTAGGGAGGGAATTCCTGCACTTTGACTCGGTGACAGTAAGAAATGACCAAGTCAGGATGGTGGGTGGCTTGGAGGGAACTTGAAGGTGGTGGTGTTCTTATATATCTGCTGCCCTCGTCCTTCTAGATGGAAGGTGCTGTCTGAGAATCTTTGGGGAATTTTTGCAGTGCATCTTGTAGATAATACACACTGCTGCTACTGAGGGTGGTGGAGGGAGCGGATGCTTGTGGATGTAGTGCCAATCAAGCAGACTGCTTTGTGTGGATGGTGTCAAGCTTCTCGAGTGTTGTTGTGGATGCACTCATCCAAGCAAGTAGGGAGTATTCCATCACACTCCTGACTTGTGCCTTGTAAATGGTGGACAGGCTTTGGTGAGTCAGGAGGTGAGTTACTCATCACAGTATTCCTAGCTTCTGACCTGCTCTTGCAGCCACTGTGTTTATGTGGTGAGTCCAGTTCAGTTTCTCATTAATGGTAACCCCCAGAGTGTTGATAGTGGGGGATTCAGTGATGGCAATACCATTGAATGCCAAGGGGTGGTGGTTAGATCATCACTTTTGCACTGATATGTTGGGCTCTTCAATCATTGAGGATGGGGATATTTGTGGAGCCTCATCCTCCAGACTGGATGTGGCAGGACTGCGGAGCTTAGATCTGATCCATTGGTTGGGGGAACGCTTATCTCGGTCTATCACTTGCTGCTTCTGCTGTTTGATGTGCAGATGTCCTGTTTGGTGGCCTCACCAGGTTGACACCTCATCTTCAGGTATGCATGGTGCTGCTCCTGACATGCCCTCCCACTCTCTCCATTGAACCAGGGTTAATCAGGTTGAGTGGGGGAAATGCCAGGTCATGGGGTTACAGATTATGCTGGAGTACAATTCTGCTGCTGTTGATGGCCCACGGCACCTCATGGATGCCCAATCTTGAGTTGCTAGATCTGTGTGAAGTCTGTCCCATTTACAACGGTGATAGTGCCACACAACACGATGGAGGTTTATCTCAACGTGAAGGTGGGATTTCATCTCCACAAGGACTGTGCGCTGGTCACTCTTACCAATACTGTCATGGACAGATGCAACTGCAGCTGTCGGATTGGGAAGGATGATGTCAAGTCTTTCCTTCCTTTCCTTCCTTTCCTTCCTTTCCTTCCTTTCCTTCCTTTCCTTCCTTTCCTTCCTTTCCTTCCTTTCCTTTCCTTCCTTTCCTTCCTTTCCTTCCTTTCCTTCCTTTCCTTCCTTTCCTTCCTTTCCTTCCTTTCCTTCCTTTCCTTCCTTTCCTTCCTTTCCTTCCTTTCCTTCCTTTCCTTCCTTTCCTTCCTTTTCTTCCTTTTCTTCCTTTCTTTCCTTCCTTTCCTCCTCACTTACCACAGACCCGGTCTAATAACTATGTCCGTTAGGACCCGACCAACCCAATCTGTAGTACTGCTGCCGAGCCACACTCGGTGGTGGGTATTGAAATCCCCATCCAGAGTACATTTTGTTGCCTTGCCATCCTCAGTGTTTTGAGGTGTTGTTCAATGTGGAGGAGTTCTGATTCATCAGCTGAGGGAGGACAGTATATGGTAATCAGCAGGAGGTTTTCTTGCCTGTGATTAACCTGAAGCCATGAGACTCAGAGGTCCAGAGTCAATGCTGAGGACTCCCAGAGCAACTGCCTCCCAACTGTATACCACTGTGCCACCATCTCTGCGAGGTCTGTCCTGCCGGTGAGACAGGACATATGCAGGAAAGACGTCCGGGACGTTGTCAGTAAGGTATGATTCCATGAGTATGACTGTCAGGCTGTTGCTTAACTAGTCTGTGAGACAGCTCTCCCAAGTTTGGCACTAACCCCCAGATGTTAGTGAGGAGGACTCTGCATGGTCTACAAGGCTGTTTCTGCTGTTGTCTTTTCCAGTGCCTCGGTCAGTGCCAGATGATCTGGTGGTTTCTTTTCTTTGAGACTTTGTAGCTTCAGCCGTGATCCTAAATCAACTGCTTTGAGAGGAAAGTAACCAGGTGAGTGGGTCAGGATGACCTACCTGACAGACACTGTCAGCAATGCTGAACAATGAAAGAAACAAGACAGTCAAACCAAGACTCTGTGTGACCGAGATTGAGTATCAGAAACTAGCACCAGGCATCTTCAAATGCAAACAAACTAAAAAGATTAAATTTTAGTGTCACCTGATTCTTCCAGCTATGTTACATTTCTCGCATTTCTGCATTGACACCACTTTTGAAAGTACTTAAATGGCAGTAATGGGTTTTAGAATTTTAATTAAAAGGAGCCACAGACATGCAAGCCTTACTGTAATGTCTTGATAATACATCCTGAAGTTTCATAACTTTTGAAATTTCGCAACCAAACAAGGCCACACACACTGTAGATTTTTGTGTCCACTGCTGCTGGAGATCTGTTGGGAGGACTGCCTGTGATCTTTATGGAACCCACATGATCTTCAATCTATTTGGAATCAACTGATGAAAGGCAGGTAGGTTCTGTAACAAATTGTTACCTTTCAGGTTCTGAAACAATGAAGAAAATCTATTTTGCGTTCTCTCACTCTTTGATGCTCGACCACCCTCATCTAAAACTGCACAGTTACTTTTTACAAGTCCTTACGTGAATCTGATTCAAGTCAATGTGAAGAATTGCAACACTTCCTTGAAACATATCCCTTCTTTAAACAATTACTTTAAGACTGAGATAATGGTTCTAGACCATTGGTGTTTTCACATTACACTTTGTGCTTTGCTGAGTTTCACACTCACACCTTCATGCATGACATTCATTTCTTGTGACTTTATAAAGGCATGATGCACAACTTTAAGCTCATGTGACAGGGACCTGCCAAAGTAATAAAATATGCCTATTATCCTGCAACATGATAAACCTGTAATCTGTAAGGGATGAGTCTTAAAGCCATACAGCATGGAATTAGACCCTTTGGGCCAACCTAGCCAACACGACTCTGTTCTCAAAATAAACTAGTCTTTACCTGCCTCTATTTAGCTCGCATCCCTCCAAACTTCTCCTATTCATGAACTTATCCAAATGTCTTTCAAATGTTGTAACTGTACCTGCATGCATCACTTCCTCTGGAGTTCATTCCATACACCAAATACACACTGCATTTAAAAAAAAGTTGCCCCATATGTCTTTTTAAATCTTTCTTCTCTCACCTTAAAAATATGCCCCCTATTTTTGAACTCCCCCACCTTTGTGAAAAGACCCGTGCTATTGACCTGAGGGTCTTCACGATCTGATAACCTCTATAACATCACCTCTCAACCACCAACACTCCAGTGAAAAAACTCCCAGCCTCTCCTTATAACGCAAACCCTCCATTCCGAGCAACAACCTGGTAAATCTTTTCTGAATCCTCTCCAGTTTGATAATATCCTTCCCATAACAAGGTGACCAGAATTGCATGCTGTACTCCAGAAGATGCCTCACCAACGTACTGTACAACCGCAACTTGATGTCCCAAATCCGAAACTCAAAGTCTGAGTAATGAAAGGAAGTGTGCTCAATGCCTTCTTAGCCACTCTGTCTACCTGTGATGTAATTTTCAAAGAATTACATACCTGAACTCCTAGGTGTTTGTGTTCTACAACACTACCCAGGGCCCTACCATTAATTGTATAAGTCCTGCCCTTGATTGTTTTATGAAAATGCAATACTTCACATTTGTCCAAAGTAAACTCCATCTGCCACTCCTCAGCCCACTGACCCAGTTGATCGATATCTCTTTGCAAGATAACCTCCTTCACCATCCATTATACCACCAACTTTGGTGTCATCTGCACACCTACTAAGCATGCCTCCTACATTCTCATCCAAATCGTTCTCTTTGTAGATAATGTTTTAATCCACCTTTCTGCCAACAGAAAATGGGGCAAGGCCACAGTTATAGGCAAGTGGAGGGCTCCCCAGCCTAATCCTGATGGCTATGCTTTAAATAGTAAATATCAAGGATACTTGCCCAAAACCAACATGACCCTTGCTTAAAGTTACAGGTCACTTTCCAGGTTACATCATTGAAATCAGGAGTAATTAGTCTGAGCTTCTGTACCTGCTTAAATCTGATAGAAATAAAAAGATTTCCTTCTTTTTTGTTTTTGTTCTCTCCCGGGCCAGCAGGAGCTGGAATAACTTGTGTGCTAGGTAGTTCTCATTTGTTTGAGGATCTCAAAAATCAAATGGCATCCACTACTGATACAGTAGTCCTGGACAAAATATCCATTCCATTTGTATACTCTCTGGCCATAGAATATATTTTATGTGGTGGTGATAGTAGCCCACTGCAGTTTACATGACGGTGTTTCAGAAGGGTCTTTCACTACCAAATGGTAGCTAGTAAGAACATCATAAATAGGAGCAGGAGTAGGCCATCTGGCCCCTTGAACTTTCTCTGCCATTCAATAAGATCATGGTTGATCTTTTCATGGACTCAGCTCCACTTACCTACCCTCTCACCATAACCCTCAATTCCCTTCCTGTTCAAAAATCTTTGCCTTAAAAATGAGATGGCCTCATCTCTTTCACTGGGCAAGGGATTCCACAGATTCACAACCATTTGGGTAAACAAGTTCTTCTTCAACTCAATTTGAAATCTGCGCCCCCCCCGCCCCTTTATTTTGAGACTATGCCCCCCAGTTCTAGTCTCACTATCCAGCAGAAACAACCTCCCTGCTTTGATCTTATCTATTCACTTCATAATGTTACATGTTTCTACAAGATTTCCTACACCGCACCCCCCCCCCCCCACATTCCAATGAGTATAGTCACTGTCTACTCAATCTCTCCTCATAAGGCAACCCTCTCAATTTTCGAATCAACTTAGTGAAGCTCCTCTGCAGTCCCTCTAGTGCTAGTCCGTCATTTCTCAAGTAAGCAGACCAAGGCCACCTCAGTTTTGGGTCAGCTGTGATTGCCTGTACTTCCTGTATTCCCAGCTTGCTGGATAAATCTGCCACTATCTTAAACCTCTAGAGATTATTCTTAAACCTCTTTGTTTTGCTCTTTCCTTTCCAAGATCATAAGGAGAGAAACTGCTCCCGTTGTTGGAACAGATAGGGACAGGAAACAAATGCTGGCCTGGCTAACAATGCTCATATCCTGCGAGTGGGTTTTTTAAAAAATTACAAGCTGTAGCACACTGATTTTAGATGGCAAAGGAAGCAATGATAGCATTTGAGGAAAAAACATATTTAAGTTGTGAGTACTTAGGCTCTGAAAGGTGCAGCTAAGAGTCCAATAGGGAACATTTCAATCGTGGCTTTGAAAAGGAATTTGCATAGTAATTGAAAAACAGCAGTTGTGTGGCTACAGGAAAAAGGAAAGGGCTTGCGGCTGGGACTTGCTGTTGCTAGCACAGACGTGATGTGTCAAATGGCCTGCTGTGCTCTAACCATTAAAGGGGCAGCACAGTGGCTCAGTGATTAGCAGTGTTGCCTCACAGCACCAGGGATCCAGGTTCGATTCGAGCCTCGGGTGATTGTGTGGAGTTTGCACATTCTCCCCGTGTCTGCTGGGATTCCTCCGGTTGTTCTGGTTTCTTCCCACAGTCCAAAGGTGTGGATTGGCTGTGCTAGGTTGCCCATAGTGTCTAGGGTGGGAAATGTAGGGATAGGGTAGGGGGTGGGTCTGGGTGCGATGCTCTTCAGAGGGCCCGTGTGGACTTCATGGGCCAAATGACCTGCCTCTACACTGTAGAGATTCTATGATTCTTCATTTTATTAATTCTTCTCCACATCTGTGTGTTCTCCGCTTCATAAAACACCATGTCTCGTTGGTTGGAGATTCAGACCTAGGGCTTAGACCAAGATGTGTTGAATTTATCGAATAAATAATTTGAAAGATGATGATTCTGGAAGGATGCAAGATACATACACCTGTTGATGTTTCTGTTTTTAGTTCATGTAGAGCTCTCTGATTCGTCTGACATGCTCACACCTCACCTCACATTCTTCCTCCTAGAATTTGCTCCAATAAAAAAAGTTTGCTACTCAAAACGGAATAAACCTGTGAACGATAGCATTCATAGAATCATTCAGCATGGGAGGCCATTCATCCTGCTGTAAAAACTCTCCCATTAGTCCCTACAGTTACTAACCCTGACCTCCAGCTGTCCTTTCCTAAAACATTTGTTTTATCAAGTCAGAGATCGTAAGAACTGTTGACGCTGGAGTCAAACATTAAAACAGCGTGGAGCTGGAGGAACACAGCAGGCCAGGCAGCAGCAGACGCTTCCAGGTGGCGAACCGAAATGTCAACTTTCCTGCCTCTCTGATGCTGCCTCGCCTGCTATGTTCATCCAGCTCTACACTGTGTTATCTCTGTTTTTATCAAGTTCAAGTCAGCCATATTGGCTATTCTTAAAATGCTTTCATAAAAGTTTTAGAAAAACAATGATTGTTTGCTCAATTTGATTGAAAGCATTAAATATTTGCCAAGATGTCCCCACAAATAAAAATTAAAAGCTAAACATTAGCTAAAAAGCTAATTTTTGAACAGAAATATATAGAAGTAATATTGATTTTAAATCAAAATATCTGGATTGGGTATATTTTGCCTGCTTGTAATATCCAAGATAATTCTCCTCAACTTGTCATTTTTTCAGTAAACTTGATGGCTGCTAGTGTTGATGATTTGCATTCCTTCAGGGGACTCCGCTGGTCCTAGAGCCACATGCCTTTGGACAGACAGGACAAGAGCTTCCCTTGTAGTATCCTTACCCCTGGGCCAGGAGGCCTGGGTTCAAGTCCCATCTGCTCTAGAGGTGTGTCATATCATCTCTGAACAGAATGATTAGAAAATATCCTCAAAGAGTTTTCCCGACCAGTTGGGTTATTGATGTGGGAATCCTGGAAATTGTTGAGCATTTCTTGAGCCTGGGCAGTTATTTTTGTCAACAGGTGACCGTTAAAGGGAAGATCCGGCACACAATCAGCTGGGCCAGTGGAGCTTTCCATAAAATCACACCTGTGCCAAAAGTCTGTCACTAAATTAAGAAAAAAGGATTGCAGATGCTGAAGATCTCAAACTAAAACAGAAATCACTGGAGAAGAATCATAGAATCACAGAGATGTAGAGCACGGACACAGACCTTTCAGCTTAAATCGTCCATGCAAACCAGATATCCTAAATAAATCTAGTCCCATTTGCCAGCATTTGACCCATATCCCTCTAAACCCTTCCTATTCATGTACCCATCCAGATGCCTTTTAAATGTTGTAACTGTACCAGCCTCCACCACTTCCTCTGGCAGCCCATTCTATACACGCATCACCCTCTGTGAAGACGTTGCCCATTGCGTCCCTTTTAAATCTCTCCCATTTCATCTTAAATCTATGCCCTTTTTGATTCTTTACCCTGGGGGAAAGACCTTGGCTGTTCACCCTGTCCATGCCTCTCACAATTTTACAAACCTCTATAAGGTCACCCGTCAGCCTCTGAAGCTCCAGGGCAAATAGCCCCAGTCTATTCAGCCTCTCCCTGTAGCTCAAACCCTCCAACCCTGGTAACATCCTTGTAAATCGCTTCTGAACCGTTTCAAGTTCCACAACATCTTTCCTACGGCAGGGAGACCAGAATTGAATGCATTATTCCAAAAGTAGCCTAACCAATGTCCTGTACAGCTGCAAAATGACCTCCCAACACCTGTATTCAATGCATTGACAAATTAAGGCAAGCATACCAAACACTTTTTTCACTATACTACCTGCATCTCCCCTTTCAAGGAACAATGAACCTGTACCCAAGGTCTCCTTGTTCAGCAACACTCCCCAGGTCCTGCCCTGATTTACTTTACCAAAATGCAGCACCTCACAGTTATCTAAATTAAACTCCATCTGCCATTCCTCGATCCTTTTGCCCATCTGATCAAGGTTCTGATGTACTTTGAGGTAACCTTCTTTGCTGTCCTCTTCACCTCCAATTTTGGTGTCATCTGAAAACTTACTAATCATACCTCCTACATTCACATCCAAATAATTTCTATAAATGACAAAATGCAGTGGACCCAGCTCTGATCCTTCTGGCACACCACTGGTCACAGGCCTCCAGTCCAAAATGGAACCCTCTATCATCACCCTGTGTCTTCTACCTTCAAGCCAATTCTGTATCCAAATGGCTAGCTGTCCCTGTATCCCATGTGATCTAACCTTGCTAACCAGTCTGCCATGCAGAACCTTGTCGAACGCCCTGCTGAAATCCATATAGACAATGTCCATGCTCTGCCTTCATCAATCTTTTTCATCACTTTTCACAAAGCTCAATCATGTTAGTGAAACACAAATGCCCACTCACAAAGCCATGTTGACTATCCCTAATCAGTGCTTGCCTTTCCAAATGTATGTAAATCCTGTCCTTCAAAATTCCCTCCAACAACTTGCCCACCACCATGTCACACTCACTGGTCCACAGTTCCCTGGCTTTTCCTTACCACCTTTCTTAAATAGTGGCACCACGTTGGTCAACCTTCAGTTTTCCACACACCACACCCGTGCCTACTCATGATAGGGAGCAGTTGGGGAGTGGAGCAGCAGCAGAGCATTTGTATAAAACAAACAGAGCTCAGGGATCGCGGCCTAGTCAGCAGGGAGCAGTTGGAGGGTGGAGCAGCACCTCAGAGTGAGTATAAAACTAACTGGGCTGGTGCCACATTGTAGCTGCGAGAAAAAAACTGGAGCGACATCACAGGAAATCTGCACTAAATTTGAAAAAGAAGACAGCAAAGAAGTATTCATAAATTAATTAACTCATTAATAAATGTGTATAAATTAATAAAGTAATTAGCTAAATCGAGATGGCTGGGCAGGTGATGTGCAGTAGCTGTATGATGTGGGTGCTGGCTGATCCCATTGCAAACTGCACTGACTGCAACTACAGCAAGTGTTGGTTGCTTGAGGAACTTTGGCTCAGAGTTGATGAGCTGGAATCTGAGCTTCAAGCACTGCAGCACATTTGGGAGTGGGAGAAGTACGTGGATGCTTTGTTTCAGGAGGTGGTCACACTTGGTACATTAAATATTTCAAATTCAGTCAGTGATCAGGGACAGCAGGGTGTGATTGCAAGCGAGACAGGTAGGAGGATCCCAAATTCAGGAACAGAGGAGTCTCAGCTCTTGACCTTGTCCAACAGGTACGAGGTACTTGCTTCCAGTGAGGATGAGGAAAAGGTCTGTAGGGAGGTTGAACCAGCTGACCACTGCACCACGGTACAGGAGGCCATTCAACAGGGGGAAATCAAGAACACAATGGTATTTGTAGGGGACTCTATAGTTAGGGGGATTGATAGCATCCTTTGTGAGCAGGATTGAGAGACCTGCATGGTGTGTTGCCTGGCCGGTGCCAGGGTGGGAGTCGTCTCTGACCGGCTGGAAAGGATATTGGAGCAGAAGGGCAAGCATCCAACTGTTGTGGTCCACACTGGGACAAACAACATAGGCGAGGCTAGGAAGGAAGATCTGTTTGGGGATTATCAAGCACTAGGAACAAAATTAAGGAATAGTTCCTCAAGAGTTATAATCTCCAGACTACTACCAAAGCCACATGCAAATTGGCTTTGGGATTGAAAAAGAATTGGGGAAGTAAACACATGGCTAAAGGAGTGAGAAAAAGGGGGTTCCATTTCATGGTGCATTCGCATCAGTTTTGGAACAGGAAAGATCTGTACCGTTGGGACAGTCTCCACCTAAACCAATCTGGAATCAGTGTTCTAGAGAAAAGGATAAATAGGGTGGTCACTAGGACTTTAAACTAGTGAACTGGGGGGAAGGGAAGGGGAAAACCACAGAAGTATAATGGGAAATAGAAAAGAAATAAGCAGGTGAATATGTGCAAGAGGGTTTAACTACATCAAAGACTATGAGAGATGTTAAAAGTAAGGAAAACTCAGGAGATGTTATTAATGGAGATGTTATAATTCAAAAAGAAGGCATAAAAACTAGCATAAAGGCACTTTACTCAAATGCTCATAGCATTCATAGCAAGGTAGATGTGTTTACGGCACAAATCATTGCGAATGAATATAATTCAGTGGCCAGTACGGAGACATGACTGCAGGATGGTCTTGACTGCAAATGAAATATCCAGGGGCATCAGACTATTTGGAAGGACAGACGGGAAGGTAAGGGAGGTGGTGTAGCTCAGACATTTAAGGATCACCTCAGGGCGGTAGTGAGAGATGATGCAGGTTCTATGGAGAATAAAGTTGAGTCCATTTGGGTGGAAATTAGAAATTCTAAGGAGAAAAAGTCACTGATAAGCATAATCTTTATGGGCCACTAAATAATAATGTCACATTGTGGCAGACAATAAACAAAGAAATAACTGATATCTGCAAAAATGGTACGGCAATTATCATGGGGGATTTTAATCTACATGTCGATTGGTCGAACCAGGTCATCAGGACAGCGTTGAGGAGGAGTTCATTGAATGTATCCACGATAGTTTTCTTGAACAGTATGTAATGGAACTGATGAGGGAGCAAGCTATTCTTAGATCTGACCCTGTGTAACGAGACAGAAATAAGTAATGATCTCATAGTTAGGGATCCTCTTGGAAGAAGCGATCACTGTAAGGTTGAATTTAGAATACAGATGGAAAGTGAGAAGATAAAATCCAACACCAGAGTCCTGCGCTTAAACAAAGGAGACTACAATAGGATGAGGCAGCAGCTGGTTAAAGTAGACTGGAAGCAAAAACTTTATGGTGGGACAGTTGAGGAACAGTGCCTCAACTTTCAAAGCAATTCTTCAAAGTGCTCAACGAAAGTATATTTCAGTGAAAAGGAAGGATGGTAGAAAAAAGAGTAATCAGCCACAGATTTCTAAGGAAATAAGGGAAATTGAAAGATAAGGCATACAAAGTGACAAAGACCAGTAGAAAACTAAAAGATTGGGAAAACTTTAAAGCCACAAAAAGCTGGGAAGAAAAGCAAGACAGATTATGAGAGTAAACTAGCTCAGAATACAAAGACAGAGAGCAAAGGTTTCTACAAACATAAAAGGAAAAAGAGTGGCTAAGGTAAACATTGGTCCTTTAGTGGATGAGAAGGGGGATTTAATAATGGGAAATGAGGAAATAGACGAGGCGTTGAACAGGCATTTTGTGTTGGTTGACTCCGGAGTTGAGAGGATTAATTTACGAGGAGGGACCGAGTAGACTGGGATTATATTCAGTGGAATTTAGAACAATGAGGGGGGATATCAAGGCAATAGATAAGATACAAGCAGGAAGGATGTTTCCACTGGTGGGTGAAACTAGAACAAGACAGCATAGCTTCAAAATTAAGAGTATTAGGAGGAGCAGATTTAGAACTGAATTGAGGAGGAACTTCTTCACCCAAATGGTTATGAGTCTGTGAAATTCCTTGCTTGGCAAAGTAGTTGAGGCTTCCTCCTTGAACAGTAAAGGAATTAAGGGTTATAGAGAGAGATGGGTAAGGGAAGCTGAGGCTACATGGTGGAGTGGGCATGAAGGGCCAGTTGGCCGACTCCTACTCCTGGTTCTTATTGGTATAAGAGCATAAGAAGAACTTATCTCAGCAAGGGTCCCAACAATCACTCCCCTAGCTTCCCACAAAGTTCTGGGGTACACCTGATCAGGTCCCACGGATTTATCCATCTTTACTGATACTGGACTTGAAATGTTAACCCTGCTTTCTTTCCACAGATTGAGCCAGACCTGCTGAGTTTCTGCAACAATATCTCTGCATCATAAAATCCCTGAACAGGTTAATTTAAAATATTTAAAACAGCATGATGGTGCAGCGACTTTGCTACTACCTCTGATCCAGGTGAAGATTCAAGTCGTCCCTGTGCCAGCAGTCTGTCATAAAAGGTGCTGCTTAAAAATACCTAAACCAGACTTTGAACCATCAATGTGGTAAAACTCTAGAGATTATGAAAACTTTTGCTGATAATGAAATTTTTTTATATGCAAAAAATCCAAAGATGGGTGTTGAAGACTTCAAATATTGGGCCAAGGCTATTTCCTTAGCAGCTTATCCCGTTATAGTATTTTCCAGGGCTTGGAAAGTTTCCACTCGCCACGTTTTCTCCGCAGTGTTACACCAAAACGAGACAGAAAAAGTTCTGATAAAGGGTCTAGGCCCGAAACGTCAGCTTTTGTGCTCCTGAGATGCTGCTGGGCCTGCTGTGTTCATCCAGCCTCACATTTTATTGTCTTGGATTCTCCAGCATCTGCAGTTCCCATTATCACTGATACAATTTTAACCTCCGCTACAAGCTTGTCTGTTTCAGACAGTGTATTTCAGAGATAATAAAATGTGAGGCTGGATGAACACAGCAGGCCAATGCTCCTGAGTTGCTGCTTGGCCTGCTGTGTTCATCCAGCCTCACATTTTATTATCTTGGAATTCTCCAGCATCTGCAGTTCCCATTATCACTGATACAATTTTAACCTCCGCTACAAACTTGTCTGTTTCAGACAGTGTATTTCAGACGCTGGCTGCGGTGCAATCCTCCCACCACTAGTTGTGCTGCTGCCTCCTGCCCGCTACTCGCTGCAATTGCAGAGGTGGCGTGAGCGCCAGCGGGAGGCGCTGTCGGGGGAGGGTATTTGGAAGGTCAGTGCCGGGCGTCGGGGTGTGATGGTCGGAGGTGGTGGCTCGGACAGCAGGCGGCATGGGGAAGGAGCAGTTCAGGGAGACGGATGTGGCCAAGAAAATGTGAGTTGGGACAGTTGGAGCTTCACTGGAGAGCAGGGCCTGTTCGTGGAAGGAGGAAGGTTGGGAGAGAGAGAGAGACAGGAGAGGAAGATGGGAGATATGAGGTAGAAGAGGAGGAGGGGCTGGACACCTGAGGGGGGTGGGTGGGAGACATGATGGGATGGTGACTTAAGGGGAAAATGGAGGGGGTGGGTGGGAGACACGATGGGAGATGTGAGAGTGGTCATCACAGACATGAGAGGTTGAGGTTTGAACATGATTTGGATGGGGAATGTGGGGATGTCATGAAAGGTCTTGGTGAGATTGGACATAATGCCTTGGGAGGGCCTCGTCATCAGGGTTCTTGGGGCTCATGGGGGTTGGAGAGCAGAGGGTAAATGTAAGGAGGAGGTTTTTAGTGAAGTGAGGGGTCATTGGAGACATGAGAAGGTGAGGGATGAACATGCGGTGATTCAGAGAGGGATGGTGTGGACCTTGAAGTGGGGCATATCGTGAGAGGTCTTTGGGTGGTTGGAAGGCAGAGGTGTGAGGAAGGGTTGAGGGAGATGTTTGAGAAATGGGGATGTAACTGGAGGAGGATTGGAGTGATAGAAATAATAGTTGATGTGGAGTTGGATAAAGGAGATGTTTAAAGGCCAAGTACTGTAAATGACAGTGGTACGTGTATTTTTTTGGTCCATCAATCATTACAGCTGCCCAAATATCTATGGTCTATATTGACCAGCTGAAGGTCAGGCATGGCACGGCCAGGTGTAGACTTGGTCTGTAATTTTTAATTTGGAGTACACTAGATGACTCCATCAGTCATTTGGCAGCTAATCCTGGTATCCTAAGTGAGGGTGGGTAGGAGCGATGCTGGGGACAGCCTTTTGTTTGGCAGAGGACTGGGGAGTGGAATGCACAGGACTAGGGCATTTTGGATAAAAAGGTGGCTTGGGCTAGATTCTTCTGGGAGTTTAAGATGTGATTGAGAGTTGGAGTACACGATAATGGACAACTTGGGCTGGTGGAAATGTTGTATGACTTTCTGAGTGCAGGTCTCTGAAATTATTCATTTGAAGTTTATTTTGAAAACTCATTCTGTGAGATTAGACATTGTTTGTTTAATGTTCATGCCACCTTCCTTGAACATAATTCAGAGATGGTGCTTCTGCTAATTTGTAAGCAAAATGTCTCTCAAGCCCCATTAATTGATCCCCTTTAATTCAACAGTGGAAGTGCCAGGATCAGTCATTCTGAAAATTAACACAGGATGCAATGTTATAGTAGCAATGGCACTGGGCATGTGTATGAATTCGTGGAAGTGGGCGATTTGGCCCTTCAAGTCTGCTCTGCCTTGTCTTATTTAAGATCATTGTTGATCTGTTTGTGTTCCAAAGTCCAAGCTCCTATCTATCCCTAATATTCTTAAATTCTTGTTAAGCAAATGGATCAAATGAGCTCCACCTTGAAAACGTTCAGTCGTCCCATCTCCGTCGCTTTCTGAGATAGGTTATTCCAAAGCCTCGCAACCCTTGAAGAGCAAATTTTCTCCCTCATCACTGTCCTAAAGGAGTGATCCCTAATTCTAAAGTAGTGTCCCCTAGTCCTGGACTGGGCCACAAGATGAAACACTATTTCTATGTCCATCTTGTCAGGACTATTTTTAAACTTCAGTCTGTCGTCCTTTGTTCTTCTGAACTGTAGTTAAAGCAAGCACTGTCCAGTTTATTCTCACGATAATCCTCCCATTCTATGTATCGATCTAGTATGTCATGTTTCTGTAATAATTGTCAATCGTATTTATTCTTTTAAATGTGCACTATCAATTCATTAACTTCATTATGAATGTTGTATACATTGAGACACGGATTCTTTAGTTCTGTTTTTTATCTCGTAATACTTAGTCATGTTACAATCGCCCAATCTTTATCTCTCACTCTCCTTGTTTAGTTTCAAGCCATTTCTATTTTCCTCGCTATGTGGCTTATACGAACACCAATTCCAGTATGGCTCGGGTGTGGATTATCCCATTTGCACAGATCCCACGTTCCCCATACTGGTGCCCCACAAATCAGAACCCACTTCAGCCTGTTGAGTCTGTGTCAGTCAAAAACAACCACCTAACTTTCACCCCAACCTCAAGCTCACCTGGGCCATCTCCAACACATCCCTCACCTTCCTGGGCCCCTCTGTCTCCATCTCAGGTAACCAGCTAGAAACTGATGTCCATTTCAAACCCACCGACTCCCACAGCTACCTAGAATACACCTCCCAACCACCCTCCTGCAAAAATTCCATCCTCTATTCCCAATTCCTTCGCCTCCGCCACATCTGCTCCCGGGATGAGGCATTCCACTCCCACACATCCCAGATGTCCGCATTCTTTAAGGACCGCAACTCTCTCCTCCCCCCCCCCCCCCCCCCCCCCCCCCCCCTGCAGTGGGTCAGAACTCCCTCGACTGTGTCTCCTGCATTTCCCGCAACACATCCCTCACACCCCGCCCCCACAATAACCACCCAAAGAGAACCCCCCTAGTCCTAACATTCCACCCCCAACCTCCAGATACAACGCATCATCCTCCGACACTTCCGCCATCTACAATCCAACCCCACCACCCAAGACATTTTTCCATCCCCACTCTTGTCTGCCTTCCAGAGAGATCACTCTCTCCAGGACTCCCTTGTCTGCTCCACACTGCCCACCACACCCGGCACCTTCCCCTGCAACCGCAGGAAGTGCTACACTTGCCCCCACGCCACCTCCCTCACCCCCGGGCCCCAAGATGACTTTCCATATTAAGCAGATGTTCACCTGCATATCTGCCAATGTGGTATACTGCATCCATTGTACCCGGTGTGGCGTCCTCTACACTGGGGAAACCAAGCGGAGGCTTGGGGACCGCTTTGCAGAACACCTCCGCTCGGTTTGCAACAAACAACTGCACCTCCCATTCGCAAACCATTTCCACTCCCCCTCCCATTCCTTAGACAACATGTCCATCCTGGGCCTCCTGCACTGCCATAATGATGCCACCCGAAGGTTGCAGGAACAGCAACAGCTTGGGAACCCTGCAACCCAATGGTATCAAATGTGGACTTCACAAACTTCAAAATCTCCCCTTGCCCCCCTACATCCCGAAACCAGCCCAGCTCGTCCCCTCCCCCCACTGCATCCCAAAACCAGCCCAGCTCGTCCCCGCCTCCCTAACTGTTCTTCCTCTCACCTATCCCCTCCTCCCACCTCAAGCCGCACTTCCATTTCCTACCTACTAACCTCATCCTGCCTCCTTTACCTGCCCGTCCTCCCCGGACTGACCTATCACCTCCCCACCTACGGTCTCCTATCCATCTTCAGTCCGCCTCCCCCTCTCTCTCCCTATTTATTTCAGAACCCTCTCCCCATCCCCCTCTCTGATGAAGGGTCTAGGCCCGAAACATCAGCTTTTGTGCTCCTGAGATGCTGCTTGGCCTCCTGTGTTCTTCCAGCTTCACACTTTGTCACCTAACTATTCTAATCGTGTTTGCCAACACTTGAATTATTGCCTTGTATGCCATCGCAAGTGAGCATCTAAATGCTTAGATGTTATGAGGGTTTCCGCCTCTAGAACTCACTGCCTGTGAGAGTGGTAGATTTCCACCACCCTCTGGGTGAAAATGTTTTTTCTTGCCTCTCTTTTAAACTTTGTCCTTTTCCCTAAATCCCTCCGTCAATGAGAAAGGTTTCTTGATGTCTGTCTGCTTGTAAATTTTACATCTTGGTCATATATTCTCTTAATCTTCTCTACTTTAAGAGAAACAACTCCAGTCTGTCTAATCTCACTTCATTACTGAAACTTTCCACAGCCCAGGCAGCATCTTTGTAAATCTCCTCTGCACCGCTGTTGCAATCCTCCTATAATGTGGATTCCAGAAATGCATACAATGCTATAGCTTTGGCCTAACCAATGTTCATATATTTCCAGCAGAAGTACCCTGCTTTTAAACATATATTCCTTCTTAACAACTGTATCCACCTGTCCTCATATCTTAAGGGACCAATGTACTTGCACACCTAGATCCTTCTGATCCTTGCTGCTTTCCAGAGTCCTATGATTCATCATGTACTCCTTTGCCTTGTACGTCCTGCCCAAGAACATCCTACATTCATCTGGATTGAGTTCCATTTGCCACTGATCAGCTCATGTGACGTCCCTGTCTACATCCTGTTGTAAGCTAAGGCTACCCCTCTCAGTATTTACCACCCTTCACTTCTTGATTCTTATCTATCTTCTGCCTCTTTTCATGTAGCTGAAGTCTGTAATCTAGCTCTCTGATGAAGGGTCTAGGCCCGAAACGTCAGCTTTTGTGCTCCTGAGATGCTGCTTCACCTGCTGTGTTCATCCAGCCTCACATTTTATTATCTGTAAATCTAGTTGGTTGTTTTTGAGGTTCTGCTTTTTAAATTACAGTCTGACTTTTCACCCTACTGTCAATTGTCATAAAATAAGCCTAGTTTATTTCTGCCCTTTAATGAGGGAATTCAGTGTTGGATACCTGTTCTAGTCTGCATGTCCTAACTGCCTTCTCAGTAACTCAATACACCAGGCAGTTCAAGACTAATTAAGGATAATCAGCAAGTGCTGGCTTTATCAGTGATGCCCACCTTCTATAAAAGTATTAAAAAATGATATTTGTGAGAATGCTGACTTCAGCCATTTGAGTTTTGAAGATTTTTTTTGCTGTTTCCTTATTGGCAAATAAAAGGGGAACACTCTGGGCCTGCATTCACACAAGAAAGTTCTTGCTCATAGTAGAAACATCATGCATACAACGACCAGGAGAAACAGGCATTGATAATTCAGAAACTTCAGTAAGCATTTTTTTAAAAAAAGCAGTTTGTCCCCTGTAGAATTGCCATGTGTGTTTTAGTAAGTTTGATTTTTTTTTTGCTGAAAGATACAAGGGTTTATACA